>NC_133326.1:92036287-92636287 GCF_042186555.1 Aquarana catesbeiana | reverse complement strand
AAGGGCATCATCCATTCGAGGGATGTCAACATTTGTCCTTAAAGGGGTTGTAAACCCTTGTTTTTTTTTTTTAAATAACAAACATGTCATACTTATCTCCACTGTGCAGTTCATTTTGCACAGAGTGGCCCTGATCTACCTCTTCTGGGGTCCCCCAACGGCGCTGGTAGCTCTTCCCCCGCATTGGGTGTCCATGTTGGAGAAGCGCTCACCTTGGTGGACACCCATGCTCCCGAGTCCTGCTTTTGCGTGTATTCACACAGAAAGCAGGACTCGGTCCACCCCCGGCACCCATGTCATTGATTTGATTGACAGCAGTGGGAGCCAATGGCTACGCTGCTATAAATCTATCCAATCAGGACATGAGACACCAGCTAAATCTGGTGTGCTCATTCCCGGCTGGAGAAAGACAGCGTTCAAGTAAGTAAAACAAGGTGGCTGGGGGGGCTGCAGCACTACTGTCAGGGGCATATCAGTGGCCATCGGGCGAATATGCATGCACGCAGGTGCATGAAGGGCCTTTCTAGGGCAGTTTTGCTGAATTCCCCACCAGGGGGCGCCGGAGCGCTCCCGCGCGCGCCCGTCCGCGCGCGCGTGAGTTTGCGTGGACGCGCGCGCGCCCGTGCACGCGTCTGTTCACACTAGTGCTGTTTTGGCACCAAGGGCCCTTTAAAAGTCTGTCAGATGCTTCTGTCAGGTGCTGTTCATCTGCAGCTCTGCACCTGAGTTCCTGTATCCTGCCTATTGTTGTTTGCTAGTGACCCGCCTCCGTTTGACCATTCTCCAGTCTCCTATCCGACCCGGCCTGCCTGACCTTGCTTATATCTTGTGACCCGTTGCCGAACTCCTGCCTGCCTGACTATTCTTGGATTATCTCTCCTGCTATATACTTGCCTGATCTCCTGCCAAACGGACTGTCTGACCCTTCTTTGCCTGTGTCCTGTGACGCTGCCTCCAGCCTGCTCTGTCAAGCTTCAGATCCTGCTGTTGCCTTATCATCCACCTGCCTGCCTACTGACCTGCATCAGTCTACCCGCATCCGCATCTCAGCCATCCCAGAGGGACGTCCTTCCAGTTCCAGAGCTTGCTTCTGCTGGAACCTGCATCAGGCCCTCCTACCCACTGTGCTCTGGAAACCACTGTTCCCATCTCCAGTGGCTCCTGAACCAGTGTTTAAGAGAGGTCTTCTTCTATCAGTCGGGCTCAACTACCAGGTACCTAACAGTACGAACAGCCATGACTGAGCCCGCAGGAGAGACCTCTCCCATCAAGGAGATCTGCACACACCTAGCGGTACTTACCCAGGCTGTAAAGACTTTGCAAGACAGTTACAACAGACTGGAGGGTCAAGTGCTAAATCTGAGTAGTCCTGGAGGTGTGGCCCCTGCCTCCGCAGCTGCTCCAGCACAGGCAGCTGCACCACCCTCTGTGGTCATGCTTCCACCTGAACCAAGGGTCCCTATCCCTGAGAAGTTTTCTGGTGACCGAACCAAGTTTCTGGCCTTCCGCAGCACCTGTCAACTTTATTTCACCCTACAGCCACGGACTTTTTCCTTGGAGGCTACTAAAGTGGGATTTGTCATATCCCTTCTCCAGGGGGAACCCCAGACCTGGGCCCACCGCCTGCTTGAAACCAACTCTGTACAGATCCAGTCTTTGCCCGCCTTTTTCGAAGCTATGGCCCAGTTGTACGAGGACCCTCAGCGGACTGCCACCGCTGAGGCAGCATTGTTCACGCTCCAGCAAGGCCGTAGGCCGGCCGAGGACTATGTTACAGACTTTCGACGCTGGAGCGCGGACACTCAATGGAACAATGCAGCTTTACGTCACCAGTTCCGCATGGGGCTATCTGAGGGTCTTAAAGATGAGCTTGCCCGAGTAGGGATGCCAGATACCCTTGAAGAACTCATCACTCTTACCATCCAGATTGACCGACGCCTTCGTGAACGCCGGTCTGAACGTTCTTCTCAACAGACGCGCCCTATGTGGATGACTGCAAGAGTTCCGGTTCCTACCTCCCGGTATCCACCTCCTGCCTGCCCAAGTCCAGTCACCCAGACACCTGATGCTCCCGAGCCAATGCAACTGGGACTTATGCGTTCCACCTTGCCCCCAGAAGAATGGGCATGCAGGCGCCAGCTAAATCTCTGTCTCTACTGTGGTGGGGCGGACCACTATGTGAACAACTGTCCAGTAAAGACCCGTAAGTGTTTTTCTTCTACTCCGGCCAGTTTATCCGCTTTAACTGCCAATACAACTCAACTTGCTCTCCCTCTCTCATTACAGCTCCAGGGAAGAACAATCAGGGTCAACGCCATTATTGATTCTGGGGCATGTAGCTGTTTTGTTGACTCTATTTTTGCTGCCCAACAAAATCTTCCCCTAAAGAACAAGACACATAGACTTTCAGTTTTTTTTGGCCGATGGGTCCCACATAAGATCGGGACAAGTCTCTCAGGAAACTCTTCCTTTGTCTGCCACCTGTTTATCTCAACACAAAGAGATCCTAACTCTGGACGTTATCTCATCTCCATTATTTCCGATCATTTTGGGCTTGCCCTGGCTCTGGGCCCATAACCCTCATGTTAACTGGGTCACGGGCGAAATCAAGTTCCTGTCACCTTACTGCCAAAGACATTGCCTACCTGAACCCTCTGAATCTGCTACTACCCTACTTTGTATGGACATTGATCAAGACCTGCTTCAAACCATACCCGAGGCCTACCAGGAATTTGCAGATGTGTTCAGCAAGAAGGGAGCAGACTCCCTGCCACCCCATCGTCCCTATGATTGCCCAATTGAGCTGCTCCCAGGGGCTGAGATTCCTTTCGGGCGCATCTTCCCGTTGTCTGAAAAAGAACAAGAGGCACTTAAGGTATACATAAATGAAAACCTCGAAAAGGGCTTTATCCGACCTTCTACTTCACCAGCTGGTGCCAGAATATTTTTTGTCTCTAAAAAAGATCGGGAGCTAAACAAGGTTACAGTCAAAAACCGCTACCTGTTGCCCCTGATACCTGAACTGTTCCAGAAGTTGAGGTCTGCCATTATCTTCACCAAGCTGGACCTGAGAGGGGCCTACAACCTGGTCCGCATTCGGGCCGGAGATGAATGGAAGACGGCTTTCCGGACCCGTTTCGGACACTATGAGTGTCTGGTCATGCCCTTTGGCCTATGCAATGCTCCTGCCACGTTCCAGCATCTGGTCAACGATGTGTTTAGAGATTTCCTGGACATCTTTGTAATCGTCTATTTGGATGACATCTTAATCTTCTCCAGTTCACTCAACCAACACAGGGAACATGCCTGTAAAGTTCTGGACCGACTTTGTTTGCACAGACTGTAAGCTAAGGCGGAGAAGTGCGAATTTGAACGGGACGAGATTCAGTTTCTGGGGTTAGTGATCTCCCCAACCGGCATCAAAATGGATCCTCAGAAGGTGTCCGCTGTGTTAGATTGGCCAGCTCCCCTGGACAAGAAGGGTGTGCAATGCTTCATTGGTTTTGCAAATTTTTATAGAAAGTTCATTAGGGGGTTTTCTGCCATCATCTCCCCCATCACGCAGTTAACCAAGCAGAACTCTCGTTTCCACTGGAACCCGGAGGCTCAGGGGGCCTTTGAAGAATTAAAAAGACGTTTCACATCAGCTCCGATCCTTAGCCATCCTGACCTGTCCTTACCTTTTATCCTGGAGGTGGATGCTTCCAAAGTGGCCGTGGGTGCTGTCATTTCTCAACGACAGGGCAATAAGGACCTGATGCATCCCGTAGGGTTCTTTTCTAGAAAACTTTCACCGGCTGAGTGGAACTATGATGTGGGAGACCGGGAGTTACTTGCTATCAAGACAGCTTTGGAAGAATGGAGGTATATGTTAGAAGGCGCAGTCCATCTGGTACTGATATATACTGACCACAAAAACCTTGAATATTTAAGATCTGCTAAGAGACTAAAACCCAGACAGGCCTGTTGGGCTCTATTCTTTACGCGGTTTTGTTTCCACATTACCTACCGGCCTGGATCTAAAAATGTAAAACCAGACGCGCTGTCGCGCATGTTTGACAACCCTAAGGACCTTTCTGTACCTGACACTATTCTGCCGGCAAATAGCTTCCTACTTCTTCAAACGGATCTCCTGTCCATGATCAGAGAAGCATCACCGGAACCTTCAAGTCTCCAGGAATCCTCTTTAACATCTCGAGATGGATTATTGTGGAGAGGAAGTCAAATTTTCGTACCAGAGAGCGCCCGAGTCAAGGTACTGACATTATTGCATGACCACCCACTTGCAGGTCATTTCGGGGTTCGCAAGACCCTTGAGCTGGTGCAACGCACCTTCTGGTGGCCTAATCTGCAGGAATTCTGCAGGAAATATGTTAACTCTTGTTCCGTCTGCATTCAGAATAAGACTCCTAGGAACAGAGCCTGGGGACTACTGAGACCGTTGCCTGTACCAGATAGACCTTGGAGGATGATAGCATTGGACTTTATAGTTGAACTGCCATGCTCTGAAGGATGTTCGGCGATCTTTGTGGTCGTTGACCGGCTGTCTAAAATGGCCCACTTTGTACCCCTAAAAGGAACACCTTCTGCTGTTGAAACGGCCCATGTGTTCATCAAGGAGATTGTTAGGCTGCACGGAATCCCCGCAAATATAGTGTCCGATAGGGGGGTACAGTTTACCTCACGCTTCTGGAGAGCCCTATGTGAAATCCTGAAAATTGAACTAGCCCTATACTCAGCATATCACCCCCAAACGAATGGGCAAACTGAAAGGACAAATCAGACACTGGAGCAATACATTAGGTGTTTCACATCTTTTGTGCAAGATGATTGGGTGTCCCTGTTGCCCCTAGCGGAATTCGCCTATGACAATGCCAGCCACTCTGCCACGGGTCAATCTCCTTTCTTTGCCAATTATGGTTTTCATGTATGTTTCTTACCAGATTTTCTTTCAGAATCTAGAGTTCCAGCGGTTCAGGACACAGTGCAGTTCCTCAGTCAGAATAACCGGATGTTACAGGAAGCGGTATCAAAGGCACAAGCGGACAGCAAGAGGTTCTTCAATCAGAAAAGAAAAGGAGATCTAAACCTTCAGCTTGGTGACAAGGTATGGCTGTCTACTGATAATATTAGGTTGACTTGTCCTTCCAAAAAACTTGCTCCTAAATTTATTGGGCCCTTCCCTGTGAAAAGAAAAATCAACGAGGTATCCTATGAATTGTGTTTACCTGATTCACTCAAAATCCCCCCTGTGTTTCACGTATCACTTTTGAAGCCTGCTGTAGATGATCCTTTTCCTGATAGGGGCACCAGGGTCCCTGAACCGGTTTTGGAGGAATACGAAGTGGAGGCCATCCTTGATTGCAGAAAGAGATCTGGGCAAGTACAGTTTTTGATTAAGTGGAAGGGGTATGGTCCGGAAAATAACTCATGGGAGCCTGACAGTAATATTCATGCCAAACGTTTGATTCATGCCTATTTCTCTGCTCATCCTGAAAAGAAAAGTTATTGGGCATCCGGAGGCTGCCCGTTGGGAGGGGGCAATGTCAGGGGCATATCAGTGGCCATCGGGCGAATATGCGTGCATGCAGGTGCACGAAGGGCCTTTCCAGGACAGTTTTGCTTAATTCCCCACCACGGGGCGCCAGAGCGCGTCCGTTCGCGCTAGCGCTGTTTTGGCGCCAAGGGCCCTTTAAAAGTCTGTCAGATGCTTCTGTCAGGTGCTGTTCGTCTGCAGCTCTGCACCTGAGTTTCTGTATCCTGCCTATTGTTGTTTGCTAGTGACTCGCCTCCGTTTGACCATTCTCCAGTCTCCTATCCGACCGGGCCTGCCTGACCTTGCTTATATCTTGTGACCCGTTGCCGAACTCCTGCCTGCCTGACTATTCTTGGATTATCCCTCCTGCTATATACTTGCCTGATCTCCTGCCAAACGGACTGTCTGACCCTGCTTTGCCTGTGTCCTGTGACGCTGCCTCCAGCCTGCTCTGTCAAGCTTCAGATCCTGCTGTTGCCTTATCATCCACCTGCCTGCCTACTGACCTGCATCAGTCTACCTGCATCCGCAGCTCAGCCATCCCAGAGGGACGTCCTTCCAGTTCCAGAGCTTGCTTCTGCTGGAACCTGCATCAGGCCCTCCTAACCACTGTGCTCTGGGAACCACTGTTCCCATCTCCAGTGGCTCCTGAACCAGCGTTTAAGAGAGGTCTCCTTCTACCAGTCGGGCTCAACTACCAGGTACCTAACAACTACAGAAGGTTTTTCATCTTAATGCATAGAAAACCATGAGGGTTTACAACCCCTTTTGTCCCATGTACTCCAGCACCATGTGATGCAGCCCCTGTTGCTATCTGTCTGCAGTGTACAGCCCTGGGTGCTGGGTAGAGAAAACTGTTTTGAGTGCTTCACCTATGCGGTCACCCCATAACAACAGGCTTCAAGCCAAATTGATCATGATACAGTATACTTACAGCCTTTGGAAAGTAGGTTAACAGGTTCCTCTGCAGCACAACTTCCAGGTGTTTCATTTTTAACTCCCTCTGTTAGAGAAGGATAAGCTCTGTGACCTTCCCGACATTGTAATGTGAATCCGGGGGGTTTCCTAGGGAACAAACCAACGCAGGGCTTGTGAAAGGTGAAACCCACTCATTCTTCTGAACACCATCACAGCAACCGTACTTCTCCTCCTCATGCTCCTCTTGTGACTGCTGAGGCCTCAAAGGAATGGTGTGTGGATATAGTAGGCAGTGAGGCACCAGGAGGATCTCCTATTCCTCCTGCTGTTGTGCCTCTAGTGCTTTGCTAATATTGCCATGCAGTGTCTGCTCCAGCAGGAAATCAACAGGAATTGTAGCAAAGATGCCTGCATTAGCACAGCTCACCACTCTGGTTGCCCCCTCAAATTGTGAAAATACAATGCATGTGTCCTGTATGAGGAACCACTGATGTGAGGGGAAGAACCTCATCTCCCCCAGCCAATCCTCATGCCATACTCACACAGGTAGTCATTTATGGCCATCTAATGCATGTGCAGCCATTGCAGCATGGCCAAAGTAGAGTTCCTGTGAGTGACCATGTCACATATCATATTACATGTGGGCAGATGTAGTTCCTGCTGAACTTCAACCCAGCTGCACACTGATTTGGTATGACCCCCTGAAATGGCCAAATCCTTCTGGCCTGCCTCAAAATTTATGTAAGCCAGGATACTTATCCAGGAAGTACTATACCATCAGGTTGAGGGTGAGTTATAGGCAAGGCATGTGTATGAGCTTTCCTTGCAAAGGGGCAGACCACAGGTTAGTGCCATTGTCAGATATGACTTTTCCTGGTCCAAGATGGCACTGGGTTATCCAATTTGGCCCTGCCTCTGCAGATCTGACAGAATTGCCCCAGTGTGGATCCTGCCCTAGCTGCAACACTGCGTGAGATAATTCACCTGAACAGTTGAAGTGCCTCTTGAATGCTTGCAGGGTACTGGTGGTTTAAAGAATGACTTTCCTGAAGAGGGCAATGACAGAAGATGTTAGAGGTGACTGCAACGTCACCATGACACAGTTTCAAAGTGTGTCCCCAATAGTGTGTCCCGCCTGTATCCTTCCTATCAGACAGCAGAGCTACCCAGTGGGCTGTTAAAGATATATAATATTATGTGTCTCAGGAATGGACACCAACAAATCCATACATAAATATAAAGGTGACATGTACAATGATAGTAGGTGACAATAATTCCTGTGAAAGGTGCAAACAATTTTATCATGTGTCTCAAGGCTGGACGCAAATCAATCCTCACAAAAATTAAAAACAAGAAAAGATGACAGTATCCAAGAAGCAAACATAGATTACTTCAATATTGTATGTCCTTATAAAAGTCTATAATAAATGTGTGTGATGTATCCCTTCACCAAAGCTTGAGGATATCCATAATAATAGGCGACTTCTTCCCTTTCTTCCCATGTCACCTCTGTGCTCTTTAGCCTCTCACCTGAGATATACTTGCTATACAGCAGAGCGTAGAATCTCTTAGGGATGATCTAATGTAGTCAGGTCGCCTTTGGGGGTTCTCTGTGTACTTTTCCCAACACTTTGCTCTTTATACTTAGTAGCGTGGTATCTGCAGTGTTGATACAGGGTCCTTTCCTGTGTCCTCCAGCTATGGGTGTGTAAAAGAGAATACTCTCGTAGTGTGATAACGTTTAAACAAATGGATTTAATAAACAGAAACACCTACAACTCACATTTGGAGCTCCAGATGAGGCCTTGATGACGAAACGTGTAGGGCGGTACCATACGTCTTTGCATCACTTCCGGTCAGCGTGGCAATTACTTGTATACAGTGCCGGCTCCATTTTTATTCTATCTCACTGCTGTATGTTAAATTTTGACTCAATGTGAGTATATATCTACCTATTTTTATTATAAATAAAGGCTTTTATAAAACAATATCACGCTATGGGCATTCCTCTCTCCTGCATGTGACAACTTGGGAGAAAGCCAGCTTTTGATGAGCAGACCATCCAGCATGCCCCAGAGAGCTAAACAGTGGCTAAAACTGTGAATAGGGTAGGGTAATGCTATCTGGTGAGTGCAACATATAACCAGCATGGAAAAGTCACTTTGCACTATTGACACCTGAGAGAAAATAATCAGCACTAAACCTGAACAGTCACTGAACACAGTTTGAAGCACAAAGTCACTTTAATCAATGAAACTGTATATTTTTTAAAACAGTTGGACTATTTTTTTATTTAATATGCAATTGTTTACCATGAAATATTCACTATTTATATTTGTGGTTATATATTTATGGTTTGAATTCTGATACAGAGGATCAAACACACTTATTATTACACTTTTATTTTATTATTATTTATTTTACTTGCAAAAAGTTTTTTTCTCCAAACATCCTCTATTTCCAGAGGGTGTAACACTCCCAGTCCACTTTTGTTTTGTTTCATTATATTTTTGCTGTATGATTGTTGTTTTTTATGGTTTCAATTCATCACTCTGACACTCACCAGAGGCTGTAACACACCTATCCATTTTGTGGTTTTTAGCAATAGTTTTTATTAGTGATCCATTTTTGTGATTTTTGGCATAAGCTTTTATCCGTTATCATATAATTTTATATTACTAGGAATTCTAAATTGCACTATTTGCACATATTTCACTTGTTTTGTGATAGGTAGGGGGTGTAACACATTTACACCAACAAAAAAAACATTTTTTGTTTTCAAAGTCGGTTTGAAATCCGAAGTTCACCATATTCTCCAGGGAGAGTAACACCACTACAATCTTTTTAGCCTAGCTGCCTGACCCAATAAGGCAGAGGGTATAACACCGGTTTTCACAGTTTCACTTTTCCTTTCTATTGGAAACAATTCTGGTTTATTCTTATTTTCACTTTTTAACATCTTAAATTTTCTGTACAGTACTAGTGTGAAGCCAAAGGTACAGTGAAACTTTCTTTTTTTCATCATACTATATTAAGAGTAGAATAGCGCCATTTCTACACTTCATCATTCAGGAGTAAGATTTTACTTTATCTGCTTTAAAGTAGTAATTACAATAGTACTGTCAGACCAACGTAGTGTGACAGCCAACAGATTTAGCTCACAACAGTACTATACAAATAACAGTTGTTTAAATTAACCTTTTAGAAATGCGTCCAGACTATGGGACCAATGGCAGAGTGAACTGACTTCACTATGGGCACTGTCAAACTCTTAGCACGCTCTGTTTATGCAAAAGAGACCAGCACTATTTTAATAAAGCATAACACAATTCTTAGGGAGCTCCCAATGCTTTATATCACAATAACCCTGTGGAACAATATAATACAGGGCCTTGCGTTAACAGAGGCAGTCCTTCTTCTCTTCTGTCTTCTGCTAGCTATGTGTAGTTCAATTTGTAATCCAGTGGTTAACAAAACCCGGTTCAAAGCAAACTGAACATTGAACTATTGTTGTGGTGCGGCAGCACTGCAACTGGCTCCGGTGCAAGTGATTTGGTATAACACAGTGTCAAACTGTAGTGAAGTGCAGGCTTGAGGCCTATATTAATCTCAGTCTTTATCCCTTTAAATCTCCTCTGCGGGACTACAGGTCCCAGCAGCACTGTGCTATAGATGCAAGTGTGTGAAAGTGCGTCAATGAAACTTTGGGCAGCAGCCCTCTCACCCAACCAGGTCTGCAATGTAGAACAGTTCTGCTCCAGTGCACGCAGTCCTGTTTCCGGCTGGCCGACACTGCTAGGCTGCTCCGCTCTGCTCAGCGAGATGATCTGGGACCCTCAGATGGCTCCAACAGGCTTCACTGGATCTTTCCCAGTTCTGCCTCACCGTCCATCCAGCTCACTGATAGGCAGCAGGATCGCTGACGGGGTCGCTCCGCAATGGATGTAGGCCGCGCTCCTCTGGAGACCACCACACAGATCCTCACAGACAGGCCACGCGTTCCCTAGAGAGCTAAGATGGCTGCGCTGAGTTCTTTTATAGCCTTCCCAGAATGCAGTTCAGTCTCTTGATGGTCATGGGAGGTCACTAGGCATTGTGGGTAGGTCAAGTTAATGTGAAATGTAAGCAAACAGTCACTTCCTATCATCTTCTCACATTCTTCAGAAAGAAAAAATAAAATAAAGTCCATTCACAATTTTGGCCGCTAGATGGCGCCAAATACTAAGCTATAAAATAACATTAGATTATTGAACAAAAATGTGACCGCTACACTACCTTATGCTGTATACCAAGTATATCTCAGGAGAGAGGCCAGAGAGCACAGAGGTGACATGGGAAGAAAGGGAAGAAGTCGCCTATTATTATGGATATCCTCAAGCTTTGGTGAAGGGATAAATCACACGCATTTATTATAGACTTTTATAAGGATGTACAATATTGAAGGAATCTGTGTTTGCTTCTTGGATACTGTCATCTTTTCTTGTTTTGAATTCTTGTGAGGATTCATTTGTGTCCAGCCTTGAGACACATGATAGAATTGTTTGCACCTTTCACAGGAATTATTGTCACCTACTATCATTGCCAATGTCACCTTTTTTTATATCTATATATGGATTTATTGGTGTCTATTCCTGAGACACATGATATAAATACTTGCACTGTTACACAGGAATTGCAGTCACCATTGCACATGTTTAAGTTGATTTACAGTATCTCACAAAAGTGAGTACACCCTTCACATTTTTGTAAATATTTTATTATATCTGTTCATGTGACAACACTGAAACAATGACACTTTGCTACAATGTAAAGTAGTGAATGTACAGCTTGTATAACAGTGTATATTTGCTGTCCCCTCAAAATAACTCAACACACAGCCATTAATGTCTAAACTGCTGGCAACAAAAGTGAGTACACCCCTAAGTGAAAATGTCCAAATTGGGCCCAAAGTGTCAAATATTTGTGTGGCCACCATTATTTTCCAGCACTGCCTTAACCCTCTTGTGCATGGAGTTCACCAGAGCTTCACAGGTTGCCACTGGAGTCCTCTTCCACTCCTCTATGATGACATCATGGAGCTAGTGGATGTTAGAGACCTTGCGCTCCTCCACCTTCCATTTGAGGATGCCCCGTAAGGTACCTGTGATAGGTAGTGTCCGAAGTGGAGCTTGTGAGCTGAGGATTCAGGTGCACCATATAAATCAGACGCTGGCGATGGTTGCTGGAACTGATCAGACCTTGGGGCTGCGAACTAAAAAATTGAACGCATCTGTCAGACGGCCACCTTCTCCACCGCTCCTTCTGTGACTGACCAAAGCCTCAGCAACACGTTGACCAGGACCAGGAATTTGTAACCTCCCAGGCTCTGGAAACGCGTTGCACAAACCTTTCTGCAAGGCTTCCTGAAGATGTTTCATCCTCTGCTCCCTCTGCGACGGCTGGATAAGTTCCGCAACCTTGCCCTTGTAACGTGGATCAAGGAGGGTTCCAGTCAGTACTGATCCCTCTCCTTGATACCACAAATCCAAGGGTCCTTTCGCAGGCTTTGCAGGATCAGGGAGGCCATGCAGCATAGGTTTGCTGAGGCATTCGGTCCGGAGTCCTCTGGGTCACTAAGGACGACAGGATCTGCAGCCACCTCCTCCCAGCCACGTACAAGTCCATGGGTTTCTGGGGACTGTAAACGATCCCTTGAAGACTGCTGCTGATGTTGAGTGCCAGGCTCCACCTCCATGCTGACACAATCCTCCTCCTCCTCGTCCTCTTCCTGTGTGATCGGCGGGCACGCAGGAACACTGTCTGGATAAAGGGGGCTCGAGAAGTAAGGAAGGGACAGTATCACTGATTCATGCACTGTCACTGCTCACCATCCTCGTGGCCTCCTCAAATGGTGACAGCACAGTGCATGCATCCTTGATTATGAGCCACTGGTGTGGCAAAAAAAAAGCCAAGCTCCCCTGACCCTGTCCTGGTGCCATAGTCGCACAGGTGCTCATTGATTGCCCTCTGCTGTGTGTGCAGCCGCTGCAGCTTTGCCAACGTTGAGTTCCATCTGGTGGGCATGTCACAGATTAGGCGGTTTCTGGGCAGGTTGAATTTCTTTTGGAGGTCAGCGAGCTGAGCACTGGCATTATATGACCGGCGGAAATGCACACAGACTTTCCTGGCCTGCCTCAGGAGATCCTGTAAGCCTGGGTACCTGCCCAAGAACCACTGCACCACCAAATTAAGGACATGAGCCAAACAGAAAACATGAGTGAAGTGTCCCTGTCTGAGGGCAGAGAGGAGGTTGGTGCCATTGTCGTAAACCACCATTCCTGCCTGAAGCTTGCGTGGCATCAACCACCTCTGAGCCTGCCCCTTCAGAGCTGACAGAATCTCTGCCCCAATGTGGCTCCTGTCCCCTAAGCACACCAGCTCAAGCACTGCATGACATCTTTTTTCCTGAGTGCTTGCGTAGCCCCTTAAATGCCTACGGAGCACCGTTGGTTCCGAGGACAAATCTATAGAGGAAGAGGCCATGGAGGAAGAAGAAGAAGAGGTGGTGGAGGAGAGAGGTGTGTCAGAATCACCACTAGTAGCATTTTGGGGGTGTGGTGGCAGAACAAGCTCCAACAATACTGCACCCTGTCCTGCATCCTTCCCAGCTGCCAGCAGGGTCACCCAGTGTGCAGTGAAAGATAGGTAATGTCCCTGTCCATGCCTGCTGGACCATGAGTAAGCAGTAATATGCACCTTACCACTGACCACCCTGTCCAGCGAGGCCAAGACATTGCCTTTAACATGTCGGTAGAGAGCCAAAATCGCCTTCCATGAAAAAAAGTGGCGTTTGGGAACCTGCCACTGTGGTATCACACATTCCACAAATTCACAAAAGGAGGCAGAGTCTACCAGCTGAAAAGGCATCAGTTGGAGTGCTAGCAATTTAGCCAAGCTAGCATTCAGCCACTGGGCATGTGGATGGCTGGGACCGAATTTCTTTCACCGGTTTAGCAACTAGGGTAGGGAAATTTGCCTGCTACAATCAGATGTTGGTGTAGCTTTAGCAGATTGCCCGCAAGTACTTGGCACACCTAATTCTACACCTTCATTCCTCTCAGTGCAGGTTTCTGAGAGAACTGAAGGTATAGTGGGGTTGGAGATCCCAGCTGATGAGGAGCAAGGAGAGGTCCACCTTGTTCTTTGGTGTGGATCTTTTAAGTATGCTTGCCAACGGACTGCATGGGAGTTCGACATATGACTGGTGAGGCATGTGGTGCCCAAGTGGCTGCTGTTTTGGCAACACTTGATACGCTTCAGACATATGTTGCAAACAGCTATGGTGCGATCTGCTGCACACGTCTCAAAAAGGCCCACACCTAAGAACTTTTGGAAAAACACGCAGTCAGCTGCGCCCTGCACATGCGGAGCTCTGTGGTGTGATGCAGTCATTTGGTTGCCCTTAAGCTGGCCCCTGGAGGGCATCCTGCCTCATTGGAGATGTGCCTCCTCCTCCTCCTCCTCTCTCCTATCAGGCACCCACGTAGAGTCAGTGACTCCATCTAGACATGTGCAGGATGAAAAAATTTGTTTAGTTTAGTTTAGTTTCGGTTCGTTATTTAACTAAATTAGTTTAGTTAAATTAGTTGCATTCATTACATTCATTTTCAGGATTCGTTTAGTTTCGTATTCGAATTCGAAAAAATTCGACCGCATTTGAAAAAACTATCAAATTCGAAAAAAAATTCTACTGAATTTGAAAAAACTATCAAATTCGAAAAAATTCTACCGCATTCGAAAAAAAAACTATCAAATTCGAAAAAATTCCAGGGGTGTCCAATCTCTCCAATGCTCTTTCTGCTGGCACTAGAACCCCTTCTTACTAGGTTAAGGCAGAATCCGAACATCAAGGGAGTAAGTATAGGCGAAACTGAATATAAGCTCGCAGCCTATGCGGATGATATTCTCCTATATATAACAAACCCAAGAGTTTCCCTACCGAACATGCTGGCCACAATGCAGGAGTACGGGAAATTATCCAATTTTAAAGTAAATACCACTAAATCAGTTGTATTACACATAAACTCCAACAAAACAAGAGACCACGCATATCAGGAACACTTTCCCTTCAGATGGAAGAAAGAAGCCCTAAACTACTTAGGAATCAAAATTACATCATCGGCAGGAAAATTATATCAAGCAAATTTTTTGCCACTTATGAATGAGGTAAAAGCAGAACTAAACAGAATACACCGGGGACAACTGTCATGGGCGGGAAGAATCAATATTTTTAAAATGGTTATTTTACCAAAAATAACATATAAAATGCAGATGCTCCCAATTACGCTCCCACCTGCATACCTCAAAAGGCTACATTCAATGATATTAAGGTTCATATGGAAAGGGAAAACACCACGGTTAAAGTACTCCCAACTAATAAATGTCAAAAGTAAAGGGGGCTGGGGAGCACCAGACACAAATACTATGAGGCTATTGCACTTGCGAGAGTGGTAGAATGGGTTAAAAATAAGGGAAAACAGTGGGTAGAAATTGAAAATAAAATAAGTAAGGCAAATCTACACAAAATAATATGGTGTTCACCAAAAATAAGAAAATATAGTATAGAGTCACATGAAATCACTAGACATGCACTTAGAATATGGGATCTTATGCACAAAAGGGAACATTGGGAATATAACTCACTGCTAATGTCACTAAAGGATGTAGATTATTTCCCGCCGGGGAAGGAAGAGTGGTTTGGTAAATGGCTTCTAGATGAGAACGTGCAACTGAAGGATGTAGTGGAGAAGGGTAAAATATGCTCCATACAAGAGCTTAAGAACAGAAGAGATAGGATAAGTATCAACCCATGGCGCTACGGTCAACTGAAACACTTTGTGGAATCCCTACCTCAACCAATTAGGACAACAAAAAACTTACTTCCATTAGAAAAAATATGCATGGAAACAGATGAAAGAGGGGGCTTTTCCCGCATATATAAAGTATTAGTGGAGCTGAGGAGGGGGGACACCCGGGCTTTTATAGGTAAATGGGAGAGGGAGTTGGGCTTAACGCTGACCGAGCCAGAGGTAGACCTGATGTTGAAGCGACTCCTGACTACGTCAGTCAATTATAAAGTACTGGAGATAAACTATAAATGCCTAACGAGAATGTACATGACCCCGGACAGGATGCATAAAATAGATGGGGGAAGATCCCAGCTCTGTTGGAGGGGATGTAATGAGATAGGGACGATGGCCCATATGTGGTGGACGTGTCGTGAGATAGGAGGCTTCTGGGAGGAGATTAAAAAATACACTAAAACGATCACAAATTTTGATCTGCCAAAGGACCCTAGGGTTCTTATATTTCACCTGAGCGAAATGCCCACGAGGGCCTATCTCAGGACACTCCTGCCCCATCTTATAGATGCAGCTAAAAGCCTAATTGCCAAAAATTGGAAAAGAAAAGAAAGACCAACCATGAGGGAATGGATCAATACGATAAATGAGATACAGGAGTTGGAGTACTTAAGGTTTAGTGATGGGACAAAAATGGAGGCTTATAGGACAAAGTGGGAAGTATGGGAAAAATTTAAAAAATCTATAAAAGCAGCTGAGATATGGTCACATGAGTAGTGGAGAGGGCAGATCCCGACCCAAGGTAGATGTGGGAAACAAAAAGGAAAGGGCGTGAAGCGAGGAGGTATGGTCTCGGGGTGGGTAGAGGGGCGGAGGGGGGGTGGGGAAGGAAGTAAGAAAGTAATAATAAACAGCAGAAGCAGGGGGGGTATATTATCTTCTTTATACTTGGTGTTATGAATTAAGCAAATAGATCAAAAGCCACAATGATGTGAGGACCAAGGGGAAGAATTTTTGAATATTAATTTGAAAAAATGAATTCCCACAGTAAACCTTCTTGCTGAGGTGGCAAAAAAAAAAAAAAAAATTCGAAAAAATTCTACCGCATTCGAAAAAAACGATCAAATTCGAAAAAATTCTACCGCATTCGAAAAAAAACTATCAAATTCATAAAAATTCTACCGCATTCGAAAAAAAACTATCAAATTTGAAAAAATTCTACCGCATTCGGAAAAAAACTGTCAAATTCGAAAAAATTCTACCGCATTTGAAAAAATTTTGACCGAATTTGAAAAAGTAAACTATATATAACCATGTTGCGAAATTCGAATTTCATATAGAATGAAATCAAATTCCAATAGAAAAGATTCAAATAGAATAGAAAATAAGAATAGCATGCAAAAACAATAGAACGGAATAGAAAAAAATATAATATATTCTATTCTAATCTTTTCTATTCAAATTCGAATTCATTTTGTACCAAATTCCAATTCCGGAAGATGTTTTATATATATTGTTCTATTGTTTTTTCTATTCTAGTCTTTTCTATTAGAATTCGATTTCATTCTATTTCTATATAACCATTTTCTGAAATTCAAATTTCTTATAGAATGAATTTGCATTCAAATAGAAAAGATTAGAAAAAAATTGAAAATAATAGAAAAGAATAGTATAGAAAAACCATAGACCAGCATAGAAAAAAACTATATATATATATATATATATATATATATATATATATATATATAAAACCATCTTCTGAAATTTGAATTTTATATAAAATGAATTTGAATTTGATTAGTAGAAAAGATTAGAATAGAGTAGAAAAGAATATTGTTTTTCTATGCCATTCTTTTCTATTCTAAACTTTTCTATTCGAATTTGAATTCATTCTAGATGAAATTCGAGAATGAATTTGAATAGAAAAGATTACAATAGAAAATAATAGAAAATAGACTAGAAAAACAATAGAACAGAATAGAATAAAACATTATATATATATATATATATATATATATATATATATATATATATATATATATATACATATATATATATAATATTTTATTCTATTCTGTTCTATTGTTTTTCTAGTCTATTTTCTATTAATTTCTATTGTAATCTTTTCTATAAAAATTCATTCTCGAATTTCATCTAGAATGAATTCAAATTCGAATAGAAAAGTTTAGAATAGAAAAGAATGGCATAGAAAAACAATGGAACCGAATAGAAAAAAAATATTATATATATATATATATAGATATCTATATATATCTATATATATATAGATATCTATATATATATAGATATATATAGATATCTATATATAGAGAGATATATATATAGAGATATATATCTCTCTCTATATATATCTCTCTATATATAGATATCTATCTATATATATATATATATGTTTGAATAGAAAAGATTAGAATAGAATAGAAAGTAATAGAAACGAATAGCATAGAAAACAATAGAACAGAATAGAAAAAAATATAATATATATATATAGATTGAAGTGTAGAGGAGAACCACACACAGCTTTCAATCTAGTGTCAGCAAACAGGTCCTCCCACCGACCTTGTATATATAAAAATAAAGTTCAGATGTGTTCTGACTGATCTAAGGAAGGGTGCGAACAAATCAGCCTGAAACATAATCTTTGTCTGAACAAATGATTGTAATGATTCTGTTTGGAATGACTCTACTTGCTTTGTAATCTTTTTCTAAAGATTTGATGGAATAAAGCAACAAATTTTTAAGTGCTGCAACCTTTGGAACTTTATATATATATTATTCTATTGTTTTTCTAGTCTATTCTTTTCTATTCTTTACTTCTATTCTAATTCGATTTTCGAAATTAGAATGTCTGAAAATGGTTTTATATATATATATATATATATATACATAAAACCATTTTCCGAAATTCAAATTTCGTATAGCATGATTTTGAATTTGAATAGAAAAGATAGAATAGAATAGAAAATAATAAAAAAGAATAGAATAGAAAAACAATAGAACAGAATAGAATAAAATACAATATATGTTTTTCTAGTTTATTCTTTTCTATTATTTTCTTTTCTATTCTAATCTTTTCTATTCAAATTCAAATTCATTCTATACGAAATTCGATTTTCAGAAGCCATGTTCCGAAATTCGAATTTCGTATAGAATGAATCTGAATTTGAATAGAAAAGACTATTAAAGAACAGAAAATAATAAAAAAGAAAAGAAAAGCATAGAAAAACAATAAAACAGAATAAAAAAAAATTATATATATATGTATTCTACTGCTTTATGATTTTATATTTTATTTTATTGTATTATTTAGAAAATTGATTTCTATTGTTTTCAAATTCGATTCAAATTTGTTTTCAAATTCTATTATGTTTTCGAATTTGATTCGAATATGTTTTCGACTTCGATTCGAATATGTTTCCGAATTCGAATATGTTTTCGAATTCGATTCAAATTTGTGTTCGAATTCGATTCAAATTTGTTCGCTTTTTTTCGGATTCATTTAAATTAATCACTTTTGTAATTCGGAAATTCGGATGCATGCGAATTTCCGAATAATGAAAAATTTGTCCGAATTTCGATTCGGAACGAAACGCAATGCACATGTCTAACCCCATCATCCCCTCCCTCCTCATCACTGGAGCAAACCTGGCAGTATGCTGCAGCTGGGGGAACATGAGTGCCAGTTTGTTGTCCTTCTTGGGCACCCCCCTCTCTCTGGGCTCATGTTACTGCCTTCCTCAATCTGGGTACCATCATTGGAGCCTTCAAAAACGCTGTGCATCCTCATGCAGCATGTACCCAACACTGTGGTCGAACAGTTCGGGGGACTCCTCAGGGCATGATGGTGGGGCTAGGGAAGGAGTGACTGATGACATTGAGCCGATGGAAGAGGCCGCTTTGGCAGCTGAATTGGCAGCCAAAGTACACTGAGCCTGAGTGACAGAGGATGAGGAGGATGAGGACGGCTTGGTCATCCACTCTACCAACTCTTCTGCATGTTGTGGCTCAACACGGCCAGCTGCCGAAAAAAAGGACAAGCGTGCCCCACGGGCACGTGCTGAGGATGCACCGTGTCTATGACCAGCAATGTTGGCTGTAGACACAGAGCATGCTTGCCCTCTTTTAGTGGCCTGTGAGCATTTGCCTCTTCTTATTGGCCTTCCAGACATACTGTATTTGATGTATTTGTAATGTATTTGAATAGGTACACCAGGAATGGCCTGCAGTGAGATGCAGCTGCACAAAGCTGGGATGTATATATATACTGAATATACTGCAGCTGACTGAATCAACTGCCTGCCTGTAGTATATTAGGAGGAGTACAACAGGAACGGTCTGCAGTGAGATCTAGCTGCACAGAACACATAACTGAATATACTGCAGCTAACTAAATGAACTGCCTGCCTGTAGTATATTAGGAACAGAACAACATGAATGGCCAACAGCAAAATCTAGCTGCACAGGATACAGTACTGAATATACTGCAGCTAACTGAATGAACTGCCAGCCTGGAGTATATTAGGAAGACAACAACAGGAACGGTCTGCAGCGAGATCTAGCTGCACAGGAAACAGTATGGAATATACTGCAGCTAACTGAATGAACTGCCTGCCTGTAGTATATTAGGAACAGAACAACAGGAATGGTCTGCAGCGAGAGCTAGCTGCACAGGATACAGTACTTAATATACTGCAGCTAACTGAATGAACTGCCTGCCTGTAGTATATTAGGAACAGAACAACAGGAACGGTCTGCAGCGAGATCTAGCTGCACAGGATACAGTACTGAATATACTGCAGCTAACTGAATGAACTGCCTGCCTGTAGTATATTAGGAACAGAACAACAGGAATGGTCTGCAGCGAGATCTAGCTGCACAGGATACAGTACTGAATATACTGCAGCTAACTGAATGAAGTGCCTGCCTGTAGTATATTAGGAACAGAACAACAGGAATGGCCAGCAGCGAGATCTAGCTGCACAGGATACAGTACTGAATATACTGTAGCTAACTGAATGAACTGCCAGCCTTTAGTATATTAGGAAGAGAACAAAAGGAACGGTCTGCAGCGAGATCTAGCTGCACAGGAAACAGTATGGAATATACTGCAGCTAACTGAATGAACTGCCTGCCTGTAGTATATTAGGAACAGAACAACAGGAACGGTCTGCAGCGAGATCTAGCTGCACAGGATACAGTACTGAATATACTGCAGCTAACTGAATGAACTGCCTGCCTGTAGTATATTAGGAACAGAACAACAGGAATGGTCTGCAGCGAGATCTAGCTGCACAGGATACAGTACTGAATATACTGCAGCTAACTGAATGAAGTGCCTGCCTGTAGTATATTAGGAACAGAACAACAGGAATGGCCTGCAGCGAGATCTAGCTGCACAGGATACAGTACTGAATATACTGTAGCTAACTGAATGAACTGCCAGCCTTTAGTATATTAGGAAGAGAACAAAAGGAACGGTCTGCAGCAAGATCTAGCTGCACAGGATACAGTACTGAATATAATGCAGCTAACTGAATGAAATGCCTGCCTTTAATATATTAGGAAGAGAACAAAAGGAACGATCTGCAGCGAGATCTAGATGCACAGGATACAGTACTGAATATACTGCAGCTAACTGAATGAACTGCCTGCCTGTAGTATATTAGGAGCAGAACAACAGGAATGGTCTGCAGTGAGATCTAGCTGCACAGGATACAGTACTAAATATACTGGAGCTAACTGAATGAACTGCCTGCCTGTAGTATATTAGGAACAAAACAACAGGAATGGTCTGCAGCGAGATCTAGCTGCACAGGATACAGTACTGAATATACTGCAGCTAACTGAATGAACTGCCTGCCTTTAGTATATTAGGAAGAGAACAAAAGGAATGGTCTGCAGTGAGATCTAGCTGCACAGGATACAGTACTAAATATACTGGAGCTAGCTGAATGAACTGCCTGCCTGTAGTATATTAGGAACAAAACAACAGGAATGGTCTGCAGCGAGATCTAGCTGCACAGGATACAGTACTGAATATACTGCAGCTAACTGGATGAACTGCCTGCCTTTAATATATTAGGAAGAGAACAAAAGGAACGATCTGCAGTGAGATCTAGCTGCACAGGATACAGTACTGAATATACTGCAGCTAACTGAATGAACTGCCTGTCTTTAATATATTAGGAAGAGAACAAAAGGAACGATCTGCAGCGAGATCTAGCTGCACAGGATACAGTACTGAATATACTGCAGCAAACTGAATAAACTGCCTGCCTTTAGTATATTAGGAAGAGAACAAAAGGAACGGTCTGCAGCGAGATCTAGCTGCACAGGATACAGTACTGAATATACTGCAGCTAACTAAATGAACTGCCTGCCTGGAGTATATTAGGAACAGAACAACAGGAACGGTCTGCAGTGAGATCTAGCTGCACAGGATACAGTACTAAATATACTGGAGCTAACTGAATGAACTGCCTGCCTGTAGTATATTAGGAACAGAACAACAGAAATGGTCTGCAGTGAGATCTAGCTGCACAGGATACAGTACTTAATATACTGCAGCAAACTGAATAAACTGCCTGCCTTTAGTATATTAGGAAGAGAACAAAAGGAACGGTCTGCAGCGAGATCTAGCTGCACAGGATACAGTACTAAATATACGGCAGCTAACTGAATGAACTGCCTGCATTTAATATATTAGGAAGAGAACAAAAGGAACAATCTGCAGCGAGATCTAGCTGCACAGGATACAGTACTGAATATACTGCAGCTAACTGAATGAACTGCCTGCCTGTAGTATATTAGGAACAGAACAACAGAAATGGTCTGCAGCGAGATCTAGCTGTACAGGATACAGTACTGAATATACTGCAGCTAACTGAATGAACTGCCTGCCTGTAGTATATTAGGAAGAGAACAACAGGAACCGACTGCAGTGAGATCTAGCTGCACAGGATACAGTACTGAATATACTGCAGCTAACTGAATGAACAGCCTGCCTGGAGTATATTAGGAACAGAACGACAGGAACTGTCTGCAGTGAGATCTAGCTGCACAGGATACAGTACTAAATATACTGGAGCTAACTGAATGAACTGCCTGCCTGTAGCATATTAGGAAGAGAACAACATGAATGGTCTGCAGCGAGATCTAGGTGCACAGGATACAGTACTGAATATACTGCAGCAAACTGAATGAACTGCCTGCCTTTAGTATATTAGGAAGAGAACAAAAGGAACGGTCTGCAGCGAGATCTAGCTGCACAGGATACAGTAGTGAATACACTGCAGCTAACTAAATGAACTGCCTGCATTTAATATATTAGGAAGAGAACAAAAGGAACAATCTGCAGCGAGATCTAGCTGCACAGGATACAGTACTGAATATACTGCAGCTAACTGAATGAACTGCCTGCCTGTAGTATATTAGGAACAGAACAACAGAAATGGTCTGCAGCGAGATCTAGCTGTACAGGATACAGTACTGAATATACTGCAGCTAACTGAATGAACTGCCTGCCTGTAGTATATTAGGAAGAGAACAACAGGAACCGACTGCAGTGAGATCTAGCTGCACAGGATACAGTACTGAATATACTGCAGCTAACTGAATGAACAGCCTGCCTGGAGTATATTAGGAACAGAACGACAGGAACTGTCTGCAGTGAGATCTAGCTGCACAGGATACAGTACTAAATATACTGGAGCTAACTGAATGAACTGCCTGCCTGTAGCATATTAGGAAGAGAACAACATGAATGGTCTGCAGCGAGATCTAGGTGCACAGGATACAGTACTGAATATACTGCAGCAAACTGAATGAACTGCCTGCCTTTAGTATATTAGGAAGAGAACAAAAGGAACGGTCTGCAGCGAGATCTAGCTGCACAGGATACAGTAGTGAATACACTGCAGCTAACTAAATGAACTGCCTGCCTGTAGTATATTAGGGAGAGAACAACAGGAACGGTCTGCAGCGAGATCTAGCTGCACAGGATACAGTACTAAATATACTGCAGCTAACTGAATGAACTGCCTGCCTGTAGTATATTAGGAACAGAACAACAGGAACGGTCTGCAGCGAGATCTAGCTGCACAGGATACAGTACTGAATACACTGCAGCTAACTGAATGAACTGCCTGCCTTTAGTATATTAGGAACAGAACAACAGGAATGGTCTGCAGCAAAATCTAGCTGCACAGGATACAGTACTGAATATACTGCAGCAAACTGAATGAACTGCCTGCCTTTAGTATATTAGGAAGAGAACAAAAGGAACGGTCTGCAGCGAGATCTAGCTGCACAGGATACAGTACTAAATATACTGCAGCTAACAGAATGAACTGCGTGCCTGTAGTATATTAGGAACAGAACAACAGGAATGGTCTGCAGCGAGATCTAGCTTCGCAGGATACAGTACTAAATATACTGCAGCTAACAGAATGAAATGCCTGCCTGTAGTATATTAGGAACAGAACAACATGAATGGTCTGCAGCGAGATCTAACTGCACAGGATACAGTACTGAATATACTGCAGCAAACTGAATGAACTGCCTGCCTTTAGTATATTAGGAAGAGAACAAAAGGAACGGTCTGCAGCGAGATCTAGCTGCACAGGATACAGTACTGAATATACTGTAGCTAACTAAATGAACTGCCTGCCTGTAGTATATTAGGAAGAGAACAACAGGAACGGTCTGCAGGGAGATCTAGCTGCACAAGCTACAGTACTAAATATACTGCAGCTAACTGAATGAACTGCCTGCCTGTAGTATATTAGGAACAGAACAACAGGAACGGTCTGCAGCGAGATCTAGCTGCACAGGATACAGTACTGAATACACTGCAGCTAACTGAATGAACTGCCTGCCTTTAGTATATTAGGAATAGTACAACAGGAATGGTCTGCAGCAAAATCTAGCTGCACAGGATACAGTACTGAATATACTGCAGCAAACTGAATGAACTGCCTGCCTTTAGTATATTACGAAGAGAACAAAAGGAACGGTCTGCAGCGAGATCTAGCTGCACAGGATACAGTACTAAATATACTGCAGCTAACAGAATGAACTGCCTGCCTGTAGTATATTTAGGAACAGAACAACAGGAATGGTCTGCAGCGAGATCTAGCTGCACAGGATACAGTACTGAATATACTGCTGCTAACTGAATGAACTGCCTGCCTTTAGTATATTAGGAACAGAACAACAGGAATGGTCTGCAGCAAAATCTAGCTGCACAGGATACAGTACTGAATATACTGCAGCTAACTGAATGAACTGCTTGTCTGTAGTATAATAGGAACAGAACAACAGGAATGGTCTGCAGCAAAATCTAGCTGCACAGGATACAGTACTGAATATACTGCAGCTAACTGAATGAACTGCTTGCCTGTAGTATAATAGGAACAGAACAACAGGAACGGTCTGCAGTGAGATCTAGCTGCACAGGATACAGTACTAAATATACTGCAGCTTACTGAATGAACTGCCTGCTTGTAGTATATTAGGAACAGAACAACAGGAACGGTCTGCAATGAGATCTAGCTGCACAGGATACAGTACTAAATATACTGCAGCTAACTGAATGAACTGCCTGCCTGTAGTATATTAGGAACAGAACAACAGGAATGGTCTGCAGCGAGATCTAGCTGCACAGGATACAGTACTGAATATACTGCAGCTAACTGAATGAACTGCCTGCTTTTAATATATTAGGAAGAGAACAAAAGGAACGATCTGCAGCAAGATCTAGCTGCACAGGATACAGTACTGAATATACTGCAGCTAACTGAATGAACAGCCTGCCTGTATTATATTAGGAAGAGAACAACAGGAACGGTCTGCAGCAAGATCTAGCTGCACAGGATACAGTACTAAATATACTGCAGCTAACTGAATGAACTGCCTGCCTGTAGTATATTAGGAACAGAACAACAGAAATGGTCTGCAGCGAGATCTAGCTGTACAGGATACATTACTGAATATACTGCAGCTAACTGAATGAACTGCCTGCCTGTAGTATATTAGAAAGAGAACAACAGGAACCGGCTGCAGTGAGATCTAGCTGCACAGGATACAGTACTGAATATACTGCAGCTAACTGAATGAACAGCCTGCCTTGAGTATATTAGGAACAGAACAACAGGAACGGTCTGCAGTGAGATCTAGCTGCACAGGATACAGTACTAAATATACTGGAGTTAACTGAATGAACTGCCTGCCTTTAGTATATTAGGAAGAGAACAAAAGGAACGGTCTGCAGCGAGATCTAGCTGCACAGGATACAGTACTGAATATACTGCAGCTAACTAAATTAACTGCCTGCCTGTAGTATATTAGGAAGAGAACAACAGGAACGGTCTGCAGCGAGATCTAGCTGCACAGGATACAGTACTAAATATACTGCAGCTAACTGAATTAACTGCCTGCCTGTAGTATATTAGGAACAGAACAACAGGAATGGTCTGCAGTGAGATCTAGCTGCACAGGATACAGTACTGAATATACTGCAGCTAACTGAATGAACTGCCTGCCTTTAATATATTAGGAAGAGAACAAAAGGAACGATGTGCAGCGAGATCTAGCTGCACAGGATACAGTACTGAATATACTGCAGCTAACGGAATTAACTGCCTGCCTGTAGTATATTAGGAACAGATATATATATATATATATATATATATATATATATATATATATATATATATATATATACTAAATATACTGGAACTAACTGAATCAACTCTCTACTAAATGAAATTAAATGACACTCTCTATCTCTCTCTGAATGCCAGAACACACTACACACGGCCGACATGCAGGCGGCCTTATATAGTGCGGGGCATGTACTTAATCCCCTGAGCCATAATTGGCCAAAGGCACCCTGCCTTTGGCCAATTATGGCTCTGTTTGCTTACGGTGCTATGATTGGCCAAAGCATGCGGGTCATATTGCATGCTTGGCCAATCATCAGCCAGCAAACCACTGCGATGACGCAGTGCATTATGGGCCATGATGCACGCTCGAATTTGGCGCGAATGGCCCATAATTTCGATCCTCGTTGAATGATCGAACAGCCGATGTTCGAGTCAAACTCATGTTCGACTTGAACTCGAAACTCATGCCTACCCACCACATATGGAGGTTTATGGCGTCTTCGTTTGTTGGAGAAAAGCGCATTAATGCCTGCTGATTTCCATACTAATAAGCAAATCTTTTTCCAATGTAGCAGAATATTTTTCACCCGCAGATCTGCTGCTGGTACACCAGAAGAAGGCTGAAGTAGAGTAAAAGTCTAATAGGGTGATAGCCTAGGGCTGCGTAGAATGGTGTGGTATGAAGAGCACTGTGCCAAGGGGAATTAATGGCAAACTCAGCCAAAGGCAAATACTCAGGCCAGTTGGAGTGTAAGGCATTGACATAATGTCAAAGATAGGTTTCTAGGGTCTAGTTCATGCATTCGGTTTGACCATCTGTTTGAGGGTGATGTGAGGTAGAAAGTGAGAGTGTTACTCCCAGTTTCTTGCAGAATGCTCTCCAGAATCAGGAAACAAACTGGGATCCACAGTTTGAGATTGTTAGGTATGCCATGATATCTCACAATATGGGAAAGGAAGAGGGTAGACAGTGCTTCTGCTGTAGGTACTCCCGGGAGCAGCACAGAATGAGACATTTTGGAAAAGCGATCCACTATAACCCATATAGCAGTCATGCCCTTGGACTTGGGTAAGTGTGTAATGAAGTCCATACTCCAATGGGTCCAAGGCTGTTGAGGTGCCGGAAGTGGTTGTAATAGTCCAGTAGGCAAAGTGCAAGGTAATTTATTAGCAGCACAAGTTGGACAGGCAGCCACATAGTCAGTAACATACCTTTTCATATGAGGCCACCAGACATGACGTTGCAGGGTCTTAAGAGTGGTGGTAACACTAGGATGACCGCATAACACACCATCATGAGCCCAGAGGAGTACAGGTTTTCTGAGGCTAGGGGCTATGAACAAGCGACCTTGTGGTATCTTCAAGCTTTGAGGAACACGATTCTGGGTTTTTTGTGACTGTTGGGAAAGAGCTGTAGAGATCTGTGCAACAATTTTGTGAGGTGGGATTATATACTGCTCGGTAGGTTGATCTTCTTCAGAGGTAGCGAACTTTCTGGAAAGAGCATCAGCTTTCTTGTTTTTATGCCCAGGCACATAAGAAAGAACAAAATTAAAATGGGAGAAAAACAGAGCCCATTGAGCCTGATGTGAGTACACATGTCTTGCAGTCTGAAGTACAGCAGGTTTTTTTGGTCAGTGAGGATAGAAAAAGGCTTGGGAGCCCCTTCCAGAAGATGTCGTCATTCAGACAATGCCAATTTGATGGCCAGTAGTTCTTGATTCCCAACGTCATAATTCATCTCTGCTGGAGAAAACTTTCTAGGAAAAAATGCTACTGGATGGATTCTACCTGACTTAGGCTTTCTCTGGGACAGCACAGCACCTGCTCCTACTTCGGAGGCATCAACCTCAACTATGTACTGGAGATCGGGATTTGGATGCTGCAGAATTGGAGCCTTGCTGAACATGTCTTTTAATTGCTGGAAAGCCGATTCTGCTTCTGAGGACCACAGCTTGCAATTTGTACCTTTCTTAGTCATAGCAGTATGGAGGCAAAACGTTTGATGAAGCGTCTATAGTAATTTGCAAACCCTAGAAATCTTTGGAGCCCTTTTAAAGTGGTTGGTTGGGGCCATTGCAAGACAGTGGAAAGTTTTTGAGGGCCCATCAGATGCCAATAAGTGCCCATCACCTGCCAGCTTGTGCCCCAGAAAGAACGCCTGCCAGTGCCCATAAAAGTGGCAATCAGAGCCCACAACAGTACCAATCAGTGCACATAAAAGTGCTAATCAGTGCCCCATCAGTTATGCCTGTCAGTGCCCTTCAGATGCCACTCATTAATGCCTGTCAGTAGCTCCTTATTAGTGCTGCCTATCCAGTGCCACCTATGTATGTAAAGATGCAAGAAGGAAATATTTTATATACTGTATGTCTTTGGGTTGTGCTACCCTCCTGTTCGGTTTGCAGCAGAACATGCGAACAGGCAAAACATTCGGCAGAACACAAACACCGGTAAAGTTTATGGGACACGAACATGAATAATCAAAAGTGCTAATTTTAAAGGCTTATACTGTATGTAAGTTATTGTCATAAAAAGTGTTTGGGGACCCGGGTTCTGCCCAGGGGACATGTATCAGTCGATCAATTTTAAAAAAACGGACGTTTTTTCGGGAGCAGTGATTTTTTAATGCTTAAAGTGAAACAATAAAAATGAAATATTCCTTTAAATATCGTGCCTGGGGGGTGTCTATAGTATGCCTGTAAAGTGTTACATTTTTTCTGTGTTTAGAACAGTACCACAGCAAAATGACATTTCTAAAGGAAAAATTGTCATTTAAAACTGATCTCGGCTGTAATGTATTGTCGGGTCTCAGCAATCTAGATACAGATAATTTAAAAAAAGAGCATGGGATCCGCCGCGTCCATTACCGGCCCTTTGGGTCTGGTATGAATAATAAGGGGAACCCCGAATTAAAATTGAAAAAAATTGCGTGGGGTTCCCCTAAAATCCATACCAGGCCCTTCGGGTCGAATATTGAAATTAAGGGGAAACTGCGCCAAATTTTAATAAAATGGCATAGGGGTCCCCCCACAATCCATACCAGACCCTTATCTGAGCACACAACCTGGCAGGCTGCAGGAAAAGAGGGGGGGCAAGAGTGCGCCCCCTTCTGACCGTACCAGGCCACATGCCCTCAAAATGGGGAGGGTGCTTTGGGGTAACCCCCCCAAAGCACCTTGTGCCCATGTTGATGGGGACAAGGGCCTCATCCCCACAACCCTTGCCCAGTGGTTGTGGGGGTCTGCGGCCGGGGGGGCTTATCGGAATCTGGAAGCCCCCTTTAACAAGGGGACCCCCAGATCTCAGCCTCCCCCCTGTGTGAATTGGTAACTGGGTACAAATGTACCCCTACCATTTCACAAAAAAAGTGTCAAAATGGTAAAAAAGACAAGAGACAGCTTGGGACAAATCCTTTATTAAAAAATAAAAAAATAAAAATGTTACACAAAGTAAGTTCTCCCACCGTCTGATGCATCTTCGCTGTGACAGCTCTTAGGGTGGGGCCAGCTGAGGGCGGGGCCACCCGGTGATGTAACCGTTTGACCCCGCCCCTTCTGCAGGTTCCGTGTCCTCGGATAAGGGCCTGATATGGATTTTGCCATTTTTTTTAAATTTTGGTGCAGGGTTCCCCTTAATTTCCATATCAGACCCGAAGGGCCTGGTTATGGATGGGGGAAGAATCCCATGCTCTATTTTTTCAATTATCTGTATCTATATTGCTGAGACACGACAATACATTACAGCTGCAATCAGTTTTGAATTAGAATTTTTCCTTTAGAAATGTAATTTTGCTGTGGTACTGTTCTAAACACGGGAAAAAATGCGCCATTTTACAGGCATACTATAGACACCTCCCAGGCACGAATATTTCATTTTTATTGTTTCACTTTAAGCATTAAAAAAACACTGTTCCCGAAAAAATTGCGTTTTTTAATAAAAAAAATTTTGCATTGATACATGTCCCCTGGGACAGGACCCAGGTCCCCAAACAATTTTTATGACAATAATTTGCATATAAGCCTTTAAAATTAGCACTTTTGATTTTTCATGTTAGTATCCCATAGACTTTAATGGTGTTCCAGCAGCTTTCAAATTTGCTGCGAACACTGAATATTGTTCGCTGTTCGGCGAACAGGCGAACATCGAGCTCATCCCTAAAGTTGAGCAACAGGAAAACAAAATTATTGAAAAGTATTGAAAAGTGCAGGAAATGCAATTCCATATATCTAGTGTAACCTCCATAAAACTGTAACAAAGACAGATATTATAGTAAATCACTGTGTAAACTACAACTATAAAAATTCTCTAAACAGGCAGCTTCTAGCATAATCTCTCAACACTTATGTCTTGTAGCTGAGGTTTCTACTGCAGTGCTTCCTGAAGCCCCCACTGTCATGCTTACCCCAAACGCAGGTGATCGGACACTATGGATAGCTTCTATGTTCTTCACCTATAGCAGCCCCCCTTCCCATAAGGAAAGCAGGCATAGTAGCTAGTAGCAGTAGCTAGTAGCATCGCCTACTAGCTCATTATGAAATACTTACCTTAGAACGATGCCCTGGATCGGCGTCAGCCCTCCGAGTACAGAGCGGACATCTTCCACTGGATTTACGTCTGGGTTTGCGGCTTTGGCGCTATGATTGGCTGGAGCCGCAAAGACGTCACTCCCGTGCATGAACGGGAGCCGGCGGTCACGGCACAGCTACTGAAGAAACGGCATGGATTTTGCATCATGTGTTCTTTTGTATTTATTGTTTGATTTTAGAATTGAACCCCAATTTTTTTTTAATGAAAGCATTATAATTAATTGCTGGTGGGAGGACCTTGCAAGGTATTGTGCTTAAATCAAACAATGTACAATACCTTGCAAGGTCCTCCCACCAGCAATTAATTATAATGCTTTCATTAAAAAAAAAAAATTTGGGTTAAATCTTAAATCAAACAATGAATACAAAAGAACACATGATGCAAAATTCATTTTTATGCTTAAACAGGGTACATACAGGTGGAAAGGGGTTGGTTTGGGACTTTGAGTAAGGCATATGGTCGAACTGAGCATACGCCTCCATCCCTGTTAATTGATAAACATCTCATTCAAAGTCCCAACCCTCCCCCTTTTCTTGTCAATTAACAGGGATGGAGGCGTATGCTCAGTTCGACCATATGCCTCACTCAAACTCCCAAACCAACCCCTTTCTATATATTTGATATAGGGATGGAGATGTGTGACTAGAGTGGAAAAAGTTGCCTATACATATTTATTATTGATAGTCAATTATACATTGTTATTTTTGACAGCTGACCCTATTGGATGTTGGTCCAAGTTTATCTAAACATATTAAAAAAAATCATATGGAAGGCATAAATATTTCCACTCTTGTATAATTTGTAAACATGAGTTTGTCACTTTTTCTTTGAAATATGTGATCTGATTGTTCTGTTTGGCTGTCTTGTTCCTGGTCTGGGAGCTGCGATGCACACCGGGGGCCTCCCCTTTCCTCCCTGTCCTTCATTGGGAGACTGGGTGGGCAATCCCATTGTGCGTCGGCATCATGCTCCACGCCGAGCGCATGACGTCATTCTATACTTGGCATCTCCTCAGGCGCTGTCCTCTTCCTGTGTCAGCTGCCCTGGTGAGAGTGCCTTACCTCAACACGCCTAGCGTGACATTGGGGGCGTTGTGTGTAGCGACCGGGGTGGGTATTCATTGCAGCCCTGTGGGAATAATGAATAAATGCAGCGCTAAGTGTCATTAACCATGCGTTTTTCTGTGGTTAAACAAATGTATAATCAAACATGCATTTTCAGTGATTATACAAACATATAATCAAACATATCACCTTTCATAGGTAATAAGGATGTTCATCCAAAAAAATGTGATGGTGATTCAAAAAAATATGAGTGAAAATAAACAACAAATTATAAGTGCAGTGTCTACACACATGAATCATCTAATTAGAATAATATATATCACCCTACATCACAGCAGTGTATAGTGGTATATAAAGGAATAAAGTCCATACATAAAAAACTCTAGCGATAACGCTGTGCAAACTGTGGCACTGATGAGATCCCGTAGTGATTGTTACATCTGGTGGGCAATCTTCCTGCATACAGATTTCATATAGAAATAGTAAGGTGGATGCGCTTACCAGAAGGGATGGACACTCTCACCGTACGGCGGGGTGTCATAAGGGCTTGTGGATCCAGATGATCCTATGGGTGTTCACTGGAAACTCGGTGAGGCGTGCCAATGGACAGTACCGGAAATTGCATACACAGCGACTTCAGAGACAAGGTAGACTGTAGGTCATCGGATGGATGGATGGATGGATTCACCTCTCCCAATACGCTGGTGGTCGAAAGGATGTAGTTCTCACCATGTCACAATGTCATCCACATAGGGAAAAAAAGGGAATCTCCACATGGTGCATGAACCGATAAAAGCAGGTTTATTTGAAATCATCAGCGGTACAGCAGACGTTTCACAAGTCGCTGTGTATGCAATTTCCGGTACTGTCCATTGGCACGCCTCACCGAGTTTTCAGTGAACACCCATAGGATCATCTGGATCCACAAGCCCTTATGACACCCCTCCGTACGGTGAGAGTGTCCATCCCTTCTGGTTAGCGCATCCACCTTACTATTTCTATATGAAATCTGTATGCAGGAAGATTGCCCACCAGATGTAACAATCACTACGGGATCTCATCAGTGCCACAGTTTGCACAGCGTTATCGCTAGAGTTTTTTATGTATGGACTTTATTCCTTTATATACCACTATACACTGCTGTGATGTAGGGTGATATATATTATTCTAATTAGATGATTCATGTGTGTAGACACTGCACTTATAATTTGTTGTTTATTTTCACTCATATTTTTTTGAATCACCATCACATTTTTTTGGATGAACATCCTTATTACCTATGAAAGGTGATATGTTTGATTATATGTTTGTATAATCACTGAAAACGCATGTATGATTATACGTTTATTTAACCACTTCAGCCCCGGAAGGTTTTACCCCCTTCCTGACCAGAGCACTTTTTACAATTCGGCACTGCGTCGCTTTAACTGCTAATTGCGCGGTCATGCAATGCTGTACCCAAACGAAATTTGCGTCCTTTTCTTCCCACAAATAGAGCTTTCTTTTGATAGTATTTGATCACCTCTGCCGTTTTTATTTTTTGCGCTATACACGGAAAAAGACCGAAAATTTTGAAAAAAAATGATATTTTCTACTTTTTGTTCTAAAAAAAATCCAATAAACTCAATTTTAGTCATACATTTAGGCCAAAATGTATTCGGCCACATGTCTTTGGTAAAAAAAATGTCAATAAGTGTATATTTATTGGTTTGCGCAAAAGTTATAGCGTCTACAAACTAGGGTACATTTTCTGGAATTTACACAGCCTTTAATTTATGACTGCCTATGTCGTTTCTTGAGGTGCTAAAATGGCAGGGCAGTACAAAACCCCCACAAATGACCCCATTTTGGAAAGTAGACACCCCAAGGAATTTGCTGAGAGGCATGTTGAGCCCATTGAATATTAATTTTTTTTGTCCCAAGTGATTGAACAATGACAAAAAAAAAAAAAAAAAATTACAAAAAGTTGTCACTAAATGATATATTGCTCACACAGGCCATGGGCATATGTGGAATTGCACCCCAAAATACATTTAGCTGCTTCTCCTGAGTATGGGGATACCACATGTGTGGGACTTTTTGGGAGCCTAGCCGTGTACGGGGCCCCGAAAACCAATCACTGCCTTCAGGATTTCTAAGGGCGTACATTTTTGATTTTACTCCTCACTACCTATCACAGTTTTGAAGGCCATAAAATGCCCAGATGACATAAAACCCCCCCAAATTACCCCATTTTGGAAAGTAGACACCCCAAGCTATTTGCTTTAAGGCATGTTGAGTCCATGGAATGTTTTATATTTTGACACAAGTTGCGGGAAAGTGACAAATTTTTTTTTTTTTTTGCACAAAGTTGTCACTAAATGATATATTGCTCACACAGGCCATGGGCATATGTGGAATTGCACCCCAAAATACATTTAGCTGCTTCTCCTGAGTATGGGGATACCACATGTGTGGGACTTTTTGGGAGCCTAGCCGCGTACGGGGCCCCGAAAACCAAGCACTGCCTTCAGGATTTCTAAGGGCGTACATTTTTGATTTTACTCCTCACTGCCTATCACAGTTTCGGAGGCCATGGAATGCCCAGGTGGCACAAACCCCCCCCAAATGACCCCATTTTGGAAAGTAGACACCCCAAGCTATTTGCTGAGAGGCATGGTGAGTATTTTGCAGCTCTCATTTGTTTTTGAAAATAAAGAAAGACGAGAAAAAAATTTTTTTTTTTTCTTTTTTCAATTTTCAAAACTTTGTGACAAAAAGTGAGGTCTGCAAAATACTCACTATACCTCTCATCAAATAGCTTGGGGTGTCTACTTTCCAAAATGGGGTCATTTGGGGGGTTTTTTTGCCACCTGGGCATTCCATGGCCTCCGAAACTGTGATAGGCAGTGAAGAGTGAAATCAAAAATTTACGGCCTTAGAAAGCCTGAAGGCGGTGCTTGGTTTTCGGGGTCCCGTACGCGGCTAGGCTCCCAAAAAGTCTCACACATGTGGTATCCCCATACTCAGGAGAAGCAGCAGAATGTATTTTGGGGTGTAATTTCACATATTCCCATGGCATGTTTGAGCAATATATCATTTAGTGACAACTTTGCGCAAAAAAAAATAAAAAAAATAAAAAATTGTCTCTTTCCCGCAACTTGTGTCACAATATAAATTATTCCATGGACTCAACATGACTCTCAGCAAATAGCTTGGGGTGTCTACTTTCCAAAATGGGGTCATTTGGGGGGGTTTTGAACTGTCCTGGCATTTTATGCACAACATCTAGAAGCTTATGTCACACATCACCCACACTTCTAACCACTTGAAGACAAAGCCCTTTCTGACACTTATTGTTTACATAAAAAAATAATTTTTTTTTGCAAGAAAATTACTTTGAACCCCCAAACATTATATATTTTTTTTAAAGCAAATGCCCTACAGATTAAAATGGTGGGTGTTTCATTTTTTTTTTTCACACAGTATTTGCGCAGCGATTTTTCAAACGCATTTTTTGGGGAAAAAACACACTTTTTTACATTTTAATGCACTAAAACACACTATATTGCCCAAATGTTTGATGAAATAAAAAAGATGATCTTAGGCCGAGTACATGGATACCAAACATGACATGCTTTAAAATTGCGCACAAACGTGCAGTGGCGACAAACTAAATACATTTTTAAAAGCCTTTAAAAGCCTTTACAGGTTACCACTTTAGATTTACAGAGGAGGTCTACTGCTAAACTTACTGCCCTCGATCTGACCTTCGCGGCGATACCTCACATGCATGGTGCAATTGCTGTTTACATTTGACGCCAGACCGACGCTTGCGTTCGCCTTAGCGCGAGAGCAGGGGGGACAGGGGTGCTTTTTTTTTTTTTTTTTTTCTTTATTATTATTATTTTTTTATCTTATTTTTAAACTGTTCCTTTCATTTTTTTTTTTTTAATCATTTTTATTGTTATCTCAGGGAATGTAAATATCCCCTATCATAGCAATAGGTAGTGACAGGTACTCTTTTTTGCAAAAATTGGGGTCTATTAGACCCTAGATTTCTCCTCTGCCCTCAAAGCATCTAACCACACCAAGATCGGTGTGATAAAATGCTTTCCCAATTTCCCAATGGCGCTGTTTACATCCGGCGAAATCTAAGTCATAAAATGCTCGTAGCTTCCGGTTTCTTAGGCCATAGAGATGTTTGGAGCCACTCTGGTCTCTGATAAGCTCTATGGTCAGCTGGCTGAATCACCGGCTGCATTTTCAGGTTCCCTGTTGAGACAGGAGAGCCAGAGAAAAACACGGAAGACGTTGGGGGGGAGGGGCATTCCCTCCCACTGCTTGTAAAAGCAGTCTAGAGGCTAATTAGCTGCTAGGATTGCTTTTACATGAAAGCCGACCGCTGGCTGAAAAGAATGATACCAAGATGATACCTAAACCTGCAGGCATCATTCTGGTATAACCACTCAAAGTCGTGAATGGCGTACCTGAAGACAAAAAAATGGTTAACAATAAAGCACAGTAAACGGTAAGGTATAAAAAATTGCATACCTGAAAAGCAAACATGATAAAACATAATAACAATAAAACATTGCAGAATAGAATACAGTAAAAAAGAGCAGAACAATAGAGAGAGAATAGAGAGAGAGAGAACAATAAAACGACAACTATTTTTTTTTATTTTATATTTTTGTATGTGTTTTTTTTTTTTTTTTTTTTTACACTTTTTTTTGTAACTAACTTTTATAACTGTAACCGGTTCCAGGTTCGGGTCTCTCAAAATGCGATGGCATCTTGGGAGACCCTGTGAAAGTGTGCCTAGTCTGTGCAATGCTGTACCCTACGCTAATACTCAACTAGTGAATGGTAGCGTTCAAAACATTCACCAATGCAAAGACCAGGATTGTCAGGACAGGAGGGACAATAATAGAGGGTGTCACGCCTATATCCGCGCTTGCTGCAGACACGACATCTTTTTTGGGGGTTCGTTGGGTAGGGGTACTCGGGAGGACATAAAGAAAATGCCTCTCATGCAGCCGACTGCATTTGGTTGGGGATGTGAATGGGGGAAGTACGGGCGCTGCAGAAGCGGTGGGTTCCCAATTAGGATTGGCGAATGCAGCAGGAAGGGCACTATGGGCACGACGGGCCTGTGTTTGTCTTCTTGGTGGCAGCGGGACACTACTTGTGCTTGCCACCTCACCAGCTTGAACTGCACTTATGGGACTCGCCACGTCACCAAGTGCTACTGCAGTGCTGGTTTGACTACGACCGGGGTGTACTAGGCCGCTGGTGCTTGCCAGTTCACCAAAACGCTACCAAAAAAACTGTTAGCGATCGCAAGGATCAGGCCTGACTCTGCGAACGCTGCAGTTATGCGTTTAGTGTTTTGTAAGTGTCAGTGATCGATCGATACTGCACTTGGGTGGGCTGGGCTGGGCCGGGCGGAGGGGCAAAACGCAGGTGCTAGCAGGTATCTGGGCTGATCCCGCTAACACTGCGTTTGTGGGAACCCTAAACTGCTGGGGACGCTAGTATAGATCTGATCGGATCAGATATTGATCCGATCAGATACTATACCACTAAGGGAGGCGTATGCTGCGTGCGTGGGTGTTAGCGGTACTGGCGCTAACCTGACACTGCTTGGGGCTGGTGCTTGCCAGTTCACCAAAACGCTACCAAAAAAACTGTTAGCGATCGCAGGGATCAGGCCTGACTCTGCGAACGCTGCAGTTATGCGTTTAGTGTTTTGTAAGTGACAGTGATCGATCGATACTGCACTTGGGTGGGCCGGGCAGAGGGGCAAAACGCAGGTGCTAGCGGGTATCTGGGCTGATCCCGCTAACACTGCGTTTTTGGGAACCCTAAACTGCTGGGGACGCTAGTATAGATCTGATCGGATCAGATATTGATCCGTACAGATACTATACCACTAAGGGAGGCGTATGCTGCGTGCGTGGGTGTTAGCGGTACTGGCGCTAATCTGACGCTGCCTGGGGCGACGCATATCACCGCCGGGCGATCAGGGGGCTAAACTTTTATTCGGTAATAAACGGCGGGTGCCCTGACACTATAAAAAATAAACAAACTAACCAGCGTCACCCGTAACAGTTATACGGTGATCAGTGGTGAAAGGGTTAACTAGGGGGCAATCAAGGGGTTAAAACATTTATTAGGTAGTATATGGGGGTCCCTGTCGCTATAAAACGCTGACGGCGAACCTAAATATTTACCTCACTAACTAGCGTCACCAGCGACACTAATACAGCGATCAGAAAAATGATCGCTTAGTGACACTGGTGACAGGGGGTGATCAAGGGGTTAAAACTTTATTAGGGGGGGTTAGGGGGGTATCCTAGACCTAAAGGGGGCCTAACACTCACTGCCCTAACACTGTAACTGTCACAAACTGACACTATGCAGTAATCAGAAAAAAAAAAAAAAAAAAATACTGCTAATGTCAGTTTGTGACAGGGGGGGGGGTGATTGGGGGGGGATCGGGGGGCGATCGGGGGGGGATCGGGGGTGTAAGGTATGCCTGGCATGTTCTACTGTGTGTGTTTGTGTTGTGTGCACTTACATGTCTTCTCTCCTCGGCGCTGGACGGAAACTGCCAGACCGAGGAGAGATGACATCACATCCTCTGCCTGTGTGAAACTACACACAGGCAGAGGAGGATTCCCATTGGCTGGGAGCGATCGCGAGGGGGGGGCCACGATCGGATGGTCTCCCCCTCGCCTCCCGACGCTCCCAGTCAGATGCCGACCGCCGCTGGCACCGGGGGGGGTCCGATCGGACCCCCCGCCCGCGGGAGGCAGATCACGTATATATACGTGATTCTGCCTGCCCGTGCCACTCTGCCGACGTATATCTACGTTAGGCGGTCGGCAAGTGGTTAACCACAGAAAAACACATGGTTAATGACACTTAGCGCTGCATTTATTTATTTATCACATTTTGTATACGGTTATCATACTGGTGATGCTGGCTGCTGATTTACACTTTTAAGAGAAAATCTTTTTAGTAGAGCAACAATACTTTTCTCTCTTTCCTGTGGGAACAATGGTTTCTCATTCCATGCTGTACATACTCCGGGACACGCATGTCAGCCATAGCAATCACACTGTGATCACCAGGTAGCCACTTTTTTTATTTCCCTCTGTTTTTCTCATTGATTGCTTTAGTTAGTTCCCGATTTTTTTGACAGGATTGGTCTGTCACTATCTTAGGATGTTTGCACTGCATCACTCTACTTTTCTTGGCTTGAGGTTCCTTGGTGGTTTCCCACACCCTTTTTTTCCATCCTTTCTCACACTGATCCCACTAGTATATAGGCCCAATGCTCCTTGTTAGTCACATCATGCACTTATCATTCATCACATGCATTTTTTAAATTTATTTAGATATTGGAGCTGTATCATGCATCTCACTTTGGACACTTTTCCTCCCCTTCCTCTTCTTGGGTGTGGTGTTCTCTGCCTTGGCTGCCTGAGGATTTACATCCCCTCAGCTCCTGACGGGGACATTATTCGGCTTTCCTTAACTTTCAGATCTCAGTTTTTCCATGACTAATTCTGAAGCTGATATGTAAGTAAATTTGGGGGTGTTTGGTTCCATTTCTCTCCCCTTATCCTTATTATATTTATTTGAGTAATTTTTAATATTTTTTTTATATATTTTTTGTAGATATGCATTCTGCATTTGCTTCTGAAGAAGTGGAACTATAGCCACGAAACATATCAAGCTTTTTATGCAGTTTAACTATGCATTTATATTACGGTATATCTCGCATATGTATTTCATCCACCATGTGCAATAATTAAATTTAGATTTTTTTATTGTTGCTCGTCATATCTGTAATGTATTATGTTTTATGTGTAATTCATGAATAAACGTATGCAATATTATCTATTAATTTTCATTTGTGTAAACACACTTCTCATTTTATAGTCCCAACCCTCCCCCTTTTTTTAGGGTAAAAACAAGTAGCAAAAGATATCTAATGCATCTCACACTAAATATCATTTACTTATTCAATGTTTTATTGAAATATATTCTTAGGCACCAACCTGGATCTGCACTTGGCTGTGGCTTTTATGCATGCATGGACCAAGCTGGAGCTGTATTACTGCTTTGTATGCTGTATATAGCTTCATGAAAACATCACAGCATCCTACCCCAGTACTCCTCTGAAAATAACTTAGCCCTGATGCAAACAGTGGGTTGGCTCTTGGGAGGAGTTATTCAAATATCTAATGGTGTTGATTAGTGTATTTCAGTCTGAAGGAATGGCTGCCCCTAGACAGGCTGCATTTGCATGCAGATTTCCCAGGGTAACATCCATATGTCATGCTGAGCTTCCATAATTGAAAGAACTGAAATCTAATTATAGAAAAGTTACAAGCCAGGGACAGTAAGGCTAGGTAGGGAAGAGCTAAATTATACTGGATGTCCTCCAACCAGAAAATGAGGGGGGCTCTGTCTAACATGCTGTCACTTCTAAACCACAGTTTTAGACATTTAGAGTTTACAGTTTAGGAAGACAAATAAACAATTTCAGTACAGAAAAGAAGTAGAGATGGGCCAAATGACCTCATGTTTGGTTCGCGGCAGAACTTTCGATCATCACAAAAGTTCAGATCTGAATAATGACCCCCATTGAAGTCCAAGGGACCCAAACTGGAAAAATAAAAAGTGACTATTTTGAAGGTTTATATGCAAGTGATTGGGCATACAATGGTTATGGGGGTCTGGATACTGCCCTGGGGTACATGTATCAATGAAAAAAAGTTTGTAAAAAACATAATTTTTAAATGAACAGTGATTTACTGATGCTGAAAGTGAAACCATCAAAATGAGAACAATAAAAATGAAAAATTCCTTTAAATATAATGCCTGGGGGGTCCCCTTAGTGTGCCTGTAATGTGGCACATCTGTACCATGTATAGAGCCTGCTGCAGCAATAATGACATTTATAAAGCCAAAAAAATGAAATTTTCCATTCAAGCTTTCTTTATTTTATAAACAACAGCTTGGGGGCCAGAGGAGGCCACAATTTAGTGCACTTAGAACAAGATTAGGGATTTTTTGGATAAATTCTGGTGTCTCTTTCGCAGACTTTGGATAGAAGTAACAGGTGAGGAAAAAATGGCTTTGGGTGTTGATGGTGCCTTCACACCTTAACCCTATAGGGGTACTCTTGATGAATGCAGGAATTGGCCATGCTGTCAAAAATTTAAATCATATGCACCTGTCAAACAGGTGAGGAAAAATTGGTCTTTGGATGTTGGTGGTGCCTTCACACAGTAACCCCATAGAGATACTCTTAGTGAAAGCAAGAATTGGCTTGCTGTCAAAAAATGTCAATGATATGCATCTGTCAAACAGTTGAGGAAAAATTGGTCCTTGGGTGTTAATTGTGCCCATGAAACCTACACCAAAAAATTTCTTCCAGATGAAGAACAGATCAGCACAGTCTTTCAGAGATTTGAGATCCAGAAAGCACTTAAACAGTGACATTGGCATCAGAGGCTTCCAGATGAAATCAGCACCCACAAAGCTAGGTAGCCTACACAGTCTTCCAGAGATTCAAGATCCAGAAAGCACTTAATCAGTGACATCGGCACCAGGACTGATTCATTTTGATAAATGTCAGCCGGTCCATGGAGTCTGTGGACAGACGCACTCTGTTATCTGTCACAAAACCTCCGGCAGCACTGAATGCCGTTTGGAAAGCATGCTGGATGCAGGGCAGCCCAGCAGCTCTATTGCATACTGAGCAAGTTCTGGCCAGTGGTCTATTCTCATGACGCAGTAACCCAGTGGATCGTCAACTGGAAAGCTCTCCATATCTGTTTTTCCACTAGATAATCTCCCACCATATGATGAAGACTCTGCCGATGGGATGTGAAAGCTGACAGTCTTGGGACCAGGGGCTAAAAAAATTTTTGAAAGGCATCACTGAGACGGCCCCTTCTCCACCGCTCCTCTCTTGACCAAGAGAAGCCTCAAAACAATGTTTTCCACCAGACTGTAACCTACCAGAGTCAGGAAAGGCATTACATAAACTCCTCCTTAAGGTGTCCTCAAGAGATTTCATCTTCTGCTCCCTCTGTGGGGACTGAATGAATTCCAGGACTTTCCCCTTGTGGTCAAGGAGGGTTGCCAACCAATAGTGCTCCTTCTCCTTGATGCCACATATTCTCAGGTCTTTTCATAGGCTTTGAAGAATGAGGGCGCCCATGCACTGCAAGTTTGTGGAGGCATGAGAAGCATACTCCTCTCAGTCATTGCGGAGTACAGCATCTGGAGCTGCCTCTTCCCAGCCACATACTACTCCCAAGGGTTCTGGGGCTGAAAAACAATCTGTTAAGGGTTGATGTATGTCTTGCTTTGCTTCAATGCCTCCAAAGCTGCCAGAATCCTCCTCCTCTTCTCTCTCCTCTTGTGTGTTCTGTGGTGTAGGAAGAATGGTGTCTGCATAAAGTGGGAGAGAGGAAAGGAAGTCCTCTTCTTCCTCCCTCTGCTCTGCCTCGAGTGCCCTGTGCATAATGCCATGCAGAGTCTGCTCCAGCAGGAACACAACAGGGATTACTTCATGCATTGTCACGGTTCACAATCCTTGTGGACTCTTCAAATGGTGACAGCATAGTGCATGAATCATTTATCAGCAGCCATTGGCATTGGAAAAAAAGCTGGGCCGGCCTGAGCCTGCCGCTGTGCAATGCTCACACAGGTACTCGTTTATGGCCCTCTGCTGCATGTGCAGCCACTGCAGCATTGCCAAAGTTGAATTCCACCTGACGGACATGTCACAAATCAGACGGTTTACGGGCAGGTGGAATTCCCACTGAGTTTCAGCCAGCTGAACACTGGCTGTGTATGACTGCCTGAAATGGCTACAGACTCTTCTGGCGTGCAGCAAATCTTCCAACCCTGGGTTATTAAAAATGCTGTACCATCAAATTGAGGACATGTGCCAGGCATGCTTACTCCTCCATGCCTGATGCTGGGGCTATGGCAGGAGTAGCTGTGGACAAGGAGGCATAATAAGCCACTCTGGCAGCTGCAGTGAGATGCGCACTAGTCTCTGCTTGGGTGACGGAGGATGAGGAGGATGATGGTGGTTTAGTAAGCCAGTCCACCATCTTCTCTGCTTGCTGTGGCTGGATGGCACGGGCAACATCAGGAAATGACACCCTGCCTGAGGACAGACAGACAGTCTACCTTTGCCTGTGTACACATATGGTGCTTGCCCCCTCAGTGCCATGGGAACGTCTGCCTCCCCTTGTTGTCCTCTTATACATGATTGTGGGAGGGGGGGCGCATATTAACAAAATGGAATTAAGATGTGGAAATGTATACATGGATGTACTTTAATCAATGGAAAGTGATGTTTTGTGCACTTTAACTTGAGTACTCACTATACAGACACACTCCACTGACACACTACAATATACTTCAGTAAACATGCACAACGCACTGATATATACTGCGTTGAATGTTCAGTAATGCACTCAAATATACTGCATTAAACATGCAGTAACGCACTCAAATATACTGCGTTAAACTTTCAGTGACACACTGATGTATACTGCGTTAAACGTGCAGTAACGCACTTGCATATACTGTGTTAAACATGCAGTAACGCACTGATATACTGCGTTAAATGTGCAGTAACGCATTAATATATATTGCGTTAAACGTACGGTAACGCACTGATATATAATGTGTTAAATGTGCAAAAATGCACTAATATATACTGTGTTAAACGTACAGTAACGCATTGATATATACTGCGTTTAATAGCAGTAACGCAATGATATAAACTACGTTAAACGTACAGTAATGCACAGATATATACTACATTAAATGTACAGTAACGCACGGATATTTACTGTGTTAAACATGCAGTAACACATCGATATATACTGTGTTAAATGTAAAGTAACACACTGATATATACGCATTAAACGTACAGTAACATACAGATATATACTGTGTTAAATGTGCAGTAATGCACTGATATATACTGCAGAAAACCTGCCCTGACAAATTAAACTGACATTAAAGTAAAAATTAATGGTCACGCTACACTCCGACTAAACTATTACACTAAACTGATAGTCTACAATTTCAAGAGAAGCACAATAGCACACTATAGCACACTAACTTGCTAGCATCACTGAACAGAGCCCTGTTCCATCTCCCTCCACGCCAATATCACACTGTAAATGGCTGCTCTGGGGAGAAAATTTTTATAGTGTGGGGCGAGACTAAAAGCAATGAGCCGTGATTGGATAGAGTCATTATTACTTTCTCCAATCATGACTCTGATATTGCTGTGCCCTGATTAGGCAAAGTTTTCATTGCTTCATCCAATCAGGGCTTCCAATGCATTGTGTGGCAACACAATGCATTGTGGTCGTTTAGCGGGCTGAACAAACGGTCGAAAAACCGTGTAGTGCAGGAAACATGCACAGAACTCACCTTTCCCGAACCTCGATCATGTGTGAATGGGCTCTTAAAAACATTGAAAAATTCCCTAGAATTACATAGACATGCTAAACCCTACCTTAGATTTTAGTGATTGGGTTTACCTATGCTTTAAATGTGTGCATTTAAGTAGTCATTTTGAAAGCTATGTTTGAGATTTGATTTTTGAACTATTCACATCATACATTTTACATAATAAAAAAATGTAATGTACATTTACACCAGAAAATTCTGCATTATTTATTGCCTTTTTGCTGTAATGCATATTTGATAAATCACAAGAACATCACACATGCCAAAAATAGAGTGTTTTTACAAATGTACATTTGAGGGAAAATATATCATAATAAAAATTAATGGTTGTATGATTATGTGACATTTTTCAAATTTGTCTGTTTTAGTACAAATTAAATCATGGTCACTGGTAAAAAAAAAAAACAAACAAAACATTCCAACCATTGTGTTTAAGCCCTGGTTTTAATTGATGCAATTTGGCATGTGATTTGACATGTCAAATCGCATGCCAAATCAGTGTCTATTGCCTGCAATGGAACCATCCGAATCAGTGACCGCTGACTTTGCGGCGCCGCACAGATTCCCAAAAGCAGTTTCTGTACTAATTTTGGTGGTTTCAGATGCAATTTCAATAGACATCCGTGCAGAAAACCACACAGATGTGTCTGAAATCATCGGACTGACATGCGGGAATGAAAACATGCAAGCTCAGCTGAACTCACACAATTTCAATCCTGCAGCAGTGTGAACCTAGGCTAAAAAACCTACTAGATTTCAATTGCTACAGGTTACAATACACTGCAATAAGAAGATACTCTGGCCAAATGTCCAGTTTATCCAGTCTATTTACTTGAAAAATACTGCACCATTTTATATACATACATACAGTGCCTTGAAAAAGTATTCACACCCCTTGAAATTTTCCACATTTTGTCATATTACAACCAAAAACGTAATATATTTTATTGGGATTTAATGTGGTTGACCAACACAAAGTAGCACATGATTGTGAAGTGGAAGGAAATCGATAAATGGTTTTAATTTTTTTTACAAATAAATATCTGAAAAGTGTGGCGTGCATTTGTATTTAGCCCCTTTTGCTCTGATACCCCTAACTAAAATCTAGTGGAACCAATTGCCTTCAGAAGTCACCTAATTAGTAAATAGAATCCACCTGTGTGTAATTTATTCTCTGTACAGTTGATCTGTGAAGCCCTCAGAGGTTTGTTAGAGAACCTTAGTGAACAAACAGCATCATGAAGGCCAAGGAACACACCAGACAGGTCAGGGATAAAGTTGTGGAGAAGTTTAAAGCAGGGTTAGGTTATAAAAAAATATCCCAAGCTTTGAACATCTCACTAAGCACTGTTCAATCCATCATCCGAAAATGGGAAGGGTATGGCACAACTGTAAACCTACCAAGACATGGCCGTCCACCCAAACTGACGGGCAAGGAGAGCATTAATCAGAGAAGCAGCAAAAGACGCCCATGGTAACTCTGGAGGAGCTGCAGAGATCCACAGCTCAGGTGGGAGAATCTGTCCACAGAATAACTATTAGTCATGCACTCCACAAATCTGGTATTATGGAAGCGTGGCAAGAAGAAAGCCATTGTTGAAAGAAAGCCATAAGAAGTCCCATTTGCAGTTTGTTAGAAGCCATGTTGGGGACACAGCAAACATGTGGAAGAAGGTGCTCTGGTCAGATGAGGCCAAAATTGAACTCTTTGGCCTAAATCAAAATGCTGTAATTGCATAGATGGATGCCCTCCCTGGAAAGTAAGCTCACGCTGTAGCCATCTTTTGGCTATAATGTAGGTGAGGGGATTATTATACCCTTATTACTACAGCCCATTTGTTCCAATTCCTGCAACTGCCCACCTTTCGCTGCAATTACAGCTGCAAGTCTTTTTGGGTAGGTCTCTACCAGCTTTGCACATCTAGAGTGACATTTTTGCCCATTCTTCTTTGCAAAATAGTTCAAGATCTGTCAGATTGGATGGAGAGCATCTGTGAACAGCAATTTTCAAGTCTTGCCACAGATTCTCAATTGGATTTGGGTCTGGACTTTGACTGGGCCATTCTAAAACATGAATATGCTTTGCTCTAAACCATTGCATTGTAGCTCTGGCTGTATGTTTAGAGTTGTTGTCCTGCTGGAAGGTGAACCTGCACCCCAGTCTCAACTCTTTTGCAGACTCTAACAGGTTTTCTTCTAAGATTGCCCTGTATTTGGCTCTATCCATCTTCTCATCAACTTTGACCAGCTTCCCTGTCCCTGCTGGCAAAAAGCATCCCCACAACATGATGCTGCTACCACCATGTTTCACGGTGGGGATGGTGTGTTCAGGGTGATGTGCAGTGTTAGTTTTCCACCACACATAGCATTTTTATTTAGGCCAAAGAGTTCAATTTTGGCTTCATCTGACCAGAGCACCTTCTTCCACATGTTTGCTGTGTCCCCAATATGGCTTCTCACAAACTGCAAATGGGACTTCTTATGGCTTTCTTTCAACAATGGCTTTCTTCTTGACATGCTTCCATAAGACCAGATTCATGGAGTGCATTACTAATAGTTGTCCTGTGGACAGATTCTCCCACCTGAGCTGTGAATCTCTGCAGCCCCTCCAGAGTTACCGTGGGCGTCTTTTGCTGCTTCTCTGATTAATACTCTCCTTGCCCGGCCTGTCAGTTTGGGTGAACGGACATATCTTGGTAGGTTTTCTACCGTAGATTGGCTGGCGCCCCTGGTTTGAATGGTATAAAACTATACACTTTCTAGTAACTGAAGCTCCTTTAAGTTGATAGTAGATTCATAGCAGCATCCAAAATCCCTGTTACTCCCCTCCCAAGTTAACACAAAAACTTTAAGTTTTCAGAAAGTGATGAATCAGTAATGCAACTGACTTAGGATTAACATGTACCTTTGAACAATATGAATATTAATAATAGAACAAACAGCTTAACCCAAAAACCTTTAAAGACGGGCGCAGTGAGCTCCCTATGGGGCATCCGTTAACAACAATCTGTTTCTTTTTTGTAACCTAACATTTACAGTATAAGCTGATTATTAAACACAATTTATAACTGTAAACCAGGCCATATGTGCGTGGGAGTCACTTACAGGATCGGTACCTGTGAGCGATGGCAACACGCGGCCTACTGCGAGACTCTACAAATATTCAAACTGTAAATGCATAACCACAACTGTTGCACTGAATAATACTAAATGACCATCATGTGTAAGACGTTCCTATTTTTCTGTTATGTTTGAAAATTTTGAATAAAAATGATTGAACTTAAAATTATCTCTCCAAAATAAAAGGGAGTAAAAAAATAGGATAAAAAATAATAATTGATAAAAATAATAAAAAATAAAAAACACTGTATGGGGTCTAAAAGGTCAGCTCTCCATCCAAAGGAGACTGCTTGGTCTCTTTTACATGCCATTTACTTGGTCTTATCCTGTAAGTGTAATACGTAATAAATGTTCCTTTTTGCTTCACATACTGCACTTAGATTGGTGCTGCTTCTCTCCCATCCTCTTTACCTACAGAGCCACTTCTTACTCTGATGGTTGGCTGCCTGTTCATTAAACACATTCGATTTTAGTTGACTAAAATCATTTTAGTCAACTAAAATCTACTGGAGATTTTGGTTGACTAAACTATGTCTAAAACTAAAACAATTGCAGATGACTAAAACTAAAATGGCATCGTATTCAAAAGATTATAACTAAAAACATAATCAAAATTTGATGTCAAAATTAGCACAGCTGTTTACAGAGCATTGTACCTGGGGTGCTGTGAAATATCCATATTTTCAAAGCTGATATGGACAAGGATTGTAGAGAGAAGTGGATTTCCACTTGCTAAACGTCTATAAATGCCCCCAGTTCTGCAGTACATGGTAATCTCACACACACACACACACACATACACACACACACACGCACACACACGCACACACACGCACACACACGCACACACACGCACACACACGCACACACATAGATTATTAAGTACTTATGCATGTAGAACCTTTTTGTCACTTTTTTAAGTAGTATACAATGTTCTCTTGCAATGATCTTTGTCATAAGAGTAGCAATAGTACTGAAAGCAATTTTGATGCTGAATTTCATCCTTTTTTTAAATAATTTTTCTGATTGTGGTCTGATCAAGTCTTTATAAATGTCCCCTTTATAGCTGAATTTAGCTTCTAAAACTCTTCTTTTCAAGTCTTTTAACATTATTTTTGTTGGGAGCATTGCAATTTAACAAAAGTGAAAAGCAGGTTTTCAAAATGTTATAATCTTAATATATGGTAGAGTCAGGTTCAGATTTCTAACTGAGGCCTGTAAGCACACATTCATTGCTGCTAGGATCACATATGCTACGTAGAACTTTTTCTTGTTTTAGCTGGTCCTTACATAGATTAGGATATTGTAACTATGTAAATACATGTATATGGGGTTGTTGTATTCCTCCTGATAATGGCGAAAAAAACTGTGGTCAATGACTGTACATAGAAAAGCCACTTTTTGCCTTTGCTGCCTATAAGCACAGGCCTACTGTGCCTAATGTCATACCTGGCTATGGGCCAGGTATGCCAGCATCTTCTCTTCATTTAACAAGGTAACTAACCCCCATTCTCATGCGACCGAAATACCCCAAACCAAGTGGCCCATACCTCCTCTCAACCTCGACATTTCCCTCAATGGATCTCCATTTGTCTACTCACAGCACGGAGGACTATTCTGAAGCACTGGACATCATCTCAATCCCCCTCCATCATGGAGGTAAAGAGGGAACTGAAACTATTGCTACAATGAACAACTAGAGGTATGGTCCCACAAAACAGGTTCTGAAAAATGCTTCTCCCAACAATGGCAGGCATTCATAAAGGCAACCTTGCAGTCCCACGGACAAGTATCTTTATGATCTCCATATCATTATGAGATATGGCACTCTACCTACCACGACCTTGACTTCGGACATATCTCTTCAAATGATTGAATGTTCTCTTCACCTCTAGCAAGATCGAACATTGACCATCAAGGTAATGTAACAACAAACTCCCTGCAACCCCATCCCCCCACCCTCCTCTCCCCCTGCTTTAAGTGGGTTTCTGATCTCAAGTTTATAAAGGTTTTCACTGTCACTTGATGTTATAGTTTTATTTTATGACTCATGTTAATTAGTATTTGGGATGCTGACCCTGGTGCTCCCTTCCACCTCTGGATGCTGGAGGGGAGATGGATGCAGAGGTCTCATCTCTCCATCCAAGCTTCTTCATATAATAACCTACTGAAGGTCAATGTCTGTAATCTGTTTAATATTTTTCTCTCTCCCCTGTTATTTTTAAACTCTAGAACGGGACTGTCCTCCTGCCCCTCTCCCTTTTTTTTATCCCCCTCTCTCTCTCCTCTCCCCTTTTTTTCTTCTCTTTTCTTTACACTTCTTCTTTTACTCCCCCCCCCCCCTTTTTCACTTTTTAATCCACAGACGTATATTGTGGTATTTTTGCTCAGATCTTATTCTATGGATCAATGGCATTTGTTACATATGTATCACTTGTATCATTTTCCTAAAACCAAATAAACTATGCTTTAAAAAAAAGGGGTAACTAACTGAAATAACTAACTATAGACTATGGCTTTCATCTCAAGATTTTTATGAATCTTATTAAATTGTATTCTATTCTAAAGATTTCATCTAAAAATATTCCAAATACTTTTCCCATCAACCATCATCAATTTTTTAGCTTAAACAATGCTCCATTGACCATATATATACAGTACATTGAAAGGATTTTTACAAAACTCATAAATTAATTCTACTCACTTCCTACTTACTATAGTTGTCCTGTTTCAAATGCAGATGTAGAAACATACCTCCTTAAACCCTGTCTGTGAGCACAGTATAGCCACTCTCTGAATTTGCACCATCCACAGCCATCTTAAGTCTTCAACAAGAAAGAAGTAAAATCGAACATAGATAAAAGCAGTCCACAGGATGTTTTTTCCAGTCTTTCTGCGTATAAGAAGATAATAGTTTTCTATACTTTGTCCCTGCGATTACCGTCCATGGCTGAGGAAAAATGGAAGAAGCAGGAAAGGTCTAGCTAGGAAAACACATTTCTGGGGGAGTTCTGTTCATCAAAAGAGTACCCACATATAGGGGATCTATGTTTGAATTTCTTGATAGTTTTAGAAAATCATAGCTGGTTGTAGATTGAGTTTGAAAGGTAATTTTAAATAACACAAAACTTAAAAAGTCTTGCATTGCAACTATATCTTACATTTAGAAAAATTGTTTTATGCTTTGAAATGACTCTGCCACTTCTTAAAAAATAAAAAATACATCATCCACAAAGACAGTGTATATTCACTAGGGATGGTCCCGATGTTCAAGTCGACGTTCAAGCCGACTGTGTATATAACACAGTGTATATATAATACAGTTCAGAGTATTTAGTGTTTGCATAACAAACAAACATATAGGGAGTTCATGGCAAATTTAAGCGACGTGGAGCGCCCCATCATGCACTGCGAGATCGCAGTGCATTTATGGCTACTGATTGGAAAGCATGAACCTGACCTGCATGCTTTGGCCAATCACAGCGCGATCTGCTGTGAGAGACATGATCGGCCAAAGGCAGGGTGCCTTTGGCCAATCATGGCTCAGGGGCTAAGTCCACGCCCCACACTATATAAGGCTGCTTACACAGCGGCCGTATCTAGTGTAGCACCTAGCAACCTTGCTAGAGTATTTGTATTTTTGTTACAGCCAGTGCAGGTAATTTTAGACAGGTCTAGCTGTTAGCTTGGGCCTGTTTGTTTTGATCTGTGGGCTGGGAGTGGTTTTGAGTATAGCAGTAGGTGACTCAAATGTACTTTATCTCTCATGCGCCTCCTCTGTTTCTAGAGGGTTCTGGAAAAGAGGCAGGGCAGAGGATTGGAGTGAGATGGAGTGTATCTGTGACCCATAACTGATCCCCAACTATGAGGGGGGCAGGGGGCAAGCCTCCGGTATATACTCATGGTCAGCTTGCTGTGGATGGAATTGTCGGGTGGAAGAACTAGTGATGGAGTGTTAGGCTGTCGTGGACCATGAGGGAACCCCCTTTCTGGGGGGGGTGAACTCGGGTTGGGGGCTCGGGAGCTGGGAAGGAACCTCTCCGTACACGGCCCTAAAGAGGTGTCTGGAACAGGAGCAGGAAGAGGACAGCGGGGAACATTGCTGGGCAAGTTACTAAGAGGGATCCATTCCGGGGTCGGTGAGTGACAGACACAGTGGAGAAATCTGGGAGAGGCATGCCAGGAGTGGATGTGAAGCCAGAAGGAGAGGCTGTGATGTCACCAGTGTTGAAGTTAAGTTGCTGCAGCCAGGAGGGTTGGCAGAATTTGCACAGGACTGTCTGGGACCAGTAGTCTATCAAGTTCTGCAGCTAGCACAAGAAGTATAATACATATTGCTTTTCAACCGTTAGGACTTAATCAGAGTAGGGCCTAAACATGTGCTAGCTGTATCAGGAAACTATGATTGCGCAGTAGAGAAAGAAATACAAGAAATTCATCAAGATCAATTATCTGAGCATTCCATGTCCCTTTTTCCCCATCCAAGTTAAATCCCCTAAATAAATACAACAAAAACAAGCACAAGGACTGTTCATTGAATGGCAATGTGTGTCTGAAGTGAATGTCTGACCTAGCAGGGTGATATGTGTAACTACTACACGCAGCGATCCCACGGAGGCACTGCTACAATAGTTTTTATGAATGGAGATTAGGCAGAGTATTTAGTGTATAATATAGAGAGTGCAGCGCTGGACATGTGAAATAAATAATGAAATTAGATAAACCAATTATTAACCATTTTAATAATTGGTTTATCTAATTTCATTATTTATTTCACATGTCCAGCGCTGCACTCTCTATATTATACTTTGTTTTTTGTGCCCTTATATCGGGGTTATAGTGTATAGCAGCAGGATTCTTTTTCATTTTTTCACAATTTTTTATGCACCTAGTGCAATTTCTTTTTCTTTAACTTTTGTAGAGTATTTAGTGTAGTGTGCGGTCAGTCAGCTTAGTGTATATAACAGTGTAATATATATGGCAGTGTAGAGTAGAGTATATAACATAGTAGTATATAGCACAGTGTAAGGCAGAGTATATAACACAGAATACTGCGGAAAATATATAGCACAGTGTAGGGCGGAGTATATAGCACAGTGTACTGCGGAGTATATAGTACATTGTAGGGCAGAGTATATGACACAGTGTATATATAATACAGTTCAGCGTATATAGTGCCAGTCTGTAAAGTATAAATAAGGCAGTTCAGAGTCTATAGTGCAGTCCTTATAGAATATATACTGCAGTTCAGAGTATATAGTGCAGTCCATATAGTGTATATATAATGCAGATCAGAGTATATAGTGCAGTCCGTGTAGTATATATACAGCATTTTAGAGTATATAGTGCAGTCCGTATAGCATATATAAGACAGTTCAGAGTATATAGTGCAGTCCATATAGTATATATACTGCAGTTCAGAGTATATAGTGCAGTCTGTATAGTATATATAATGCAGTTCAGAGTATATAGTGCAGGCTGTATAGTATACAGTATCTCACAAAAGTGAGTACACCCCTCACATTTTTGTAAATATTTTATTATATCTGTTCATGTGACAGCACTGAAGAAATGGCACTTTGCTACAATGTAAAGTAGTGCGTGTACAGCTTGTATAACAATGTAAGTTTGCTGTCTCCTCAAAATAACTCACACAGCCATTAATGTCTAAACACTGGCAACAAAAGTGAGTACACCCCTAAGTGAAAATGTCAAAATTAGGCGCAATTAGCCATTTTCCCTCCCCTGTGTCATGTGACTCATTAGTGTTACAAGGTCTCAGGTGTGAATGGGGAGCAAGTGTGTTAAATTTGATGTTATTATTCTCACTCTCTCATACTGGTCACTGGAAGTTCAACATGGCACCTCATGGCAAAAAACTCTCTGAGGATCTGAAAAAAAGAATTGTTGCTCTACATAAAGATGGCCTGGGCTATAAGAAGATTGCCAAGGCCCTGAAACTGAGCTGCAGCACAGTGGCCAAGACCATAAAGCAGTTTAACAGGACAGGTTCCACTAAGAACAGGCCACGCCATGGTCGACCAAAGAAGTTGAGTGCACATGCGCAGCATCATATCCAGAGGTTGTCTTTGGGAAATAGACATATGAGTGCTGCCAGCATTGCTGCAGAGGTTGAAGGGGTGGGGGGTCAGCCTGTCAGTGCTAAGACCATATGCCCCACACTGTATCAAACTGGTCTGCATGGCTGTCTTTCCAGAAGTAGGGATGAGCCAAACACACCCCCCAATTCAGTTCGCAGCAGAACATGCGAACAGGCAAAAAATTTGTTCGAACACGCGAACACCATTAACCACCTCAATACAGGGCACTTTCACCCCCTTCCTGCCCAAGCCATTTTTCCGTTTTCAGCGCTGTCGCACTTTAAATGACAATTGCGCGGTCATGTTACACTGCACCCTAATGAACTTTTTATCATTTTTTCCCCACAAACAGAGCTTTCTTTTGGTGGTATTTGATCACCTCTGCATTTTTTATTTATTGCGCTATAAACAAAAGAAGAGGGACAATTTTGAAAAAACACAATATTTTTTACTTTTTGCTATAATAAATATCCAATTTTTTCCTCAGTTTAGGCCGATATGTATTCTTCTACATTGGTTTGCGCAAAAGTTATAGCGTCTACAAAATAGGGGATAGATTTATAGCATTTTTATTTATTTATTTATTTATTTATTACTAGTCATTTCGGTGATCTGCGATTTTTATTGTGACTGCGATATTGAGGCGGACATATCGGACACTTTTGACACATTTTTGGGACCATTCACATTTATACAGCGATCCATGCTATAAAAATGCATTGATTACTGTGTAAATGTGACTGGCAGGGAAGGGGTTAACACTAGGGGGCGATCGAGGGGTTAATGTGTGTCCTAGGGAGGTGATTCTAACTGTGGGGGGAGGGGACTGACTGGGGGAGGTGACCGATCGGTGTCCCTATGTACAAGGGACACACCATCGGTCTCCTCTCCTCTCTGACAGGACGTGGAGCTGTGTTTACGTACACAAATCCACGGTCCTGCTCTGTTACCCGGCAATCGCGGATGCCCGGCGGACATCGCGGCCGCCGCGCAAGCGCACCGGGTCCAGAGCGACGGAGCGGGCACGCATGCGCGCCCTGGGTGGCGCTCGCGCCCCCTAGTGGCTCGGGAGGGCGATCACGTCATATGACGTCTGCCCAGAACAAAAGCTGCCTCGTCCCTCCATCATATGATGGTGGGCGGTAGCTTAGCGGTTAAAGTCTATGGGACACAAACGTGAAAAATCAAAAGTGCTAATTTTAAGGGTTATTATGCAAGTTATTGTAAAAAAAAAGTGTTTGGGGACCCGAGTCCTGCCCCAGGGGACATGTATCAATGCAAAAAAAGTTTTAAAAATGGCCGTTTTTCGGGAGCAGTGGTTTTAATAATGCTTAAAGTGAAACAATAAAAGTGAAATATTCCTTTAAATTTCGTACCTGGTGGGAGTCTATAGTATGCCTGTAAAGTGGTGCATTTTTCCTGTGTTTAGAACAGTCCCTGCACAAAATGACATTTCTAAAGGAAAAAAGTAATTTAAAACTACTCGCTATAATGAATTATCAGGTCTCGGCAATACAGATAAAAGTCATTGAAAAAAACGGCATGGGGTCCCCCCAAAAATCCATACCAGGCCCTTTGGGTCTGGTATGAATATTAAGGGGAACCCCGAACCAAAATTTAAAAAAAATGCGTGGGGATCCCCCCAAATTCCATACCAGGCCTGAAGGGTCTGGTATGGTTATTAAGGGGAACCCTGCCCAAAATTTTTTAAAAAATGGCGCAGGGGTCCCCCTCAAAATCTGGTATGGATTTCAAGGTAAATCCCACTCCAAAATAAAAAAAATGGTGTGGGGGCCCCCAAAATCCATACCAGACCCTTATCCAAGCACGCAACCTGGCAGGCCTGCAGGAAAAGAGGGGGGGACGAGAGAGCGGCCACATGCCCTCAACATGGGGAGGGTTCTATGGGGTAGTCCCCCAAAGCACCTTGTCCCCATGTTGATGGGGACAAGTGCCTGAACCCCACAACCCTTTTCTGGTTGTTGTGGGGGTCGGCAGGCGGGGGGGCTTATCGGAATCTGGAAGCCACCTTTAACAAGGGGACCCCCAGATCCTGGCCCCCCTGTTTGAAATGGTAATGGATATATTGTACCCCTACCATTTCACAAAAAAAGTGTCAAAATGTTAAAAAACCACAAGACACATAAAATAAAATAAAAAAATACGAATGTCCCACGAAGTCCATTCATCTTCTTCTCTTGTTCCACAGACGGACCGGAAAAAGAAAATAAAAAGATCCGCCTCCATGGGAGGCACCCGCCTTATGATGCTTCAGTGATGACAGTTCCTTTATAACTGAGGGCGGGGCCAAACGGCGACGTACCCGGGAGACCCCGCCCCCCTCTAAAGCACAGGAAGCCTCTTCTAAAGATGATGCACAAGAAGCCCGCAAACAGTTTGCTGAAGACAAGCAGACTAAGGACATGGATTACTGGAACCATGCCCTGTGGTCTGATGAGACCAAGATAAACTTATTTGGTTCAGATTATGTCAAGCGTGTGTGGCTGCAACCAGGTGAGGAGTAAAAAGACAAGTGTGTCTTGCCTACAGTTAAGCATTGACTGTAGGTTGCCAGCACTGGGGAGCTACAGTTCATTGAGTGAATGCCAACATGAATGCCAACATGTACTGTGACATACTGAAGCAGAGAAGCAGAGCATGATGTCCATCCATCTTTAATCACAGACCCAAAAAATAGAAAAATATTAAAAAGCTCCTCCTCGATGGAAGGCCCCCTGGCAACTGCTGTCTCTTGGCTGTGACAACAGTTATTTAGGAAAGGGCAGGGCCACCCAGTGATAAAACTGGGTGACCCCGCCCCTTCTGATGTCATGTGATGTCATGTGACGTCAGATGGGGCGGGGTCATTTGCTTGCCTATATAAGAGTTGTCAAAGGGAAAAGACAGCAGTTGCCGGGAGGCTTTCCATGGAGGCAGAGTTTTTTCTAATTTTTGGGTCCATCAGGCAGCATGATTGACGATGGATGTACATTGCGGGACACTTTTTTAATAATTGTCAAAAACTGTCTATTGTGGTTTTTACATTTTGACACTTTTTTTGGTGAATGGGTAGGGGTACAATGTACCCCTACCCATTCACATGGGGGGGCAGAATCAGGGGGTCCCCTCGTTAAAGGGGGCTTCCAGATTCAAATAAGCTCCCTGCCCGTAGACCCCGTATATAAGCCTTTAAAATGAGATATGGGCACTTTTGATTTTTCATGCTCGTGTCCCAAAGACTTTAATGGGGTTTGCATGTTCTGAAGAGATTCGAACCGGCTGGTGTTCGGCCCATCCCTAATAATTACCTGTCCCACTATTGTTCTGATATTAGCTCTACTGAAGAGCTATGGCCTCCAGCAGTAGCTTCTCTTTTGGCACACTTCTAAGTACACTATATTGCCAAAATTATTGGGACACCTGCCTTTACATGCACATGAACTTTAATGGCATCCCAGTCTTAGTCCGTAGGGTTCAATATTTGAGTTGGCCCACCCTTTGCCGCTATAACCACTTCAACTCTTCTGGAAAGGCTGTCCACAAGGTTTAGGAGCATGTCCATGGGAATGTTTGATCATACCTCCAGAAGCGCATTAGTGAGATCAGGCACTGATGTTGGATGAGAAGGCCTGGCTCGCAGTCTCAAAGGTGTTCTATCAGGTTGGGGTCAGGACTCTATGCAGGCCAATCAAGTTCCTCTACCCCAAACTCGCTCATCCATGTCTTTATGGACCATGCTTTGTGCACTGGTCGAAATCATTTGATGGAGAGGGGATTGTGGTTTGGGGTTGTTTTTCAGAGGTGGGGCTTGGCCTGTTAGTTCCAATGAAGGGAACTCTAAAGGCATCAGCATACCAAGACATTTTGGACAATTTCATGCTCCCAACTTTGGTGGAACAGTTTAAGGATGGCCCCTTCCTGTTCCAACATGACTGCCCACCAGTGCACAAAGCAAGGTCCATAAAGACATGGATGAGTGAGTTTGGGGTGGAGGAACTTGAATGGCCTGGTCCTGACCTCAAGCCCTGGGGCCCCCCTGAGCCTGACCACCAACATTCCCCAGGGTTTGCCCATGGACCATCCCATCGAATCCACACCACACCAGCCACCTCACCTGTACGCACTCAGCCCCCCTCAATCTTGTATATATGTCAGCCCCCCTCAATCCTCTATATATACCAGCCCCCCTCACACCTGTATATATGTCATCCCCACACCCACACACCTGTATATATGTCAGCCCCCCACTTGTATATATGTCAGCCCCCTCACACCTGTATATATGTCAACCCCCCACACCTATATATATGCCAGCCTCCTCACAGCTGTATATATGTCAGCCCCCACGCACCTTTATATTTGTCAGCCCCCCCACACCTGTATATATGCCAGCCCCCTATATATATATGCCAGCCCCCCACACACCTGTATATATGTCAGCCCTCCTACACATGTATATATGCCAGCCCCCTCACACCTGTATATATGTCCCCCCACCCCCCAGACACACCTGTATATATGTCAGCCCCCCACCTGTATATATGCCAGCCCCCCTCACATCTGTATATATGTCAGCCCCCCTCTCACCTGTATATATGTCATCCCCCCTCACTCCTGTATATATGTCAGCCCCCTCACACTTGTATATATGTCAGCCCCCACCTGTATATATGTCAGCCCACCTCACACCTGTATATATATATGTCAGCCCCACCTCACATATATGTCAGCCCCCCACCTATATATATATATATATATATATATATATATGTCAGCCCCACACTTACACAAATCTGTATACACACAAGCCTCTGGCCCCTCCCCATACACAAACAGCCCCCTCCCTTTCCTTCACAGCCTGTACTTGTAAAGGAAATCTTCCTACCTAGTCCCAGCTCATTTTCATAAAGCTGGCATGTTGCTGACACAGAGGAGCACAGTACAGGCAGCTCACACGAGGGGTGCAAACGCACATAGTAGCTAGAGGTGGCAGTAAAGAGCTTAATGTCTGAGCTCAATGACACAGAGCGCAGCAAAAGCTGTAAGATCGTTTCTATAGTGCATGGCTCCCCTTCACCTGTAATGGCTTCTTCTGGCCCGGGCGGGCCCCTTGAACCCCGGGGGCCCCTTACAGTTGTATTGGCTGTACTCCCCTGATGGCAGCCCTGAGAGCTATCATGCAGAAATCAAGAATATTACTAAGGGTGGTCACATTTTTGTCACATCTCTTACTTGCAGTAAACAGAAACAAACCTGAGCATTTTTAAAAACAAGCACTTAACGATTTTAATATTTAGTTTTGAATGTTCAAATAGCCAGAAAATGTATTGTCGGTACACCAAATATCTGGCACACAGAATCCTGTGTAGTTTAATTTGAAGGATTTAAAAGATGTGACTTGTGCAGCAATCGCAAAAAAAAATTCCAAGTGAAACTTTTTGCACAAAAAGTTTCAAAATCTGCATGCAATCTGTGCAAGAAATTAGTTAATCAATATTTGGTGTAATTGAGGTTTGCAGAAGTGCTCTAAAAGAAAGATAGAGTAAGGCAGATACACATTCTACAATGTACCTAATCATCTGCATGTAATAGTTTATTTGACAAGTTAGGCAACAATTAAGATGTCACGTGTTATCATTTGCATGCTCAACAACCACCAATCCTAATTTGCCAGTCCCTGTTCAAGTACAACAACATGATTGACAAACACATTTATTTTGAAAAATGGAAGGATAGCCAGTCAGTGATAGGAAGTTAACAAGCGCTAACTAACAAACATAGCATAAATAATGAAGCTTGCAGAATAATAATAATGTCATAACACCAAGGCGCTCGTGCATTTTCTTTGAAAGACATTTATTTAACGATCCAATGAATTATTGCTTCAGTTGATTAATAGTATCATTAATCAATTTTCAGCTTTTTTTTCTGATGCTGCAGTGTTCTGCCTTGGTACAACTGAGGTAATGCCTGGCTCGAATGAAAACCTATTCATTTAACAAGTGACTTATTGACTCCATGGCCTGTTTTGGATTTGGAACCACAGGGCTCTGTATCATAATACCAACATGTCTTGTTCATAGGGAACATTTATTAAAGTAATTATCATTTATCTGATTAACTCTGAGATGGCAGTAGGAATATACATTATAGTAATTGTCCACTGCACAGCTTAATTAAAATTTACTTACAGGATGTAATTGCCTGATGGGCCTGGGAACATCAAAAGTAATTAATACATTTTCCCCAAGACATCTATTCCTGCACATTAAATTTAATTTTCCATATTTATCTGTAAGATAATTATTAATTAATGTAAAAATCGAAATTTTTGCCATTTCTTCACCAAACACCACAACCCACAATGTACATGTAGCTAACAAAATGACAAGATGTAAAATGCTTTTCATTTGTGTAATAAATACTGTTTTTCAAATTTGTGTTAGATAAGGGAAACAGAAATATTGTAATTTTCTTTTGTTTTATGAAATTGATAGTCTCTAGTCTAGATGCAGCTTGTAACAAAGTCAATTTATCTGCATAATTTGGTTTATGATTTCCCGTGTCCTCACAGGGGTTAGGACATGAGGCTGCCCTCAGTAAGAGGCACATAAATTATTGTATCCTGCTTGAGGATCGAGCCAGACATCTCATCACTGAAAGGTGTGTGGCTGAATTCAAACTACCAGAGATAACAATGAAGGAGGGTCAGACTGTTGAGACTGAGTTTTCTTCAGTAATGGATGGAAAAGCTGATGGCTGAAGGTCTCATTAGGAGGCTAGAAGATGCATGGAATTGTGGTGACAGATATTTCCGTATGGGCTGTGCTTTGCTTTCTGTACTGCTGGGACTTGTAGTTCTGCATTGTCTATGTGGCTTTCTGGACAATGGGACTTTAATCTATTCTCTGCCCTTCCTGCAACTACTGTCTGTGCGGCCCAGACGTTGTGGCCCTCTGATGACCCATGATGTGCTTATGAAGGACCTCTGCCCAATAGACCTCCTTTTCCCAGCAATTGCTGTCCTGTGCCCCTGGAATTTGCTGTACTGGATTGTGGCCTGCTATTCACTGTGGCTGGATTGTGCCCTGTGATTCTGGACTAAGTCCCTGCTGTACTAAATTTCTGCCCGGTGCCCCTGGACTTTGCTGTCCCAGATTTGTAGCCTGCTACTCATTATGCCTGGATTGAGTCCTGTGATTCTAAATTAAGTCACTGCTGTACTAGATTGCTGTCCTGTGCCTCTGGACTTATCCCTTGATGTGCCCTGTTGCCACTAGACACGTGCAATTCGTTTTGTAACTAATCAAAATTTGGCTGAATTGTGCATCTTTCAGACAATGGGATGCATCCGAATGCCCAAAGAAAAAACAACAAATTTCAACTAATACGAAAGAAATTATAACGAAAGTAACGAATGAATCCGGCATGATACGTTAATTCGTTAAAGGTCTAATGAAACAAAAGGTAAACTTTTGGAGTAAATCTTACAGTCCAATCAACTGATTCATTTTGTGCTGGAAGTTGAATTACTGGCAAAGTGCATTCCTGAAAACTGAGTGAGAAGGGTGTTGTATTTATTTGAACACAGTAGAAGAGATATAGGGGGTCATTTACTATAGCGCCGATAAATGATCCTACAGTCCCAGAAAATAGCCCCCAATTAAGGCCTATTAAGACTTCAACTCTCAGAAACTTGGCACTAATGCAAATGGAATGTAGCGCTATTGCCAGCAAACATACTTGTCAGATCACATATGCAGGAATAGAGGAAGTCAAAGGGGCTTGAACCTTCAAAATCCAAAGTTCTCACTGAAGGCTTATATGCAAGTTCTTTGCCATAAAAAGTGTATGGGGACCTGGTTCCTGTCCCAGGGGACAAGTATAAATTGGAAAAAAATGTTTCTAAAATGGACGTTTTTTCAGCAGTGATTTTAATAATGCTTAAAGTGAAACATTAAAAATTCCTTTAAATATCGTGCCTGGGGGAATTCCTTAGTATGTGGTCTGAATCCAACCCCTAATAAATGTGAGAATGGATAGTGGCGCTAGCACAAAAAAATCACTACTGACAACGTAAAGTGAGATGATGATGAACTGTGTAGACTAAAATTAATGACTAATGATAATCCATCCACAGTACAGTATCGGATTCGTGACTAAACCAGTGTAAATCCAATAGTGTGAACTGCTGTTATATGATTCAATTGCTGTGATGTGATTTGCCTACTGTTTTTTATCTACATATGAGTACAATGGAGTTGGTTTACTTTTTAATAAATGTCTGAATGGTATCACACTATGGGAGCATTTTTTTATCTCACATGTGGAGCCATTGCTTCAGGGGAAGCGTTCGATTTATACAGCATTGAACACTGGAGATCGTTTGTTAACCCCCATGTGAGTGGGTTGAGGCAATTGTGGCCAAACATGAGAGTGTGAGGCTATAACAGCTGGTGAGTTTGAATTTCAGTAGGGAGTGGAATCACGTCACTGTGGTGTGGTGGATACAAGAATCACAGTGGTTTCTATTGGAGATTTTATCACCCTCCGGGTCCATACTAGACCTGATGAAGAGCCTGGTATAGACCTGGGGGGATCACATGCAGTTTTTTTTGCGATTTTTTTTGGCTGGCATTTTTTTTTACTTTCAGTGGGGAAGCCGCTGACAGCTGATGACTCATTGGTTGTTAAGGACTCAGCGCCTGGCTTCCCGGCCCCCCAGTTAGCAACCAGCTATATACAGTAAAATAAGAACCACAAAACACATCAAAAATCGCATTACAAAGTCCCCGACCATTTCCAAAAGCTCACTGGCCAGGAAAAAAGCATAGGTGTGAACTAGTACCATTAGGAAACCATGTTAAATGGACTGTAGATTGCTTCTGCAAACTGCGAAATGCACTAAAAAATGCATAGGTGTGAACCTAGGGTCCGGGCCAGTTCACACTGGAGCGATGCAGGAACATTTCAATTCCAGTGCGGGTTCCAGCATTGCATACAACTTGCAGGCAGTTCACACTGCCATATGCGAACTGCTGGGAGTGTCAGTAGAAAGCTAATGACACCCCCAAATCAGTTTGCGTATCGCAGAGCAAACTGCAAATTCAGACAACACCCATGCGATTTGATGCTGCTGTGGACCAAAAAAAGGGTCCTGTGTGAATTCAACCATACAATCTGTATGGCTGAGTTTGCACCACACAGACATTGCATGTGATTTGCAGTGCAGGGTAAATCACATCCGATGTCGGACAGCACAGCAGTATGAACCTAAGGCCCCTTTCACACTTGTGCAACTTGTCCCGCAACTCCTGCGTCCATAGACCTCAAGATTAAACTGACATTGCTTTAAATCACATCAAATTTGCAGCAAAAAGCGCTGCAAAATTCTGGGACTATCAGGTCGCACAAGTGTGAAAGGGGCCTTATGGACCTCAAGTTGTATGAAAAGTCGGACAAGTGTGAAAGGAACCAAATGAGATTTATTGATAACACCTTCGAATTAGGCCCCATTTGCACTTATGCAACCAATGCCTGTGTAATCTTTCGGTCTATGGGCCTCAAGTCGCATCAAAGTCAAACCAAAATAGTGCAGGGATGAATTTGACCCACTTGCAGGATGCACAGTTTGGAATAGTGCCTAATTCAAAAGTATTATCCATGAATCTCATTCACACTGCTGCGACCTGAAAGTCACACTATTTTGCTGCCACAGTGCTGCTGCTACTTGGCTCCAATTTCTGGGAATGCCTGTGTAATATTGCACTCTCTGTACCTCAAGTCACATGAAAGTCACACCAAAGCAGTACAGGGACTACTTTGAAGTTGTTGCAACTTGAAGTAGCACAGATATGAATGGTTATCATTAGAGAATCATGGGGTCCAACTTGTCATACAACTCGGAGGTCCAAATTTGCTGGAAAAAGTCACCTTTTGTGACTTTTTTGTGACTCATGTGAAACATGTCATCTCAATTTTAATAGAAAGGAGCTCTCATTTATATTTGCATAGTCCTTACTGATTTACATCAGCAGGACAGATGCAGGAAGTGATGTGTGCACATGGGCCAGAAGCAAATGTGTGGTGATGCCAAACAAATCAATGAACCCCACCCACACCAAATCTGACTACCATATCCACCCCCACAGTAAGCACAAATACCTATCCTACACTTACCTGGCAAATGAGCAAAATCTCCTCTTTGCTAAAGAGGGACTTTGTCATGTCCACCTAGATGGAGATCCTGACAGGAACTTCCGGGTGATTACAATGACTTATTTCCATGTCAGAAGGTGAAACCACGCTCTTTTGATCGCAGCTGCGAATATTTGATCGCAACCACAATTAGAATTTTTTTTTTTTCGTTTATTTGCAGATATGCAAATCTGTATTTCTACATATGATATTTAAAGGTAAACTTAAGGGAGTTTGATAAGAAATGGTGTCCCTGGGATAGCACCAGGTGAATTACAAAGACAAAGGCCCAGTTTGAGCCCTGGTTCACACTGACAGCGGGAGGAAATCGTGCATGTTCAGCTGAACTCACACAATTTCATTCCCACATGTCAGAAGGTGAAACCACGCTCTTTTGATCGCAGCTGCGAATATTTGATCGCAACCACAATAAGAATTTTTTTTTTTTCGTTTATTTGCAGATATGCAAATCTGTATTTCTACATATGATATTTAAAGGTAAACTTAAGGGAGTTTGATAAGAAATGGTGTCCCTGGGATAGCACCAGGTGAATTACAAAGACAAAGGCCCAGTTTGAGCCCTGGTTCACACTGACAGCGGGAGGAAATCGTGCATGTTCAGCTGAACTCACACAATTTCATTCCCACATGTCAGTCCTGACTGTAGGGGGAATTTCAGAGACTTCTGTGTGGGTTTCTGCACTTATGTCAATATAAATCGCATCCGAAGTCACCAAAAAGTTGTACAGAAACGACTTTTGGAAGTCGCGGCGCCGCACCAATTAGAACGGTGCAATTGCTGCCAATTTGACATGTCAAATCGCACCAATGTGAACCAGGGCTGACACATACAACACTGCCTATCCAGAAAGAAGACCATAGCCATGCTCAGTGTCACAAGCAATATACAATATATTGTCCAAAGTATTGGGATGCCTGCCTTTATGTGCACATGAACTGTAATGGCATCCCAGTCTTGGTCAGTAAGTTTCAAAATTCATTTGGCCCACCCTTTGCAGCTATAACAGCTTCAACTCTTCTGGGAATGCTGTCCACAAGGAGTGTGTCTATGGGAATGTTTGACCATTCTTCCATAAGTGCATATGTGAGATCAGGCACCAATGTTGGACGAGAAGGCCTGGCTTACAGTCTCCACTCTAATTCATCCCCAAGGTGTTCTATTTGTGTTGAAGTCAGGACTCTGTGCAAGCCAGTCAAGTTCCTCCACCCAAAACTCACTCATCCATGTATTTATGGACCTTGCTTTGTGCACTGTGGGGTTGTTTTTCAGGGGTTGAGCTTGGCCTCTTAGTTCCAGTGAAGGGAACTCTTATGGCATCAGCATATCAAGACATTTTGGACAATTTCATGCTCCCAACTTTGTGGGAACAATTTGGGGATGGCCCCTTCCTGTTCCGACATGACTGCACACCAGTGCACAAAGAAAGGTCCATAAAGACATGGATGAGTGAGTTTGAGGTGGAGGAATTTGACTGGCCTGCACAGAGTCCTGACCCCAACCCGATAGAACACCTTTTGGCTGAATTAGAGCAGAGACTGCGAGCCAGGCCTTCTCATCCAACATCAGTGTCTGGTCTCACAAAAGCACTTCTGGAAGAATGGTCAAACATTCCCATAGATACACTAAACCTTGTAGACAGCCTTCCCAAATCAATTTTTAACCCTACTGACTAAGACTGGGCTGCCATTAAAGTTCATGTGTGTGTGTGTAAAGGCAGGCGTCCCAATACTATTGGCAAGATAGTGTATCTGGCAAGATTTACAATGGTGGCGGAACCCTCCTACACATAAATACTACATTTAGACATAGTTTTAGGACCTGAGTCAGGAGTTATGTTTAACATCATAGGGAGATGAGACAACTTCTCTACATGAAGCGGCATGTTTAGGATTCAAACCCAGACACTCAGGGATGCTAAGCAGAAGTAGCCATGGAGCTGCCACATGTGAAAACCTGCTACACATAGATATACATAAATACTGCATTTCTTTGGGCATACAGGTGATGGAATTACATTACTCAAAAGTTATACTTCTTGATTCATTCTGTGATATTTGGTAGTTCTTTGTGGGTGAGTGTAGAATAGTGATATTACCCTCAATTTTTTGGGAATTACATTTTGATTTCTGATGTTGGTACACATATCACATTTTTGGGGCTCAAAGTATGATTTTTTGGAAACAACAAAAAGCACAAAAATTGTAACTTTTTTAAAATTTGCATCAGCAATGGTATTGTTTGTGGTTTGTAAAGACACCTGTGTCAGTTTGAGTAAAGATTGTTGTGAGATGGAGAGTAACTGTCAGGAAAGGTTCCATCTGCTGGTAATATCTATCATTTGGCGTGCAGTACTGAGGTCCAAAAGCAGGTGTCTCCTGGCAGTTTGGAACTGTCAGGAGAGCTTTCCCCTGCTGGTGTTATGTCATCTTTGGGCCGCAGTACTGGCATCCACCAGCGGATGGAGCAGACAGCACCTCCTGCGATCAGGTGTCACCGGAGGCTGATGCAGGTGTGCATATAAATACCCGGCAAGCATTCACATGCTTGCCCTGGTATCGTCCTTGCTCCCTGACTCGTAACCTGTACCTGAGCCTGTACCCGATCCCATCCTGATCCTGTCCCTCCTGTGTTCCTGTTCCCTTGTAGCCTGATCCCATCCATCATCTCCCTCTCCTGTCCTGCCCTTGTTCATTTGCTGATCTGCTGTGTACTGTATGACCCTGGCCTGGCTAACGTTGGTGATTCCGGAACTGCCCTTTGTTATCTGCTGATCTCCTGTGTATGACCCTGGCCTGGCTAATGTGTTTGATTTTGGTACTTCCCTTTGGCTGCATATATTTTCTGTTGTCTGTGGGTTTCTTTGCAAATGTGTGCTAACTAAACCCCTGCCTTTAACATACGGTTAGACAGGTAAATTTGGTTGGTCAGCAGACTGGTTGGTGAGTTGAGCTATGGAATTGTCTTTTTCTTGTATGTATATGCCCTCCATGTGCTCCTTACTGTGAAGGCCAGTTATGGGTGTGGGCGGTGACCAGTGTCTTGTTACAGTTTGTATATTTGGGTCGGGGACACACTGGACGCCTCTGCTGCTTTTGCTGGGTGTCCAGTGTGTGTCCTGTCCCTTTAAGGGGGCTAGGGCGGCCTCCTGGCTCACCTGTCTCACACCTATCCATTCAATGCATGTGCTTCCACTGTGGAGACACTTATAAATTTAGTGTTAGGACTGCAAGTAATACAGGGTGCCTTGACGAGGCCTTGCAGCTTTCACATGCGTTTGCAAATGTGTGCTAACTAAACCCCTGCCTTTAACATACGGTTAGACAGGTAAATTTGGTTGGTCAGCAGACTGGTTGGTGAGTTGAGCTATGGAATTGTCTTTTTCTTGTATGTATATGCCCTCCATGTGCTCCTTACTGTGAAGGCCAGTTATGGGTGTGGGCGGTGACCAGTGTCTTGTTACAGTCTGTGGGTTTCTGTTGGTTAGTTGTGCACTATTTGTATTTGGGGTGTTTTCTTGTTTACTACTTATCTTTAATAAACTTTATATTATTCACTTTACATGCGTTTTGGTTTTCTCTTTGCAGTCCACACAGTCTGCTCACACCTGTTCATGACAGTAACAAGTGAAAGTGACAGAGAAAAATATATTTTTCCAAAACATCAAAACATTCCACATTCTAGCATTCTTAAAAACAAAATAGATTAAGTAGAAGCAACAATGTTGCAAAGGAAAATTTATTTCAGAGAAAGATACATTTCATCTCAACATTAAAAGGATTTATTTGGGGAAGTTACAATTGTACCATTAAAACCAATGGCTAAAACTTGCATTGGACTATAATAGTACCGATTTTCACTCCCAAAAAATGCTCTAACACAGCGCTCATTTTTGGTATTTACTATAGCGCTCTGTAAAAAAGACATTGGCACTAAAATGAGAGCTATTTGCAGGTCTGAGCATGCTCAGTTGTGTTGGCACCTAGTTGTATAGAGATGGGAAATTTATTTCTTCTCAGGCTTTTAAAGATATTTCAGTGTAGAAATCACTTTTTCACACAGTTTAAAAGCAGACTATCTTTAAACAATATATCACATTTTTTGGTACCATTTAAGCAATTATATCATGCTCTAAACATTATTTTCATGTGCACTACTCCAGGTTTTAGCAGAGTAAGGGTTTGGGGGTTATTGGTTTTCAGGGAACTATAGTAAATTCGATTTTGGAAGTATTTTACCAGCGCTATAGTGAATACCATTTTAGCACTAATTAGTGCTAATTAGAGCCGCGGTGCTATAGTAAATGACCCCCGTTGTCATTGTGTGTGTTAATGGATTCAAATTTGTCACCCCGTTATATTTTTTGCATGTCCCTCATGGTGTTGACTTCTGTTTTTTTTAACTCACCAAAATAAAGGACCCCTTGGTCAGGGGCATATCAACAGGGGGCTTGTTAGTGGAAGGAACTCAGAGCACATGAACCGCATCTCCTGTCAAGTACCCTGGGCCTGGCTACACCACCCCCAACCCACCCTACAATCGCACACTTTTGTTATTGTTGCAGCAGCCGGCATCTCTCCCCACACTGCTTGTCTGTGCAATATAATTCAGAGCCAAAGGAAGCTTCCATTAGTTTCTTCCTTAGCTCTGACATATCAAAGGAAACCAGAGAGGAATGGTGCTAAGGGGCAGATTGTGTGGGGGAGATTTGAACTGGGGGGCTAAAAATTTGCTGGGAGGAAAGATTTTTTGGGGGTGCTGGGAGGATAGATTTTTGGGGATGATGACTTGAGCTGGGGGTGTGGTGAAGACTTGTGCTGGAAGGATACATTTGAGGGAGGGGGAGAAAATATGTGCTGGGAGGGGATTTGGGAGGGGAGAACAATGATTTGTGCTGGGAGAAGGGGTTTGGGGTATGAAGATTAATACCTGGATAGGGGATTGAGGGGTACAAAGGGTTTGTGCTAGAAGAGGGGATTTCAGCAGTGTGGGGAAATGGGGGGGGGGGGTGTGGGGAGAATTTTGGTTTGCAGAGAGAATTTATGCTTGGAGGGGTAAGCTTGCAGATTAGTGCAAGCTTTTTTTTACTGATTTATTTGCTTCTGACCCCTGCACTCTGTGTTTGCACTATAGTATTCATTACATACCTCTGACCAAAGTATTCATTGTCTCAACAGTTACTTGTTGCCAAGCAGTCCTTAACTTCATTTTAATGAGTCTTCTTTAATTCAGACCCAGACAGGGGGTTGATTTATGAAAACTGGAGAGTGCAAAATCTGGTGCTGCTGTGCATGTTATCCAATCAGCTTCTAAGATTAGCTTGTTAAATTAAGCTTTGACAAATAAAATGGAAGCTGATTGGTTTCTGTGCAGAGCTGCCCTAGATTTTGCACTCTCCAGTAAGTTAGTAAATCAACCCCAAAGTTTCATGTTCTCTCTGTCTATTTTCAGTGTGCACCAAAGCATCTTTAATTGAAGCGTTTCACTTTTACAAATTAGTTGTGCCGAGGTTTGTACAAGTCTGTGAGACTTCTGCTTGAGGCACAGCAATTAAAGTATATTTTTTTTGGGTACAAGAACTGTGACATATGTGTGCCCTGCATACAGTGAGTGGGCTTGGATTTTATATATCCATGTCCATCCATCATCTGCCATCATCCAGGTCCTGCAGAAGGAGTATATGAAGGTAAGATTTTTATCCTTTAACATCACATTTTAGAATGTTTGCTAATGTATTTTATTTCTTTCCTCATTCCCTAATTACCATGATTGTAATATGCTGTGAATGTCCCCTTTGTCCTCATGCATGCTGGATTTTTATGTTATTTTTTTGTCCTTCATACATTTTTGCCTTCACTTACCTCCCCAGCATGCTCTCCTGGGCCTATATTCACCTTGTGTAGTCACTTAACAATGTATTTTGTCAGCTCCATAGTAGTGCTTTACCCTAAACACCACCTAAAATGTGTAAAATTGTGATTTGTGTTTTAAATTCAGGCAGAGTGCCAGGGGCTTTTTTGGGGTCCCAAAATCATTTGGAACCCTCTCTCCCCCAACTGCTAACTCAGCTGATACCAATCCTCTATCTGCTAACTTTGCCAAACCCATACATGCTATACCCACCTCTTTTGTGGTCATATTTATGGATGAATTCCCCAAAGCATGTAGTGCAAGGGCCTGCCTGAATACTTTCAAATGGTAATGTTCAAAGTTTTTGTATCCTAGTATTATCTTGATAGGTAATAGCAGAATGTAAAAATGTGCTAAAATGTGTACAGTGTGTATTTACCTCTTTGTATTATGACACTTCTTACCTGCCCAGTGGGCTGCCAATAGTGTAAGTAAGGAGGGGCTGGCCAAAGTAATATACATTATTTATGCATTCAGCTCTCAATGAAGTGGAGAAGGTTACCTGTCCAAAACATCTCCCCCCCCATAAAATTTCTAAAATGGCCCATGGGGGGAGGAATCTGATAGGTGGACCTTATACCTTTGTCTTTAAATACTCCCTAAAATAAATATTATACTGATGTTGGCCAAGAATGTTTGTGTCTAATCTGCTTTCCATGTTTATTTGCAAAATGATTCACTTTTTTTCTTGTTTGACTCCATAGTTTCCTTCCAACCCACAGGAATGGCAGACTGTGGCCTCCCACTTTGCCCAGCGGTGGAATTTTCCTAACTGCAGAGGGGCAATTGATGGGAAACATGTCCACATCATCCCACCACCCAACTCGGGGTCATACTATTACAACTACAAGGGGTTCAATAGTATTGTGATGTTGGTGGTGGTGTCGGCTACTTACGAGTTACTGTATGTGGACGTGGGGAAGAATGGCTGGATGTCAAATGGTGGAGTCATCGCCCACACAGAGTTCTACAGGCATCTCCAGAATGGCAGCTTGGACTTGCCACCTCCAGAAGACAATGCGGAAGGACTCCCATTCGTCTTCGTTGCAGATGAAGCGTTTGTGCTGGGGGACCATCTTATGCGGCCATTCCCTATGAGGACCCTCACCCCGGACCAGAGGGTTTTTAATTACCAGCTGGCCAGAGCCAGAAGAGTGGTGGAGAACACGTTTGGAATCATGGCCAGCCGGTTCTGCCTATTTCTTACACCGATACACATGGCAGAATATAAACTCAATCACATCATCCTGGCTTGCTGTGTTCTCCACAACTTTTTAAGGAGAAATTCTGTGAACTATGCTGGATCAGTTGGGCCCGAAGCCGGAATTAATCTAAATGAACCAACCCTGACGGTGCTTGAAGCTGGCCGTCCTGGCTTGCCCCTCCAGAGTGCCAGCGAGGTCCATCTAAGATACATGGAATACTTTGTGGGTAGGGGGGCCATCGATATGCCAGACAATGTCTGAGACATTTTTTGAATAAAAAAATTGTTAAACTTGTCTTTCTTTTAGCTGACCCTGACTGAAATTTGGGGAGTCCTGAAAATGGCGTGATTGTGTAAAATTCAAAAGCACTGTTGGGTGTTATTTACTAAAGGCAAAGACACTTTGCACTACAAGTGCACTTGAGATTGCACAGAAACTACACTTGTAATGCAAAGTGGATTTGCCTTTAGTAAATAACCCCCATTGTCACTGAAAACACCAACTTTACAACCCAAAAATGCTTTTGAGCATTGAAAGAAGAAGCCACACATTGTTGATTCTCAATCTTTTTAATTAAAGCACAATCACATGTGCATTTATAAAAGGTTTTTAGAACAAACCAACATGTTTGTTGTATAACAATTTTTTAGGTGACATTAAAAGTATAAATGTCCTTTTAAGGTAAAACAGGCATGTTTAAAAACAACAAGAAATACACAAATCTGGAACTTACAAAGTTCAACTCTTGTAGAAATTGAAGGCAATATCAGACATGAGTATTTATAAACTGTGTTTGATATTGCGTTCAGCAGATGGGGTGAAGTCACCCCTGGAAAAGCCAAATTTTGAAGATGCACACAAATTGCTGAATGTCAACATGTGCTAGCTGCCATCATGGGGGATCAATGGACATGTTTTCTGGGTGCAACCCCTTCCTCTCAGCTACTTTATTATTGAGGAAGGGGTTGCACCCCCAAAACGCATACAATGATCTCCCATGATGGCAGATAGCACATGTTGAAACACTGTGTGCTTCTTCAAAATTTGGGTTTTCTAGAATATGTCAAAAAATGTGCAAAAAATTTTTCGGAAAAATAAAGCAGAACGAAGTAAGGGATTTCGAGGTGTTTTAAACTCTCCCTAAAACATCAATGATGTTCTTCATTTCATTTTGAACATCATTGATGATTTGCTTGATGTTTTCCAAGTCACCCCTCGATCTCCCCGATCAGGATCTGGGCACTTTCATTGGTTAAATGAGCTTCATCCACAACATCACTGTTGTATATGTTGTAATATGTTCACCGATTTATGTGGAACATTGTTGTGTGTATGTACACATGCAGTCAATGTTGACCAGGCCAGAATGACAATGGTTGATTTGTCCAACTGAATTTTAACATAGCAAGATAACAGCTGAAGACCCTTTGATGTGTTAGTCTTAGGCAAGTCTACCTAGGGGTGTGAGGTATGGGTTGTTAACCTAATTGAACATTTCAAAGGGTACATTGTTTAAAAGACCATAGACGAAGTATTTATTGATGGTAATTAGACTTGAGGGGGTAACAATAAGATCAAAGAGTATTATGGGTTGACCTAGCAGAAACTCCCTCTTAGTAGACTAGTATTTCATAGAGGACATTCAAGCTGGCATTTAGTTTTTAAGTGAGGCTTGTCTGTGTATGGCTGGGAACACACAGACCTAGGAGATGGGTCTCTGAATTATATACTCTGTCGGATTTTTTTTTGTCATCTGTGGACTTTGTTCTGTGTTAGAAGTCAATAAAGTGCATCTCTCTGGAAGAATTGGGTTGCTGCGGAAGAGTACTTACTAACGATACTACATCATATCACTCAGTATATAATAATATACCCGATCACTACATTGGTGCTGTTCAAGCGACCAGGAGAGCATTTTCGGACTTAGTAACAGAAGTCAGTGGTGACAACAATTCTGTGAGGTGGACAGAAGTCTGATGAAGAACCAAGAGCTGTGCTGTGACTCTAATGTCTGGTTGTGACATAAGAGAGTCTGATCTACAAATTTAAACAAGTTGGGAACCCCAGAATTATTCTCTGGAGACTGGAAACAACAACAAAAAAAGGACTGTGTCGTGTACCAGAAGACCTGAAGTGGAAGCTGAAGGAGTAACTAATGCGGTGAGTAAAATATTTTCTTTTTTTTTTTAATTATTAGTAATATAGTCAAAATGCTTACTCAGTGTGAAGCTAGTGTCAGTTCTGATAAAGTTAACAGATGGGTATTAAAATGTATTAAGCTCCATGGTGGTCCTTATGAAATTCCAGAAAAATGTAAGCAGACATGGACGATGATGAAGGAATTTTTAGAGAAAAGGGTTTTTGATAGCAAAATTTCAGAAAGTAAAAGAAAAGGTTGTATTATACAGGGCTTGTTATCTTGCTGTTTAACAATGGAAAGTTCTTTGAATGGTAAGATTGAGGAAATAGTGCAATTACAGAAGGCAGTTGATAATAGCAACAATGTTTGTGAGAGGTTACAAAACCAATCAGACACTGAGACAGTAAATTTAAAGTTGCATGCGGTTACCATTGGTGAAGCCTTAATTGAGAAATCTAAACGTTGTGATGAATTATTAGAGGAAAATGAGAGATTAAAATTAAGAATTATGGAATTAGAGAAGAGATCTCAGGAATGCAGATATGCATCAAATCTTGGATTCAGCTATCTGCAGCAAAATACAGACACAGACTCTCTATCAAATGAAACAGAACCTCATATTAAATCTGATAATTCATTACCAGCTGCCCCCACTGTGACTACCACAGTTTATAACAATAATAATAATACAGGTGAAGTTCAGCTTGTAATGAAGCCTTTGAAACCAAAATTATTAGACGCAATTCTTAAAGAAATAGGAATGGTTCCATACCATGATTTAAACAGATTTTTAAAATGGTTTTGTGACGTGCAGCAAGTCAGAGATATGTACAATCTCAACCCATCTGACTTAGAAAGAGTTTTGCAACATTCTTTAGGAAGTGGTCTTTGGATGAGAATTAAACAGATCTGTATTCAGCCTCTGAGGACAAGGGACATATTACTGGAATTATTATGTGTTTTGTATGGTGTACGTTCTGATGTTACTATTCATGGGAAGATCCAACAAATGCAAAGTGAATCTCCCTATGAATTGTCACACAGGATAGCAACTATTATGGAATTATTGGTCGGTAATAATCTTGCATTTGAGTGTGGGGGCTTGATACATATGAGTATGTTTCTAGATGCGTTGCATGAAGATATCAAACAAAATATTTTATTAGTTACCCCAAATCCTCATGATTTAAAAGACATATTGTTGAGAGCAGACCATTTATGGAGAAAGTCAAATGAGCAGGCTGTCAAAATTGATTTAGCCACATTGTTTAGGACAAATACTGAGCATAAAGATCAGAAGACAACATCCTATGATAACACCCAGAGAGGACACTCCGGGTCAAACATAGGTGATAATTATATGAAAAACAGAACTGACCAAAATAATAATAAGAAAATGTCCAAGACTTGGATACCGTTTTCTCAGTTAAAACAGAGATATGACCACCTGAAGATTGAGTATGACAAGATGAGAGGGGAAGGTGATAAATTATTAGAGCAGCTGAAGGGGGTACAGGGTGTCATAAATGCAGAAGATGTACATTCTCCAGATCTGTTTTTGAATGCAGATGACACTTCTCTAGCAGTGGGGGTGAATTAGCTCCAAACTGTAAACGTGTAAATAGTGTTTTGTTTTAACTTCAAACAATGTTTAAGGACCTTGCTAATTAGTTTTGTTGGAGAGTTTTGTCTTTCAAGGACGTCTGAAGATGCTTGCATGTGAATAGCAGAAGCACAGTCTGAAATTGCTGGCTAGTGGGGGAGAATTATGGGAGAAATGCTGAATAGACAATATATCACTATACATGGAATTATAAAGCATTCATGGACTCTCTTGAAGTTCATCAAGCAATGGACATTTTTTTCTTTTTTTCTTCAACGCCCTAATTTTTAATTTTTCTCCCTTTTCCTGATATATTTTGCTTTTCATTTTTTTTATTTTCTTTATGTTTTATTTCTTGAACTTTATCTTAAAACCAAAGAGAAGCATTTTAACCTAAAATAATTTTCATAACATCTGTACATATTACATAATGCGTATTGATCAATATATTTGACATCTAAGGTGAGATGCTGCACAATGGCTTGGCATAGCATAAATTTTAGTATGTGGACTGAATGATCCAAGTAACTGCTCTATTGAAGGCAATGAGGGGTCGGCCTACAGCAAATTACAAAAGTAAATTGTGGCTGGCAATCTGGTACTTGACAGGTACACAACCCGGTCATCTTTGTTCAAATTGTGGAAATGGAAAGAAGCAGATGTGAATTGTAAAATGCTTGCAAGATGGACTCATGAATGTCAAGAGCAAGAAAATAGTTTGAAGCACAGTTTTTACTGCCATATCCAAACCTTTTGACCTTGAAAGTGAGTGCTGGTACATTGATAGTTATTATTACTATAAAGATGAAAGTAGAGTGTTTGCGTAAAAGCATCTTTAAAAATGGAAAGCTTGAGCCAGGAGATGAAAAAAATCCTGGACTTATGTGGATTGGAGTTCCCAGAGCATACCAAGTTTACTTTCAGTGAGATGGTGAGAGATGTGATGAAGTCAGACCAAAGGATGGACTGTGACATCAGCTCGTCTTTGCGCAATATTCAAGATCTTGATGTGATATAATAAGGCCTAACAGCTATATGGGCCACTGATGTTTACCAAATCCTTTTCTAGTCATGGTCTAAAAGTTATATTATCTAATAACTGTTTCATGGGGATACTTTAGAGGCTGGCGAAGAGAGATGTAACCAGTTTCAACTTCATGTTTTATATGAGCCATTGTAAAGCATCCAGTACCTTAAATCATAATGATATTTTTTGTTGTTTGTTTTATGGGTCAGTTCTAGTAGTTAGAACCGACCCAAGTGGGGGTATATGTTGTATATGTTGTAATATGTTCACCGATTTATGTGGGACATTGTTGTGTGTATGTACACATGCAGTCAATGTTGACCAGGCCAGAATGACAATGGTTGATTTGTCCAACTGAATTTTAACATAGCAAGATAACAGCTGAAGACCCTTTGATGTGTTAGTCTTAGGCAAGTCTACCTAGGGGTGTGAGGTATGGGCTGTTAACCTAATTGAACATTTCAAAGGGTACATTGTTTAAAGGACCATAGAAGAAGTATTTATTGATGGTAATTAGACTTGAGGGGGTAACAATAAGATCAAAGAGTATTATGGGTTGACCTAGCAGAAACTCCCTCTTAGTAGACTAGTATTTCATAGAGGACATTCAAGCTGGCATTTAGTTTTTAAGTGAGGCTTGTTTGTGTATGGCTGGGAACACACAGACCTAGGAGATGGGTCTCTGAATTATATACTCTGTAGGATTTTTTTTTGTCATCTGTGGACTTTAGACTTTGTTCTGTGTTGGAAGTCAATAAAGTGCATCTCTCTGGAAGAATTGGGTTGCTGCGGAAGAGTACTTACATCATCATTATAATAACCACTAATTAATATCATACCCACTCTACATCATATCACCCAGTATATATTAATATACCCGATCACTTCAATCACGATCACCTAAAAATATAGAAAAAAAAAACCACCATGTATTATAAATATGCAGGCATCCATCTCTTACCTGAGCCTGTGGTCGCAGACACTCACCTGTTGTGGTGACTATTTCCACAGCGTCTCCCTCCTTCTCCTCTGCTTGGCTTTGAGGGGTTTCCCCTTCTTCATGAGGTGGGGTGTCTGTTGTCTCTTCTGATGAGTGGTGTCCTTCAAGTCTTTTCTCCCCTATGTAAAAAAAAATAAGTATACTTAGCACACAGATATTTGATGGCAGAAATAGGAATATGAAACATTGCTTGGAAGTGGGGTACAATTGTCTGTTTTGGCAGAGTTCCAAGATGAAGAAATATTGTTTTCCTTTGTCAAGCTTGAATACTTACCTGTTTTTGTAGAAGCTTCACAGATGGAGACACCCCTATAGTATACACTGGAGCACCTGTGTGGGACCCCCTAATAAAAAGGGTGTTCTGGTGTCCCACACTAGTGCTCCAGCCTCCAGATGTGTAAACAGCTGCTGAGTGTCCTCTCCTTACACAGAATCTAGTTTGCATTTCATTCTAGTTACAAACCCATCTAGACACCAAAATTATTTTAAGAGAAGTAGGCCAGAAAAAATGTATTGAAATGCATCTGGACAAAACATGGTGTTTTATTGGCCAAAAGAACAATGTTTCCTACGAATGAATAATGTGTCCATGAACAAGAAAGTTGCCATTTTAAACTGCACAACAGTAAAGAAAAGCACATGGAGCAGCACGAACATTATAAAATGAATGATTAGGAACACAGGACAACTACTTACTTTTTTGCAGCACTCTCCTGATCCTTTTATAATGATCATGCCTCCCTAATTTGAGGTCCGACCACCACTTCCTTAGCTGATCCTTGGATCGCCATACCCCAAAATTATGGTGCAGACTCTTCACAACTTTCGCCATGATCTTGGCCTTTCTGACATCGGCCCTTTTCAATATGTCGACCATCTACACCATCTCTACAAAGACCATATTTGAGGCCTTAAATCTTCTGCTCCGGGATCGGGACATTTCTGGCTCCAGGCTTTTCTCCTCCTCCTCGTTGCTGTAATTAGCACGCACCTGTTGTGTCTCCGCCATGTGCTCTTCCCCACTGCGCCTAATGAGAAGGGGCAGGGAATAGACTAGAAAGAAGGTCAGAGGTGGGCGGAGTTTCATGCATGCGCAGTATATATAAAGTGTAACACATATGCATAGTATGTACGATCTGTGAGCGGAGGAAGGAGTATCGGAAGCGCCGATCGTGATAATGAAGGTCAAATTTAAACTTGGGCCTATACTGCTTAGAGATTGAGGCCTATATTGGGACAAGATTAGGAGACTTTAGCAATACAATACAATACAATAATTATCTGCAATACACAAGACTTTGTCTTGTGTATTGCAGATAAAATAGATGGCTTCAATGACCACAACTTCCTCCCCCTGTTCATAGACAAATACAGGGAGCTGCCCTGTCTGTGGTAGGTCAAACACCTGCATTATAATCATAAACAAAAGAGGCAGGCAACATTGGAGAAACTGCTGGAGTTGATGAAGCCGGTGGTCCCCACGGCAACTATCCCCTATTTAAAAGCCAAAATTGGTGGCCTGAGGAGCACTTAAAATAGGGAGCGCAAGAAGGTCCAGGATTCCCAGAGATCCGGAGCTGCAGCAGATGACGTTTTTGTCCCCAGGCTGTGGTACTATGAGAGACTGCGATTTCTGTCAGACCAGACTGAAGTCAGGGAATTTCTCTCAACCCTTCATTCCACTCTTCCTCCACCCTATCTTCCACCCCAGCTGAGGCTTCCGATGTCCAACCTGGGACTTCCAGCCAGGAAGAAGTGGAGGAGCCCAGCTTGAGCCAGGTATACCATTGATCTACAGATTTCTGGTCAATAAATAAATTATGTTTACTAGATGTTATTATTGATCACTAATTGCTGATTTAATAAAGTGTTTTACATATCAATAGACAGTAGTGGGCAAAAATAATTGGGACAAGAATGTAAAATGCTGGGCTCAGAATGATAATCTGTTATATTTATTAACATTCAATTTGCAACAGTCATGAGATGAAAATTGTGTGTGATTGATGAAGAAAAAACTAAAACTATGTCCCTTTTTCATACACAGGAAGACCTCAGCCAGGAGGTGGCTGTGGAATGTGGTACACAGGAGGAGGCTGTGGAATGTGGCAGCCAGGAGGAGGCAGGGGTTAGTGGCAGCCAGGAGAAGGCTGGGCCCAGTAGGAGCTTCACAGAATCGCAGGTTCCTCCCCTCTGACTTCCAAACAAAAGACCCAGGAAGGGGAGTAACGTGGAGAATTCAGCACTCAGGCTGATTCAGAAGGCTTCTGCATCCCTCAGAACCACCCCCACTCATGAAGAGGCCTTTGCCTCCATGGCTGCCACAAAACTGCAGGAAATGCAGGAGGGCCAATGCCTTATGTGTGAGTAAATCATTTATAAAACATTAAATAAGGGGTTGAGGGCCAAATCACACCCAATACCCACCGGAGTGAGTTGGGCCATCCTCCTCCTCCTCCTGCCACAACTCCACCACCACAGACACAGTGTGGAAGGAAGCATGGCAGGAAGACAAGAGAGTGATGACCTGGGTTCAGTCTGGTCTGACAAAAGATGCAGGCTCTTGTATGACCACAGCCTGGGGACATGTATGTCATCTGCTGCTGTTCATGATCTCTTGGACTTCTGGCCCAGATTGTACTCCCTTATATATGGACTCCTCAGGCCACCAATTTTGCAGTAAAATAATTGATGTGTGCCCTGGGGGCCAAAGGCTTCGCCAATTTCTGCTGTTTCTGCAGCGTTGCCTCCCTCTTTCTTTGGTTAGGACCCCTTAGTAAATTTTTGGTTTGATTTATTATACTCGTCTATGTGTGTTTTCCTTCAAAAAGGACAGTTTGTTAGGAGGCAGGTACATTTTAAAAATACAATGTGAAATTAACAAAAGACACCAACACCAAGCAACCTCCTTAAGATTAAATAATACAAGATAATAATGGTGTTGTGGTAACTTGACACACAAAACCCACCAAAACTATTCTGGAGTAAAAAAAAAAAGTGAAAAATAAAACACAAGATCAGGCTTTAAAAAAATAAAAAAAAAATATTTAATATAAAAACATCCAAAAAATAATATTTTTTCGGTAGATGTGACAAATAAAAATATTATATTGATGAAATCACGATAAATAATAAAGAAAGAAGTTTGTGAGAAGTCTGTGTGAATATGAGCAGCAAAACAACTTCATTCTTCTATCATTATAAAGAAGAAGAGAGTGCGCTGCATTAAACATTTTAAAACATTGCAGCGTGACGAAAGTGCCATATCCATTCCGAATGCTAATTTTACCAGACCGAGCAGTTCCATCTCGGAATTTATTCTGAGCATGCATGGCACTTTGTGCGTCGGAATTTTCCACACACAGTCGGAATTGACGCGATCGGATTTTGTTGTCGGAAAATTTGTCTGCTCTCAAACTTTGTGTGTCGAAAATCCGATGGAAAAAATCCGATGGAGCCCACACACGGTCGGAATTTCCGATAACAAGCTCTGATAACAAGCTCCGATCACACATTTTCCGTCGTAAAATCCGACCGTGTGTACAGGGCATAAGAGCTTTTAAAGGGTAGCTTATGCACAATTTAGTATACCAAAGTTTGTCTTATTTCATAGGTGCATGCAAGTTTAAGGCTTGATATTTATTTATTGCAACCTCATCTTTTATACTTTATGTGTATGCTATCTGATAAACCATTACGCAAATATCATTTGACATAAATTGCAAATTCCAGTATTTTATTCTCCAGGGTCTCTGCTTTCATTAAATAGTTTTCATGGTTTTAACTAATCTTCAGGACTAGGGCTTCATGAACACTAACCTACACTGACAGTTCCTAAACTTGAGCTTTTGGCATTTTTTGGCCAAAGCTCCTAAACTCAACTCCATAAAAGCCTATGGGGCTGATTTACGAAAGCCGTGCACACGGCTAGGCACAACGTACATTTTCATATTTACGAACGCTGTGTGCCGGGAACAGAGCAAAAATCCCCTTTCACTATAGCGATCTCGACGCACAGGAGAGTGCAATCTGTGCGCCACTATGGACATGGTGCACGGCATCTTTAATTCAATATTAACAGAAGATGGAGGTGCCAATATTATGAGGTGATGTGGGGCGATGTGAGGAAGTTTAGTACCAACTGCCCAAGTAACAAATATGCCCAAAATAGAAGGAGTAACTTTTTCAGAGAAAGTCCGCTGCAAGTACATTTAGAATTGGGTGAGATCAATTTAAGCAGTGCGCATGCGCAAGTGGCTCTTGCGCTCCTTCAAATGCATTTGTTCACTGCCTGGCCAAAATCTTAGTAAATGTTAAGCAACGTACATGCAATTGTGTGGGTTGAACGGGCACACCTCTAAACTTGTCATTTTTTTTTTTTTTACTCTGGTTCACCTTTATGTATTTTTTTAAGTAGATTTGCACACAGGTCATGTTAGCATGTTACGTTGCCAACATGTGACATGCACCTTGTTAAAATTATGTAAAAAGACTCTCGCTCCTCTAGATCCTCCTAAAAGGGCATTTAACCTTCCCCCTCTAACTCTTATGATTTCCTTGGGCTAGCTTTTGCTTTTAAAAGGGAACTCCACACTCCATTGTCCAATGCTCTTGTCTCCCCCACTAACCCCCTTGGATATCCATGGGCTAACTTTTGCTTTTAAAGGGAAACTCCACACTCCACTCTATTCTCCAGAGGCTGTGAGCTGCCTTCACCAATCCAAATCACATCCTTTTTCAGAGCATACAACAGGGCCAGCTAGATAAGGGGCGAGAAAAGCGATCGCCCAAACCCCTCCTGAACCATACAAGGCCGCATGCACTCAACATAGCTGGCTGCCTTTGGGGCATGTTGGGCTCAGCCCAATACCAACCACAAAGCAACTTCAACCCACTAGTTTAAACTGGCTTTCCACATTCCGTAAAGCTCCCTGTCTGCAACCCCCCACAACCCCAGCCTAGGGTTGTGTGGAAGAGGCCCTTGTTCCCTTGAATAAGGGAACAAGGTGGTTGACTTTTGGGGTGCCCGAGCCCCTTCTGACCCCAAGCATCCACCCCCCTTTCATGGGCTGGCTTGCTGTGTGTTTGGCTAGGGGTTTGTTAGTGTGTGGGAGGGGCACAATATTTTTGGAGTTTGGGATGGTATTTTTCACGTGGGGGGGTTCTCATTTTAAGCCCTAACAGACCCAAATGGCCTTGTATGTATTGGGGGGAGGCTATCTTTTGTTTCGGTTAAAATCTTGCAGCTGCAATGTAGATTTGTAAATTTTCTCTAAAGCTGCACATCTTTGAAGCAGCATTTTGGATACATGCTACAGATGCACCACTTTACAGGCAGAGTAAGCCCCCCCCAATTACTAGCTTTTAGCAATTTTGCATTTTTAAAGGCACTTTTCTTTGTTTCGTTTTCGGAGTTGTACAAATTGGTGACATTGATATGTCCCTTAGGGTAGGACCTGGGCCCCTATACCCATTTTAAGGCCAATAACTAGAAGATAAGCCAGCCAAGTGGGGACAAGCAAAATTAACAAATAAATAAATATGATTCACTAGAGTGTGCTAACCGTGCCCTAATCCTGGCACACAGAGATACAGCGCATATACAACAGAGTATAATTTAACCCCAACATGTGCTGTATCCCCCAAGATGAATAATGTGCACAAATAACCAGTGCAGTGAGCATGTGAAATGGTAATATCAACAAAATGCTCCAAACTGAATTAGTGCAAATCAGGTGCTAAAAGTGCAATAAACAAATAAATAATAAAATAAATAACGTTGATTCATAAATGATTCATATATGCAAACAGAAGCTGAAAAATGACATGTGTCAGCCAAAAAGTGCAGAGTGACACACAATACATATACTTAATCGTCCATCATAAAATAGACATATATTAAATACAAAAGTCCTTAATGAAAGTGATGACAACTGTGCTTCAGTGATGATGTTTTCAAACGTGCTGCGATTCCATGTGCCACATATCATGCGATGGTGAAACAAGAGGTGACCCCCCCCAAGGTAAAGCACTCACCTTAGGGAATGTGACTAAGTTGCTAGACAGAGTCATGAAACGCATATGAGCCGCCCAGGGCTCAGTATGGATCACAGGAAAACAGGCTCCAGCATGGCATTTTGAGGGTGCATCAGTGCACCACTCAGAAGAGGCATAAAAATCTGTGATCACATTCCCCCTGATGATGACACATATGCCCTGTGTCGAAGACGCGTAGGGGAAGGGCCAGGACGGAGTGTTAGGCAGCAGCAGCTGTCTGTGTTGGGACGGTCTTCATAACCTCACTGCTACATCTATCACCTCATTGTTTTATCCAGATTTTTATGCCTCTTCTGAGTGGTGCACTGACGCACCCTCAAAATCCTATGCTGGAGCCTGTTTTCCTGTGATCCATACTGAGCCCTGGGCGGCTCATAAGCGTTTCCTGACTTGTCTAGTGACTTAGTCACATTCCCTAAGGTGAGCGCTTTACCTTGGGGGGGGGGGTCACCTTTTGTTTCACCATCGCGTGATATGTGGCACATGGAATCGCAGCACGTTTGAAAACATCATCACTGAAGCACAGTTGTCATCACTTTCATTAAGGACTTTTCTGTTTAATATATGTCTATTTTATGATGGACGATTAAGTATATGTATTGTGTGTCAATCTGCACTTTTTGGCTGGCACATGTCATTTTTCAGCTTTTGTTTGCATATATGAATCATTTATGAATCAACGTTATTTATTTTATTATTTATTATTTATTTGTTTATTGCACTTTTAGCACCTGGTTTGCACTGATTCAGTTTGGAGCATTTTGTTGATATTACCATTTCACATGCTCACTGCACTGTTTATTTGTGCACATTAAGTTTGTTCATCTTGGGGGATATAGCACATATTGGGGTTAAATTATTTTATACTCTGTTGTATATGCACTGTATCTCTGTGTGCCAGGATTAGGGCATGGTTAGCACACTCTAGCGCATCATGTTTATTTATTTATTTAATATTTCCCACGCATTACAAGGCGTGACTCATGTATGCGGCTGTGTAGTGCTTACTTTTAGCACTAGGTTAATTTTGGCTCGTAGGAATTTTTCTTTGTACATCAAGCAAAATTAACAAGTCAGTTCCCATAGACTGCAATGGTATTTGTTGTATAACTTTTGCTCATGTTAGGGTCTTTGTTTGTCCCCCTGGACCAGGGGTGTTTGTCCCATCTGTAATTTTGTAGCATGCTGGATGATGTGCTTAATTTTAGAAAGGGGAGTGGCCTATTTTGTGCTAGCTGCATTCGGATTGGTCTGGGCATGCTCAGGAACTTTGATTTTTTTTCCAGCTTTTTGTGTGTGAACAGCACTTGGATGTTTCTGGGCATGCTCAGAGAGTGTGTTTTTTGGGGTAGTAATTTATGGACATCCTTAATAGGTGTACCCACTTTGAAGTTCTTTCTCTACACCAGGTGAACTTGCATTTTGTGTGTTTCATGGACTGTGCGTGTGTTTTCAATTACCTTGTTAGCACGCAAACCTATGCTATATAAAGCTTGCAGATAGCATTCTTTACCTTGCCCTGAAAAGAGACAAGATTGTGTGTGTCTGGCAAGAGAGTACATTTGGGTGTCCTTATAGAGTTTGTAGCACGTGTTTTTTCTCTTTGTATTTTGTTTGTTATCTCTTTGCAAAACACTTTTCAGAGGACTGTGAATCGCTTTTCAGAGGATTTTGTCATTATTTTTATTTTTTCACATTTTTGTTGTTTATTAATTGTTTACAAGTATATAACATTAACTCATTATTCATTCATCTATATATGGTATATGTGTGGCACATATTGCTTTATTATTAGTCAATGCCCATTGTACATGTGGATATATTAGGTAATTTACCATTAACAGTATATTATCACTTTAACAGTGCAGCACTATGTTTCATTGTTAATTACCCTAGCACCAGTTTCAGATTACATATTTATTATCGTTTTGTGCTTCAAAGAGCAGGTTCGGTGTTGACTGGGGATGTGAGCGTTCTACCTCTGGAAGAAAAATACCAAGCTCTGTTAGTTCTCGAAAGACTCGTGGTAGTCTGGACCATTCATTGTCGTCCAGACTTGTCCTGGACAAGATGTGCCTGAAGATTCTTCTGACCAGGCACATAGGCCGCAGATAGCTGCAGAAGATTGACTTGGGCAGATTCTAGAATTAGAGAAACCTCCTTCAGAAGGGAGAGACTGAGCCTTGTTTCCCTATGTTCCATATGTAGGCTACAGACGTTGCGCTGTAAAACTTTACCAGGACAGGCTTACCCCCGGAACATTGCAGACGATTTAGTTTCTTCAACCACAAGTTTAGGCCACTGGTCCAGTAACTTGAATGGGAGCGAGAGTTAAACTGAGCCTACCTGAGTTGCTGGAGCGAGGCGATTTCTATGGCTCAATCTGAGACGTGAAGGATGAAAGATCTCCAAATATGGCCTAAAATGCTTGCCTTAATGTACCACGTGTCAATCACCAAAACCATACCTATGTCCACAGAGGAGTCACATAGTGCACCTAAGGCATGTATTTGGGAGGCGCATCCTGACATGGAACTCTTTACTGACTTCTTGGTTTATGCGTTGGCTACCCAGTTCTTCCTGGACTCCCAGCCAGAAATGCAGAAGCTAACCTCTCTGGAGTGAGAGTGAGCGTGGAAACTAACTCTTCAGTTTTTCAGTCTCCTTTAACTCAGCAGACATTCATCTTGAGGAAGGAAGCCAAACTGACCACTATTGAATTTAGGCTTGACCTTCTATGATCAAGAAAAATACAGTGATAGCATTTGTCCTTGAAGGCCACAACATCTTCTGATGGTAAGGACATGTAGATGGCCAATCCCACAAGGGACACAAACTGGCCAGAGGGGTGATCCCAACCCCTGGACATCTTTCAGTTCAAAAGGGCATAACATTCACATCCTGCTGTGACAACGTACTCCAATCTTGTAGAATGAGCACTTGATCCATCCAACATAAGGGAATTGTCAAGCTGATATCTGGAGGTACTTCAAATACTTCCAAATATTTACTTCTATTTAAAGGCATTTCACCAATCTTACCAATCTGGACAAAGGTTGTCCTCATCTTCATGTTCAGAAGAGACTGTAGAGGATTGATTGGCTTGAGAAGGCCCTGAATAGAAGATTGGACATTGCCAGAATAGATGGCCCTTGCAGAAGATGAATTTAGCAACTACTTTATGCCACGTACACACGATAGCACATTCCGACAACAAAATCCATGGGATTTTTTCCGACGGATGTTGTCTCAAAATTGTCTTGCATACACACAGTCACACATGTTGTCGGAAATTCCGAACGTCAAGAACGTGGTGATGTACAACACATACAAGGGGACTAGAAAGAGGAAGTTCAATACCAAGGGCGCCACCATTTGGGCTCCTTCTGCTAATCTCGTGTTAGTAGAAGCTTGGTGAGAGACGATTCATGCTTTTCAGACTCGTGCTTTTCTGATCGTCACTGCTCTTCAGTTTGTGCTTGTGGATTCGTATCTGTTTTTTAGTGCTTGTAGTCAGTTCGCATTTTTTTTTCAGTGCGTATTTTATACTACATATTTGATTTTGAGTGCGTTCTTGTGCGCTCGTTTCTGATTTTCAGCTCGCTCTTCTCAGGCCTTTCTGTTTTTCAGTGCATTCTGTTCGTTCGTTCTGACCAGCCGACAGTTTTGAAGCCATGTTGTGGTTACGTACTCATCGTAAAGTTCATGCTATCCAGGGGCTTGGTGTTGGGGTTCTTATTACTTTGACTCAAGCCCAGTCCCTGAACAGGGCGGGGAGGAGTTCATGGACCAAGACCAGCGTGACCAATTCTCGCACATGCCTTTGTTGCAGGAGATCCAAGAGAATAATCCTGATGATTTCAGGAATTATCTCCGGATGACGGACACCATTTTTCACTGTTTGTTGGCTTTGCTGTCCCCTTATATTACGAAGCAGGACACCTGCATGCGGCAAGCCATCACTCCTGAGCAGAGGCTAGTCGCCACGTTGCGGTACTTGGCGATAGGGAGAAGTCTGCAGGACATCCAATTCTCAACATGCATCTCCCCCCCCCCCCCCCCAGGCTCTGGGGATCATTATTCCAGAGACCTGTTCTGCCATCATTCAGGTCCTGCAGAAGGACTATATTAGCGTACGATTTCTCCTTTAACATCACATTCTATGTATTTAATGTTTGCTAATGTATTGTATTTCTTTCATCATTCTATAATTACCATGATTATAATATGCTGTGAATGTCCCCTTTGTTCTCATGCATGCATCCTTTTTTTCTCCTCTCTGCATATTTGCCTTCACGAACCTCCCCAGCATGCTATCCTGGGCCATACACACCTTGTCTAGTCACTTAACAATGTATTTTGTCAGCTCCATAGTAGTGGTTTACCCTAAACACCCCCTAAAATGTGTACAAATGTTATTTGTGTGCTTAAATTCATGCAGAGTGCCAGAGGATTTTTTTGGGGTCCCAAAATCATTTGGAACCCTCCCTCCCCTCCAACCGCTAAGTCTACTGATACCAATCCTCTATCTGCTGACTTTGCCAAACCCATACACACTATACCTACCTCTTTTGTGGTCATATTTATGGATGAATTCACCAAAGCATGTAGTGAAAGGGTCTGCCTGAATACTTTCAAATGGTACTGTTTAAAGTTTTGTTCTCCTATTATCTTGATAGGTAATTGCAGAATGACAAAAAGTGCTTCAATTTGTACAGTGTGTATTTATATTTTTGTATTATGACACTTCTTACCTGTCCAGTGGGCTGCCAATAGTGTAAGTAAGGAGGGGCTGGCCAAAGTAAAACACATTATTTATGCATTCAGCTCTCAATGAAGTGGAGACAAGTCCCTGTCCAAAACGCCCCCCCCCCTAAAATGTTTACAATGGGCCATCAGAGGGGGTGAGTAATCTGATAAGTGGACCCTATACTTTTGTCTTTAAATACTCTTTAAAAAATATGTTAATACTGATGTTGGCCAAGAATGCTTGTGTCTAATCTTCTTGCAATGTTATGTGCAAAATTAATAATTTGTTTTTTTCTTGTTTGACTCCACAGTTTCCTTCAACGTCACAGGAATGGTAGACTGTGGCTTCCCAATTTGCCCAGCGGTGGGACTTTCCCAACTGCAGAGGGGCAATTGATGGATTGACACATCCCCATAGTCCCACCCCCCAACTCGGGGTCATACCTTTTACAACTATAAAGGGTTTAATAGTATTGTGATGTTGGCATTGGTGTCGGTGACATATGAGTTTATCTATGTGGACGTGGGGAAGAATGGCCGGATGTCGGATGGTGAAGTTATCGCCCAGACCGAGTTTTACAGACGACTCCAGAATGGTGGCTTGGGATTGCCACCTGCTGAAGAGAATGTGTAAGGACTCCCGTTCATCTTTGTCGCTGATGAAGCGTTTGGGCTGGGTGATCACCTGATGCGGCCATTCCAGACGAGGACCCTCACCCCGGACCAGAGGGTTTTTAACTACTGGCTGAGCCAGAGGAGTGGTGGAAAATGGTTTTGTGATAATGGCCATCCGGTTCCGTCTGTTCCTCACTGCTATTAATATGGCGGAATATAAACTCAATCACATAATTCTTGCATGCTGCATTTTTCATAACTTTTTGCGCAAAAATGCAGCAAACTATGTGGCCTCAGTTGGGACTGATGCCAGCTTATTATCGGATCCAACACTGACGGCTCTTGAACCTGGCCATCCTGGCTTGCCCGTCCAAAGCACCCACAAGGTTTGCCAAAAGTATCTAGAGTACTTTGTGGGTAGGAGGGGGCTTTGAAATGCCACAAAATGTTGAACACATATTTTAAAAATAAATTTTTTTAAACTGAAATAATATTTCCTTTGATTTACTGCTTGTGATTCTTTTAGCTGTCTCCTAGGTTATCCAATGGGCTTTTCTTTTTGGCCTTTTTATTTAATAGTGCAAACGTATATTCTTTGAAACATGGGGTGACAATCTCTTCTTCAGCAAACTATTATGTTGTGGGTCTGCTACACACACACCTTGTTTTTGTTGTTAATGTATGTAATGCATTAATGATAAAAATATTCATTATTTTCAGCACCATGAATGAATTTTTGGGAGTCACGAAAATGGCGTGATTGTGGCAAATTATAAAGCACTGTGGGAGTTATATACTAAAGGCAAATCCACTTTGCACTACAAGTGCACTGCAAAAGTGCACTTGAAACTGCACTGAAAGTGCACTGGTAGTGCAAAGTGGATTTGCCTTTAGTAAATAACCCCCAACGTCACTGTAAACACCAGCTTAATATCAAAACTGCTATTGAGCATTGAAAGAAGAAGCCACACATTGTTGATTTTCTAATTTTTTACTCTGTGCACATTCACATGTTTTAGAAAAGGTTTTTTGAACAAACCAACATATTTTTGGAATAACATTTTTGCGTTTGTCAGTGCAAAATAGCCTTTTTTGTGGTAAACAGGCATGTTTAAAACCATAAAACAATACACAACTCAGGAACTTACAAAGTTCCACTTTGAAAAAATGAAGGCAATATCAGACATTAGTATGTCCAAACTGTGATGATATTGCCTTCATCAGATGGGGTAATGTCACCCCTGTGAAAGCCAAATTTTGAAGATGCACACAAATTGACAGTCAAAATTGGGATTTCCCTCCTGATCCCATGCCTAATGTCAACATGTGCTAGACCCCATCATGGGGGATTAATGGACATGTTTCAGGGGTGCAACCCCTTCCTCTCGGCTGCTTAGTTGTGAGGAAGGGGTTGCACTCACAAAACACGTACATTGATATCCCGGGATGGCAGATAGCACATGTTGACACACTGTGTGCATCTTCAAAATTTGGATTTTAATAGACTTCAAAAAATTAAAATTTTTTTGCAAATCCCAACAAATTGAAGAATTTTGGTTTGTTTTAGATTCTGCCTAAAACATCAATGATGTTTTTTGAGTCTTTTTTCCACATCATTGATGTCTTCCTTGATCTTCTGTAAATCACGATTGCACACCATGATCTCCCCGATGAGGACGTGTGCACTTGCACTTGTGAAATGAGTTTCTTCTTCCACAACATCCACATCACCTAAAATTTAAAAATACACCATGCATTAAAAATATTCAGGCATACATCTATTACCTGAAGCTGTGGTCTCAGACACTCACCTGTTGTGGTCACTATTTCACCAACTCCATAAACGTCTCCCTTCACATCCTCTGGTTGTGTTGGTGGTATTTCCCCTTCTTTAGGAGGTGGGGGGTCCCTGGTGTCCTCTGATGTCCTGATTCTTTTCTCCCCTATGTGCAAAAAAAAGAAGTATACTTAGCACATAGATATTTGAGAGCAGAAATAGGAATCTGAAACATTGCTTGGAAGTGTCGTACAATTGTCTTTTTGGGCAGAGTTCCAAGCTGAAGACATTTCTTTTTCCCTTTCTAAAGCTGGAATACTTACCTTTTTGTACATTTTTCCCTCATGGAGACACCCCTAACATGCACTGGAGCAACTGTGTAGGACATCCTAAAAAGTTTGTTCTGGTGTCCCACACTAGTGCTCCTGCGTCCAGATGTGTAAACAGCTGTTGAGTGTCCTCTCCTTACACTGAATCAAGTTTGCATTTCATTCTAGTACAAACCCATCTAGACAACAATGTCATAAACTTGTTTTAATACAAATAGGCCTGAACAAATGTAGTTAACCTAGATCTGCCAGAAACATCGTAATAGTGGGCAAACAAACATTTTTTACTACGAACGATTACTGTGCCCATGAACCTGAAAGTTGCAATTTTAAACTGTACAACAGTAAAGAAAAGCACATGGAGCAGCATACAAGTAATAATAATAGGAACACACGACAACTACTTACTTTTTTGCAGCACTCTTCGATCATCGTACCTCAAATTTCCAGCGCAGACTCTTCACAACTTTAGCTATGATCTTGGCCTTTCTCACATTAGGGTTTAGGTAAGGTCCATGCTACCCATTATAGTCAGCCCTCTTCAAGATGTCCACCATCTCCACCATCTCTACAAAGGACATATTAGAGGCCTTAAATCTCATCCGGGATTGGGACGTTCGTGGCTCCGGCCTTTCGTCGTTGCTGCTGCTCTCTGCATACACTTGCTCTGTCTCTGCCATGTGCTCTCCCACTGCGCCGAAAGACAAGGGGCGGGGAATAGACTGGAAAGAACGTCAGGGGCGGGCAGAGTTTGACGCATGTGCAGTGTATATAAAGCGTAACACGCGTGTGTCGTACATACAATCTGTGAGTGGAGGAAGGAGTATCGGAAGCGCCAATCATTAGAACGAAGGTACAATTTGAACTTGGGGCATCAGTGGTCTATACTGCTTATAGATTGAGGCCTATATTGGCACAAGATTAGGAGAGTTTAGCCTGACATTAGGGTTTGTCTTGTGTTGTGTCTTGCAGAGAAAATGGATAGCTTCAATGACTACAACTTTTTCCCCCTATTCATAGACAAGTACAGGGAGCTGCCCTGTCTGTGGCAGGTGAAACATCTGCATTATAATCATAAACAAAAGAGGCAGGCAGCTTGGGAGAAACTGCTGGAGTTGGTAAAGCCAGTGATCCCCATGGCAACCATTCCCTATTTGAAGGCCAAAATTGTTGGCCTGAGGAGCACTTAAAATAGGGAGCACAATAAGGTCCAGGATTCAATGAGATCAGGAGCAGCAGCAGATGGCATTTATGTCCCAAGGCTGTGGTACTATGACAGAATGCGTTTTCTGTCAGACCAGACTGAAGTCGGGCAATCACTCTCAACTCTTCCTTCTACTCTTCCTTCCACGCTTCCTTCCACCCCAGCTGAGGCTTCCGACATCCAACCTGGGCCTTCCAGCCAGGAAGAAGTGGAGGAGCCCAGCTTGAGCCAGGTATAGCATTGTTCTACATATTTCTTGTCGTAAAATGAATGATGTTAACTAGATGTTATTATTGATCACTAATTGCTGATTTAATAAAGTGTTTTACATATCAATAGACAGTAGTGGCCAAAAATGATTGGGACAAGAATGACAAATGCTGGGGTCAGAAGGATAGTGTTTTCTATTTGTTAACATTCAATTTGTAACAGTCATGAGCTGAAAATTGTGTGTGATTGATGAACCAAAAACTAAAACTATGTCCTTTTATCATATACAGGAAAGCCTCCGCCAAGAGGAGGGTGTGGAATGTGGCAGCCAGGAGGAGGCTGTGTTAGGTGGCAGCCAGGAGGTGGCAGGGGTAAGTGGCAGCCAGGAGGTGGCCGTGCCCAGTAGCCTGACTGAATCCCAGGTCCCTCACCTCCGCCTTCCAAACCAAAAGGCCCAGGAAGGGGAGTCATGTGCAGGAGGCAGCGCTTGGGCTGATTCGGGAGGCTAAGGCGGCCCTCAGAGCCACCCCCACTCCTCAAGAGGCCTTTTGCTGCATGACTACCAGCAAAATGCAGGAAATGGAGGAGGGCCAATGCCTCATGTGAGGAAATTATGTATACGACCCTAAATAAGGGGTTGAGAGGCCAACTCACAACTAAAACATACCTGTGAGAGTTGGACCATCCTTCTCCTCCTCCTCCACCTCCTGCCACACCTCCAACACCACAGCCACAGGCTGTAAGGAAGGGTGGAAGGAAGAGTGGAAGTAAGACAAGAAAGTGATGTCCTGGGTTCAGTCTGGTCTGACAAAAGACACAGGCTGTTGTATGACCACAGCCTGGGGACATATATGTCATCTGCTGCTGTTCCTGATCTCTTGTAGTCCTGGACAGGATTGTGCTCACTATTATATGGACTCCTCATGCTACCAATTTTGGCTGTAAAATAGTTGATGTGTGGCCTGGAGTACAAAGGCTTAGCCAATTTCACCAGTTTCTCCAGAGTTGCCTCCCTCTTCCTCTGATTATGACCCAAAATAAATGACTATTTATTTTTCACAAATACTTGCCTATGTGTTTTAGTTCAAAAATGACAGTTTGTTTGTGAGTAGGCAGGTACATTTCAAAAAGACAATGTGAAATTAATAAGGGACACCAACACCAACCAACCCCCTTGAGGTTAAAAATAAAAGATAATAATGGTGTTGTGGTAACTTGACACAAAATGAAAGAAAAAAATATGGAGATCACTATAAAAAATAAAAATAAAATAGGAGATCTAGATAAAAACCAAAAAAAAAAAATAAATAAATAAATAAAAAACAACACTATAACCAAAAATTCTAAACATTATTATGGAGATCTGATGAAAAAAAAAATATTTATAAGATCATGAGAAATAATAAAAAAATCAGTTTGTGAGAACTATGTGTGAATATGAGCAGCAAAACTACTTCATTATTCTAGCATTCTAAAGAAGAAGAGAATGCGCTGCATTAAAAAAATGTAAAAATTTGCAGCGTGACGAATGTGCCATCTCCATTACAAACGCTAGTTTTACCAGACCGATCGCTTCCATCTCATAATTGATTTAGAGCATGCGTGGAACTTTGTGCATTGGAATTGTGTACACATGATCGGAATTTACGAGAACGGATTTTGTTGTCGGAAAATTTAAGATCCAGATCTCAAATTTTGTGTGTTGGAAATTCTGATGGAAAATGTCCGATGGAGCCTACACACGGTCGGAATTTCCAACAAAAAGCTCATCGAACATTTTCCGTTGGAAAATGCGACCCTCTGTACGCGGCATTAGAGTGTCTTGACCATATGCTTAATTGTGACAACTTGGTTACCATCATCTAAATCACAGCCTGCCTGAACAAAGTAGGAATCACATGTTCATTCACCTCTACTTGGGAAGGAGCTGACAAGGGTAGAGTGTCAGGTTCTGAGACTACTCATTGACCCTTTCACAGAGTGAGTGGAAATGACTCCTTTATATTGTATTCACTACTAGAGATGAGCCGAACACCCCCCGGTTCAGTTCCCACCAGAACCTGCGAACGGACCGAAAGTTTGCGCAAACTTTAGAACTCTATTAAAGTCTATGGGACTCGAACATTCGAAATCAAAAGTACTAATTTTAAAGCTAAAATGCAAGTTATTGTCCTAAAAGGGTTTGGGGATCCGGGCCTGCTCCAGGGGACATGTATCAATGCAGAAAAAACTTTTAAAAATGGCCGTTTTTTTGGGAGCAGTGATTTTAATAATGCTTAAAGTGAAAAAAAGTGAAATATACCTTTAAATATTGTATCTGGGGGGTGTCTATAGTATGCCTGTAAAGTGGCGTGTGTTTCCCATGCTTAGAACAGTCCCTGCACAAAATGACATTTTTAAAGGAATAAAAGTCATTTATAACTGTTTGCGGCTTTAATGTGATGTCGGGTCCTGGCAATATGGATGAAAATCAGTGAGACAAACGGCATGGGTACCCCCCAGTCCATTGTATGGATATTAAGGGGAACCTCGCACCCAAATTAAAAAAAGGAAAGGCGTGTGGCCCCCAGGCCCTATATACTCTGAACAGCAGTATACAGTCGGTGCAAACAAGACAGGGACTGTAGGTTTGTTGTTGAGTAGAATATGTTTGTAATTTTGAACTGGTACATTTTTAAAGTGTAGCTCCAGCCAAAAAATCTATTTTTAAGCTTTTTGGAAAATCTAGGGAAGGGTTATCACCCCTGTAACATTTGTTTTGCTGTCTGTGCACCTCTTCAGAAGATTTCACCTCACTTTCTGTCCCAATGACAAATGTTTTTTTGAAAATTTGAGGTTTTTAGTGAAACAAGGATTGGTGATAAAGCATCAGTGAAGAGGAGACACGTTTTTTACATATTAACTTTTACAGGAGAGAATTTCCCTTCCTAGGGGTAGATTTCATCTCACTTCCTGTTGTGAAATATTAGATCAAGAATTGTAATTACATGTCCCTGTTGAACAGGGGCAGAAAAATTGGACCTTAGGCACTGGTGCAACAACACTGCAACCCCTCACAGATGCTATAGTTGGAGCGCAGCAATGAGCCCTGCTGCAAAGTATTGCATCAAAAATTTTAATTATATACCCCTGTTAAACAGGGGCTGAAAAATTGGGCCTTGGGCACTGGTGGTGGTGCCCAGAACCATAAATGTTCTTACAAGCTATCAGCATGAAAATTGAGGAGGAAGAGGATTATCACTCAGCATAACAGGATAGTCACTCAGCATCAGCATAGGCAGTCTTGAATGGATCTCACATAAAAAAAAAAATCAATCGGTTACATCAGCATCAGGTGCTTGGTAGCTAGTGATCCAAGACTGATTCATTTTTATGAAGGTCAGCCGGTCGACCGATTTGGTGGACAGGCGCACCCTGTGATTGGTTACAAAACCTGGATGCAGCACAGGCCAGTAGCTCAACTGCATACTGTGCATCCTCAAGACCCAGTAACCCAGAGGATTTTCGGTGGGAAAGGTGTCCAAGTCTGATCTTGCCCCTAGGTAATCCTGAACCATGTGAATCAGACGCTGGTGATGGTTACTGGAACTGATCAGACCTTGGGGATGCAGACTAAAAAATTGTCTGAATGCATTGGTCAGATGGCCACCTTCTCCATTGCTTCTTTTGTGACTGACCAAAGCCTCAGCAACACGTTGTCTAGGAGGACCAGGAAATTGTAACCTCCCAGGCTCTGGAAACGCTCCTTCTGCGATAGCAAGACAAGGTCCGCAACCTTACCCTTGTAACGTAGATCAAGGAGGATTGCCAGACAGTAATCTTCCCTTCCCTTGATACCACGAATATGAGGATCCTTCTGCAGGCTTTGCAGGATCAGGGAGGCCATGCAGCGTAGGTTTGCTGAGACATTCGGTCCAGAGTCCTCTGGGTCACTAAGGATGACATGATCCGCAGCCACCTCCTCCCAGCCATGTATAAGTCCATGGGTTTCTTCAGACTGTAAATGATCCCTTGAAGACTGCTGCTGATGCTGAGTGCCAGGCTCCACCTCCATGCTGACACAATCCTGCTCCTTCTCCTCCTCCTCCTCCTCATCCTCTTCCTGTGTGATCGGCGGGCACGCTGGAACACTGTCTGGATAAAGGGGGCCTTGAGAGGTAAGGAAGTCCTCCTCTTCCTCCCTCTGTTCTGCCTCAAGTGCCCTGTCCATTATTCCACGCAGCGTGTGCTCCAACAGGTGGACAAGAGGGACAGTGTCACTGATGCATGCACTGTCACTACTCACCATCCTCGTGGCCTCCTCAAATGGTGATAGGACAGTGCGTGCATCCCTGATCATAGCCCTCTGGCGTGGGGAAAAAAAACAAGCTCCCCTGACCCTGTCTTGGTGCCATAGTCGCATAGGTACTCAGTGATGGCCCTCTGCTGCATGTGCAGCCGCTGCAGCATGGCCAACGTTGAGTTCCACCTGGTGGGCATATCACAGATTAGGCTGTCCTTGGGCAGGTTAAATTCCTTTTGGAGGTCAGCCAGCTGAGCACTGGCATTATAAGACCTGCAGAAATGCGCACAGACTTTCCTGGCCTACCTCAGGACATCCTGTAAGCCTGGGTACCTGCCCAAGAACTGCTGCATCACCAAGTTAAGCACGTGGCCCAAACAGGGCACATGGGTCAGTTGTCCCTGTCGAAGGGCGGAGAGGAGGTTGGTGCCATTGTCACAAACCACCATACCTGCCTTAAGCTGGCATGGTATCAACCACCTCTGAACCTGCCCCTGCAAAGCCGACAGAATCTTTGCCCCAGTGTGGCTCCTGTCCTCCTTGCATAGCCCCTTGAACGCTTACGGAGCACTGCTGGTTCCGAGGACAAATCAGCACAGGAAGATTCCATTGAGGAAGAAGAAGAGGAGGAGTGGAGGAGAGAGGTGTGGCAGAATCACCACTAGTAGAATTTTGGAGGCATGGTGGCAGAACAACCTACAACACTACCGCACCCTGTCCTGCATCCTTCCCAGCTGTCAGAAGAGTCACCCAGTGTGCGGTGAAAGATCCCTGTCCATGCCTGCTGGACCATGAGTCAGCGGTAATATGCACCTTACTACTGACCGCCCTGTCCAAGGAGGCCAAGACATTGCTTTCCACATGGCGGTAGAGAGCCAGAATTGCCTTCCGTGAGAAAAAGTGGTGCTTGGGAATCTGCCACTGAGGAACTGCACATTCCACAAACTCACAGAAGGGGGCAGAGTCTACCAACTGAAAAGACAGCAGTTGAAGTGCTAGCAATTTAGCCAAGCTAGCATTCAACCATTGGGCATGTGGATGGCTGGGAGCGAACTTCTTTCGGTGGTGCAGCAGCTGGGGCAGGGAAATTTGCCTAGTACAATCTGACGTTGGTGTACCGATAGCAGATTGCCCGCAAGTACTTGGCTGTGACACACCTAATTCTACACCTATAGTGAGGTTGAAGATCCCAGCTGATGAGGAGCAAGGAGAGGTCCACTTTGTTCTTTGGTGTGGGTCTTTTAGGTACGCTTGCCAACTAACTGCATGGCAGGTCGACATATGTCTGGTCAAGCATGTGGTGCCCAAGCGGGTGATGTTTTGGCCACGCGAGATACGCTTGAGACATATGTTGCAAATAGCAGCAGTGGGATCTGATGCACTTGTCTCAAAAAGGCCCACACCAAAGAACTTTTGGAATAACGTGCAGAGACAGCAGTGCCCTGCACATGCGGAGCTCTGCGGTATGATGCAGTCAGTGTGCTGTGCTTAAGCTGGCCCCTGGAGGGCATCCTGCCTCGATGGTGATGTGCCTCCTCCTCTCTCCTATCAGGCACCCAAGTGGAGTCAGTGACCTCATCATCCCCTCCCTCCTCATCACTGGAGCAAAGCTGGCAGTATGCTGCAGCTGGGGGAACATGACTGCCAGATTGCTGTCCTTCTTGGGCACCCCCTCTCTCTAGGCTCACGTTACTGCCTTCCTCTAGCTGGGTACCATCATTGGAGCCTTCAAAATGCTGGGCATCCTCCTGGAGCATGTACCGAACACTGTGGTCAAACAGTTCAGGGGACTCCTCAGGAGTACATGGTGGGGCTAGGGAAGGAGTGACTGATACCATTGAGCCGAGGGAAGAGGCTGCTTTGGCAGCTGCTTTGCCAGACAAAGTACCCTGAGCTTCGGTGAGAGAGGATGGGGAGGATGAGGATGGCTTGGTCATCCACTCTACCAAGTCTTCCGCATGTTGCGACTCAACACGGCCAGCTGCAGAAAAAAAGGACAAGCATGTCCCACGACCACGTGCTGATGAGGATGCACCGTCTCCACAACCAGCACTGTTGCCTCTAGACACAGAGCCTGCTTGCCCTCTTTTATTGGCTTGTGACTGTCTGCCTCTCCTTGTTGGCCTTCCAGACATACTAATGGCCTGCAGTGAGATGTACCTGCACAAAGCTGGGATGTATTTATATACTGATACTGCAGCTAGCAGAATCAACTGCCTACCTGTAGTATTATTAGTGTGGAAAAACACCAGCAATTATCTTCAGGTAGCTTTAGGTGCACACTTTGCAGAGGACACAGTGCACTAACTGTAAATACTGTAGCTGCCTGCCTGTGGTATTAATAGGATCAGAACAACAGCAATTGTCTTCAGGTAGCTTTAGGTGCACACTGTGCAGAGGACACAGTACACTAACTGTAAATACTGCAGCTGCCTGCCTGTGATACTAATAGGATCAAAAGAACACCCCCATTTTCTTCAGGTAGCTTTAGGTGCACACTGTGCAGAGGACACAGTCCAATAACTGTAAATACTGTAGCTGCCTGCCTGGGGTACTAATGGGATCAGAAGAACAACACCAATTTTCTTCAGGTAGCTTTAGGTGCACACTGTGCAGAAGACACAGTACACTAACTGTAAATACTGTAGCTGCCTGCCTGTGGTATTAATAGGATCAGAACAACAGCAATTGTCTTCAGGTAGCTTTAGGTGCACACTGTGCAGAGGACACACTACACTAACTGTAAATACTGCAGCTGCCTGCGGTACTAATAGGATCAGAAGAACACCACCAATTTTTTTCAGGTAGCTTTAGGTGCACACTGTGCAGAGGACGCACTACACTAACTTGTAAATACTGCAGCTGCCTGTGGTACTAGTAGGATCAGAAGAACACCACCATTTTTCTTCAGGTAGCTTTAGGTGTACACTGTGCAGAAGACGCACTATACTAACTGTAAATACTGTAGCTAATAGCACTAATAGGATCAGAAGAACACCACCAATTTTCTTCAGGTAGCTTTAGGTGCACACTGTGCATAGGACACACTACACTAACTGTAAATACTGTAGCTAATATGACTAATAGGATCAGAATAACACCAACAATTTTCTTCTATATACACACACACACACACACAACACCTAGGGTGCATATATATTTATATATATATACAATACACTGTAAGTGCAGCTCACTGAATCGCCTGCCTACTCTATCTAACTTAAATCAAATGACACTGTCTCTCTCTATCTCTCTCTCAACGCCAGAACACACTACACAGATCCGATGTGCAGGCGACCTTATATAGTGTGGGGCGTGTACTAATCCCCCTGAGCCATAATTGGCCAAAGCCACCCTGGCTTTGGCCAATTATGGCTCTCTGTACAAACGGCGCTGTGATTGGCCAAGCATGCGGGTCATAGTGCATGCCTGGCCAATCATTAGCCAGCAATGCCGCAGTGAATTATGGGCCATGACGCGCCACTCGAAATTGGCGTGAATGGCCCATATCATTGGCAATTCAATTAATGGTCGAACATGCGATGTTCGAGTCGAACATGGGTTCGACTCGAACTCGAAGCTCATCCCTATTCACCACATGCTTAATGAATGTGACAACTGGTTAGGTGTCGTCATCTTTATCCTTGTTTGCTTGAACAAGGCCACATTCTTGCAGTCATGCTCATCTGTCTCCTATTTGGAAGAATCTGAAGCTGATTGCTTGCCTGGGTAGGCTTGGAAACTGCTCAGTAACCCTTTCACAGGGTGAGTGGAAACACCTCTTTAGAGTGTATTGACCACAGGCTTAATAAATGTGACAACCTGTTAGGTGTCGTCATCTTTATTCTTGGTTGTTTAAACAAAGCAGAATTATGCAGTCACGTCCATCCAAAATTCGGAAAATGGGCTGTTTCACCTGGTATGGCTAGGCAGCTTCTCATTGCCAGAGCAGATAACCCTTTCAAAGGGTGAGCAGAAACCACTCCTTTAGACTGTATTGACAATGTGTTTATTGAATGTGACATCCTATTAGATGTCATCCTTATCCCTGGTTGCTTGAGCAAGTGGTATACATACTGTCATGTCCATCCAGAAAATGGGCTGTTTCACCTGGTATGGCTAGGTAGCTTTTCATTGCCAGAGCAGATAACCCTGGAAAGCTGTGAGACTGCTCCTTGCCAGAGAATTCAACCCCTTCACAGGGTAAGTGGGAATAACTCCTTTGAGTGTGTTGGCCACTTGTTTAATAAAGAAGACAACCTGTTAGGTATCATCATCCTCATCTCTGGTTGCTTAATCAAAGTAAGATTCACACAGTCATGTTCCTCCCCATCTTTCCCTTTGGAGAGTCTGAAGAGGCTGATTTGCCTTGAAAGGCTATTAGACTGGTCATTGCCAGAACATATAACCATATAAAAGCAAGACTCATACAGCCATGTTCATCCACGTCTTCTTTATTGAAGAGCATGAAGAGGGCTGTTTTGCTCTGAGACTGTTAATTACCAATATATAAACTTTCCACAGGGTTTTGTGTGCCATTTAACAAACCAGCCCATAAAAATAATTAAATGCAATAAAATAGTTTGCTTAGTAAAAAAACCTAAAGGGTTAACCACTGCCAGAGGGAGACTGAAGCCTCCATCTACAGCCCTGATTCACCAGGTGGTTAATGAGCTAAACCTTGCCCTGCCAGGAATCAGGACATAATGAAAAAGTTTGTTCAGAAAAGTAACAAAAAAGGTAGGAATTGTCAACAGAATTACAATAATATTCTGCAATGTACACAAACCAAGGGAATTGTAGACATCAAAAACATGCTTCCCCCCCTCCTTTTTTTGGTGATAAACTGGAGAGCACATAGAAATATAAAAGGATATCCCATGTCTCAACAGGCCATAGCTGGTTCCAGTAGTCATCCACAGGTGACTCCTCTACCTTCCCTGGAAATGCTGGTCATTTGAGGGGATTGGCACAATGGCACAATAGTAAAGCAAATATGAGAAGCCACCAGCAGGTTATTGCCATGTGTGAACAGAAAAGTATTACTTTGTGTACCTGTTATGCAGAGTACTCCCTGCGGAAGAGCTCAGGCTATGCATAGAGGCTGCAGGGAGCAAGGCACCACAATACCCAGCAATGCAGCATTCATTTGGATACAAAGCATTTTTCAAATTTAGCTCACCCAACCTCCGTCATCCGACCATAAACACCACACATCGTGGGTGTGTGTGCATTGGGGAGACTCTGCCAGCACCGCTGCCTACTTTACATGGACCCAGCAGAGACCAGACAAGGCTGTTAGCCCTGATAAAATCTGCCCTGAGGACCAACAGCGGGGCTCCCTGGATTATAGGTCATTTAACCGAGACACCAGGGACTGCGTTCAGTCTAATCCACACATGGACGGATGGCCAGCCCTTTAGATCAGCCAGGTAGAGGAGCACACCTAGGTCCTGTGCATAGGAGGAAAAAAGAAGAACGCCAAGGCTGTAGGTGGGTTCAAATTTATATGAGTTAAATCCTGGAGGCATGGGGGGGAGTCTATACCCAGCTGTGCTGACATGGAGACGTCAGGAAATTCTCATGATGTCATTGACCAAATGTGCTTATGTCCATACTTGGCTAAGGATGCAACTCGAAAAAATCCTGCCTCTTTGTTTATACTTAGCTGTCATTCAGCAAAGCTCTCTTTCATTGGAGATTAGGCAGGATCACATTGTGTAGGAAATCAACTGGTTTCTTTTGTCAGAGGGCACAATTTATCATGATTGATGTAGTTCTGCATCGATGGATGATGTGACTGATGTTGGATGTACATTGTGGGATGTGTAATGTTTGGATAACCTGCCTCAAACATAAGCAGGTACATTCGGCTCATTCCTAGTAAGTATTATGATTTAGAATCTTTACTTAAAGGAAATATGAAGCCAGGCACTTATGCCTACTTCTGGGTAGGGATGAGTCGAACCCCCCCCCCCCCCCAGTTCAGTTTGCTGCAGAACATGCGAACAGGCAAAAAATTTTTGCGAACGGCATTAGTCTATGGGACATGAATGTGAAGACTCAAAAGTGCTCAATATAAAGGCTTATATGCAAGTTATTGCCATAAAAAGTGTTTGGGGACCCGGGACTTGCCCCAGGGGACATGTATCAATGCCTTGTGAGTGTCCTTAGTATGCCCGTAAAGTAGCGCATCTTTCCCATGTTTATCACAGTACCACAGCAAAATGAAAGTTCTAAAGGAAAAAATGTAATTTAAAACTGCTTGCTGCTGTAATGTTTTGTCGGATCCCGGCACTATAGTTAAAAAACATTGAAAAAACTGGTGTGGATACCCCCCAGTCCACTACCAGGCCCTTTGGGTCTGGTATGAATATTAAGCAGAACCCTGTGCCAAAAATACAAAAAAAATGGTGTGGATGTCCCCCCAAAATCCATACCAGGCCCTTCAGGTCTGGTATGGATATTAAGGGGAACCCCTGCACCAAAATATAAAAAAAATGGCATGGGGGTCCCCCAGGTCCCCAGGCACTATATAATCTTAACAGCAGTATATATACTATAAGGCCTAAAACAAGTAAAAATTCACGCTGAACTGAAAAAAGCAAGCGGCCAGCAAAGTTCGTAGATAACAAACAAAAAATCACGTGCATAAAAATTATTACGGCGCTGAAAAGTTCAGGATGAAATTGAAGAGTGGGAGGAATCCAATCACCAAATATATTGTGCAGATGTAGAAAGAGTCACTCGTCACCACGTGGTAATGTAGTCTGCTTACCAGAAGGTGTTAAGGATTAGGCATAGATGATAAATTCTCAATAGCATCCAGCAAATCCAGCCCACTGGAACCCCTCATCAGACCACAACATCCGTGGGATTTCCTTCACATATAAACATCTCCCAATGGTCACTTCAGAATAAGGCATTCAGGCATGTAGTCATCAAATATCTGAGAAAAGAAAATGAAGGACCCATAGTGAAGCCCGTAATGATAGATAAAAAAACTTTTATTGTAGTAACTTACAGTTGAAGCTTAAAACAGCATACATCAATGATAGGAACAAACGGCTGCAGCAATCAGCATACGGCTATGAATTTGTACTAAATCATGGGCTTAAATATGCACCTGATAAACCATGAGTAAATTCAATGCTTTTATTGATGTACAGAAATATATCAGGAAGATGAGCATAAAAAGACACTTCCTGTCTCAACCCATTGCTAGATCCGAACATACTACTAATGGAATTAGATATTCTGCCCTTGTGAATGCCTCCTTATTCAACCCGCCGGGTTTTATGCCACCATCTATTTCAGTTTTTAAAGATCTAATCTTGAATGATCTGGAAAAATTGAAAATTCGGAGGGATCCAAACAATCAGAAATTTCAGGACGGGTTGAAAACCCTTAAAAATAGGGACGACATAATCGTTCGCCCTGCTGATAAGGGGGGAGGGATTGTTGTCTTGGACAAGGTTGCCTACATCTCAGAGATGAGGAGAATTCTTTCGGATACTGACACATACCTTCCCCTTCCTCATGATACTGTCAGATATAAAAGGGAATTGCAGAAACTTATTGAAAAGGGGTTTAATGAACAACTGATTAACAAAAAAGAAAAAGCCTTTTTGGTCCCTATGGCTCCCAGGATTCCGGTAATTTACTTTTTACCAAAAATTCACAAAAGTTTAGTTAACCCACCTGGGAGGCCCATTATCAGCGGGATGGATTCTGTCACTTCCCATATTGGGAAATATATAGATGGATTTTTACAACCCCTGGTATCCCAGACCCCTTTTTTTTTGAGGGACTCTTCCCAGGTCTTACAGATACTGGATACCTTGGTGTGGAAGGAGGGTTACATCATGGCTACCGCCGATGTGTCCTCTTTGTATACCATCATATCCCACTCAGATGGTATGCACGTAGTTGAGACCTTCCTTGGTAGAGATGACCAACTGGCCCCCCCACAGAGGAAGTTCATCTTACTCCTTGTTTACAGAGAGCCGTAATTGGCCAAAGGGGGTTTGGCCAATTATGGCTCAGGGGGTTTAGTACACACCCCAAACAATATAAGGCCGCCTGCATGTCGAGTCAGCTGCGCTTACAGTGTATTGTGTATATATATATATATATATATATATATATATATATATATATATATATATATATATATATATATATATATGCATCCCAGGTGTTGTGTATACATATATATATATATATATATACTGTATTCAGTTTAGCTAGATCCCGTTCTTCTCTTCCTAATGTACTGACAGGCAGGCATGTGTTTTTACAGTATTTCCAGTTACTGTACTGTGCACCCCACACAGTTGCACCTACAGTATAGCTACCTGCAGCCAGGTGCTTGTGTAGGCTCTTTGAAGTATTTCCAGTTACTGTAATGTGTACCCCGCACAGTTGCACCTACAGTATAGCTACCTGCAGCCAGGTGCTTGTGTAGGCTCTTGAAGTATTTCCAGTTACTGTACTGTGACCCCACACAGTTGCACCCACAGTATAGCTACCTGAAGACAAGTGCAGGTGTTATCATACTAATAATACTACAAGCAGGCAGTTGATTCTGCTAGCTGCAGTATAATCGGTATATACGTCCCAGTTTTGTGCAGCTCACTGCAGGCCAATAGTATGTCTGGAAGGCCAACAAGGAGAGGCAGACAGTCACAAGCCAATAAAAGAGGGCAAGCAGGCTCTGTGTCTAGAGGCAACAGTGCTGGTCATGGACACGGTGCATCCTCATCAGCAGGTGGCCGTGGGACACGCTTGGCCTTTTTTTTGGCAGCTGGCCGTGTTGAGCCACAACATGCGGAAGACTTGATCGAGTGGATGACCAAGCTGTCCTCATTGTCCTCATCCTCTCTCATGCAGACTCAGGGTACTTTGTCTGGCAAAGCAGCTGCCAACGCGGCCTCTTCCCTCGGCTCAATGGCATCAGTGACTCCTTCCCTAGCCCCACCATGTCCTCCTGAGGAGTCCCTCGAACTGTTTGACCACAGTGTTGGGTGCATGCTTCAGGAGGATGCCCAGCGTTTTGAAGGCTCCGATGATGGTACTCAGCTAGAGGAAGGCAGTAACGTGAGCCCAGAGAGAGGGGGTGCCCAAGAAAGACAGCAATCTGGCAGTCATGTTCCCCCTGCTGCAGCATACTGCCAGGTTTGCTCCAGTGATGAGGAGGGAGGGTATAATGAGGTCACTGACTCCACATGGGTGCCTAATAGGAGGGAGGAGGAGGAGGCACATCACCATCGAGGCAGGATAACCTCCAGGGGCCAGCCTAAGGGCAGCACACTGACTGCATCACACCGCAGAGCTCCGCATGTGCAGGTCGCTGCTGTCTCTGTGTGTTATTCCAAAAGTTCTTTGGTGTGAGCCTTTTTTGAGATGAGTGCATCGATTCCCACCGCTGCTATTTGCAACATATGTCTCAAGCATATCTCGCATAGCCAAAACATCTCCCGCTTGGGCACCACTTATTTGACCAGACATATGTTGACCTGCCATGCAGTTCATTGGCAAGCGTACCTAAAAGACCCACAGCAAAGAACAAAGAGGACCTCTCCTTGCTCCTCATCAGCTGGGATCTCCAACCCCACTATACCTTCAGTCCTCTCTAAGACCAGCACTGAGAGGAATGAAGGTGTAGAATTAGGTGTGTCACAGCCAACTGCTTGTGGGCAATCTACTATCGGTACACCAACGTCAGATTGTACCAGGCAAATTTCCCTGCACCAGAAGTTCGCTCCCAGCCATCCACATGCCCAGCAGTTGAATGCTAGCTTGGCAAAATTGCTAGAACTTCAACTGCTACCTTTTCAGTTGGTAGACTCTGCCCCCTTCCGTGAGTTTGTGGAATGTGCGGTTCCTCAGTGGCAGGTTCCCAAATGCCACTTTTTCTCAGAGAAGGTGATTCCGGCTCTCTACCGGTATGTGGAAGGCAATGTCTTGGCCTCGCTGGACAGGGCGGTCAGCGGTAAGGTGCATATTACTGCTGACTCATGGTCCAGCAGGCATGGACAGGGATGTTACCTAAGTTTCATGGCGCATTGGGTGACTCTGCTGGCATCTGGGAAGGATGCAGGACAAGGTGCAGTAGTGTTGGAGGTTGTTCCGCCACCACGCCTCCAAAATGCCAGTACTGGTGATTCTGACACACCTCTCTCCTCCACCCCCTCCTCTTCTTCTTCCTCCATGGCCTCTTTCTGTGCTTTGTCCTCGGAACCAGTGGTGCTCCGTAGGCGTTCAGTGGGCTACGCAAGTACGCAGGCCAAAAGATGCCATTCGGTGCTTGAGCTGGTCTGCTTGGGGGACAGGAGCCACACTGGGGCAGAGATTCTGTCAGCTCTGCAGGAGCAGGTTCAGAGGTGGTTGATGCCATGCCAACTTAAGGCAGGAATGGTGGTTTGCGACAATGGCACCAACCTCCTCTCCTCCCTCCGACAGGGACAACTGACCCATGTGCCCTGTTTGGCTCACGTCCTTAACTTGGTGGTGCAACGATTCTGGGGCAGGTAACCAGGCTTACAGGATGTCCTGAGGCAGGCCAGGAAAGTCTGTGTGCATTTCCGCTGGTCATATAATGCCAGTGCTTGGCTAGCAGACCTCCAAAAGGAATTTAACCTACCCAAGAACTGCCTAATCTGTGTCATGCCCACCAGGTGGAACTCAACGTTGGCCATGCTTCAGTGGCTGCACACGCAGCAGAGGGCCATAAATGAGTACCTATGCGACTATGGCACCAGGACAGGGTCAGGGGAGCTTGTTTTTTTTTTCCCCACACCAGTGGGCCATTATCAGGGATGCATGCACTGTCCTGTCACCATTTGAAGAGGCCACAATGATGGTGAGCAGTGACAGTGCATGCATCAGTGACACTGTCCCCCTTGTCCACCTGTTGGAGCACACGCTGCGTGGAATAATGGACAAGGCACTTGAGGTAGAACAGAGGCAGGAAGAGGAGGACTTCCTTAGCTCTCAAAGCCCCCTTTATCCAGTGTGATTGGAATGCCCGCCGATCACACAGGAAGAGGATGAGGAGGAGGAGGATTGTTTCAGCATGGAGGTGGAGCCTGGCACTCAGCATCAGCAGCAGTCTTTAAGGGGTCATTTACAGTCCCAAGAAACCCATGAACTTGTACGTGGCTGGGAGGAAGTGGCTGCGGATCATGTCGTCCTTAGTGACCCAGAGGACTCTGGACCGAATGCCTCAGCAAACCTACGCTGCATGGCCTCCCTGATCCTGCAAAGCCTGCGGAAGGATCCTCGTATTCGTGGTATCAAGGAGAGGGATGATTACTGGCTGGCAACCCTCCTTGATCCATGTTACAAGGGTAAGGTTGTGGACCTTATCTTTCCATCGCAGAGAGAGCAGAGGATGAAACATCTTCAGGAGGCCTTGCAGAAAGGTCTGTGCAATGCGGTCCCAGAGACTGGGAGATTACAAACTCCTGTTCCTGGACAACATGTTGCTCAGGCTTCAGTCAGTCAAAGAAGGAGCAGTGGAGAAGGTGGCCGTCTGACCGATGCGTTCAGACAATTTTTTAGTGCGCAGCCCCAAGGTATGATCGGTTCTAGCAACCATCGCCAGCATCTGTTTTACATGGTGCAGGAATACCTAGGGATAAGAACTGACTTGGACACCTTTCCCACCAAAAATCCTCTGGGTTACTCGGTCTTGAGGATGGATCACTGGCCAGAGCTTGCACAGTATGCAATTGAGCTACTGGCCTGTCCTGCATCCAGCGTTCTTTCAGAATGCACATTCAGTGCTGCTGGAAGCTTTGTAACCGATCACAGGGTGCGTCTGTGCACTGAAATGTCAGATCCCTTCAAGACTGCCTATGCTGATGCTGAGTGACTATCCTGTTATGCTGAGTGATTATCCTCTTCCTCCTCAATGATTATGCTGATAGCTTGTAAGAACATTTTGGTCCTGGGTGCCGCCACCAGTGGCTAAGGCCCAATTTTTCAGCCCCTGTTTAACAGGAGCGTGTAATTACAATTTTTGATGCAATATTTTGCAGGAGGGTTCATTGCTGCGCTCAACTAGAGTATCTGTGAGGGGTTGCAGTGTTGTGGCACCAGCACCAGTGCCTAAGGCCCAATTTTTCAGCCCTTGTTTAACAGGGGCACATAATTACAATTCTTGATCTAATATTTCACAACAGGGCCCGTTCCAGCGGCCACCAAGAGTAACTGTGAGGACTTACAGTGTTGTGGCACCACCACCACCACCACCAAAGGCCCAATTTTTCTGCCCCTGTTCAACAGGTGCATGTAATTACAATTCTTGATCTAATATTTCACAGCAGGGCCCATTCCAGCACCCACCAAATGTAACTGTGAGGACTTACAGTGTTGTGGCACCAGCACCACCACCATCACCAAAGGCCCAATTTTTCTGCCTCTGTTCAAGAGGGGCATGTAATTACTGTAAGTTATGTAAGTAGTTCTTACAATTACAATTAGGACGGCTAAGATGAAAGACACATACCGGAGGAGAGCAAAAAAAATCCCAAGAAATTCTTTAAGTATGTAAACAGTAAAAAAGCGAGGACAGACCATATTGGCCCCATAAAGAATGAGGAAGGACATCTGGTTACAAAGGATGCGGAGATGGCAAAGGTATTGAATTTATTCTTCTCCTCAGTCTTCACGAGTGAATCGGGGGGCTTCAATAACCAAAACTGCAGTGTTTATCCTCATGACACAACACAGGAAGCACCTCCATGGTTAACAGAGGACAGAATTAAAATTAGACTTGAGAAACTTAACATTAATAAATCATCGGGACCAGATGGCTTGCATCCGAGGGTACTTAGGGAACTCAGTCAAGTGATTGCCAGACCGTTGTTCCTAATTTTTACTGACAGTCTACTGACTGGAATGATACCAGCTGATTGGAAAAAAGCCAATGTAGCACCAATATTTAAAAAGGGCCCAAAATACATCCCTGGGAATTATAGACCAGTTAGCCTAACATCAATAGTATGTAAACTCTTGGAGGGGATGATAAGGGACTATATACAAGATTTTAGTAATGAGAACGGTTTTATTAGCAGTAATCAGCATGGATTCATGAAGAATCGTTCTTGCCAAACCAATCTATTAACCTTCTATGAGGAGGTGAGTTGCCATCTAGATAAAGGAAGGCCCGTAGATGTGGTGTATCTGGATTTTGCAAAAGCTTTGCAAAAATTTGACACAGTTCCCCATAAACGTTTACTGTAAAAATTAAGGTCCGTTGGCATGGACCATAGGGTGAGTACATGGATTGAAAACTGGCTACAAGGGCGTGTTCAGAGGGTGGTGATAAATGGGGAGTACTCGGAATGGTCAGGGGTGGGTAGTAGGGTTCCCAGGGTTCTGTGCTGGGACCAATCCTATTGAATTTGTTCATAAATGACCTGGAAGATGGGATAAACAGTTCAATCTCTGTATTTGCCAACGATGCTAAGCTAAGCAGGGCAATAACATCTCCGTGGGATGTGGAAACCTTGCAAGAAAATCTGAACAAATTAATGGGGTGGGCAACTACATGGCAAATGAGGTTCAATGTAGAAAAATGTAAAATAATGCATTTGGGTGGCAAAAATATGAATGCAATCTATACACTGGGGGGAGAACCTCTGGGGGAATCTAGGATGGAAAAGGACCTGGGGGTCCTAGTAGATGATAGGCTCAGCAATGGCATGCAATGCCAAGCTGCTGCTAACAAAGCAAACACATTATTGGCATGCATTAAAAAGGGGATCAACTCCAGAGATAAAATGATAATTCTCCCACTCTACAAGACTCTGGTCCGGCCACACCTGGAGTATGCTGTCCAGTTCTGGGCACCAGTCCTCAGGAAGGATGTACTGGAAATGGAGCGAGTACAAAGAAGGGCAACAAAGCTAATAAAGGGTCTGGGGGATCTTAGTTATTAGGATAAGTTGCGAGCACTGAACTTATTCTCTCTGGAGAAGAGACGATTGAGAGGGGATATGATTTCAATATACAAATACTGTACTGGTGACCCTACAATAGAAATAAAACTTTTTCACAGAAGAGAGTTTAACAAGACTCGTGGCCACTCATTAAAATTAGAAGAAAAGAGGTTTAACCTTAAACTACGTAGAGGGTTCTTTACTGTAAGAGCGGCAAGAATGCGGAATTCCCTTCCACAGGCAGTGGTCTCAGCGGGGAGCATCGATAGCTTCAATAAACTATTAGATAAGCACCTGAATGACCACAACATACAGGGATATACAATGTAATACTGACACATAACCACACATAGGTTGGACTTGATGGACTTGTGTCTTTTTTTAACCTCACCTACTATGTAACTATGTAACTATGTAATTCTTGATCTAATATTTCACAGCAGGGCCCTGTGAGTGCTTACAGTGTTGTGGCAACACCAACACCTAAGGCCCAAATTTCTGCAGAGTATATAGGGCAGGCCCCTACTTTCAAACATCCAACTTACAAACGACTCCTACTTGCAAATGGAAGGAGACAACAGGAAGTGAGATGAAATCTACCCCTAAGAAGGGAAATTCTCTCCTGTAAGAGTTAATATGAAAAAAATGTTTCTCCTTTCCACTGATGCTTTATCACCAATCCTTGTTTCACTAAAAACCCCAAATTTTCTAAAAACATTTTTCATTGGGACAGAAAGTGAGGTAAAATCTTCTGAAGAGGAGCACAGACAGCAAAACAAATGTCACAGGGGTGATAACCTTCCCTATGTTTTCCAAAAAGCTTAAAATAGATTTTTTGGTTGGAGCTAAACACGTTAAAAATGTACCAATTCAAAATTACAAATAGATTCTACTTAACAACAAACCTACAATCCCTGTCTTGTTTGCACCGCCTGTATACTGCTGTTCAGAGTATATAGAGCCTGGTGGCCCCACGCCTTTCCTTTTTTTAATTTGGGTGCGGGGTTCCCCTTAAAATCCATACAAGACCCAAAGGGCCTGGTAATGGACTGGGGGGTACCCTTGCCATTTGTCTCACTGATTTTCATCCATATTGCCAGGACCTGACATTACATTAAAGCCGCAAGCAGTTTTGAATGAATTTTATTCCTTTCAAAATGTCATTTTGTGCAGGGACTGTTCTAAGCACGGGAAAGATGCGCCTCTTTACAGGCATACTATAGACATCCTCCAGGTATGATATTTAAAGGAATATTTCACTTTTTTTTTACTTTAAGCATCATTAAAATCACTGCTCCCGAAAAAATGTCCGTTTTTAAAACTTTTTTTTGCATTGGTACATGTCCCCTGGGGCAGGACCCGGGTCCCCAAATCCTTTTTAGGACAATACCATGCAAATTAGCCTTTAAAATTAGCACTTTTGATTTTGCACATTCGAGTACCATAGATGTCAATGGGGTTCTAACATTTGTGCAAATGTTTGGTCCGTTCGCAGGTTCTGGTGCGAACCGAACCGGGGGGTGTTCGGCTCATCCCTACTCAGCAACATGTTGTCCAGCTCCAGGAAATGGTAACCTCCCAGGGTCTGGAAATACATTACACAAACCTCTCTTCAAGGCCTCCTGAGGATGTTTCATCCTCTGCTGCCTCTGCAAAGGCTGGATGAGTTCTGCAACTTTACCCTTGTAACGTAGATCAAGGATTGCCAGCCAGTAATGATCCCTCTCCTTGATACCACAAATCCTAGGGTCCTTTCACAGGCTTTGCAGAATCAGGGAGGCCATGCAGCATAAGTTTGCAGAGGCATTCTATCCTCTGGGTCACTAAATATCACATTATTTGTAACTACCTCCTCCCAGCCACGTACAACTCCTTGGGTTTCTGGGGACTGAAAACCATCCCTTGAAGACTGCTGCTGAGTGTTATCCTCTACATCCATGCTGACACAATCCTCCTCCTCCTCTTCTTCCTGTGTGTTTGGTGGGCCCGGAGGAATGCTATCTAAATAAAAGGGGCCTTTAGAGAAAAGGAAGTCCTCCTCTTCCTCCCGCTGTTCTGCCTCAAGTGCCTTGTTCATGATTTCACGAAGCATGTGCTCCAGCAGTAAGACTAGAGGGACAGTGTCACTGATACATGCATTGTCGCTGCTCACCACCCTTGTGGCCTCCTCAAATGGTGACAGGACAGTGCATGCATCCCTGATCATAGCCCACTGGCGTGGGAAAAAGAAACAAGCTCCCCTGACCCTGTCCTGGTGCCATAGTCGCATAGGTACTCATTGCTAGCATTTAGACGCTGAGCATGTGGATGGCTGAGACCAAATTTTTTTTATGGGTCAGCAACTGGGGTAGGGAAATTTGCCTGCTAAAATCAATTGGTGGTGTACTGCTAGCAGATTGGCTGCAAGTACTTGTGACACTTATTTCTATACCTTCATTCCTCTCAGTGCAAGTTTTTGAGAGGACTGGAGGCATAGTGGAGTTGGAGATCTCAGATGAGGAGCAAGGAGAAGTCCGCCTTTTTCTTTGATGTGGGTCTTTCAAGTGCTGTTGCCAGACTGCATGACAGGTCCTCATATCTCTGGTCAAGTATGTGGTGCCCAAGCGGCTGCTGTTCTGGCCACGCTTGATCCACTTCAGACATAGGTTGCAAACAGAAACGGTGCGATCTGCTGCACAGGTGTCGAAAAAGGCCCACACCAAGGAACTTTTATAAGTCAGCGGGGAGTCAGCAGCGCCCTGCACCTGCGGAGCTCTGCATTGTGATGCAATAGAGTGGCTGCCCTTAAGCTGCCCCATAAAGGACATCCTGCCTTGTTGGAGTTGTGCCTCCTCCTCACTTTCCTCCTCTCTTCTCTCAGGCACCCAAGTACAGTCAGTGACCTCATCATCCACTCCCTCTTCATCACTTGAGCAAACTTGGCAGTATGCTGCAGCTGGGGGACATGACTGCCAGTTTCTTGTCCTTCTGTGGCACCCCCTCTCTCTAGGCTCACGTTACTCCCTTCTTCAACCTGGGAACGAACATCGGAGCCTTTAAGTCACTGCGCATCCTCCAGCAGCATGTACCCAACACTGTGGTCGAAAAATTCTGGGGACTCATCCGTGCATGTTGATGGGGCTATGAAAAGAATGACTGTGGACAAGGAGCCAGTGGAATAGGCCACTTTGGCAGCTGTGTTGGAAGGCAAACTACTCTGTGCCTGGGTGACAAAGGATGAGGAGGATGAGGGCAGCTTTGTTATCCACTCCACCAACTCTTCTGCATGTTGTGGCTCAATAACATGACCAGCAGTAAAAAAAAAGGACAAGCGTGCCCCACGGACACCTGCAGAGGATGCACCATGTCCATGACTACAACTGTTGACTGTAGACACAGAGGCTGCTTGCCCTCTTTTAGTGGCCTGTGAGCGTCTCCCTCTCTTTGGTGGCCTTCCGGACATGATGTATTTTTTGTTTTGCCACACCACACTACACTGTATTATATACTGTGTACACCACCTGAAGTGTATTAGAAACTGTACACACTATAGTAGATACTGTGTACACTGCCTGAAGTGTAGTAGAAACTGTACACACTGTATTAGATACGGTGTACACCACCTAAAGTGTATTAGAAACTGTACACACTGTATTAGATACTGTGTACACAACCAGAAAAGTAGTAGAAACTGTACACACTGTATTAGATATTGTGTGCACCACCTGCACTGTATTAGAAACTGTACACCGGCTGCACTGTATTGTATGCTGTGTACATCACCAGAAGTGTAGTAGAAACTGTACACACTGTATTAGATACTGTGTACACCGCCTGGAGTGTAGTAGAAACTGAACACACTGTATTAGATACTGTGTACACTGCCTCATGTGTATTAGAAAATGTACACACTGTATTAGGTACTGTGTACACCACCTGAATAGTAGAAACTGTACACACTGTATAAGATATTGTGTACACCACCAGAAAAGTAGTAGAAACTGTACAGTACACACTGTATTAGATATTGTGTACACCGCCTGCACTGTATTAGAAACTGTACAACGGCTGCACTATTGTATGCTGTGTACACCACCAGAAGTGTATTAGAAACTGTACACACTGTATTAGATACTGCGTACACCACCAGAAAAATAGTAGAAACTGTACACACTGTATTAGATATTGTGTACACCGCCTGCACTGTATTAGAAACTGTACAACGGCTGCACTATTGTATGCTGTGTACACCACCAGAAGTGTATTAGAAACTGTACACACTGTATTAGATACTGCGTACACCACCAGAAAAATAGTAGAAACTGTACACACTGTATTAGATACTGTGTACACTGGCTGTACTGTATTAGAATCTATACAACAGCTGCACTGTATTGTATACTGTGTACACCACCAGAAGTGTATTAGAAACTGTACACACTGTATTAGATACTGCGTACACCACCAGAAAAATAGTAGAAACTGTACACACTGTATTAGATACTGTGTACACTGGCTGTACTGTATTAGAATCTATACAACAGCTGCACTGTATTGTATACTGTGTACACCACCAGAAGTGTAGTAGAAACTGTACACACTATATTAGATACTGTGCACACCGCCTGAAGTGTATTAGAAAGTATACACCACCGAATGCACTGTATATATACACTACACTGAATGCAGAGTATAATATATATATATATATATATATATATATATATATATATATATATATATATATATATATATATATATATCTAGCTCCCTCATCACCTCCTCCCATATCCGCCTCCAAGACTTCTCCCGAGCCTCGCCCATCCTCTGGAATTCCCTACCCCAATCTGTCAGACTGTCTCCAACTTTATCCACTTTTAGGCAATCCCTGAAAACTTTCCTCTTCAGAAAAGCCTATCCTGCCTCCATCTAACAACTGCACTATTTTCTCCATTAGCTCATCCCCCACAGATTTTACCCTTTTGTATAATTTGACCCTTCCTCCTAGATTGTAAGCTCTAACGAGCAGGGCCCTCTGATTCCTCCTGTATTGAATTGTATTGTACTTGTACTGTCTGCCCTAATGTTGTAAAGCGCTGCGTAAACTGTCGGCGCTATATAAATCCTGTATAATAATAATAATAATATATATATATATATATTTATATATCAAATACACTGCCACTAACTGAATAACCTGCCTGCTTAATCTAACTCAAGCTATCTCTCTGTCCATGCCAACAACACTTCACACGGCCGCTATGTAAACAGCCTTATATAGTGTGGGGCATGGACTTAGTCCCCCTAAGCCATGATTGGCCAAAGGCTCAATTGTGGCTCTCTCAGCAGAGTGCGCTGTGATTGGCCAAAGCATGCAGATCAGGTGCATGCTTTGGCCAATCATCATACAGCAATGCACTGCGATCTCGCAGTGCATTATGGGGCGTTACCCGCCGCTCAAATTTCCCGCTAACACCCCATAATGTTCGCTGTTCTGCTAAACATCGAGCCCATCCCTACTTCTGAGTTGATGTTCACAATTTAATCATGTTTTGAATGAAAGTAGATACCTTTCTGAAAGTCCTTATTGGACGAAAAATGTCAGGTGAGCGGGGCCGTGACATCACCACGCTGGGCAGAATTCACTACAGGCTTTGTAAGCATTCCTTGACAGTGATAGGAGCAGAGTTATGCAACGAGAAGTCAATGTTTACATGCTCTAATGTAAATGGATCTTTTATATCTCTAATAAAGTGTGTTGGCATATTACACTATGAGTGCTCTATTCTTTTTATAAGTATTAACTTTTGCTGGTAAAGAGGAGGAGAAGAAATAAGCGAAGCTGCTCTAGAAAGTATCTAGAACTATGTGTAATCTACAGCTGTCTATGACCTTGTATATGTTGTAGGATCCATCAGGGAAGGTGAAGGCACATCTGTAATTCATGGTGGTGGAGTGAAAACATTGGGGAGCTGGAATTGGCTTACATGGAGTGGATGTTTTTAGGATTTTTTTATCACTTTAATGCTGCACCATTGGAATTTTCCTTTGTACACAGGACTTTATCACAATTTGTATGATACTTTTTCACATTTGAAGTTCCTTTTTTTTCTGAAAAAGATCACTTTGAAGTAATTTATTTTTCTGTTGTGATTGTAAAAATTGTACTTTGAATACAGAAGTTGATCCCTTATTACATCTGATGTTATTTGTATTTATTATATTTATTGGAAAGTCCACAGGAGTGCCTGGATGATAATTTATTATTTTTAGGGTTTAGTTTAGCGCTTAGCTATACATTTTGAGGAAATGGTGGGCATATGAAAAGCACTGCACTGTTTTACATATTATATAAAGACTGAAGAACCACTTTATAGTGTGTCATCCCACTGCTCTTTCTGTCAATATGTAAAAACAGGATGCCATTAGGGTCCTGCTCAGCCACAAATTAATAGTCTGTGAGGAAGGAATATCCATACTATAGAACAGAGCGTGGACTACTCAAGTTAAATGGCCAGAGGGTCTAAAGGATTCAATCTCTTCACACAGTGAATTGAAAACCAGCAGTGAACATTTGCTATCCCTTAATTGGCTCAATCCAGTTCATATTCAGTTTTATGCAAATTAATCCACTTATCACTAGCTAAGAGGCATACGCAAATACCAATAAAACTCTACCTTTAACTGCAGATCACATTATCGGGGATGCACAATGCAGTCAGCTCTCCATGTGTTTTAAAGAATCATTAGTTAAAAATATACCATTTAAACATAATGGAATAATCACCAAGGAGCCCTTTTAACAAACACTTCCATTAACAGTAATTGTCTAAATAAATGGATAATATAATTGTGATAATTGCTCAGTTTTACACTATAAAAGTGTATAGCTCATTCAAAGCAACTCTGAAATCTTTTCACCAATGCTCAAAGTTTAGAATGTCCTAGAAGAAAAAAATACCCTAATCACGTATGTATTTAATTAACTACTAATCGAAAAAAAAGGAATTTGAGTTTTTGCCACAAAACTTTACCTGTGTCCAAATGACCTCCTCCTCCTTCTGTTTATTTAAACTTTGTACAAATTGTACTTTTTTTAGATTAGAAAAAAGCATGCCAGTAATGGGACAATTAATCATTCTTGAGAGATAATGTAGAAGTTGTGCTTTTCAAGCGATAGGGAGATCTTAAGAAATTATTTTGAATAAAACTACGGGGAGGCAATAAATAAAAAAAAAATCAATGGCACTTAATTCCTAGGGTTGCCTTTCTTGGCCAAAAATGTTTTCAGATTTTCAAAGAAAACAGAATAATAGGTGAGGCAATAGAAAAAGCAATTTCTAAATCAAAAGTTCTAAGGAAAAGAAAGGAAAAATCTAACCTCTGCTGCTAATTATATAACTAGGGCAAAACCAGCACTGTTTTTGTCCATGTATAATCCCTGCAAATAAATCTGTATTTTTTTCTTTCATGCACATCATGGTTTCCCTCTCCATAGAGTCTTTGTTTTTTGTAGCACTACAAAATGACCATTAATATGTACAGTGCTGTGAAAAAGTATTTGCCCTTTTCAGATTTTTTATTTTTTTGCATATTTGTCACACTTAAGTGACCCAGATCATCAAACAAATGTTATTATTACACAAAGATAACCCGAGTAAATACAAATTGCAGTTTTTAAATGATGGTTTCATTTATTAAGGCAAAAAAAGCTGTCCAAACCTGCTTGGCTTTATGTGAATAAGTAATTGCCCCCTAAAGCTAATAACTGGTTGTGCCACCTTTGGCAGCAACAACTGCAATCAAGCATTTGCGATAACTGGCAATAAATCTTTCACATTGCTGTGGAGAAAATATGGCCCACTGTTCTTTGCAGAGTTGTTTTAAGTCTTCCACATTGGAGGGTTTTCCAGCATGAACGGCCTGTGTAAGTTGGATTTAAGTCCGGGCTTTGACTAGGCCACTCCGAAACCTAAATTTTGCTTTGTGAACCATTTGGAGGTGGACTTGCTGTTGTGTTTCGGCTCATTGTCCTGCTGTATAACCCAAATGCACTTGAGCTTGAGGTCACCTACTGATGGCCGGACATTCTCCTTTAGGATTTTCTGGTAGAGCTCATAATTCATAGTTCCATCAATTATGGTAAGTCGTTCCAGGTCCTGAAGCTGCAAGGCAGCCCCAGACCATCACGCTACCACTACCATGTCTGACTGTTGGTATGATGTTCTTATTATGAAATGCTGTATTAGTTTAATGCCAAATGTAACGGGACGTACACCTTCCAAAAAAATGTTTTGTCTCATCAGTCCTAAAAGTCTTGGGGATAATCAGGATGTTTTTTGGTAAATGTGAGATGAGCCTTTGTGTTCTTTTTATTCAGCAGTGGCTTTGGCCTTGGAGCCAATTTTTTTTTTTTTTTTTTTGGATGCCATTTTTGCCCAGTCTCTTTCTTATTGTTGAATCACGAACACTGATCTCGCCTGAGGCAAGTGAGGCCTGCCGTTCTTTAGATATTGTTCTGGGTTCTTTTATGACCTCCTGGATACGTTGTCGTCATGCTCTTGGAGTAATTTATGTAGTCAGGCCACACCTGGGAAGGTTCACCTCACCACTGTTGCAGGTTATCTTCATTTGTAGATAATGGCTCTCCCCATGGTTCACTGGAGTTCCAAAGCCTTAGAAATGGCTTTGAAACCCTTCCTAGACTAATACATGTTTGTTTCTAATCTGTTCTTGAATTTTTTTTAGATTGTGGCATAATGTGTGGCTTTCTGTGATCTGTTAGCGTGCTTCACTTTGTCAGACAGCTTCTGTTTATGTGATTTCTTGATTCAACAGGTCGGACAGTAATCAGGCATGGGTGTGGCAAGTGAAATTCAACTTAGCTTTCCAAAAAATTGTGGTTAATTACAGTTCATTCATAATTCAGCATGGGAGGGGGCAATTACTTTTTCACATAGGGCCAGGCAGGTTTGAACAGCTTTTTTCCCTGAATAAATGAAAAGATAATTAAAAAACTGCATCTTGGATTTACTTGGGTTGTCTTTGTGTAATATTAGAATTTGTTTGATGATCTGAATCATTTAAGTGTGAGAAATATGCAAAGAAATAATAAATCAGGAATGTGGCAAATACTTTTTCACAGCACTGTATGTAGAGTCGAGCATGTTTTTTTTTTTTTTAAACAAAATAAAGTTTATTGAGTATAAAAGTCCATACAGGATATTACATACAAGATATAAGGTATAAGGTGCAACAGGCACCACAATGGTACAAAAGGATACATACAGTTGTCTGACAAATTGCACTATTAGCTGGGGTAGGTACCAATGAAAATGCATACACTCGTGTACCCTAAGTTTATGTGGTCCATGCCAGTATAGGAAATGAGAATGTCCACCAGATGGCCCCATCACCAGGTTTTGAAAAAAGGAGAAAAAATAAAAAAAAATACAAATTTGGCATTAGTCAATGCAGGAAGAGGAGTCATCCACCCATCTGTCCCATATTTTATTAAATTTATCAGGGCATCCTCGTGGGAGTACAGGACCCTCTTGTAGGGAAGGGTGAGTTTCACGGCCCTCTTCCACTGCTGAATTGTAGGGGATGCAGGTCTAAGCCATAGTTGAGCAATTTGCATTGTAGCAGTGAATAGGGTTTCCTTCAGAAATATATTCAGGTACTTTTCATTCTCAGACACAAGTAGGAGACCAAGAAGACACTGATGTGGGCACAGTGTTAGGGGAGAGCCCATGCGATCATGAAGAAATGTAATAACCTGTGCCCAATATTGCTGGATGAGTGGACAGGACCAGATGAGATGGTAGAAGGTACTGTTAGTATCGCCACACCTGGAGCATGTTGGGTCAGTGTCCAGTATGTATCTGGACTGACGGGAGGGAGTGATATAAGACATATGAAGGATATAGAGGTGGGTGAAGTGGTCAGACAATTTAGGCTAAACTTTTTTAGAGACTTCCAGTATTTCCCCCCACTGCTCATACTCTATCTCTCCCAGATCAGCCTCCCACCTAGTTTTCAGCTGATACACGTGTGCGGTGGCCCTGGGTAGAAGAAGGTAGTTGTACAAAGCAGAAATTAATTTCTTAGGATCCTCACCAAGGACCACCCCCGCCAAGTTCATTGGCTCCAACCTGGGGACGGAAGCATGAAATTGGGATTGAAGGGCATGTCTAACCTGTATGTATCGAAAGAGCCTGTGGTTAGGGAGATCAAATTCCTCTTTAAGGGCTTGGAATGGCTTAATGGCACCATCCTCAATAAGCTGAGACAAGTATATGATTCTCCTGGCAATCCATATTTTGTGGTCAGGGATGGTCATTAGTTCCGAAAGGCGGGGATTATCCCAAAGTGGCGTGTGAGCATGTAAAGGGGGGGTCCCAGTAATGGTTTGCGCTAGCTGCCAGATTTTGCTATGATGCGATAACATATGGCTCCTGTCACCTAAGCGAGAAAGGCCTCAATGCTTACAAAAAAGTATTTGGAAAGGGTGGGCCACTACATCGGTAGCCGCCAAGCACACTAGCGTAGAGTAGCAGAGTTTGTCATGTCCATTAAGGTAGTATAAGTGGGACAATTGGGAGGCTATATAATAAAGGGCTAGGTCAGGGAGATCGGTGCCCCAGAGGGAGACTGGGCGCTTCAGGGTCTGCCATGACAGCTTATGCCTGGAGGAGCCCCAGACAAACGTATTGAGGATGGATTCCATATTTCTGAACATATGGGCTGGGATGTATAGCGGGGCATGCCAGAAAAGGTAGAGTAGTTTAGGGAGTAGAATAATTTTTACTAGATTGATACGGCCCATGACTCCAAGAGGGAGTCTGGACCAAACCTGGGTTTTGCGTTTAAAAAGATCATACAGTGGCTCTAAATTTAACCATGAGTAATCTGCAAGAGAGCGAGAGCATTGTACGCCCAAATATTTGAATTGGTCAGTCCGCACAAGGGGGAGGGCCTCTTGCTCGGCAGTAGGGGCAGTAATGTCTAATAGGGAGGATTTGAGATTTGGACCAATTAATCTGCAGTCCCGAGAAAGCGCCAAAGTGCACAATTAGATGCAGGGCCGCAGACAGTGAAGAGTCGAGCGTGTTTATATGTAAGTTCAGACTTAACACTTGCTGATTGGATGTTCCTTCAAATGCAGACCATTTAGGGCAGGGGATGTCAAACTGGTGGCCCTCCTTATGTTGCGGAACTACAAGTCTCATCATGCCTCTGCCTGTGGGAGTCATGCTTGTAACTGTCAGCCTTGCATTACCTCATGAGACTTGTAGTTCCACAACCACTGGAGGGCCGCCAGTTTGACACCTGTAATTTAGGGCATTCCGTGTAGCTGAACATGATAGCTTCATGCTGTCATTGGTGGCTAAAGAAGGAGTGGGCATTTGCATCGTGTTTTTTTTTTTTTTAAACACAGGTTGAAAAGCACCATAGCTGTTTGCATGTGACTACACATCTGAACCATTACATGCAATTAGGGATAGGTGAGACCCTCTGGACTATGCGCTCAGACCTGCTCATCTGTCCATAATCTCATGTACAGTAGTCATTTGGATATGCATATCTGAATAGCTGCAGTGCCTTTCACCCCGTCATTGATTTCTATAGGCTGCTGGCCATAAACACCTGTGCAGAGAATCACCACCACAGAGAAACACTGATTCTTGGTGGCGTACAGGATACAATTGCCTATTCAAATGATCTCTAAGGATGGTATAAACTCTACGGATTCATTCACACTAATGCATTTTGTTAATATGTGAAATACATGTTAAAGCATCAACTGCAGTGGAAAAATGAATGCTTTCCGCATTGCCACACTGTCACACTAGCTTCTGATGGAGACAATAGTTTCCAGTTGCAACACATGTTATCCAGGCATGGTCCACTGTTGTCACCATCAGAAAAACTGAGAAATAGATGCAGCCATCAGTGAAGACAGAAAGTGGCTGCAAAAATGATTGCAAGAGATTAGCAGCACTGAGATGTAACAAAGGCAGAAAAAAGGTGTACTTAATTTTATGAAATGTAAAATGTTTATGAAACACAGTGTTTTAGGAGGCATATATTTACAATAGGAAGCATATATTTAGGGTTTATTCACAATATGGGTTCTATTAATGCAACTCATTGGGGGAGATTTACAAAAACTGGAGCATGCAAAATCTGGTGCAGCTCTGCATAGATACCAATCAGCTTCCAGGTTTTATTGTCAAACCTTAATTGAACAAGCTGATGTTAGAAGCTGATTGGCTACCATGCACAACTGCCCCAGATTCTAAGTGCTCCGGTTTTAGTAAATCCCTTCCATTACCATGTACTAAGGTGCCTTGTGTTAAGGCAGCCTTTTCATATTGAATAGGCTGGAAGCACACCTTAATCCATTAAAAAAAGGTATGTGACTCCTTCATTTTGACATAGCGCTTCACATCACATGGCACTGAGCTGCAGTAAGGCTACTGTAATAGTTCACTGGAATGCCTTCCAATATGAATGTAACACACAGGAACATACTGTAAACTGTCATAGTTCAGATATGATGCCATCATGCTGCATCTGTGGCATCCTGACTGCTTCTGTGCATTAGTTCCAATGTGTTAGGAGAGTTCCAGTGATCTTTGTTCACTTCAGGAAGCATTGTAACTTCCCCAAAACAAAAATATAGTTAGGAGGACCCTGAGACCATCCACCAGAGCACCATGAAAATGGCAGTTCAGGCCGTATCTAGGTATGGAGGCCAGTTAGCAGCTATACTTACACACATTATTGAAACTGAGTCAAATATTTCTTTCACAAGGACTTTAATAAATTTACAGTATAGGTTTACTTTACTTATAACAAGAGATTCCAGAAAATTATAACAACCATAAAATAACAGGCTGTATAATAAATTAGGCTGTACAATAGTACAAAATGTCAACTTTAGGAGAAGGAAAGGGAAAAAAAAGTAAGTGGGTTATCAGACTTCAATAGAATGGCCAGTGTGGTAGGATGGGTCCATGAGTACCGCCGTGCAATGAATACTTACAGCACTCCTTAACCTGATTGAGAAGATTGGGGTTAATGGGTTGCTGAATTGGAAATGGGGTGTTTAGAAAGTAATGGGGAGGGGAGATAGGAGCAGGAAGAAAATTGGGACAATGGAGGGGTAAGGTGGAGGAAGAGGAGAAAAAAAAGAGTAGAGAGGTTGTTTGTGTATGAGAGCCCAGGGGTCACCTCGTACTAGCAATGAAGTTTGGTGATGGATAGATCATAAGTACATTATCCTAAAATTCAGGGAAGGGGTCTCATCTGCACCCCCTGCCCCCCCATAGGCGACGCCACTGGTTAAAGGCATGACTAAAGGCAAAGCTTCTTTTTTTTTTAGTTTGGATAGAGTTTACCATTATCATTGAAAGTAAAAGAAAATACCAAATTTTTGATTGTCCCCAGAAAAGTAATAGAGGGGAAATATTCCAGTGGGAACACTAGTTCTGGTGGCCTGGGGGTCTCCATGGAATAACATTAAATTGGCAGCAATTTCCACTCACTTCCTGTTAGGCTATGGGGCAGGAAGTGGAGGAAAATGGAACACTGACTGCAAAAAAAATCTGACAGGGGTTATAACACCCCCTTGCTCTATCCAAAATGAAAAAAAAAATGCCTATAGTTCTACTTTAATTATGAATCGATTAACAATAGCAAAGGGGATATGGCAGTGTTTACATCTGTCAGACAGAATCATGGTACAGGGACATGGAAGCTACTGGCGGTGCAAATGAGCCAGTGTGTTGTTCTAGTAAGATTTAGTAGACCTGTATAGATAATAGAATTTACTGAACAAGGTAAAACTGGAAACATCTCTCAAAATGGTTAGAAAGATATGATACTACGTTATTAGACATAAGTCTCATAGCTAACATTTGAGATCTCAGGTGGACAATGTCAAATAAAACAACAGAGTAATAAACATTTCGTAGCTATCATAGTTTGCAGAAGCAAGACCATATATATCTTCTAGAGGGTAATTACAGTTCCACAGGTGATCAATATAGGACACATGGTAATACTGCAATAGTTGAAGTATGAAACAATACAACATAAAAGAGAATGATAGGTGAAACGTAACATTTATTTTGGGGGAAAGCACACCACAAGTAACAGGACAATAACCTGAATTATTTACTAGGGTCAACAGGCATCTATTATTCAATACTGCATGATTGCAGGAGTGTAAGTGTCAAAAGTGAGCAATCCTTAATAAAGCAGAAAATTACATGAAGCATAAAGATAGTGATACTCATCCTTTTTTCAGAAACTTGAACACTCTGTATAGGAGTTTACGAAGGGTATATGATCAGCCCTGTGGTGTCAAAATTGTCAACACATAATGTTAGTTTTCACACTGGAACCTTTGGAAGACCATATATGTCACCAAGGAAGATGGCCTGTCAGATAATTTGACCTGAGCAGGTTTCTGTGAAATTGATTTAGCCATGGTGGAAACTCTCATTTTCGCTCACTGAACTGCTTAGGTGAAATCTGCTTAAAAATACTTTGAGCTAATAAAATAATGATTCTAATGGTGTGGCCATTTTTTAGACAACAGGACAGGTCCAGGATAGTTGACAGTAGCTTCAGTAAGTTTCAATGGCAAATTGGAGCCCATTTTACCACCCCAAAGAAAACACCAAAGCAGGCTAAATTATGATAATAATGAATAAACCTAGTAAGCATAGGCGTGCGCACATGGTGTGCCAGGTGTGCCTGGGCACACCCTAATCGCCTTGTGTGGTGCATATTCCCCCTGTTTAGACCACTGATATTTCATCCCCAAAAAAAATGTTACAAAATAAAATAAATTACTTAAAAATAAAATAAAACTAATGACACTGTTCACTGCCCTACTGATACCATCAGTACATATACACATGCATATGTATTTGAGCTTTGGGGTGCACACCCTAATGCAAGAGGCTGCGCACACCTATGCTAGTAAGGCTAAGCAGGGTGCAAAAGTGACCAGCATAGTTTAACTTTAGGTGCAGGGTATCTAACATCTATTAAAGTGAGCAGGGTGGAGAGGAGTATAACAGCCTAAAACATTATGCATTAGGCATTTCTGGGAAAGAGTCACTGTTTTTTTAACTATGCAAAATGATATCACCTAAAACCGGGCTGCCCACATCCATTCATGACAAACAGGAAGTGAAAAACGTGGAAACTGGAAACTGGAAGTAAAACCGGAAGTGAGCTGCCGGCCAGAGATGGATGTGCACTAAGGGTGTACATGCACAGTCCACACATTTTCACAGATTTGGAGTAAAGCCCAGTCTAACTTGTCCTCTAGTTCCACTGCCCAAAAATGCTTTGCGGATCATCTTCGCTCTTAGGCTCCTTAGATTGGGGTCGAGGATCGGGTCTGGCTGTCCATGAGAAATCTGTCCCTCAAAGTTCCCTCACAGAAACTGGCTCCTAGGTTTATTGGGCCTTACAAAGTCATTCACCAATTAAACCCAGTATCCATCTCAGCCTCTGCTCATGGTCAATGGACAGGAAGAATATGAGGTAGAACGTATTCTGGACTCCAGAAAAGTAAGGAATGCTGTCCAGTATCTGGTGGCCTGGAAGGGCTTTGGTCCTGAAGAAAATTCTTGGGTCCCAGCTGCTAACAGACTTGTTCGGAACTTCCATCACCAGAATCCTGACAAGCCTGCTCCTAGGGGTCCAGGGGCCCCTCCTCAGAGGAGGGGTAATGTCAGGATCACTTAGTGCTCCTGTTCCTCATTCCAGCACCCGGGTGTTGGCTGTTCCTTTTCCCCTGTCTGTGTTCACCTGCAAGGTGATTGATCTGATCAGTCAACTGATATAAGCAAACTGAACACTCTATCCCTTGCTTGTGATAGAGACAGTTACCTGCATTGTTCCTGATCAAGCCTCCCATTTGTCTGCCTTGCTTTGCTGCTGGATTTCCCTGTGTTTGACCCGGATCAGATATTGGATTATTCCCTGAACTCAGCCTGCCTTTCACCTAGATTGTCATTGAATCGGATATTGGACTATTCCCTGAACTCAGCCTGCCTTATTACCTCGACTGTCTTAGAACCACGCTATCTGTCTGCTAAACTGCAAGCAGTCTGTTGTTTACTCTGTTCGCGTCTGCCCTGGTGTGGTGGCCAGGCACCATAGCGTTGTGTATAAGTCCTGGGGGTAACCAATTACCAATAGGCCTGCATGTCTTAAGAGAAAGGGGGCTGCTATAGGTGAAGCACACAGTAGCTAGCTATAGTATCTGACCACCTGCATTGAGGTAGTCATGATATTCGTGACACTTGGTAGTCAGTGGGAGTAAAGAAATTGCGTCATTTGTGTCAGTGTGAGGAATAGCGCCCCATCACTGGTGTCAGTGGGGGAACTAGTTCCCCATCTCTGATGTCAGTGGGAGAAATAGTATCCTATTGATGGTGCCAGTGGGAGGAATAGTGCTATGAGGGCCGGATAAAGGCAAGCAAAGGGCCACATTCGGCCCCTAAGCCGCAGTTTGGAGACCTCAGCTCTATGTGATCCTGTGCCCAGCCTGTAAATGAAATGTGGTCCTTGTGGTGTACCACTAAGTTGGTTTTACCAGCAAATTCATTCTATGATTTGAGGGTCATGTATTTCTGGTAAGTCTCATGTGAAGTATTTGTGATGGAGGTTGGCTCACTAGTTTGGGGGATGCACAGTATAGTCTATAGTAGATTGCTTCAGAAGATACACAAACTTTTCTTATTATACACTGTTAAATTTTAATATTATACACATTGGTGTTTCACATTTGTATTGAGAGCAGCACATTTTTCTATACTTGAATATATTTATTAGATACATTATTGTATGAAGGATGACAGCTTTACAAAAATTTGTTTTGTATCATAATGCTGCACTAAGATAATGATTTTATGGTTTTGTATATATTTTTTATTAGTGTTGGGCAAATGGTTAGGCCCCGGCATGAGTTTGGGATGAACATTGGCTGTTCGGCTCGTTCGTGCAACACCCGAATTTGTAGGGGGTTCAGTGGGTGTTTGCCCTGATGTACACTCTGCAATGCACTGCAATTTTGCACCCTGATTGGGCAAGGCTTTGCCCAATCAGGGCACAGTATTAGCTGGTTGTTAAGGTGCGGTGCCGGGAAGCTGGCCGCGGCATCCTTAGCAACCGACTAGTCATCAGCTGTCAAAGGGTTTCCCTGCTGACAGCTGAATTAAAAAAAATGCTGGTTAAAAAAAACAAACACAGACAGCGTTGCCAACCCAACATGCACCAGTCTGTGAGATCCCAAGGGGGGGTGGTGCCACCGGGTGATGTCACCAGGTGGCCACCACCCTTACCTATGTAAGAACTGTCAAATGGTGGAGCCTGCAGTAGACAGCCAGCCTTCATAGACGGCAGGGGAGTTTTTTTTTCCGTGTGTGGCGTGTCGCATGATTGATGATGGATTTACATCAGGGGCCACAGTTTTTTTATTTTTAATAAAGGAATTGTCATTCACATAGGTGGAGGGGCTGGGATCTGGGGGCTCCCTAGTTAAAGGGGGCTTCCAGATTCCGATAAGCCCTCCGCCCGCAGACCTCCACAACCACCGGCCATGGTTGGGGGGATGAGGCCCTTTTCCGCATCAACATGAGGACAAGGTGCTGTGGGGCCCAAAGTGTCTGATCTGTCCGCCATAATGTTGCAGTCCCCATAAAAATCGCAGATCACCTCCATTACTAGTAAAAAAAATAATTTAAAAAATGCCATAAAAATGTCATAAATCTTTCCCATAGTTTGTAGACGCTATAACTTTTGTGCAAACCGATTTTTATTACCAAAAATATGTAGAAGAATACATATCGGCCTAAACTGAGGAAAACATTTGCTTTTTTAAAAAAAATTGGGGATATTTATTATAGCAAAAAGTACAAAATATTGTGTTTTTTTCAAAATTGTCGCTCTTTTTTTTGTTTATAGCTCAAAAAATAAAAAAACGCAGAGATGATCGAACACCACCAAAAGCTCTATTTGTGGGAAAAAAAGGACATCAATTTTGTTTGGGTACAGCGTTGCATGACCGTGCAATTGTCAGTTAAAGCAACGGAGCACCATATCACAAAAAATGGCCCATCATTAACCACTTAAGGACCAAGCCTCTTTCTGAGATTTGGTGTTTATAGGTTAAAATCGAAAATTACTTAGACCCCCAAACATTATATATATATTTATCAAACACCCTAGAGAATAAAATGGCGGTCGTTGCAATACTTTCTGTCACAATGTATTTGTGCAGTGGTCTTACAAGTGCACTTTTTTGGAAAAAATACACTTTTTTAAATTAAAAAATAAGACAACAGTAAAGTTAGCCCAATTTTTTTTTATATTGTGAAAGATAATGTTACGCCGAGTAATATACAACATGTCACGCTTCAAAATTGTGCCTCCCTCGCTCGAGGGATGGTGACAAACTTTTACCCTTTAAGATCGCCATAGGCGATCTTAAAAAAATTCTACAGGTTGCATGTTTTGAGTTACAGAGGAGGTCTAGAATTATTGCCCTCGCTCTAACGATCGTGGCGATACCACACATGTGTGGTTTGAACACCGTTTTCATATGTGGGTGCTGCTCACAGATGCGTTCGCTTCTGCATGCAAGCTCAGTGGGATGGGGCGCGTTTTAAGATTTATTGATTTTTTTTCTTTTGTATTTTACCTTTTATTTTTTTATTTTTACACTGTTCTTAAAGACATCTCTTGTAAAGCATGACAGGACCTCTTAAATATGAGATCTGGGGTCAAATAAACCTCAGATCTCGTATTTACACTAAAATGCAATAAAAAATAAATAAATGTCATTTGAAAAACAAAAAGGTCTCTTTAAGAGCTATGGGCGGAAGTGACGTTTTGACGTCACTTCCACCCTGCAATGCTATGGAGACTCGTCTCCATACCTAACATGAAACAGGACCCGATTGCCTCCACTGCTACCGACAGCTCCGGTAAGCGGCAGAGGGCACCAGGGGGGCCGCCCACCGCCTATAAAAGTGATCTTGTGGTGAATCCGCAGCAGAGACCACTTTTATCTGAAAGCGGACTGCCCGCTGAAGAAGAGAATACCAGGGTTATGGCAGCTACCTGCAACAATATAACAATATCCCCCTTCAAAGTACTGACGTATAATGACGATGGGCGGTCTCTAATTGGTTAAGCAGGCAAATCTTCCGGGGCTGAAGTGGTTAAATGTGATTTGACACATTTTTTTTCTTTAGAAATTTAATTTTTGCTACAGCAGGTTCTATGCTTGCTACAGATGTACCACTTTGCAGGCTGATTAAGGGGAGCCCTCAGACACTATATTTAAGGGAATTTTTAATTTTTAGTGTTGCACTTTAAGCATCATTAAACTCACTGCTCCTGAAAAATACAATTGTTTAAAAAAAATGTTTGAATTGCTACATATCCTCCAGGGCAGTACCCAGACCCTCATACCCCTTTTATGGCCAATTACTTGCATATAAGCTTTAAAAATTGTCACTTTTGATTTGCTGCAAACTGAACAGGGGGTGTTCAGACCATCTATTTTTTATGTATTTATTTGAAGTTTGTGATGGCCATCCAAAAATATTAGTAATTACCCACCTTTCCTATTTCTGAGAGGGGGAATACTTTCTATAATCACAGTCAGCTCTGATTAAAGCAGCATTAAATCAAAAAGCAAACATTTATTATATTGCAGCTTACCAATTCTTAGATGTGATGGTTGTAGTAACTTCCCTTAGCTTTTTCAGGCTTTCTTTCTTCTTTTTCATCTGGTAAGTAATACAGCCAGCAAATGTGTTGTTTTTCACAGCACAAACTCTCCAGAGAATGTATAATTTTACATGGATGAGACAAAACCATTTAACATTGGAAGGGGTGATTAGAATTATTCCCTTTTATTTATTCATGTAAAACCTTTATCCCAAAAGGAAAAAAAATGATTGCTGTAACTGATTATAAAGTAGGAACTGAAGTTTGGTTTCAATTTGTTTATACATTTAACGTTTGTTCTGGTAGAACCCCAGCGTTGCTTCCATTTGGGGATGAAATGCGTAGAGACAGGACTTCTGGTTGCTTATATTACATCCAGTGAAGTAATTTCCTTAGTGTGAAAAGCACGCTGCCTCTTATTCATAGAGCAGCGGTAATCCTGATATCTGTGTTCTGCTGGAAATCTTAAGTGCTGGCCGGGGTACAAATGAATGTGAGTGATCCTATATATTTTAACTGATTTTATTTATTTAATAAACTTGCTGCCCATTGATTTTCCCTTTGTGGGACTCCTTTTATTTCATCTGAGCCGCTGTCTGGATGATACTCTAAAGAGGTAGGGTTTCTGGAGTGGTAAAGAACTGGTACTTAGATTAGCATAAGACACGAGTTGACTCACTTTATTCTAAAGAGGTTGATGGCATCTGGTGAGTGAGCACTTTTTTGTGGGGGCACTCGAGACCCCAGCAACATTTGTGGAGGATAAAGTGACATGACATCATTGTTTTGTGGAGCGCGGGCACTTTTAATTGGAGCACTTTAATTGACTGTATGGCCTTTATTGAGATTAAACACCTTGGCACCTATTATGGTTTATTGTTAGTCCTTAAATGAAACTAATGCATTCAAGAAGCATTTCAAGTGGAGCAATGTATATACAGTATAATACATATACAGCATCTCACAAAAGTGAGTACACCCCTCATATTTTTGTAAATATTTCATTATACCTTTTCATGTGACAGCACTGAAGAAATGACACTTTGCTACAAAGTAAAGTAGTGAGTGTACAGCTTGTATAAAAGTGTAAATTTGCTGCCCCCTTAAATAACTCAACACACAGCCATTAATGTCTAAACTGCTGTCAACTAAAGTGAGTACACCCCTTAGTGAAAATGTCAAAATTAGCCATTTTCCCTCCCCGGTGTCACGTGACTCATTAGTTTTACAAGGTCTCGGGTGTGAATGAGGAGTAGGTGTGTTAAATTTGGTGTTATCACTCTCACTCTCTCATACTGGTCACTGGAAGCTCAACATGGCACCTCATGGCAAAGAACTCTCTGAGGATCTGAAAAAAAGAATTGTTGCTCTACTTAACATGGCCTGGGCTATAAGAAGATTGGCAAGACCCTGAAACTGAGCTGCAGCACAGTGGCCAAGATCATACAGCAACTTAGGTTCCACTCAGAACAGGCCTCCTCATGGTTGACCAAAGAAGTTGAGTGCACGTGTTCAGCGCCATATCCAGAGGTTGTCTTTGGGACGTATGAGTGCTGCCAGCGATGCTGCAGAGGTTGAAGGGGTGGGGGGTCAGCCTGTCAGTGCTCAGACCATACGCCGCACATTGCATCAAATTGGTCTGCGTGGCTGTCTTCCCAGAAGGAAGCCTCTTCTAAAGATGATGCACAAGAAAGCCCACAAACAACTGCTGAAGACAAGTAGACTAAGGACATGGATTACTGGAACCATGTTCTGTGGTATGATGAGACCAAGATGACCTTATTTGGTTCAGATGGTGTCAAGTGTGTGTGGGGGGAACCAGGTGAGGGATACAAAGACAAGTGTGTCTTGCCTACAGTCAAGCATGGGGGTGGGAGTGTCATGGTCTGGGGCTGCATGAGTGCTTCCAGCACTGGGGATCTACAGTTCATTGATGGAACCATAAATGTCAACATGTACTGTGACATACTGAAGCAGAGCATGATCCCTTCCCTTTGGATACTGGGAAGAAGGGCAGTATTCCAACATGATAATGACCCCAAGGACACCTCCAAGATGACCACTGCCTTGCTAATGAAGCTGAGGGTAAAGGTGATGGACTGGCCAAGCATGTTTCCAGAGCTAAACCCTATTGAGAATCTGTGGGGCATCTTCAAATGGAAGGTGGAGGAGTGCAAGGTCTCTAACATCCACCAGCAGCGTGATGTCATCATGGAGGAGTGGAAGAGGACTCCAGTGGCAACCTGTGACTCTCTAGTGAACTCCATGCACAAGAGGGTTAAGGCAGTGCGTGAAAATAATTGTGGCCACATTTCACTTAGGGGTGTACTCACTTCTGTTGCCAGCGGCTTAGACATTATTGGCTGTGTGTTGAGTTATTTTGAGGGGACAGAAAATTTACACTGTTATACAAGCTGTACACGCACTACTTTACATTGTTGCAAAGTGTCATTTCTTCAGTGTTGTCACATGAAAAGATATATTAAAATATTTACAAAAATGTGAGGGGTGTACTGTATGTATATATATATATATATATATATATATATATATATATACATATACAGGCATGGTCGAAAATATTGGCACCTCTGCATTTCTGTCAGATAATGCACCACTTTGCACAGAAAATTGTTGCAATTACGAATGTTTAGGCATTCTCGTGTTTATTTCTTTTGTTTGTATTGGTATGACACAAAAAAGTGGAGACACAAAAAACCAAATCTGACACATTCCAGGCAAAACTCCAAAAATGGACTGGACAAAAATGGAGTGCATGTAATAATGCATTGGTTTTAAATTATGTGATTTGTACATACAAAAAACTAGCTAATTGAAGACTATCACTGTTCAAAATAGAAAGATTTTTTTCTCTACATTTTACTTTTTTTTAAAAGGAAATAATAATTTATAAAGAATTGAATAATTTGAAAGATAAGACCACCAAAAGAAAGTTTAATGAACAGGCCGATGACAAGCTGAATTTGAACATTTTCAATCTGACCATTTTAGATATTTATGAGAGTTTGTAACATGCTACTATTGGGTAATACTCAGCATGGGAACAAAAATCTTTTATGAACCTTCTATCTGAAAATCCAACTTTGGAAAGCAGACTAAAATTGAGAGCTCTCAACATTGCTTTATGCCAAGACTCCACACACATCAGTTTTCCAGTGCATTGAACTACAGCTCATTAAAGCGGGATTCCACTGTCTCTAAGTTTTTTTTTTTTGGCACAATGACATATATTTATATTTAAGAATAAGTAACTCACGTATTCCGATTTTCAAGATCTTTGCTGTCCGTTTTCTCCATAAAAAGAAACTTATAAAAAATGCTCATCACGGTTTTCATCTTGCCTGTGGGCATGTGAAGCCCACAGGCATCCTCTTCAGGGATACGGTGCTGCTGATCGACCAGCATGCACTGCCCGTTCTATTCAGGATCTCGCGCATGCGCAGTAGAGGGAAATCGGAGCGCTGTCAACAGCTCCGGTTGCCATCACAACGAGCGTCGTCGTAGGAAGTCCCGCCCCGTTGTGATGGCAACGGAGATAAGCAAACACAAAAGGAGGATCAATGAGCGAGACATAGAGGAGAGAGCAGCGCTGGAGTTAGAGGAAAGGTAAGTATAAAAATCTCTTGTTTAATCCTGATAACATAGGATTTTTTTCTTTTGCATTCTCTTTGGGCACAAACATGTATATTTTAACAAATAGAAGCCTTCTGTAATTTATATTTTTTTGGCACAAATATATATTTAGATATATAGATCATTATATATATATATATATATATATATATAGATATATATCTATATATAGATATATATCTATATATATATATATATAGATATATATCTATATATATCTATATATATATATATATATATATAGATATATATCTATATATAGATATATAGATATATATATATCTATATATATATATATATATCTATATATATATATATATAGATATATATATATATATATATAGATATACATATCTATATATATATCTATATATAATCTATATATATAGATATAGATACAGCATGGTGAAGGAAAAGTCCAGGAAAGTCTTATTCGTGACACATTTATCTCAAGAAATAACTTGGTGGTCGCTGCTTCTTCAGGTGGGGTCGGGCGGGTCTCCAGACAGTCGTGCATGAATACAAAAAGAGAGAGGAGAACGTTAGTGTACAGATATTGGAGAAATGCTGGACAGGAGCAGAGTGTTGGCCATTAAGACTAAATACTCAGGGTGTAATGTGGACGAGTAGAGTGGGTTCCCCACAGGGTACAGAGTCTGAGCAACAGCCAGTATCATCCATGGCCCTTGATGGTAGGGATAGACAATACTGTCTGTTATTGCCAGGTCCCTGGGTTCACCACACCTGCTCACGGGGCTCAGGTTAACGTAGTAGGTAGACTAGGGGAGGTGAAATTACATTAAGACATAAAACTGGATGTCCAGGGATACTTTAGTTAAAATATGGTCTTTTTTAATAAATAAGTCTTTTTTAAACAAAAATGATATGACTGATGTCTTAGTTACATTATCTTGAGAAGATAGATGATAGAAATTAAAGGAAAAAACTCAGAGAGCTTAATATTAAAGAAGAAAAAGGAATGGAAGAGAGGTGAGTAATGAAAATGAACAGGAAAAATAGTGGAAATGAAAAAAAGAACAAAAAAACGAAAAAAACTACAGATTGAACGCTGCTCCAACCAAGACTGTTAAAGAGCCTTGAATCTGTATATAAAAAAAATGAATACATTGGTTTTAAAAAAAAAACATAATAAAAAATAAAAACAAAAAAACAAAACAAATGTTTTTCTAAAAAAAAACTCCTCTCCCATTAACAGTATTTTTGCAGGTCAGGTACACAGATATTAACAACAAAAGGGAGAGAAAAAATAAATAAAAATAAAAATAATTAAAAAAAAAATGATTAAAACTTTTGGAATTTAGGTAAACCTGACTGCACTTTATTACTAAAAATTGAAGAGGCTTATCCCTGGAACAAGAAAAATATAGTTCTAGGGTCCTCTCTTAAATGCGCAACTTCTTTGTACTGGTCTGGATTGGATATGGCTCTCTCAGAGATTTGTTTCTGTGTTAGGGGCCTTTCTATTCCTTGAGAGAAGATACCTTGTTGAGGTGCACATTCTCATAGCTTTGGCATTCATTCTCCTGATAGTAACGCACATTATTACCTGCATCAGGAAAAGCAATAAGGCTGCACTGGTTAGGACAACAACAGGGTGGAGCAAAATGTTTAGGAAAGCTGTAGCGTTTGGACTGTACCCCAATAAACTTTCCCACCAGGAAATCTTAGCATCTGCGTCTAAAGCGTGGGATACTTGGATCAGTCTATTTTGATCATGGGTGAGTCGTATGGTGGCTTGTTTTTCAGCATTTCCTAGTACATTTAATATTTCATCCTGTTGTCCGAAATCCACCAGCCAAGCTTTTAACTCAGCCCCAAATACCAGAGGAAGTTTCTGTAAATGTATGGGGGTATCAGGTTTGATATCAAGCCTTTTCTCTGGGGTAATAGGGGTCTGCCCTTGTGTCCCTGCTATATCCATGCCACGGGCCAGAGGAGGTGTACCATAGACTCCCCCGAGGTAGTGTACCCTGCTGAGCACCATTTAACCTGATGCTGAAAACAGTGCATCATTAGACATGTGATACTAGCACCAGTACCCTGGTCTCCAGTCTCAAATAGTTTTAACTTTGTTTAGGACCAGTTGGGACACTGCCCCGGCATCCATTAGACATGACCCCCCCCGTGCCAGGATGGATGGGAAATAGTCAGAATACCCGGATTGAAAACCACCTGCCACCAGTTACACTTGTCCCTTCATAGAGGCTGCACACCTTATGGGGCACTGGTCTTCCTGTCATGCAGGACACAGACCACTAGTTAAGGTACGCAAGGAGTCTAGGACAGGAAGGACACCTATGGGTATCCACTGAGGAGAATACAGCCTGCCTACACAACTCCATCCCTGTGCCTGGATTTCAGAGACCATGCCCAGGGTATACAATGCACCTCTACCTAGGGTTAGGTTCAAGGAACCCTCTAGTTCCCTGGTTAACGTTACATTGGTATTCCTTAGGACACAGAAACAAACTCGTCTATGTCCCAAATAATACCCAGGTGCTTCCTTTCCAGCAATGACCTCTCCATCCAGAACACAGAGTGCAATATACACAATCTTCCTGCATAACTCTTCTCCAGGCACTCCCAGAACTATACACTATCAACTTGTATGCCATCAGGCAGGCCCTCATACTACACATCTGAAGGTAAATCTGAAGGAAATTGGAAAACAAAAATTGCATAATGTGTATCTAACTCGAGGAACTTCTGTTACCAAACATAACTGGCCAAAGGGCAAAGAAATATCCCTTGCAGCACTGAGGCGCCAGGATCACTGAACAGTAGTGGGTACACGAGCCGACCGATGTGCCCTTTAAAGCCAGGAAATAAAACACCAATAAAAAAAACCAAATTTAGTAATAAATATTCCATTTTCCTCCTAGAAACAAAATAATCCAATGGTTATATACCTGTAACAAGACATTAGCATATGAAACACAAATATACATTACATTACATTACATAAACAGTGCACTTTTTTTTTTTTAAGATACCAAAAAATTGTTGAGCTCAACTTATCATTAATATGTATTACTTAATACACATTAATACCACGTGGATTTTTTGTTTTATGGTATACCAATAATTCCCCAAAAAAAAAATGTATTCACCATGGTTGAAAAAAAAAATTAGCAATCCGTAAAAAACCTTTTAGCAGTACCATTTGTCAACAGATCATAATACCTCACCACAAAGAACCTCTCCAGTACTGTTTTCCTGAAAAACAAAGTCATTTTAGTACATGTATCTTTCAATTCACTAGTACAGATAATTATCTTGGCTCAGGTCATTTGCATGTCAATACAGTTCGCTGTACCTTTTCACAGACCTGGTGAGAAAGAAGGGGGGTCAATTGGGTGGGCTGTCAGCAGCTGAGAACAAACGTCACACAACACGACATATATTGCATATTCCACACACACACACAAATGGCTAGGTTATAGATGAACTCTAGACATCACACATATTAGCATGTTTTCTATAATACCCTGTACTTCTTCTTAAACCCATAACATCTGTTTGGTAAGGTTGAAATTCTTTCAGAGATCCATCCCATTTCATTAGCCCCTTCTCAGGAGTTTGGAATGGGACCCCTGACCCAGGTGGTCCATACTTCCTACCTCTAGGCCATGTGGCGAAGCGTGCAGAATACACTTCAAAATCACGTCTTGTGGTCCTATATGGATTATGCTTCCCGACTTTTTGACTGGAACTGGATAGACAGAATCTCACAATGTGACCCAGTAATCCGCATAAGTGGCATTTTATCTTATTTAAAGTGGTACAACACCTCTTAACAAAGGGCTTTGTTTTAGATGACTGTGAATATGGGATGGCCTCTTCTGGATTAGTAGTTTTTACCTGCGGCTTACAAAATATAGGGGCAATTTTTAAAGAGCTCTTACCTTCCTGGGATTTATTCTTGTTGATACATACCTTAGGTGTGGAGGACGTCCCCCTGAATTCAGACCTGCCCAAATCAGTTACCTGGTTATCTTCTCTATCTGAAAACTGATCCAACGGCTCCTGGCAGCTGACAGATAATGGTTTCACCCCACCTTCTGCATCCTTCAGTCTCTTTCCCAACTGGAGAATGTCCTCCTGTAGTCTTTTGTTTTCTAGTACTAATTGCTGGTGGATAGCCTCTGAATTTGACATGGAAGCTTCTAAAGTACTGATGTTGCCTTTGGTGATTTCTAGCTCTTCTTTTAGGGATGTGTTTTGCACTTTCAAATGCTCATACTGTTTTGCTAACCACCTGGCCGCAAAGATTAGCGGCGGTTTTCCTGTGCGCTTATTACAGCTTCTTTCAGTGAGATTTAATTTCACATCCTCTCCCGTCAGCGGGACAGAAAGTGTCCCTTCTGCCTGGAGACCTTCCTCCCTTAATGCCAGCATGGCCATTTCGTCTCCTTGTCTTGCTACTCTGCCTTCTTCTTCCTGTACCTCCCCATCCCCCTGTAATCCACATTTTACTGAGGTATCAGACTTGTGTTGTGGCTCTACCTTTTTGTCCACCACTGAAAGGTGACAATTCATGTCAGCCCCTGAGCATTCAGCTGACAAGGACTGGGCAACTGCATAAGGCCCAGGTCCTGACAACTGCTCCTTGTCTCCCTGACAATCACTGTCACCCCTTGTTGGGGGTTGTGATGGTTTACGCTTGTCCCTACGTTCAAGCATTGTTTGGAATGATTTCTCCTTAAATCCCATAGTAATAACATTCACTTCCTCTGTTTTATTCGCTGACTCCAGCATCCATATAAATAAAGTATCTTTTTCATATGGTCGTGTCATCTTACTGTGATGAGCACGATACAGATCTTCCCAAGCTTTTCGCTTAAAAGTACCTCTTTTAAAATACTTCTTCCCAGTCCAACGATCCCAATCTTGCAAATATTTCACAACCCAAGGTCCATATTTATCTATCATCTCTTCCCTCGGGGTCAAGTGGTAGGGTTCCCCACGGTTAGACGCCCTCTTTGAAGCGATTAGATTACCCATCCTTTACGGACTCCGGACCTTAAACTGATTCCCCCAACCTTTTTACAGGTTGCCTTTACTTCAGAGGTAGCTACTCTCTGACCAAGAATTGGGTTGACAGGTACCGCCCCTGTCACCCTTGCCGATTTTTTTTCACTACTTGTCAGGCCAATTCCCTGTCCTGGCTATAGTCCTTCAAAAAATTAGCCCGGAGATTTCCCAAACTACATAATAGTTTAATCCCCCCGTGGACTTTTCTGAAGTATTCTAAAAGAAATGCTTAACGAAAGGCTTTTACTTCTGTTAAATCAAGAATTATTAGCACGAACTTGGATAATCAGGACCCTATGCGTGCTTGTAGTACGGGAGGTAGTTAACTGATGCACACCTAATTGCAATACGATTTGTAGGAGTTACAACATTACAGATCTAATCACAAAGCTTACAATTCCCAGTTAGTAGTTTACACAGAAAGATAGATACATACACCGAAGATCATTCAGTGTGTACTAGGCCCACAGGTGCAATTCGATCTCACAGACCGGGAAGCGTCTTGACCTAGACTCATGCAAGGGTCAACCAGAAGCGCTTGTTGGCAGAAAGGCCCAGATCCTACTTCTTTCCACTGCCTTCAAGCGTCCAATCAGAACCCCTTATCATTCACGCAGACACCCTCCTGCAGTGTTGGCCCAACCGAGCAGGATGCCTTCTCATACACTCTCAGTACAATTTTATTTCACTTATACTGTTCATATCAGTCTCATCAAAGTATTAGTACAGACAAAAGGTTATATATATAAACAATGTTCAAAGAAGCTTGTTAGTTTGGGTGTTCATACAGGGGAGACAGACATACAAACAAAGACATAAAAATGCTTACCATTTTTGGAGTTAGACTTGTCCTCCCCCCGCAAAACCACAAATCACTCAAACGTGAAGCTTCCTCACACAGGGCACCATATGTTTCGGAAATATTTATACCTCACTTAAACGATTAACGATACAAATATAAGTGATTAAACCTTTGTCTATATAAAAATAAAAACGAGCGATAACAGGGAAAAAAGATAAACAATTACATTTATTTACACAGAAAAGGAAAGTTAGAATGATTAGAATTTATCATATATCTCTATAGTGTTGGCTCTAGGCTGCAAAGTTAATTTAGGCATAAACTCATAAATGTTTTCAATGGACATATACAAGATATACAAAGTCATAAGATAAATCCTAGGATACAAAAAAGGTTAGAAAGAAAGATAGACATAGATACTTTACACAGACAGCATAACCCTCAGATGTTCTCGGGCTGGACTGCATGTAACCATTTAGCCCACTTCCTTTTATATGCATTCTCCACCAATCAGAAGATGCCACAAATGAAAGAGATGTCTCAAAATTCATGCTCGGACATTGCTGTTACAGTGCGACCCCCTCGGTGCCTACCAGTCTATGAATTAATGAACAATCTCCTTTGATCTCCCAGCCCAAACAGTCCCGACAGTAGTATGTTAATGGCCCCTGGTGAGTTGATTACCACCTAGGGGACCTTTCCTGATTCCCATCAGTGTATTGGAAGCATGTTAATGGCCCCCTGAAGAATGAATGCCTTAAGGTCTGCCAATAACCTTTGATCTAATCAACACCTCTAGGGCTTCTCGGGTTCACACCAAGGTAACTACATTTCTTAAGGTGAGCTTTGTTCTATCATGATATTAAGAAACATATTCCCATATATGAAACATATATATATATACCCACACATAGATACCCACATATACACGTAGATATATATACATATATATATATATATATACACATCCTATGAGGCAAGGCAGTTTAAATTGGGAGTCCTTGCAATGGTCCACTTGAATCTCATTGATATAAATATGATATCCAATATTTCCATCACACCAGCGCCGGGGCTACTAAAGATATATAGGCTGGCTGCCTCAGAGGGAGGATGAGCGCAGTGCACACAGGATTAGTATTTCCTTTTTACACGGCCGCCTCTGTAATAGGAAGTCCCGTCTCCCGTGCTGCCATTGGATGACTGTTCTGTCCATCAAAGGAGGCGGGACTTTCTCTTAAAGAGGGCGCTGTGTAAACAGGAGATTCTCCTGTATGATATATTTGGCGCTCGTCCTGCCCCCTCCATGTGCCCTACAAGGCTGCGCTGATGGTAATGGTTGAGTGCATTCCTGGCAATGGTGGGTACATTCCTGGCAATTGTGGGTGCATTTATGGCAATGGTCTGTGCTGCATTCTTGGTAATTATGAGGGCATTCCTAGCAATGGTGGGTGCTACCTTCCTGGCAATGGTGGGAGGTGACTTCCTGGCAATGGTGGGTGCTGCCTTCCTGGCAATGGTGGGTGCTGCCTTCCTGGCAATGGTGTTTGCATTCCTAGCAATGGTGGGTGCATTCATGGCAATGGTGTGTCCTGCCTTCCTGGCAATGGTGGGTGCATTCGTGGCAATGGTGGGTCCTGCCTTCCTGGCAATGGTGGGTGCTGCCTTCCTGGCAATGGTGGGTGCATTCCTGTCAATGGTGGGTGCTGCATTCATGGTAATTGAGGATCTGCAGATGGGCACTGACCCTTATTTTGCTTCACAGTTCTTTTATTTAAAATATTAATTTATTTTTTCCTGAAACTTCACTCTTAAAGTGCAGGTGCGTGTTATACGCCGATAAATACGGTATATCCAAATAACACGGACGAGCTCATCTCTTCACCACACACAGCCACAAAGGCAGGAGAATTCTTGTTGGGTCGTGTATTAGTGCTCGAATGAACACACTTAGACCAAATTTTTATGGTTCAGAGAATGTCAGGCAAAACGGTCGGCCTTCACGCATGTTCACTTCATCAAATCTGGCCCTCTTTGAAAAATGTTTGGACACCCCTGATCTATTGAGTTCTCCTTTTTGTTAGTGAAGAATGTCGGTAGGGATAGCGTCAATTTTAGACACAAAAACCAACCTTCTTTATATAGAAATGGATTGACTGGTGTCTTAATTCAACCATTAAAAAATAAGAAATTCTGAACAAATCACTGAAACTTGGGTGATCATGGCCCCTTGCCATGTGATCACATGTAAGTACATGACAGATGATCACGTGTTTATATAAAATAATAGTGATTTAATTATTATTAGACTCACGTTGATAGCATGAGTATAAAAATATGTATCTAAGCAGTTTTTTTGCATGGTGATTTTGTCCCCAAGAGGTAAAAAAATGTTTCCTCATAATCTGTGCCCACCACTAACCACATTGACTCAAATCAGTGCACACCATTTGAAAACTGTGCCACCAGTTAATGCCACTAATAAATTCTAAACAAATATTCCAAACAGTAACTCCTCATTGCCACCTATCAGAGCTGCTTATCAGGGTCAATAACTAGTACTGATCATTGCCCCTCAGTCAATGCCCAGCAGTGACCTTCAGTGCTAACCATCGCTGACACCTCAATTTGACCACCAGTTGCACGTAACAGTGCACACCATTTCTGACTGTCAGTGCTCACCAATGCGGTATTATCAGTTCCTGTGAGTGCAGGCCATCGGTGCCCATCAGTCTCGCCTTATTGTTGACAATCAATGCATTCTTTTAGTATACATCATCGAAGCCTCTTCGCATAACATAACTGATGATCAAAACATGTTAGTTTGCTAAATTTTCAAAATAAATAAATGTAATTAATACAAAAATAAATTATTCTAATATAGCTTTTTTTTTTGATTATATACTCATAGCGAAGATTGCTTATAAAGAAAATCTGGGCTAGGTATCCAGCACAAGAAAATGACCCGGCTTTCCCAAATAATCCCACTATATCCGCGACTAGCGATGGATCTTCAACAGAAGACACTGAAGTAACAGAAACTGAAAGAATAGGCAATACCAATTGGTGTTTGTGTGAAAGGTGCATAAAAATGCCCACACAAGTTGAGTCCATCTGTTGCCGTGAAGTTGATGCGGTAGATGCTTGCATACCAGAGGGACATCAATGCATTACGCAGGCAGATACATTTCTTTCGCAAATTGTGCACCATGAACATGTGAGGATAGCGAATATTGCGATTCATCTGGATAATATCCCAATTGTAGATGCCAATAACAACAGGTCATTAGTTATCTTTCATGTATTTTTTTCTCTTTTGAAATATTGATTTTTTTAGAGTAAATCCGTAAGCTGATAATATTTAGATTTTTGAATTAAATGAGTTTGTATTAAAAAATTTTAATCTATATTTTTAGCTAATAATTTTACATGTTTGTTTTATTTATTCCGGGAGATTACGTAAAACAGCTTATCGAATGTTCATCGCTTTGATTTATGGGATTTTAGGAAAGGGAAACAGAAGGGTTATACCTTCTTGTGCTGTTAATGCAGTGAGACATGTTTTTCCTGATCCAAATGGATCATATGTTGGATTTCTTTACTCAAATGATTATGATGCTTCTGAAATGGCTTGCTATTAAATATAAAAATTAATTAATTTTATGGTTAATTTTAAATTTTTGTTGTTTTTGTTTATTATTTATTAGTAAATAAAAGGTTATTCTATAAATAATTAGTGTGTGCTTTATTTACTGCTAATGGTTATTCATTTTCTTGATATTTTTGTAATAATTTAAAAAAAAATAAATGTATTAATGACATTTTTAGATTTAGTGCAAATAAACAAATTGTATATAATGATAAAAAAAATATATATCCAAGTTCAATGTGAAAACATTATAAACCAATTTATTTTACAACAATCGATAACATTAAAAACCATAAACTTTAATATAATTATAAAAATGTAAGTACAGTTGAAAAATAAAACTTTAACAAAAAAAATTGATATCTTAAACAATGGGAAATCGTGTTCTGTGCTTTGCTATTGCAGCACTGGTTTCCGGCCTTTCTTCTGTGGCAATGTTTTTTGGAAACAGTACATTTTTAGATTTCCATGTACTAATCAAGGTTCCCTCTATGATAGCCATCATGTTAGCTAAAATAGTTTTGGAATGTTCATCAGACATGTTTTCGTACACGTTTCTAACTATCCATTTTTTTCGTCCTCTAGGGAATTCTAAATTTTTTTGCTCCACTTGAAACACCTCACCACTGTCATCAATTTTTTTTACTGTTGCAAGTTTTCTTCCTACATTGAAGTTGTGTTGCAATGCAGCCAATCAGGTTCTAGCCTCCATGGAATCATATTTATAATGAATCCTCTTAGGTCTATATTTGAGCATCATGCTGTGGTATGTCTCAATAGTACCAATTTGGCAGAAATATGTCAGATGCTTTAGATCTTTATCTACTTGAGGGTCCATTATAATTGTAGATAATGAATCGAATGCAGGTGTGTTTTTTTTTAGCCATGGAATCATTGGACAATGAATACTGAGATCATCATGTAGGCAATGATGTTGCATTTCTCCAACTGTCCACGTATGTTCATTTACTATATGATGTAGCAGAGATTCCCATCGATTTTTGAAAACATCCTCTTTTCCATCACAATTTCTGCTACACCAATAGAAATGGGTCAATATGGCTCCAATCCACGGTTTAATTGGACGAAAATCTTTTTTTTTGGAGATTTGCATCAATTTCCTTTTTAAATTTTTAACGTAATGCCAAATATCAAATTGATGATTTATTTTTTCATATCTTGCTGTAGTCAATAGTTTCCGAATTCCCGTGTGCCTATCAGTGCCTACAAACTGAACATCAAATCCATTTTCCAGTATTCTGTCCAGACTTTTGGTAAAGGCCAATTTTTCCATGGCAACCGAGGATGTTGTTTGGGACACCTGCACCAATTCAAAATCCACAATTTTTTTAGAATAGATATCCATAAACGTATATGTGGTATATTTCGCACAAAACCCGGGGCTGTCACATTGTCCATCCCTGATGAGGAATAACGCAGTTCCTGTTAATTCCTCTTTTACTTTTTGACAATTTTCATTCCAGCTGTAATCGATGGAAGGATAAATATACTTTTTTTTGGCTAGGTTATATGACGATTTTCCAAACATCACTATTCCACTTAGATTAAACATTTCTTTAACCTTTAGAAAGCTTCCATCTGACAAACAAATTGCGCCCGCAAGTAAAAAATTGCCTGCAGCGTAATTTTTTACCTTTGGCTGGCTTTCCCAAAGTTTCAAGCGATGCGATGCAGTACAGGTAGAAAAGACAGACAGCATTGTACCAACTATTTTCTTTTCAAGTGTCTTAATTTTAGAAAAGCATGTCTGGTCGGGACATTGCATTTGAAAAAGCAATGTATCGAGACAAGTTTCGAATACAATAAATTTTTGTTCGTTAACCAAGTTAACAGGATCATTAATTGTTTCTACAGTTTGTGTATCAATTACACTCTCATTTAACGTGTATGTCACTTTTTTGAGGGGTGTCAAAATCAGATAAGTGAAAACTTGTGTCTTCTTCATATGCCAGTTTTCTTTTTTTGACAGTGATTGGACTTTCAATATCAATAGCAGGAATTGCCTTTTCTTTATTTCCAGTTTGTGATGGAATATCAAATACTGTAGGTGATAGTGGGAGCAATGGATCCAAATCTTCAGTATCAGTAGTTTAAAAAATTTTTGAAGATCGGAGACTTTTAGATTTGGAATGAAAGTCTGGTGTTGAGGCATCAAGTGGTCGCATCAACTCTTGCTCAAAATACGAATCATCTAAATTGACTAATCTTTCGTCCGCTATTTTAATGTATGTTTCATCTGATTCAAAAGATGGAAAATCAAACATGCCTGTTTGCGTACCCACATCGTTCATTGTCACTGTTTTAGATTCTTTTTTCTTATGACAGTCACAGTTGCATGTTTTTTGGTAAAATGAAGCTAAAGTTGAACTGGCCGACATCATTAACTCTTTCCGAGCTATTTTTGACAGTCTATTTTCCCATTTTTTTTCATAACTTTTGGATGTTGTTGGTATGGCTGTAAAAATAGTCGGTATTGATCCTGTTTTTAATTTTCTTCTTGTTCCCTCAATATTAAAACAATCTGATGCGAAATGTTGGGAACATATGCGAAAAGAATCTCCTCTTTTGTCTGCCAATATCAGCGCAGAAAATTTATCAATCAAAGAATGTTCCATGCCTGTGTGCTCCAACCAAATTTTGATTTCATTGCAATCTTTTGGGAAATGATACAATGTAATATTTGCTGGACTAGATAATTTACCACTATAATGGCAGCAATTCGGTACAAAACAGAATACAATTTTTATATTTTTATTATTTTTATTTAGAATATATAAAAACCGTTTTCAATTATATCCAATATTAATTAAATAAAATATAAATAAAAAAAAAAAAAAAAAAATATATATATATATATATATATATATATATATATATATATATATATATATATATTTTTTTAATTATTTATTTATAAATAGAGAGAGAGAGAGAGAGAGAGAGAGAGAGAGAGAGAGAGAGATACACACAAACACACATGCATAGATTTATGTAAAATATATCTATAAATTTATTTCTATCTATTCCTACATACACACAAAAAAATACACATATATATATATATATATATATATATATATATATATATACACAAATAACATACTTATACGTAAACACACACAAACACACTGACAAACGTTTACAAACAAACACATAAAAAAAAAAAATATATATATTACCTTTTTTGATGTCTAATTTTGAATAAATATAAAAGGAATTATACACGTTCCAAATTTTCATATTACCATGAGAAATTAGAATTATGTAATAAAACTGTTAATAGTCAATTTTTGGGTTTGATTATAAAATATTTATGTAAAATATACATATTTCTATAATATTTTTTTAAAATCTATATAGGTATTAACTCTAAAGTGTATATATATCTAATTTATTTTTTGTTGTTATTAAATATCGAATTTAAAATAATAATTATTGTGTTAAATTATATTTAAAAATTTTAAATAACGGTATAATGTCAAAGCAAAATAAATAACAACATATAAAATAAATTAACATGTAAATATGAACATATGAACATAAAAAGACATATAAAAATACAAACAAACACTATATATGATAAATTAAAGTATATTTTATTAATTTTTAAATGCAATATATTTATATTTATTAATTCAATAACAATAACAACATTGAAAAATATTTGTACAGCAAAAAAGATAAAGAGAGAATAAATAAATAATAATAAATAACTAAACTTAGGCGGGGGCGTGTCCGGATGTGAGCGGCGGCGGACGTGTCTGAGAGGAGCTCCGGGTATCCTGAATTCAATCCTTCACCATCCTCGCATCTAACTGCCAAAAACAGACCAGCGAACCTGCCAATCTGTTCCTCTCCTTCCCCTGCTGAGCCCTGAGTGGATCTTGAGTGGGGATTCTGCCGTGGTCGTCCGGGAGGCCGCCATCTTGCTGACCTGTACCAGGCCGGAGCGAGCTGATCCCAACCTGGGGTAACAGACTGCCATCTGTCCTTGAAACAGTGTTCTATCCTTCCTCCTGCCTGCCCTCCACCTGCCTGGTGTGGTCTGATTGCCTGCTGTGCCACTGGGAACGCTCGCGGCGGCCACGGCCTAGTGCGGCCTAGTGAAGCCTGCCTGCCACCGCTGTTTCCTGAGCAGCTACCCCACGGGAGTGTGCCGCGGCCGGCCTGGCCTCAAATCAAGTGTGCGGATCTTGCTGCCCCCACCTGCCTCATCATCCATCCATCTCCCAGCTTTGGCCTGGTGTGCTAACCGGAGGAGACTGTCTGAGAGGAGCTGCGGGTATCCTGAACTCAATCCTTCGCCATCCACCCACCCAACTGCCCAAAAAGACCACCCAACCTGCCAATCTGTTCCTCTCTGTCCCCTGTTGAGTCCTGAGTGGATCTTGAGTGGGGATTCAGCCGTGGTCATCCGGGGGGCCGTGCATTGCTCAGGCCTGCAGCCACCATCTTGCTGACCTGTACCCGGCCAGAGCGAGCTGATCCCAGCCTGGGGTAAGAGACTGCCATCCCTCCTTGAGACTGTGTTCCACCCCCCTCCTGCCTGCCCCCCCACCTGCCTGGCTTGGTCTGATTGTCTGCCGGGGGCGCTCGCTGCGGCCTAGTGGAGCCTGCCTGACGGCACTGTTTCCTGAGCGGCTACCCCACAGAAGTGCGCCGTGGCTGGCCCGGCCTCAAATCAAGAGCGCGGCTCTTGCTGCCCCCACCTGCCTCACCATCCATCCATCTCCCTGCGGAGGCCTGGTGTGCTGACCGGTGGGGACTGCCTGTGTGGGCCAGTGTAGGTGCCCAGGGGCCTGGTGTCTTTGCCATCCTTCTGCCTGGGTCCCTCCTGCTTTGGGCCTTTCCTGATTTCACTCCCAGCTTTCAACCCTTATTGGACTGCCTCTGCTCTGCCTCCTGGTCACTGATCTGGGCACGAGTTGCTCCTCTGTCGGGGCCCCCTTTAGTGACTCATCAGATGTCCCCCCCCTCCAGAAAGGGGAAGAAGAACTCCGGGGCCGCTGGGATCGGCTCATCGCCCCGGCAGCCACAACTCTCTTCGCCGCAGTCAGACCCAATACTGATTGGACGACTCCGGGCCTTATTAGCTGAAATGGAGATGGGCCCCGGGGAGGTTCCAGCGACAGAGGAGTCGGCCCCGCTGTCGCAAGATAGTACAGCCTCGCGATCGAGCGGAGTAGGACCTCACTGCTTGTGCGCATCGACCATCTTGCTGAGGAGTGCAATTTTATCAGGAATGACCTTGACAAAATAAGAGGGAGAATGACTGAAACTGAGACCAGAGTATCAGCCACCGAAGATCTTACTGCCACGCATGCCTCCTCCATTGCTGAGTTGCAGCGCACGGTACAGTCCCTTGTTGCAAAATCAGATAATGCCGAAAACCGACTCAGACGCAATAATGTCAGGGTCCTGGGGCTACCTGAGAAAGAGGAAGGGGACCACCCAGCTGAATTTGCGGAAGAGTTCTTTAAAAATCTCCTGAGCCTCACAGATGTCCCTCCTACCTACGTGGTTGAAAGGGCCCATCGGGTGCCCACCGGCCGCGCCATCCCGGGGAACCTCCCCCGACCTTTTCTGGTCCGCTTCCTCAATTATCGGGACAGGGACAAGATCCTCTCTGAAGCTCGCAAACATCCCACACTCAGTTATGGTAACACCTCCATTCATCTTTTCCCCGACTTTTCAGCCGATTTGCAGCGGAAGAGGAAAACCTTCAACGATGTTCGTAGACGGCTCAGGGATAAGAACATAAAATATAGCATGCTTTACCCCAGCCGCCTGCGAGTCCAACATGCTGGAGCAATCCGGTTCTTTGATAACCCAGCAGATGCTGACGACTGGCTGACCACCTTGCATTGACGACCTGATCCCATTAGGATATCAGATGCACGGATTTCCCACATCCTTGCCCGTTACATCCTACTAAAACTTCCTGTAAGTATCGGAGCCACCTCAAAAGTACCTCGACGAGTGATCCACATTGAACCCCCACGATTGGGTAGGTTCACAAGAAGCCAGAGACCTGGTGCTCTCCATCTAACTAGAGAAATTGTCACCAGGCCCCTCTTGCCGTGACAGGATACACATCCCCCCAATCTCGCCTCCGAGGCTTCTGTTCGGTGCTGCGGAGGACTGTAGTGTGGCCTAGTTCACAGGTTACCGCTTTACAATGTTGAGTTCAGTTTTGGGTATAGACTGGCTCCCGGCCCATCCCCAGTGTTTTTTGGGGGGTCCGGGTACCGGTAGGAAAAGCACACAGTGCTTGGGAAGTTGTATTGTTTTCTATGGTTTCTATGTGTTATGTGCGGTTGGCTCTTGCTCTAAAAACACTTATCAAGTGGGACTCAGATGGGACTTGTTCACCCTGAAGTTAGCGATTCTCCCCTGGGATCATGACATCACGTGATCAGGGAACAATGTCGGTGATATCCTGGAATGTCAGAGGCCTCAACTCCAAATTTAAAAGGGCACTGATGTTCCAGTATGTCAAGGCGCACAACCCGCAGGTACTGATCATACAGGAGACCCACTTGATGGGTGGCAAACTGATGGCCTTGAAAAAGCCCTGGGTTCATAAAACTTTCCATGCCACGTATTCCTCATATGCCAGGGGGGTCTCAATACTGTTAAATAAATCCTACCCATGTAAAGTTGAGGCGGTCCATACAGACCCCCATGGCAAATTTGTAATTGTGGTATTGACGGCCTGGCAACAAAGGTATATTATAGTAGGTGTTTATATCCCACCACCTTTCAAACCGGAAGTGCTGTACACTATTTTGGAGAGGATTACCCCGTATTGTCCAGCTAAATTGTTAATCCTAGGAGACTTCAACAACACCCTCTCCCCTGATCTTGACAGGCCCACACCATCACAGTCCTCTACGGGGGACCTGCTGGGGTGGACACACTCGGCAGGGCTTACTGAGGTGTGGAGGTGGTTACATCCCCAGACTAAAGTTTACTCATGTTTTTCTACCTCATATAAAACCTCCTCCAGAATTGATTATGCGTTCGCAAATCAACTTATGTTAACTGACATAGTGGAGGCAACCTATCTATCTAGTGGACTTTCTGATCACTCCCCCCTCAAGATCACTATGCTGATCCGAGAAAAACGCAGTGGCTCCATGTGGCGCCTTGGGGCCCACTGGATCTCCCATGACGAGATATCAGAGCAGACCCCACAAACATTACGTGAATTTTGGGAACATAACACGGGGTCATCCTCTCCTCCCACAGTCTGGGATGCCTTCAAGGCGTTTACTAGAGGACACTATATGTCAGCAATTAAGGCGGTGAAGGTAAATCAACAAGCAAGCACAACACGGTTGGAGGGGGAGATTGAAGAGGCATCGGCCACTTACGGGTCTGACCCCTCAATCTCCAATTTCGATAGACTGCAGTCCACAAAAAGAGATCTCCAACTCCATCTCACTGAGATCACACGTTTAGAGTTATTCCACACCAAACAGAGATTCTTTGAGCAGGGTGATAGAAATGGTAGACTGCTAGCAATGATGTCTCATCACGACACCCCTATGACTCTGATCCCCGAATTGGTCTCTCCTACAGGTGAATCTATTACATCCCAAAAGGGTATCCTGAAGGAGTTTCAGACCTTCTATCAGACACTATACAGTACAACGCTCCCTCAGGATATGACTCCTGGCAAGATGGCACCTCTCCTGGACCCCCTGGCCCTGGGGTGGCTCTCAGACGAGGAGGGGTCACATCTGGTCAGGCCTATCACTGCAGAGGAAGTACATGCTATTATTAACTCATTGGCAACTGGGAAGGCCCCGGGCCCTGATGGTCTACCCGTCGAATTCTACCAGTCTCATGCGGACCTCCTAGCCCCCCTGTTGGCAGACCTGTATACCCAATGTCTGAAGGAGGGAGCGCTCCCACCCTCCATGGCAGACGCGCACATTATTCTAATCCTTAAGCCCAATAAAGATCCCAAACAGTGCGCCTCATACAGGCCCATAGCACTTCTCAACATTGACTTCAAAATCTTATCTAAATTAATTACTGTTAGACTCAACCCACTTCTGCCCTCCATTATAGACACAGACCAGACTGGATTAATGGCCAATAAATCAACGGATATTAACCTCCGCAGACTATTCACCAACTTGCATGCCATACATGATAATGTGGGCACTAGAACGGTTGCCTCCTTCGATATCGAAAAGGCATTCGATTCGATCGAATGGCCATTTCTCTGGGAAACTCTGCGGAGGATGGGATTTCCATTGGTTTTTATTGGGTGGCTGCAAACTATATACAAATCCCCGAGGGCGGCCATCAGACTGAGGGGTGACGTCTCTCCCCCCTTCCCACTGTCCAGGGGTACCAGGCAGGGCTGCCCTCTCTCTCCAGCACTGTTCGCAATAGCTATGGAACCGGTGGCGGAGGCACTGCGGGTCTCGCCCCACATAAAAGGACTAAAAATAGCGTGGCTGGGGGAGAGGGTAGCTCTGTACGCGGATGACCTCCTACTCTTTCTGAACGATGCGGACTCCTCCCTTAGAGGGGCGCTGCAAGTATTGATGGAATTCTCCAAAATAACAGGATTACGGGTGAACTGGACAAAATCCCAGTTACTAGCTATTGACCCTGAGGCAAAAAGACTAGCCCCGCCAGATCTCCAACTGCAATGGGTAGACGAAATGGTGTACTTGGGGGTGCGCGTCTCGAGAGACGCATCCAGCTTTATCCCCCTTAACCTAGACCCGGTGGTCCAAGGAGTCAAAGCTAAACTAAAAGCCTGGGAGAACCTTCCTCTATCCTTATTAGGCCGCATTAACTTAATTAAAATGAAAATCATACCTAAATTTACATATCTATTCCGTAATTCCCCACAATGGATACCTTGCTCATTTTTTACTAAATTGAACCGAATGTTCTCCTCCTTCCTCTGGGGCTCAAACCCCCCCAGATTTAAACTGTCCACACTGATGCGTCCGGTGTCGCAGGGGGGGTTGGCGTTTCCAGACTGCCAGAAATATTTTCTGGCAGCTCAGCTGGTCACGGCAGTTTGGTGGCTAGTGCCGGACGCGTCCAACCCCGCGGCAGTTCTGGAGGCTGCGGTGGTCCGCTCTGTGGAGGCCCTAACACATTTACCCCTTCGAGGTCCCAAGGCTCCATATGACTTGACCACCTCCATGCACACGACTCTAAGGGCCTGGAAGGCAGGACTGGGACTTGAGAAGTTCCCACGGAATGCAGTATCCCCACACGCCCCCCTATGGAACAACCCGACCTTACCCCATCTTTACTCACTACCAGACCCCAAAATATGGGCCAAATGTGGCACTAAAATGATATCTGACCTCACCACTGGCACGGCAATACACCCCTTCAATCATCTAGTGTGCCACAATAATGTTCTCCCCTCGCATTTATTTCGCTATATGAAACTGTCTCATGCGTTTAGAGCCCAAATATTACCCAATGACACGCAAATAGTGCAATCCAATCTGGAGAGGGTCACAAGATATGAATGCACCAGGAAACCAACTTCGGTCATCTATGCACATCTCCTCAGAGTTTCCTCTCCAGATCTGTCAAAGCTCCGTCAGCGATGGACACAAGACATCCCGGGACTGGACTCCGAGGATTGGGAGGACATGTGGGACTTCCCCTTCAAAATCCTGGTCTCACTTCGTGACCGCCTCATACAATACAAAATATTACACCGGGCATATATTACCCCGTATAGAATGCATAAAATGAGAACCTCCCTGTCCTCGGAGAGTTGGAGGTGTACTGGGGATCCGGGCGACTTTATACACATCTTCTGGTCCTGCCCAGCAATTCAAAACTACTGGTCACAAGTAATATCTGTAATAAAAGAAGTGGTGGGAATAGATATAGCCCCAACCCCACAGATATGCCTTCTAGGCTTAGTAGAAGCATTAGCCCCCAGGATAGCGGAGAGGACTCTGATAGGACTCCTGATTTTCTATGCCAGAAAAATGATCACTCTCTGCTGGAAAAAACGTGCCCCGCCATCAATATTGCTGTGGAAAACACATGTCAATAAAGTACTACCACTTTATAAGGAAACCTACCAAAATAGAGGATGCCCCAAAAAATACCGTAGAGTGTGGGCCAAATGGCTGGCGGAGGCCTCCACGGCAACCGCAGACTGATTGAGCATGTACATAATACCACTCTACGGGTGGATGTGATTTTGATACTTTGGGTGACACTTTTGTACTGTAATCTCTGATATGGGTTTATTTGATATCTATTGTCCCTTGGGTCTTGAATGATCTAATCCTTAGATATTTCAATTGAGCAGGAGCCAATACAGCACTAGGTTGTTTGTTGTTCTTTTCTTATAGACGTGCTGCAGCTGTATGTCACTAATGATGGAAACAGCCCAGTTGCCGGCTGGCACTGGCCCCTGCGTGGGTCTAGTCCCAATGCTGTAGCAGGTTTATTGTTGTTTTCTGTTTGTATGTCTTATACTCAATAAAAAGATTTTCAAAAAAAAAAAAATAACTAAACTTAAAAATGTATATCTAAATATACAATTTAATATATAAATAATTAAACCAACCAATTAAACCAACCAACTTAAAACATTATTAAAAAACTAAATATAAAGAGAGAAGAACAGTTGATAGAGAGTGAACAAAAAAAAAGAGATAAGAGAAAGCTAAACTAATTATGATAGAGTCAGAATAGCGATTGATTGATGAATGATGTCGAGAAGACATAGCTAGCTAAAATAATAAAAAATAGATAATAGCGAACAAGAGAAAGATTTACAAGTAAAGATGAGCAAGGCATACATAAATTAATTAAATTTTAGTAAAACTAAATTTTAAAAAACAAGTAATCCCTCTTTCACACGAACAATCCATAAAGGTCCGCCTTTCTCTTTTTTGGACGTACCTGAGCAGACCATCCATAGACCTCTATGGAGCATCGGATGTCAGTAGTGATATGTCCGCTAACATCGGAGCCGCTCCCATGAGAAAAAGTGCTCTTTCACATGGGGCGGATCAGTGATGATCCACCCCGAGAACAACCGCTTGCTCAGCGGGGGACGCTCCGCCGATCCCCACTGAGCAGGAAGATGACTGGTCTGTTGCTGCACACTGTGCAGCAACGGACCTGTCAGAGTGCCGCTCTACCCTATGGGGGATGGGGTGATGACGGACCGTACAGTCTGTCGTCACCCTATCCGTAAACGGACGGAAAAGTAGGTTTTTCCTCCGTTACACTTTTTCGGATCAGAGCGGGTCGGATGTCAGCGGACATGTCAGCGCTGACATCCGACGCTCCATAGACCTCAATGGAGTGTCAGTTCAGTTCCGCCTAAAAAACTGACAGGCGGACCTGAACGGACAGTCCGTGTGAAAGAGGCCTAAGACCTCTTTCACATGGGACGGATCCATGACGATCCACCCCGTGAACATACGCTTGTTAAACGGGGACCTGTCCGCCGATCTGCGCCAAGCAGAAAGGAGACATTTCCGTGGGTGCACACAGTGCAGCAACGGACCTGTCAGAGCCACGCTCTACCCTATGGGGGATCAGATGATGACGGACCATAGAGTCCGAAGTCACCTGATTGGGAAAAGGATGGAAAAGTAGGTTTTTGCTCCATTACACTTATTCGGATCGTAGCGTGTAGGAATGTCAGCGGACATGTCACCGCTGAATTCCAACGCTCCATAGAGGTCTATGGAGGGTCTTCTCAGGTCCACCCAAAAAAACTGACAGGTGGACCATAACGGATCGTTTGTGTGAAAGGGGCCTAAGGAAGGAAAAACCTACATTTCAATTGGTTTTGTGGATCGGATGGTGTGACGACGGACTCTATAGTCCGTTATCATCCGATCCCCCATAGAGGAGAGCGGCGCTCGGACAGGTCCGTCGCTGCACAGTGTGCAGAGACAGACCTGTCATCTGCCTGCTCAGTGGGGATCCACGGAGCAATCCCCCACAGAGCTGAGGGGGCTCTACACACATGCACATCCGTGTGAAAGAGCCCTAGGAGAAAACAAAAGATAGATTTGAGCGACTAAAAGAAAATTCGAGAGAACAGCAAGTAAAAAAAAAAGGGGGGAGAAGACCAAACCAAAGAAAGCGAAAGAGAAAAGAGCAGTAATATAATGAAATAAAAGTAGAGAAGAGCAAGTGATAGCACGAAAAAAGCGAGAACTATGTATTAAAATAAAACCTTTAGATAATCAAATAGGCTAGAGACTAATAACGTTAGAGTTGAGCAATCAAGAGCAACTGAAGAGAACTGCTTAAAGCGGGGGTCCACCTAAACCGCCAAAAAAAAAAATATTAAAAGCCAGCAGCTACAAATACTGCAGCTGCTGACTTTTAATACATGGCCACTTACCTGTCCCAGGGTCCAGCGATGTCGGCAGGCGACGCCGAGAACCCACTCGGTTCTTGGCAGCTGCCGCCGCCATCCTAGGTGAGGGAATCAGGAAGTGAAGCGTTGCGGCTTCACTTCCCGGTTCCCTACTGTGCATGCGCGAGTCGCGCTGCGCTTCCTAACTGGTTCCCGCTGTCTCTGGGACCCGTGTGTGTCCCAGCAGACAGCGTGGTGGGGACGGGAAGAGGCATAGACTCCCATGGGAGTCTATGCCGGAAGTGGGTGCAAATACCTGTCTTAGACAGGTATCTGCACCCCCCTCCCCCCTGAAAGGTGCCAAATGTGACACCGGAGGGGGGCAGGGTTCCGAAAAGTGGAAGTTCCATTTTTGTGTGGAACTCCACTTTAAAAAATAATAAAGATCACGTGAGAAAAGAAAGTCAGAAAAAGACATATAAATATAGAAGATCAAAAGAGAGAATGAGAAATGAGTGAGCCAAAACAGTTGGTCAAGTTAGAAGATAAAGTGTGCCATAAGGAAAGAGAGAATAGTGAGTCCGATAAGTAAAAAATAACGAGCAATTTAAACTCAAAAAATAATAGAGAGAGAGAGAAAAGTGAGTTGGGAAAAAAAAAAAAGAAGAGCAAACAATAAATAACCATTATAAAGATAATAAGGACTTTAAACTCAAAAAATAATAGAGAGAGAGAGAAAAGTGAGTTGGGAAAAAAAAAAAAAGAAGAGCAAACAATAAATAACCATTATAAAGATAATAAGGACTTCTAACCCCCCCCCCCAAAAAAAAAGTTTATAGGATGGAGTGGTCTAAAAATATAATTATTTCAAATGAAAGAAAAGATAGCCAGATGAACAAATGAACCAGAAAAGGAGAGTAATAATATGAAAAATAAAGAAAAATAACAAACGAATACCGACCAATAGAAAAAAAAGAGAGAGGCGCTATGTAGAGAGAAAAGATCAAGAATAAAAAACATAAATATAACATATAAAATATCAATACATATTGCAGATATAAATATATTCAACATTATAATATAATATACATTTCCCTTTAGCTTGGTTTTGATAAAAATCAAATCCAATTGTCTTTGCAATCTAGAGAATAAGAAAGAAAAATAAAAAAGAATTAAATTTAGCATAAAAAATTATAAATAATAAAACAATCTTAAAAATATGCTTATAGGGATATAAAGAAAAATAATATTCCTACCTGGACTGTAAAGTAAAGAAATGTGATGAATGGTGTACAATAACAGTGCCTTAGGATCTGTATTACCTAAATAACAGAAAAAAATAAATCTAGTGAAAATACAAAAAACTATATAAATATTTAACATTTGCAAGGATTCGAGCCACGATGGTTGGGAGTAAGAGGTAATTGTGAGGAGGAAGAGAAGCAGTGTGTATGAGAGATGTGTTAGGGATGGTAAAAAAAATAAGCATGGCAGTGAGAGAGGAGACTTCGTAGAGGAATTGGGTTATAGTAAACAGTAAGGTGGGTGGTATTGAGCATGATTGTGATTTGTAATAGAGACAGTTGGTGGATTGTAGTGAGCATGGAGGTGTGTGGTCGTGGGCAGACTGTTTGGTGTGAGTGGGTAGGCTGGTGCAAGCAAGTGAGCTGAGTGTTGTGAGCATTAAGTGGGCAGGATGGTGCAAGGAAGTGAGCTGAGTGGCGGCAGCAACTGGGCAGGCTGGTGCAAGCAAGTGAGCTAAGTGGTGGATGCAAGTGGGCAGGCTGGTGCAAGGAAGTGAGCAGGCAGGTGCAAGGAAGTGAGTTGAGTGGTGTGAGCAAGTGGGCGGGCTGGTGCAAGGAAGTGAGCTGAGTGGTGGCAGCAAGTGGACAGGCTGGTCGGAGCAAGTGGGCATGATAATTGCAATAAAGTTAGCTTAGTGGTGGGAGCAAGTGGGCAGGCTGGTGTGTGCAAGTGGGCAGGCTGGTGTAAGGAAGTGAGCTGAGTGGTGGCAGCAAGTGGGCAGGGTGGTGTGAGCAAGTGGGCAGGATAGTGCAATAAAGTTATCTGAGTGGTGGGAGCAACTGGGCAGGCTGGTGGGAGCAAGTGTGCAGGCTGGTGCAAAGAAGTGAGCTGAGTGGTGGGTGTAAGTGGGCAGACTGGTGTGAGCAAGTGGATGGGCTGTTGGAAGGAAGTGAGCTGAGTGGTGGGTGCAAGTGGGCAGGCTGGTGCAAGGAAGTGAGCAGAGTGGTGGGTGCAAGTGGGCAGGCTGGTGCAAGGAAGTGAGCATAGTGGTAGCATTAAGTGGGCAGGCTGGTGCAAGGAAGTAAGCAGAGTGGTAGCATTAAGTGAACAGACTGGTGGGAGCAAGTGGGCAGGCTGGTGGGAGCAAGTGTGCAGGCTGGTGCAAGGAAGTGAGCAGGTTGGTGCAAGGAAGTGAGTTGAGTGGTGGGTGTAAGTGGGCAGGCTGGTGCAAGGAAGTGAGCTGAGTGGCGGGTGTAAGTGGGCAGACTGGTGTGAGCAAGTGGGCGGGCTGTTGGAAGAAAGTGAGCTGAGTGGTGGGTGCAAGTGGGCAGGCTGGTTCAAGGAGGGTGAGCAGAGTGGTGGGTGCAAGTGGGCAGGCTGGTGCAAGGAAGTGAGCAGAGTGGTAGGTGCAAGTGGGCGGGCTGGTGCAAGGAAGTGAGTTGAGTGGTGGGTGCAAGTTGGCAGGCTGGTGTGAGCAAGTGTGCAGGATAGTGCAATAAAGTTAGCTGAGTGGTGAGAGCAAGTAGGCAGGCTGTTGGGAGCAAGTGGGCAGGCTGGTGGAAGGAAGTGAGCTGGCTGGTGGGAGGAAGTGGGCAGGCTGGTGGAAGGAAGTGGGTGGGCTGTTGGAAGGAAGTGAGCTGAGTGGTGGGTGCAAGTGGGCAGGCTGGTTCAAGGAAGTGAGCAGAGTGGTGGGTGCAAGTGGGCAAGCTGGTGCAAGGAAGTGAGGAGAGTGGTGGGTTCAAGTGGGCAGGCTGGTGCAAGGAAGTGAGCAGAGTGGTAGCATTAAGTGGGCAGGCTGGTGTGAGCAAGTGGGCGGGCTGTTGGAAGGAAGTGAGCTGAGTGGTGGGTGCAAGTGGGCAGGCTGGTGTAAGGAAGTGAGCAGAGTGGTGGGTGCAAGTGGGCAGGCTTGTGTGAGTAAGTGGGCAGGCTGGTGGAAGGAAGTGAGATGAGTGGTGGGAGCAAGTGGGCAGGCTGGTGGGAGCAAGTGGGCAGGATGGTGGAAGGAAGTGAGCTGGCTGGTGGGAGGAAGTGAGTAGAGTGGTGGGTGCAAGTTGGCAGGCTGGTGGAAGGAAGTGAGCTGAGTGGTGGCAGTAAGTGGGCAGGCTGGTGTGAGCAAGTGTGCAGGATAGTGCAATAAAGTTAGCTGAGTGGTGGGAGCAAGTGGGCAGGCTGGTGGGAGCAAGTGAGCGGGCTAGTGGAAGGAAGTGAGATGAGTGGTGGGAGCAAGTGAGCAGGCTGGTGGAAGGAAGTGAGCAGGCTGGTGGAAGGAAGTGAGATGAGTGGTGGGAGTAAGTGGGCAGGATGGTGGGTAGAAGTGAACTGAGTGGTGGTTGGGAGTGAACAGGGAGGTGGGATGGAGTGAACAGGGAGGTGGGAGGGAGTAAACAGGGAGGTGGGAGGGAGTAAACAGGGAGGTGGGATGGAGTAAACAGGGTGGTGGGATGGAGTAAACAGAGAGGTGGGAGGGAGTAAACAGGGAGGTGGGAGGGAGTAAACAGGGAGGTGGGATGGAGTAAACAGGGAGGTGGGAGGGAGTAAACAGGGAGGTGGGAGGGAGTAAACAGGGAGGTGGGATGGAGTAAACAGGGAGGTGGGAGGGAGTAAACAGGGAGGTGGGAGGGAGTGAACAGGAAGGTGGGAGGGTTTGAGCAGGGAGGGAATGAGCAAGAAGGTAGAAGGTAGGAGTGAATGAGAAATGGTGGAATAGAGCAGACTAGATCGCAAATATGTACTGTAACAACCCAAAAAATAAAAAAATAAAAAGAATATTATATAGTTTGAAAAATGCTTACCTGAAGCACTTTGTTATTTTTCTTGGAAAAAAACACTGTATTTAGTATCAGATATAAAATTAGTCTGGAATATAAAATATAAAAAAATATGCTAAATATAATAAAAAATAAAATTAAAAATAAAAGAGAATGTAAAAAAAAATATTAAAACATATATATCAAGACAAAAATACATCGCTTAAAAAAAAAAAAAAACACATTAAAGGGAATAGAAAATCACTTTTAAACACAAAGGCATACATATAACTGCAATGAAATGATTACTCATTAATATAAATTTGTTAATAAAATTAAAAAAAATAATAATATTGTGAACGCTATTAAAAAAAAAAATAAATAAAAAAAAAATAATAAAATAATTGAAAACTTTTGACAAAAATATACTAAATAAATACACCAAGGTAAAAAAAAAATATTACTTACCTTTTGTTGGTTTATAAATGCTGCTAATGAAAAAGCAATAGATTTTGCTGTTTGCTGGAGCTCCTCGGCGCACATCCTTCTCCTAAGCTGTTCACTCTCTCTCTGCTAGCACATGTTCCCTTGTTCACATGAAAACAAAGGGATTCCCATTTCAAACATGGCGCCGGAATACACATAAAATCGCGTCACTTCCGGTTTTAAAATAACGCGATTTTAGCCCTCAGCGCTCCCTAGTGCCTCATGGGAAATGGTGGCACACATCTCCCAGGAGCACTAGCGAACGGTGGAGCAGAGGGAAGTGACATCTTCAGCCCAGGCAAGAGAAGAGGCAGATTTCGAGGGACCACATAGCAACAAGGAAAACAAGGTAAGTGAAATTTTTTTTTTTATCCAATTCGTTTTTTGTGATGGATTTCCAGCACAGTAAAGCATTTTATGTTTTATGGGTGGAACACCACTTTAAGGTAGCAAAACTGTTGAAAGGGCTTTCTGGTAATGGTGGTGTTTTACAGACAGGGATGGGAGTATTGGCTCGGTAAGTTTTTGTCCAGCTTTAAGATAAGGTAATCATTGATGTTGAGTGATGACTAGGGATGAGCTTTGAGTTCGAGTCGAACTCATGTTCGACTTGAACATCGGCTGTTCGCCAGTTCGCCGAACAGTGAACAATTTGGGGTGTTCGTGGCAAATTCAAAAGCCACAGAACACCTTTTAAAAGTCTATGGGAGAAATTAAAAGTGCTAATTTTAAAGGTTTATATGCATGGTATTGTCATAAAAAGTGTTTGGGGACCTGGGTCCTGCCCCAGGGGACATGGATCAATGCAAAAAAAGTTTTAAAAACTGTGTTTTTTCGGGAGCAGTGATTTTAATAATGCTTAAAGTAAAACAATAAAAGTGTAATATTCCTTGAAATTTCGTACCTGGGGGTGTCTATAGTATGCCTGTAAAGGGGCGCATGTTTCCCATGTTTAGAGCAGTCTGACAAAAAAAAACATTTAAAAGGAAAAAAAGTCATTTAAAACTACTCACGGCTATTAATGAATTGACGGTCCGACAATACACATAAAAGTTCATTGATAAAAATGGCATGGGAATTCCCCACAGGGGAACCCCGAACCAAAATTAAAAAAAAATTATGTGGGGGGTCCCCCTAAATTCCATACCAGGCCCTTCAGGTCTAGTATGGATATTAAGGGGAACCCCAGCCAAAATAAAAAAAAATGGCGTGGGGTCCCCCTCAAAATCCATACCAGACCCTTCAGGTCTGGTTTGGATTTTAAGGGGAACCCCGTGCCAAAATTTAAAAATAAAATGGCGTGGGGTCCCCCCAAAAATCCATACCAGACCCTTATCTGAGCATGCAACCTGGCAGGCCGCAGGAAAAGAGGGGGGACGAGAGAGCGCCCCCCCTACTGAACCGTACCAGGCCACATGCCCTCAACATTGGGAGGGTGCTTTGGGGTAGCCCCCCAAAGCACCTTGTCCCCATGTTGATGGGGACAAGGGCCTCATCCCCTCAACCCTTGCCCGGTGGTTGTGAGGGTCTGCGGGTGGGGGGCTTATCGGAATCTGGATCCCTAGATCCCGGTCCTCCCCCCTGTGTGAAATGGTAAGGGGGTACAAAAGTACCCCTACCATTTCACAAAATATGTCAAAAATGTTAAAAATGACAAGAGACAGTTTTTGACAATTCCTTTAATTAAATGCTTCTTCTTTCTTCTATCTTCTACCTTCCTTCAGTTTCTTCCTCCATCTTCTTCTTCTTCTGGTTCTTGTGGTTCTTCCTCCGGTGTTCTCGTCCGGCATCTTCCTCAGCGGCGTCTTCTTCCCTTCTTCTTCTCAGGCCGCTCCGCATCCACCATGATGAGAGGCTCCCGCTATGTGACGCTTCTTGTCTTCTGACGGTTCTTAAATAACAGAGGGCGGGGCCACCCGGTGACCCCGCCCCATCTGACGCACGTGAACTTGACAGGGACTTCCCTGTGGCATTCCCCGTGATGTCAGAGGGGGTGGGGTCACCCGTTAGGTAACAGGTGACCCCGCCACCCTCTGACATCATGGGGAATGCCACAAGAAAGTCCCCATGCATCAGAGGGGGGCAGGGTCACCGGGTGGCCCCGCCCTCCATTATTTAAGAACCGTCAGAAGACAAGAAGCATTGCACAGTGGGAGCCTCCCATCATGGTGGATGCGGAGCGGCCCGAGAAGAAGGGAAGAAGATGCCATGGAGGAAGATGCCAGACGAGAACACCATTTTTAAAAAAAATTTGGCCGGGGTTCCCCTTAATATCCATACCAGACCTGAAGGACCTGTTTATGGGCGCCACCACCAGTGGCCAAGGCCCAATTTTTCAGCCTCTGTTTAACAGGGGCGGGTAATTACAATTTTTGATGCAATTCTTTGCAGCAGGGCTCGTTCCTGCGCTCCAACTAGAGTATCTGTGAGGGGTTGCAGTGTTGTGGCACCAGTGCCTAAGGCCCAATTTTTCTGTCCCTGTTCAACAGGGACATGTAATTACAATTCTTGATCTGATTTTTCACAGCAGGGCCCGTTCCAGCGCCCACCAAGAGTAACTGTGAGGACTTACTGTGTTGTGGCACCAGCACCACCACCATCACCAAAGGCCCAATTTTTCTGCCCCTGTTCAACAGGGGCATGTAATTACAATTCTTGATCTAATACTTCACAGCAGGGCCCTGTGAGAGCTTACAGTGTTGTGGCAACACCAACAACTAAGGCCACAATTTCTGAGTATATAGGGCAGGCCCCTACTTTCAAACATCCAACTTACAAACGATTCCTACTTGCAAATGGAAGGAGACAACAGGAAGTGAGATGAAATCTACCCCTAGGAAGGGAAATTCTCTCCTGTAAGAGTTAATATGGGAAAAACATTTCTCCTTTCCACTGATGTTTTATCACCAATCCTTGTTTCACTAAAAACCCCAAATTTTCTAAAAACATTTGTCATTGGGACAGAAAGTGAGGTGTAATCTTCTGAAGAGGAGCGCACACAGCAAAACAAATGCCACAGGGGTGATAACCCTTCCCTATATTTTCCAAAAAGCTTAAAATAGATTTTTTTGGCTGCACGTTAAAAATTACAAACAGATTCTACTTAACAACAAACCTACAGTCCCTGTCTTGTTTGCACCGCCTGTATACTGCTGTTTAGAGTATATAGGGCCTGGGGGCCCCACGCCTTTCCTTTTTTTAATTTGGGTGCAGGGTTCCCCTTAATATCCATACAAGACCCAAAGGGCCTGGTAATGGACTGGGGGGTACCCATACTGTTTCACTGATTTTCATCCCTATTACTGGGACCTGACACTACATTAAAGCCGTAAGCAGTTTTGAATGACTTTTATTCCTTTAAAAATGTAATTTTGTTGCAGGGACTGTTCTAAGCATGGGAAACATGTACCACTTTACAGGCATACTATAGACACCCCCCCAGGTACGATATTTAAAGGAATATTTCACTTTTTTTTCACTTTAAGCATCATTAAAATCACTGCTCCCGAAAAAACTGACATTTTTAAAACTTTTTTTTGCATTGATACATGACCCCTGGGGCAGGACCCGGGTCCCCAAACCCTTTTTAGGACAATACCATGCAAATTAGCCTTTAAAATTAGAACTTTTGATTTTGAACATTCGAGTCCCATAGACTTCAATGGGGTTCTAACGTTCGTGCAAATTTTCAGTCCTTCGGAATTTTCTGGTGCGAACCGAACTGGGGCGTGTTTGGCTTATCCCTAGCCAGCATCAGTTGATGGATGTCTGGAGAATACAACACCATAAAACGCATGATTATACATTCCACTCTGCTGTCCACAGGACATACTCAAGAATTGACTTATTTCTGGTAGAATACAGATTGTTAGAGATAGTTAGTAGTTCGAACATAGAAATTGTTACTTTCTCAGATCATGCTCCAGTTTCAATAGAGTTAAAAATGGAGGGACTCCAAAAGAGTAAAAACACCTGGAGACTGAATGAAGTGTTTCAAGATGCAGTTGCAGTGGAGAGGATTAAAAAAGAGCTAGATCAGTATTTTATAAGCAATAATAGTTCAGAAGAAATATCCGAAATGACAGTATGGGAGGCACATAAAGCCTGCATCAGGGGTATTTTGATTTCAATAGGAGCAGAGACCAAAAAGGAGAGGCGAAGGAAAAGAGAGGAGCTACATAAAGAAATCTATGACCTCGAACAGCATCCTAAAAGAACGGGAGAACATGAAACAGAATTGTCAGTCATATTAAAAAGAGAAGAATTAAAAGAACTTATTGAACAAGAAAATAGAAGGGCTCTATATAGATAGAAGAAAGAGCGGTATCAGTGGGGAGATATCGGCTAAATACCTAGCAAAAATGTTAAAAAAGAAAGCGGGGTTGAATTTCATAGAGAGCATATAAACGGGCACGAGAGAAAAGGAGTATACAACCACAGATATTGCACGGGCTTTCCAAGAGTACTATGGAAAACTTTACTCGATTACCCAGAAAGATACCCCCGACAAGGTAACAAAGAGGATAGACAATAAAAAGGGTTTTTTTAAATGAATTAGGACTAAAAATCCCACTAGATAAACTTAGTAACCTGGAGGACCCAATAACAGAAGCTGAGATAATAAAACCTTAAAGGAGTCACCTGCTGGGAAAAGCCCAGGCCCGGATGGGTTGACCACTGTATATTATAAGAAGTTCAGAGACATCTAGGTCCCCAAGATGTGCCCATATATGAATGGGATTGGAGCTAAATGGGATATACATAGGGAAGCATTAGAGGCCGCAATTACCATTATCCCAAATGAAGGAAAGGATGCTACAATGTGTTCAAGCTATCGACCCATTTCATTATTGAATGCTGATGTGAAGTTGTTCGTGAAGATTCTAGCTGGCAGAATGAAGATAGTAAAAAAAGACTTGGTGCATACAGACCAAGTAGGTTTTATTCCAGCTAGGGAAAGTAGGGACAATGGAGTTAGAACGCTTTTACTGGTAAAAAAGATAATTTAGAATAAATCCCCAGGACTACCTCTATCAACAGATGCCAAAAAAGTGTTTGATAGAGTAGACTGGGGATTTATGCGGAACACACTGGAAGCATTCGGAGTGGGCCCGAAGATGACCCGCTGGATAAATGCCCTTTATAAACATCCTACAGCAAGGGTAAAAATAAACGGGACACTCTCAGGGCCCTTCCAGATTTTTAACGGCACCCGACAGGGGTGCCCTTTGTCCCCATTATTGTTTGTTCTCTCATTAGAACCACTCCTGGTAGGGATTAGACAAAACCCGGACATCAAGGGGATAAAACTTGATGATGAAGAACATGAAATAGCAGCATTCGCCAACGATATCCTGTTTTGTATTACCTGTCCTAGGACAACCCTACCCAACTTAATGAAATCACTAAAAACATATGGAGACTTAGCAAATTTTAAAATGAACCTTTCAAAATCAGAGATACTTAATATAAGCATTACGGCCCAGGAGGAACGGTTATACCAACAGGATTTCCCATTTCGTATGGCGAGATACAGACTTAAAATACTTAGGAGTTAAAATAACACCATCCTACCATCCGACCTTTTACCAACAAAATTTTATTCCGCTATTAAATTAAATCAAAACAGAATTTAAAAATATTGCATCTGGGTAGGATAAATAGTTTTAAAATGAAAATCCTCCCTAAGATATTGTACAAAATACAAATGTTATCAATTTTTTTACCAAAAGAATACTTCAATACTCTAAATACATTACTCCACAGATGTATATGGCAGAATAAAAAGCCCCGTATAAGTATGGCAGTTCTAATGAGAGATAAGGGTCAAGGGGGTCTGGGTGTACCAGATATTAAGATTTACTATAACGCAATTCTAATGACACGGGTGGTGGAGTGGGTAAAAAAGAATAAAGAAAAAAGTTGGGTCAATATGGAAAGCGCTATTAGTAAGGTTGCACTGGGGGAAATAATTTGGACCCCGCCACACGTAAGAGAGTTACACGAGTATACGCGCACTATTACACGGACAGCGATGGCCATTTGGGACACGGTACACAAAAAAAAATGGGGATTTAATTCCCCCATGATACCATTAAGGAACACAAATTATTTTGCACCCGGGCAGGAGGGCATGTTTGGTACGTAGATAAAAAAAACAAGACGCACAATTAAAAGATATTATGTTAAATGGTAAGATTTGCACTTTTCAGGATTTAGTTAACTAAAAAGATGTAATGGAGATAGATAGGTGGAGGTATGCACAGCTAAAGCACTTTGTGGAGTCCCTACACCTACCGATCAGGTCCGAAGATAACTTGCTCCCATTGGAAAGATTGTGTTTAGAGACGGGAGGGAAGAGGCTTATTTCCACGATTTATAAAATATGGAATGGGTTAAAAGCAACAGGGGATCCCCCTTATATAGTAAAATGGGTAGAAGAGTTGGGCACAGGAGAAATAGACATAGATGTAGGAAAAATATTACGGTTGACACACATCACATTAACCGATTGCAGCGCGTTAGAAATTAACTATAAGTGTTTAGCACAATGGTACATAACCCCAGATATAGTACACCATTACCAAAAAGAGACCACAAAATTATGTTGGTGGAGCTGTGCAGAAATAGGAACCATGTCCCATATATAGTGGACATGCTCCAAAATAAAAACATTCTGGAAAGAGGTAACAGCAACAATACAGGAAATTATGGGCATCAAAATCTTATAAGAGCCATGGGTATGCCTATTTCTTGGGATTAGAACCCCTATTAAACAGTATACAAGAACACTGGTGCCTCAGTTATTAAACACAGTGAAAAGATTAATAAACAGGCAATGGCAGGACCCAGAGAGCCCGACCCTGAGGAGCTGGTTCTGTAAAATAAACAAAATATATAATTTGGAGCTTTTGATGTATAGTGGGGAGGAAGGAGAAGTTGGGTTCAAAGCAAAATGGAGAGACTGGTTAAAATATAAACAGAAAATGAGTTTTGCCAAAATAATGGGAGTATAGTTAGTATAAGGATGGGGGAAATGAGATGGGTGGGTTGGAAAGGAGAGATGGGGTAGTGTCTGGTGGGAGGTGGGGAACATGGTGGGGGTAAGGTATGCATATTTGAAATGTAAATTGGTCATATTAAAGAAAGAAGGGCTGAATGGGGAATATGGCCCTGATTGAATATTGAATTTTGTATGTACTGTATATTAAACTCAATAAAGATACTAAAAAAAAAAAAAAAGATCACACTGATAATATACAGCTATTAGGTAGCAGAACAGCAATGCCTAGGCAATGTCACATTTCAAGAAATGCACTACTTTCTATATATTTCCTATAAGATAGCAAATCTCAACTTTTTGAGTATAGGACCACTTTAATGGGTATTGAAGGAGTTGCAGCAACTGAGACAATATTATTTCTGAAGCTAGTAGCCCTCAGTATTTGGGCACATTTGATCTTTTAGAGAAAAAATTTATAACAACTACCAGTTCACTTTCAGCTCCCAGGGAATTCTTTCATTTACTCAGACTGGGCTAGAATACTGTCATCTGAATTTCCATTGCCTGTCATAAACAATTCCTACACTTGCCATTACAGTGTTTTTTATAAATGTTTCCCAGAACAGAGATAATAGGAGAGGTTGTTTAGCCCACTTAGGTAAGATGCACATAAAGAGACGTGTGATTTATTATTCTTTTTTTGTCAAAAATATATTTCCTTCTACCAGATGGTTCATACTCTAAATTGGCTTCCCTTTATAATTTTTGAAAAATACCATGCTTTTTGCGGCAATACCTTTTCAGTAGTAAGCTAGACTTTTCCTTAAATTGACACTCATATCTTTCCTCAGTGATGCATGAATATGTGTCGTGGATGAAGGTTTGCTTAAGTGGAAGCGATGCATTGCATAATTCCATCACATCTCTTTCCAGTCTAAAAAGACACCCGCTTAATGACTTGAACATTTATGAAGTGATGGATTGATGAAAAGCTATATGTCAGTATATATAATATATTTGTCAGGAATTAGGTCTAACAAATATTGTTTAATCACCTACTTTTTTCTTTCATTATATGTACAGTTATGATTTGTTTAGGTGATTTTTTTACCTTGTTTAGAAGAAGGAAAAAGACACACATGGTCGGTTAAAAAAAAAAAAAAAAAAAAAAATATATATATATATATATATATATATATATATATATATATATATATATATACATACACACTTCTGGAGATGTACTTTATAGTATGTTACTTTGAAGTGCTTTTAATCCTCTACCTAAAGTCCATTACAGCCACTATAATTTAATCGCCAATGAAACTGATAATACATAAAAATGTGTGTTTTACTAGACTACAAATTAAAAAGGAAGCCTAGAACTTTAAACCTGTTATTGTCAGCACTGCATCACCATTCTGCCTGTTTTTTTGTTCTCTCATGCCGTGTACACACATGGGCAGACTTTCCGATCGGACTGGTCCGACGGACCGAATCCGGCGGACAATCCGACCATTTGTGGTCTGCATCGGACTTCCGACGGACCGTTTCGGTCAGAAATCTGATGTACTTTAGATTTGAAGCCTGCTTCAAATCTTGCAGTAATGTATGATTATTCCTGCGCTATCATGTGTGTTATAATGAAGCTAGTGGAAAAGCTGCCTGCACCGAATAGGGTACACCCTGCCCCTACTAGTCAGTGAAAACAAAAAATGAAGCATGGTGCTGCGTTAATCCAGCCACAAAATTAATATTACAAAATAAAACAATAAAAATACAGTGTAAAGTGACGGTGCTAATGGTGTATACACTAGTCAAAGAGCATAGAATAATAAAAATAAACCATAAACATAAAGTGACAGTGTTAGTAGTATCACACTATCAAATAAATAACAACTAGTGGCTATAACAAAAGGGTAAATCAACACACATGTGATCAGAACATGTGAAAAGTAAATACGGTGTGTGTAAAAGCAACTTGCAGACAGAATCAGTGATAGTCACACCAAAGGATGAACTTAATCTAAAATATACCTATTAGATACAAACAGTGCAGATATCTACAAAAAATAGCTTAAACAAAGTGCAAAATGTACAATGTGAATAATATCATATTGTGCATACCATGTACACAGCAAGCAAACATAGAGCAAAGTGACGTGTGCAAAAAACGATCCTTGTGACTAAAAGTTCATAATGTCCGAATAAAGTGAATAGTGAACATATGACAATCCTCCTTTAGAGGGTGAGGTGACTGGAACAGATCTATATTGGTGTTTCCTCTTCGTGCAACAAACCACACTATACCACAAATACCACATTATAAGTAATCTCCCCTTACCTTCAGGTAATGGGGTAATAGCATGAGACTAGGGATGAGCTTCGAGTTCGAGTCAAACTCATGTTCGACTCGAATATTGGCTGTTCGCAAGTTCGCCGAACAGCGAACAATTTGGGGTGTTCGCGGCAAATTCGAATGCCGCAGAACACTCTTTAAAAGTCTATGGGAGAAATCAAAAGTGCTAATTTTAAAGGCTTATATGCAAGTTATTGTCATAAAAAGTGTTTGGGGACCCGGGTCCTGCCCCAGGGGACATGGATCAATGCAAAAAAAAGTTTTAAAAACGGCCGTTTTTTCAGGAGCAGTGATTTTAATAATGCTTAAAGTCAAACAATAAAAGTGTAATATCCCTTTAAATTTCGTAGCTGGGGGGTGTCTATAGTATGCCTGTATAGGGGCGCATGTTTCCCGTGTTTAGAACAGTCTGACAGCAAAATGACCCCGCCCCCCGTTATTTAAGAACCGTCAGACGAGGAGACACCGTCACACAGCGGGAGCCTCCCTCCATGCCAGCATGGGTGTGGAACGGCCCGGAGAAGAAAATGAAGAAGAGAAGAAGAGAAGAAGGAAGAAGAGAAGAGGATGAAGAAGAAGATGAAGAGAAGAGCGGGAGCCTCCCCCCATGCCATGGGTGCAGAGCGGCCCGAGGAGAAGAAGATAGAAGACGCCGCGGAGGAGATGCTGGACGAGAATGCCGGAGGAAGAACCAGAAGAGCCAGAAGAACCAGAAGAAGAAGAAGAAGAAGATGAAGGAAGATAGAAGAAAGAAGAAGCATTTAAATAAAGGAATTGTCAAAAACTGTCTCTTGTCATTTTTAACATTTTTGACAGTTTTTTAGTGAAATGGTAGGGGTAAGTACCCCCTTACCATTTCACACAGGGGGGGGGGTGGGATCTGGGGGTCCCCTTGTTAAAGGGGGCTTCCAGATTCCGATAAGCCCCCCCGCCCACAGACCCCCACAACCACCGGCCAGGGTTGTGGGGATGAGGCCCTTGTCCTCATCAACATGGGGACAAGGTGTTTTGGGGGGCTACCCCAAAGCACCCTCCCAATGTTGAGGGCATGTGGCCTGGTATGGTTCAGGAGGGGGGGGCCGCACTCTCGTCCCCCCCTCTTTTCCTGTGGCCTGCCAGGTTGCGTGCTCGGATAAGGGTCTGGTATGGATCTTTGGGGGGACCCCACGCCGTTTTTTTTTTTTTTGGCATGGGGTTCCCCTTAAAATCCATACCAGACCTGAAGGGCCTGGTATGGAATTTAGGGGGACTCCCATGTCATTTTTTTTTTTTAATTTTGGTTCGGGGTTTCCCTGTGGGGAATTCCCATGCCATTTTTATCAATGAACTTCTATGTGTATTGTCGGCAATGCAATAGCCGCGGGTAGTTTTAAATGGGCTTTTTCCTTCGAAATGTCATTTTGCTGTCAGACTGTTCTAAACACGGGAAACATGTGCCCCTTTACAGGCATACTATAGACACCCCCCAGCTACGAAATTTAAAGGGATATTACACTTTTATTGTTTGACTTTAAGCATTATTAAAATCACTGCTCCTGAAAAAATGGCCGTTTTTAAAACTTTTTTTTGCATTGATCCATGTCCCCTGGGGCAGGACCCAGGTCCCCAAACACTTTTTATGACAATAACTTGCATATAAGCCTTTAAAATTAGCACTTTTGATTATTCATGCTCGTGTCCCATAGACTTTAACGGTGTTCGCATGTTCGAGCGAACTTTTTTCCTGTTCGCATGTTCTGGTGCGAACCGAACAGGGGGGTGTTCGGCTCATCCCTACATGAGACCAGTATTGGAAGCAACAGCCCTTTTATCCTATTGCAGGAACTTTATTCCTTCCAGGTATCGGGGTAACAGTGTAAGACCAGTGTCTGGGAGTAGCAACCTTTTATCCTATAATCGACATCTTTATGCAGGAACTCAGTCCTATTCAAAGATATCCTCCCTGTCTTCTCATGGCTTCATTTGAAATGTGTGTTGTGCAGACAGCCCTTATTTACTTTTCACATGTTCTGATCACATGTGTGTTGATTCACCCTTTTGTTATAGCCACTAGTTGTTATTTATTTGGTAGTGTGATACTACTAGCACTGTCACTTTATGTTTATGGTTTATTTTTATTATTCTATGCTTTTTAACTAGTGTATACACCATTAGCACCGTCACTTTACACTGTATTTTTATTGTTTTATTTTGTAATATTAATTTTGTGGCTGGATTAGCGCAGCACCACGCTTCATTTTTTGTTTCCACTGCTTCAAACCTTTCCGTCGTAACTCCACCAGACTCAGTTCCTAACGGAAAGCCTGTTCGTCTGTATGCTGGTCTGACAGACCAGATACGACGCAAGGGCAGGGCACTGCATCTCGCGCTCGCTGCAATAGGAAAAACAAATTTTCCTATTGTGGCGAGCGCGAGGGGGAGGCGATGATGTCAGTTAGGTCTGGTCTGGATTTTAAGGTGCACCCCTACTCCGAAAAAATGGCGTGGGGTCCCCCAAAATCCATACCAGACCCCTATACGAGCACGCAGCCTGGCCGGTCAGGAAAGCGGGTGGGGACGAGCGAGCGCCCCCCCTCCTGAACCGTACCAGGCCGCATGCCCTCAACATAGGGGGGTGGGTGCTTTGGGGGAGGGGGCGCCCCCCATCCCAAAGCACCTTGTCCCCATATTGATGAGGACAAGGACCTCTTCCCAACAACCCTGGCCGTTGGTTGTTGGGGGCTGCGGGCTTATCGGAATCCGGGAGCCCCCTTTAATAAGGGGGCCCCAGATCCCGGCCCCCCACCCTATGTGAATGAGTATGAGGTACATCGTACCCCTACCCATTTACCTAGGGAAAAAGTGTCAATAAAAAAAACACTAGACAGGTTTTTAAAGTAATTTATTAGACAGCTCCCGGGGTCTTCTTCCGACTTCGGGGGTCTCTCCGGCCTCTCCTCCCGATGTCTGTTTCTTCTCCGCTCTCTCTGGCGTCTTCTCCCGATGTTCGCCCTCTTCTCCCTCTCTCCCGTTCTTCTGCCAGGCTCCTCCGCTATCTTCTGCTCTTTTGCTGCTCTTTTGCTAGCGGTGGCCCGGTCTTCTTCATTGTCTTCTCCCCTCTTCTCTTCTTCCAATGTTGACATGACGCTCTCTCCTGCTTTAATGCTGCGTGGAGCGCTCCGCAATGACTTATATAGGCGGTGACCCCGCCCCCTTATGACATTACAGTCCCGGGGCATGCTGGGACTGTGAGGTCGTAAGGGGGCATGGTCACCGGGTGATGTTGACCACGCCCCCTTATGCCATCACAGTCCCAGCATGCCCAGGGACTGTGACGTTATAAGGGGGCGGGGTCACCGCCTATATAAGTCATTGTGCACCGCTCACACACCATTACAGCGGGAGAGAGCATTGTGTCAACATCGGAAGAAGAGAAGAGGGAAGAAGACGACGCAGAAATCCGGGCCACCGCTAGCAAAAGAGCGGCAAAAGAGCGGAAGATAGCGGAGGAGCCCGGCAGAAGAACCGGAGAGCAGGAGAAGAGGCCGAACACTGAGAGAAGAACCTGACTTGGTTAAATGGATGATAGGCAACTCCTATCCTCATATTGATTAGTGGTCCCAAATGAATAATAACTACTGCAGTAGGGAACAGACACAAAAGATACGCTCAGCATCTTTCCAAATAACTGTTCTGCTTTATTATGACGCAATTGAAGGTTTTTATACACATGATTATGTAGGTATCACATTAATATTACAATTGTACGTTTATGGTAACAAGGGGTGTTACATAGGCAGGCTAATTCTAATCAGGACTCAAAGAATGTAAACATGTACTGAAAAACATTATTAGTTCTGTGTGCACAGTGACGGCAGTGTGCAATACATACAAAATAGAATACAATTATTTACAGAACTTACAAATTTCCATTACAAACCGAACATTGGGAGAAGAGGCCGGAGAGAGCGGAGAAGAACCGGACATTGGGGGAAGACACCGGAAAGAGCGGAGAAGAACCGGACATCGGGAGAAGAGACCGGAGAGAACGCCCATAGTCAGAAGAAGGCCCCCGGAGCTGTCTAATAAATTACTTTAAAATCTAGTGTGTTTTTTTATTGACACTTTTTCCCTAGATGAATGGGTAGGGGTATGATGTACCCCATACTCATTCACATAGGGTGGGGGGCGGGATCTGGGGGCCCCCTTATTAAAGGGGGTTCCCGGATTCCGATAAGCCCACCGCCCGCAGACCCCGACAACCAACGGCCAGGGTTACCGGGAAGAGGCCCTTGACCTCACCCAGAGGACTCAGAATAGAATGCCTCTGCAAACTTATGCTGCATGGCCTCCCTGATTCTGCAAAGCCTGTATAAGGGCCCTAGGATTTGTGGTATCAAGGAGAGGGATCATTACTGGCTGGCAATCCTTGATCTATGTTACAAGGGTAAAGTTGCAGAACTCATCCAGCCTTTGCAGAGGCAGCAGAGGATGAAACATCCTCAGGAGGCCTTGAAGAAAGGTTTGTGTAATGTATTTCCAGACCCTGGGAGGTTACCATTTCCTGGAGCTGGACAACATGTTGCTGAGTAGGGATGAGCCAAACACCCCCCAGTTCGCACCAGAACCTGCGAACGGACCGAAAATTTGCACAAATGTTAGAACCCCATTGACGTCTATGGGACTCGAACGTTCAAAATCAAAAGTGCTAATTTTAAAGGCTAATTTTCATGGTATTGTCCTAAAAAGGGTTTGGGGACCTGGGTCCTGTCCCAGGGGACATGTATCAATGCAAAAAAAGTTTTAAAAATGTCAGTTTTTTCGGGAGCAGTGATTTTAATGATGCTTAAAGTAAAAAAAAGTGAAATATTCCTTTAAATATTGTACCTGGGGGTGTCTATAGTATGCCTGTAAAGAGGCGTGTGTTTCCCGTGCTTAGAACAGTCCCTGCACAAAATGACATTTTTAAAGGAATAAAAGTCATTTAAAACTGCTTGCGGCTTTAATGTAATGTCGGGTCCTGGCAATATGGATGAAAATCAGTGAGACAAATGGCATGGGTACCCCCCAGTCCATTACCAGGTCCTTTGGGTCTTGTATGGATATTAAGGGGAACCCATATTAAAAAAGGGAAAGGCGTGGGACCCCCAGGCCTTATATACTCTGAACAGCAGTATACAGGTGGTGCAAACAAGACAGGGACTGTAGGTTTGTTGTTCAGTAGAATCTGTTTGTAATTTTGAACTGGTACATTTTTAAGTGTAGCTCCAGCCAAAAAATCTATTTTTAAGCTTTTTGGAAAACATAGGGAAGGGTTATCAACCCTGTAACATTTGTTTTGCTGTCTGTGCACCTCTTCAGAAGATTTCACCTCACTTTCTGTCCCAATAACAAATGTATTTTGAAAATTTGGGGTAGTGAGACAAGGATTGGTGATAAAGCATCAGTGGAGACGAGACACGTTTTTCCCATATTAACTCTTACAGGAGAGAATTTCCCTTCCTAGGGGTAGATTTTATCGCACTTCCTGTTGTCTCCTACTGTTTGCAAGTGGGAGTCGTTTGTAAGTTGGATTTTTTAAAGTAGGGGCCTGCCCTATATACGCTGCAGAAATTGTGGCCTTAAGTGTTGGTGTTGCCACAACACTGTAAGCCCTCACAGTTACTCTTGGTGGGTGCAGGAACAGGCCCTGCTGTGAAATATTAGATTAAGAATTGTAATTGCATGCCATTGTTGAACAGTGGGCCTTTGGTGGTGGTGGTGGTGGTGTTGTTGGTGCCACAACACAGTAAGTCCTCACAGTTACTCTTGGTGGGTGCTGGACCGGGCCCTGCTGTGAAATATTATATCAAGAATTGTAATTACATGCACCTGTTGAACAGGGGCAGAAAAATTGGGCCTTTGGTGGTGGTGGTGTTGCCACAACACTGTGAACCCTCACAGTTACTCTTGGTGGGTGCAGGAATGGGCCCTGCTGTGAAATATTAGATCAAGAATTGTAATTACATGTCCCTGTTGAAAAGGGGCAGAAAAATTGGGCCTTAGGCACTGGTGCCACAACACTGCAACCCCACACAGATGCTATAGTTGGAGCGCAGGAATGAGCCCTGCTGCAAAGTATTGCATCAAAAATTGTAATTATACGCCCCTGTTTAACAGTTGCTAAAAATTTGGGCCTTGGGCACTGGTGCTGGTGCCACAACACTGCAACCCCTCACAGATACTCTAGTTGGAGCGCAGGAATGAGCCCTGCTGCAAAGTATTGCACCAAAAATTGTAATTTCACGCCCCTGTTAAACAGGGGCAGAAACAATGTTCTTACAAGCTATCAGCATGAAAATTGAGGAGAAAGAGGATTGTCACTCAACACAACAGGATAGTCACTCAGCATCAGCATAGGCAGTCTTGAAGGGATCTCACATTAAAAAAAAAATCAATTGGTTACATCAGCATCAGGTGCTTGGTAGCTGGTGATCCAAGACTGATTCATTTTTATGAAGGTCAGCCGATTGACCGATTCGGTGGACAGACGAACCCTGTGATCGGTTACAAAGCCTCCAGCAGCACTGTATATGCGTTCCGAAAGAATGCTGGATGCAGGACAGGCCAGTAGCTCAATTGCATACTGTGCAAGCTCTGGCCAGTGATCCATCCTCAAGACCCAGTAACCCAGAGGATTTTCGGTGGGAAAGGTGTCCAAGTCAGTTCTTGCCCCTAGGTATTCCTGCACCATGTAAAACAGACGCTGGCGATGGTTGCTAGAACCGATCATACCTTGGGGCTGCGGACTAAAAAATTGTCTAAATGCATCGGTCTGACGGCCACCTTCTCCACCGCTCCTTCTGTGATTGACCAAAGCCTCAGCAACACGTTGTCTAGGAGGACCAGGAAATTGTAACCTCCCAGGCTCTGGAAACGCATTGAACAAACCTTTTTGCAAGTGATCTGGAAGATGTTTCATCCTCTGATCCCTCTGTGACGGCAAGATAAGGTCCGCCACCTTACCCTTAATCAGTGTAGCGCTGGACACAAAAAAAATTAATAATGATGTGAAAAATGACTGAGAAAATATTGTGCACAATCCCCAACGCTACCAGATAACCATTGAGTGAGATATCTTCAGCGAAGAAAAAATATATATAATAAATATATCCAAAACAAACAGTGTGGCATTAGACTAATAATGCAATACAAAAATATATGATATAGACACACATGGATTGCTCATCTAAGGATTATGCCATCATAGAATAAATAGTGAAAATCATCTAAGTGATATTCCTTATTAATGTGAGTCCATACCCAGAGTGGTATATACAAGAGAAAATATTATGTGAAAAAATAAAAAATAAAAAATAAAAATTATGAAATAAAAAATAGTGAAATAAAAGTTCAAGATTGTTCCAAATAGCAAAATATTGATTCCAAAGAAATCCAGAGTAAGCTTATTGCGTGGTTCAGGTTTGCTTGATCCACCTCTCGTGCAGCCCACCACCGGATGGTAAAATTAAAGGCTTACCGAAAAGCCTGCGACCACCCTTACTCAGGGGGGTCAAAACTGGCTTAGTAGTGGAAAATAGATGGATTCTCTGAAGTCCCTCTCTCTTCGCCAGACAAGTAATCCACAGCAACGGGGACCCCAATATGGAAGAAAGCTCCCTGGGATACGTTCGATGCTCCTTCCCAAAAGGGCCAGGTACCAATGAGCAACAGGTGCCAAGGGAAAAAGACAAAAAGGATCTCCAATAGTGCAGATTGATAAAAGGGGGCTCAATTTATTAAGCTAAAATACAGTAGAAGCACTTACAGCAAAGTGACAATGAGAAATGACTCCTTAGCGGTTTAAAATCAATTCGCGCATGCGCTATGCGTATCAGCGTTGTCACCCTACGGCCGTTTTGTCACAACTGACGTCATCAGGGGTACGTGATTGCACACACGCATACGCATTATATAGCTCAGCAGCGCTGCCTAAAGCGGCGCTATTGGTTAGCTCAGACTAAATTGGATGTTGTAATTGGTCAATCTAAAGCCTCCAATCTATAGGTAACACCTGGTACAAAATTGGTAAACAATTGAGACCCTATTGAGACCCAGTCCCTATTTCCTACAGAGGTAGGAAATAGGGACCGGAGGGACCTATTAATGGACAAACCTCCCCGAACAGAAGATAGGGAGGATTTTGGACTTGCTTTCATCACCACCTATTCAAGCCAACATTGGGCCATAAAAAGGATCATAAAAAAACATTGGCCAGTTATTAAAAATGACCGAATCCTTGGGCCCTTACTGTTGGACAAACAGCGGGTCTTGTTTAGGGGAGCCACCAGTTTTAGACACATGTTGGCACCTAATGTCCCGGATCCACCTGTGCGTTTGAGTTTTTTTGGGGACCTTAAGGGATTTTCTCCATGTAGAAGGTGTGTAGTGTGTAGGGTCAACACACTAAAGGACAGGAGATTGACTGAATTTACTTCAGTCAATACGGGTCTAACATACCCTAATAAATCATTAATTACATGTACCACCAAATGTGTCGTATACCTCCTCAGGTGCCCCTGCGGGTTGGAATATGTTGGACGCACCGTTAGAAAGTTGCACGTGAGGCTGGGTGAACATATTACCAACATTAGCAGGGCTTTGACAAGCACAGTGTTTCTAGACACTATGATCTCGTGCATAATCGACACCCAAAGGGCACTACCTTTATTGGCATAGAGAAATACATTCCCCACTGGCGTGGCAGCAATGGTAAGAGAGTCATCTCTAGATCCGAGACCAACTGGATCTACCGTTTGGGTTCTCATGCCCCCAGTGGCTTGAATATAGAATGGGACATCAACTGTTTTATTAATAACAGTTGATGTCTCATTCGAGGTTATTGTTTTTGTTGATAATAGTTGAGGTCCTACTTGAGGTACTTTGTCCTTTCTTTAACTATGGGATTGCCTCTTTGTGGTTGTTCCTTTTTATTACTTGGATTATTCGATTTCTTTCCACATAATTTTATTTATATACCTTCTTGGGTGTCTAGTGACAAATTTTTGGTTCCTTTACCTATGATCATGTTAAGAATTTAATTATAGACATCTGTATAAGGGTTATAATGGGAGAGCCATATCGTTTGGGAGGAGGGTATATAATATAACACTTTATTTACTCCCGAGCTTTGTTAATTATTATACTTTGGAGTTTATTTGAGCTCCAATTTTTTAATTTTTTAATTTTTTAATTTTATGATCTTGGTTCACATTATCAATATTGCTTTCTTTAGTATATTAAGTAATATACATTGGGTAGACATGGTGTTGTTTACAAATTAAACTATGTTTCTAGCTGCTAAGTGTTTTATACTGCAGAATTCTTTTTATTTAATTGTCTATTTGCTTAAGAATCTTGTAAATATCCACTAGATGGCGCCATTGTGGTCAGTTCTCTATTATGTGTACGTTTAGCCAACGTCTCAATTGTTTACCAATTTTGTACCAGGTGTTACTTATAGATTTGAGGCTTTAGACTGACCAATTACAACATCCAATTTAGTCTGAGCTAACCAATAGCGCCGCTTTAGGCAGCGCTGCTGAGCTATATAATGCGCATGCGCAATCACGTACCCCTGATAACGTCAGTTGTGACGAAACAGCCATAGGGTCACAACGCTGATACGCATAGCGCATGCGCAAATTGATTTTAAGGAGTCTTTTCTCATTGTCACTTTGCTGTAAGTGCTTCTACTGTATTTTAGCTTAATAAATTGAGCTCCTTTTTATCAATCTTCACTATTGGAGTTCCTTTTTGTCTTTTTCCCTTGGTACCTGTGGCTCATTGGTCCCTGGCCCTTTTGGGAAGGAGCATCGAACGTATCCCAGGGAGCTTTCTTCCATATTGGGGTCCCCGTTGCTGTGGATTACTTGTCTGGCGAAGAGAGAGGGACTTCAGAGAATCCATCTATTTTCCACTACTAAGCCTGTTTTGACCCCCCTGAGTAAGGGCGGCCGCAGGCTTTTCGGTAAGCCTTTAATTTTACCATCCAGTGGTGGGCTGCACGAGAGGTGGATCAATCAAACCTGAACCACGCAATAAGCTTACTCTGGATTTCTTTGGAATCAATATTTTGCTATTTGGGACAATCTTGAACTTTTATTTCACTATTTTTTATTCCATAATTTTTATTTTTTATTTTTTCACATAATATTTTCTCTTGTATATACCACTCTGGGTATAGACTCACATTAATAAGGAATATCACTTAGATGATTTTCACTATTTATTCTATGATGGCATAATCCCTAGATGAGCAATCCATGTGTGTCTATATCATATATTTTTGTATTGTATTATTAGTCTAATGCCACACTGTTTGTTTTGGATATATTTATTATATATATTTTTTCTTCGCTGAAGATATCTCACTCAATGGTTATCTGGTAGCGTTGGGGATTGTGCACAATACTTTCTTAGTCATTTTTCACATCATTATTTATTAATTTTTTTGTGTCCAGCGCTACACTGATTATTGTTTACTTGATCTTTGCCTTATATCGAGGTTTTAGTGTTTAGCAGCAGGACTTTTCAAATTTTGTCATTTATGATTTATTTATTTTATGCTTTCACTATCTATGCACGTAGCGCAGTTCTTTATTTATTTTTAGTCGCCACCCTACCCTTGTAACGTGGATCAAGGATGGTTGTCAGCCTGTAATGATCCCTCCCCTTGATAACACGAATATAAGGATCTTTCTGCAGGCTTTGCAGGATCAGGGAGGCCATGCAGCGTAGGTTTGCTGAGGCATTCAGTCCAGAGTCCTCTGGTTCACTAAGGACGACATGATCTGTAGCTACCTCCTCCCAGCCAGGTACAAGTCCATGGGTTTCTTCGGACTGTAAATGATCCCTTGAAGACTACAGCTGATGCTGAGTGCTAGGCTCCACCTCCATGCTGACACAATCCTCCTCCTCCTCATCCTGTGTGATTGGCGGTCATGCAGGAACACTGTCTGGATAAAGGGGGCTTTGAGAGATAAGGAAGTCCTCTTCCTCCCTCTGTTCTGCCTCAAGTGCCCTGTTCATTATTCCACGCAGCGTTTGCTCCAACAGGTGGACAAGAGGGACAGTGTCACTGATGCATGCACTGTCACTGCTCACCATCCTCGTGGCCTCCTCAACTTGTGACAGGACAGTCCATGCATCCCTGATCATAGTCCACTGGCGTGGGAAAAAGAAACAAGCTCCCCTGACCCTGTCCTGGTGACATAGTCGCATAGGTACTCATTGATGGCCCTCTGCTGCGGGTGCAGCTGCAGCAGCATGGCCAACGTTGAGTTCCACCTGGTGTGCTTGTCATAGTTAAGGCGGTTCTTGGGCAGGTTAAATTCCTTTTTGAGGTCAGCCAGCCGAGCACTGGCATTATATGACCTGCGGAAATGCACACAGACTGCCTCAGGACATCCTGTAAGCCCAGGTACCTGCCCAAGAGCCGCTGCACCACCAAGTTAAGGACATGAGCCAAACAGGGCACATGGGTCAGTTGTCCCTGTCGGAAGGTGGAGAGGAGGTTGGTGCCATTGTCGCAAATCACCATTCCTGGCTTAAGCTGGTGTGGCATCAACCACCTCTGAACCTGCCCCTGCAGAGATGACAGAATCTCTGCCCCAGTGTGGCTCCTGTCCCCCAAGCACACCAGCTCAAGCACCGCATGGCATCTTTTTGCCTGCGTGCTTGCATAGCCCCTTGAACACCTACGGAGCACTGCTGGTTCCGAGCACAAATCAGCACAGGAAGAGGCCATGGAGGAAGAAGAAGAGGAGGGGGTGGAGGAGAGAGGTGTGGCAGAATCACCACTAGTAGAATTTTGGAGGCATGGTGGCAGAAAAAACCTCCAACACTGCTGCACCCTGTCCTGCATCCTTCCCAGCTGCCAGAAGAGTCACTCAGTGCATGGTGAAAGATAGGTAACGTCCCTGTCCATGCCTGATGGACCATGAGTCAGCGGTAATACACTTTACCGCTGACTGCCCTGTCCAGTGAGGCCAAGACATTGCCTTCCACATGCTGGTAGAGAGCTGGAATCACCTTCCATGAAAAAAAGTGGCGTTTGGGAACCTGCCACTGAGGAACCGCACATTCCACAAACTCACAGAAGGGGGCAGAGTCTACCAACTGAAAAGGCAGCAGTTGAAGTGCTAGCAATTTAGCCAAGCTAGCATTCAACCGCTGGGCATGTGGATGGCTGGGAGTGAACTTCTTTCAGTGGTGCTGCAGCTGGGGCAGGGAAATTTGCCTTTTACAATCTGACATCGGTGTACTGATAGCAGATTGCCCACAAGTACTTGGCTGTGACACACCTAATTCTACACCTTCATTCCCCTCAGTGCAGGTTTCAGAGAGGACTGAAGGTATAGTGGGGTTGGAGATCCCAGCTGATGAGGAGCAAGGAGAGGTCTGCTTTGTTCTTTGGTGTGGGTATTTTAGGTACGCTTGCCAATGAACTGCTTGGCAGGTTGACATATGTCTGGTCAAGCATGTGGTGCCCAAGTGGCTGCTGTTTTGGCCATGCTTGATACGCTTCAGACATATATTGCAAACAGCAATGGTGCGATCTGCTGCACACATCTCAAAAAAGGCCCACACCAAAGAACTTTTGGAATAACGCACAGAGTCAGCAGCGCCCTGCACATGCGGAGCTCTGTGGTGTGATGCAGTCGGTTGGCTGCCCTTAAGCTGGCCCCTGGAGGGCATCCTGCCTCACTGGAGATGTGCCTCCTCCTCCTCCTCCTCTCTCCTATCAGGCACCCACGTGGAGTCAGTGACTTCCTCATCATCCCCTCCCTCCTCATCACTGGAGCAAAGCTAGCAGTATGCTGCAGCTGGGGGAACATGACTGCCAGATTGCTGTCCTTCTTGGGCACCCCCTCTCTCTGGGCTCACGTTACTGCTTTCCTCTAGCTGGGTATCATCATCAGAGCCTTCAAAACGCTGGGCATCCTCCTGGAGCATGTACCCAACACTGTGGTCAAACAGTTCGGGGGACTCCTCGGGAGGACATGGTGGGGCTAGGGAAGGAGTGACTGATGCCATTGAGCCGAGGGAAGAGGCTGCGTTGGCAGCTGCTTTGCCAGACAAAGTACCCTGAGCCTGGGTGAGAGAAGATGAGGAGGATGAGGACAGCTTGGTCATCCACTCTACCAAGTCTTCCGCATGTTGCGGCTCATTACAGCCAGCTATCGAAAAAAAAGACAAGCGTGTCCCACGGCCATGTGCTGATGAGGATGCACCGTGTCCATGAGAAGCACTGTTGCCTCTAGACACAGAGCCTGCTTGCCCTCTTTTATTGGCTTGTGACTCTCTGCCTCCCCTTGTTGGCCTTCCAGACATACTAATGGCCTGCAATGAGATGTAGCTGCACAAAGCTGGGATGTTTATATATATACATAGTTTATCCTGCAGCTAGCAGAATCAACTGCCTGCCTGTGGTATTGATAGGATAAGAACACCAGCAATTATCTTCAGGTAGCTTTAGGTGCACATTTTGCAGAGGACACAGTACACTAACTGTAAATACTGCAGCTGCCTGCCTGTGGTATTAGTAGGATCAGAAGAACACCAGCAGTTTTCTTCAGGTAGCTTTAGGTGCACACTGTACAGAGGACACAGTACACTAACTGTAAATACTGTAGCTGCCTGCCTGTGGTACTAATAGGATCAGAACACCAGCAATTGTCTTCAGGTAGCTTTAGGTGCTCACTGTGCAGAGGACACAGTACACTAACTGTAAATACTGCAGCTGCCTGCCTGTGGTATTAATAGGATCAGAACACCAGCAGTTTGCTTCAGGTAGCTTTAGGTGCACACTGTACAGAGTACACAGTACACTAACTGTAAATACTGCAGCTGCCTGCCTGTGGTATTAATAGGATCAGAACACCAGCAATTGTCTTCAGGTAGCTTTAGGTGCTCACTGTGCAGAGGACACAGTACACTAACTGTAAATACTGCAGCTGCCTGCCTGTGGTACTAATAGGATCAGAAGAACACCACCAATTGTCTTCAGGTAGCATTAAGTGCACACTGTGTAGAGGACACAGTACACTAACTTTAAATACTGCAGCTGCTTGCCTGTGGTACTAATAGGATCAGAAGGATCAGCATCATGGCAGCTGTGCGTCTCCTTGCTCCTCCCCTTAGGCCAATGGGATCGCTTCTCCTTTCAGCCAATCAGGAAACGGGGCTCAGGACCCACTTCCTGATTATCCGGGGGGAGAATCAGTGTGACAATAATGAATATTAATTCGCTATTGTCACAAACCTGGGTGACAATAGTGCTCTGTGCCCCAAGCCCATCCTTTTTTAAAGCCTATTAGAGCTGCTGACTCTAATTACGTGCTTCAAAAAAAAAACCCATTGGAATTCATGCATCCGGTGCCCCACATGTAGATTAGTGGATAGGGGGGCAGTGCCCCTGTGCCCTGCATTACGGGCCACCATTGGTTAATTCTGAATAATACTAGAGGTTGTCACAGCAGAAGAAAGAATATCTTCTATAGATTCTGAGTGATGTCATGTATTTACACAGAATGCCTCAGACTATGTTGCTTTGTACGACACTTATATAAAGTGAACACACCCTGCATTTTATCACATTATCCCGAGATTTATCTGTTATATCTCTTTGCTGTTATAGTCATTTTGGGGCAATGAATATATTGTCAGCAGTTCCTATTCGAGTGCTTACCGTTTAAGACCACCCTGCCTTTCAGACATATCACTATACACATACTTCCTGGAACACTTTTTGTGATAAGGTTTGGTGGTTTATAATTTTATTTATAAAGAGTTATTTATCAATTTAATAGTTAAAATATTCTATTCTAGAATTTTTGTTTAACAAAACAATGCCATCTGTATAAACGGTACTGGTCATATGCCATTTTTAACCTGTTGATTTACTGTTATCAGCCATTGAGTGATACTGATTGTAAAGACATAGTTGGTAAAATTCCTAGACCAAATGAAAACTAATGACTGGTGATTTGCTAAATGTCTGTTCATTCAAAAATATTAAACATGTCATCGTATCTAATTTACTTCCAACTTCCTTGACAATTTATGACAATTCTGATGCATAAATGTCATATAGTATGAAAGAGCTCTTGGACTAACTAAAATAAATAAATAAATAGTGTGATATATTGTTAAAGAATTGTGAAATGAATATCCCAAATCTTTGAGTGTAGTGCTTTACTCAAACAACCAGAATCATAAATTTGTGTGGCTTCTGGCACTATGCTCTTTAGCTTACAGAGCACTTCATGAAACCTATCATACACACTATGGCAAGTGTGTACCCCTTCACTGGGAGGGGAGAGTGTTGTTGAATATATATCATCAGTGGTCCAGTATTTATGCCGTTAAAAGCATCATTGATCTCTACTATGAGAGCAGCCATATTTCCATGTTGAATGTATTATGTTCATTGAATGCTCCACTAGAGATGATTGGACAGATTTGAAAGATGACACAGTAATCAAGTCTTTTGTAGATAATCCCCACATTGGCATTGACAAAGCAGGCCTAAATGCTAACACTAACATCAACCCTAACCCTTTGTTGAAGGAAGATAGAAGATAGAAGAAAGAAGAAAGAAGAAGCATTTAAATAAAGGAATTGTCAAAAACTGTCTCTTGTCATTTTTAACATTTTTGACAGTTTTTTAGTGAAATGGTACGGGTATTACCATTTCACACAGGGGGGTGGGCCGGGATCTGGGGGTCCCCTTGTTAAAGGGGGCTTCCAGATTCCGATAAGCCCCCCGCCTGCAGACCCCCACAACCACCGGCCAGGGTTGTGGGGATGAGGCCCTTGTCCTCATCAACATGGGGACAAGGTGTTTTGGGGGGTTACCCCAAAGCACCCTCCCAATGTTGAGGGCATGTGGCCTGGTATGGCTCAGGAGGGGGGGCGCTCTCTCGTTCCCCCCTCTTTTCCTGCGGCCTGCCAGGTTGCATGCTCGGATAAGGGTCTGGTATGGATTTTTGGGGGGACCCCACGTCGTTTTTTTTTTAATTTGGCGAGGGGTTCCCCTTAATATCCATACCAGACCTGAAGGGCCTGGTATGGAATTTAGGAGGACCCCCACGTCATTTTTTTTTTTTTTATTTTGGTTCAGGGTTCCCCTGTGGGGAATTCCCATGCTGTTTTTATCAATGAACTTCTATGTGTATTGTCGGACCGCCAATGCATTAATAGCCGCGAGTAGTTTTAAATGTCTTTTTTTCCTTTGAAATGTCATTTTGCTGTCAGACTGTTCTAAACACAGGAAACATGCGCCCCTTTACAGGCATACTATAGACACCCCCAGCTATGAAATTTAAAGGGATATTACACTTTTATTGTTTCACTTTAAGCATTATTAAAATTACTGCTCCCGAAAAAACAGACGTTTTTAAAACTTTTTTTTGCATTGATACATGTCCCCTGGGGCAGGACCCAGGTCCCCAAACACTTTTTATGACAATACCATGCATATAAGCCTTTAAAATTAGCACTTTTGATTTCCCCCATAGACTTTTAAAGGGTGTTCCGCGGCATTCGAATTTGCCGCGAACACCCCAAATTGGTCGGCGAACTTGCGAACAGCCCATGTTCGAGTCGATAAATCTGCAAAAAATGACAATAATTCTGTGTTTTTCTGTCAATATGGGGTGCTGTGTGTACATTAATGAGGTAAAATTAATGAGGTAAAAAACCAGCCCCCCCTTTTCCTGTGCCCTGTGGAATGCACGTTCTGTCTGCAACAAACTCACCGCCCTCCACGACCTCTTCATCACAAATTCCTTTAACCTACTTGCCATTACTGAAACCTGGCTTCATGAATCGGATACTATTTCTCCTGCTTCCCTCTCCCATGGGGGCCTTCTTTGGACTCACTCCCCCAGACCAAGTGTACGGAAGGGAGGTGGAGTGGGAATCCTTCTAGCCCCATGCAGCACCTATCAGGTTCTTCACCCACCTCCCTCTCTGACACTCTCCTCTTTTGAGGCACATTGCATTCGTCTTTTCTCTCCCATTTCTCTAAGAATTGCTGTCATCTACCGGCCCCCTGGACCGGTATCAGCCTTTCTTGATGACTTCTCTGCCTGGCTACCCTACTTTCTCTCTTCTGAAATCCCCACAATTATTCTTGGGGACTTCAACATCCCTGTCAACACTAACACTACTATTACTTCTAAACTTCTCAGTCTAACCTCATCGCTTGACCTGAAGCAATGGATACAGGCTCCTACCCACTCCAACGGCAACACCCTTGACCTTGCCTTCTCCTATCTGTGCACTCCGTGCAACCTTTCCAACAATCCATTCCCACTCTCTGATCACCACCTTATTAGTTTTGCTCTCTCCTTGTCTTCCACCTCTTCTCCCTCCAACCGCCCAACAGTTACACGCAGAAACCTTCGCCACCTCAACCCTTCTCTTCTCTACTCTGCTACTGATCACCTCTATGACAAAATCTCCCCCCTGTCCTGCCCCAACCTAGCTACTTTCATTTACAACAGCTCACTGTCCTCCTCCCTAGACAAGCTGGCCCCCCTCACTACACGCAGAATTAGGCCCCGACTGCTACAACCCTGGCAAACAGATGACACCAGAAGTCTCAGAAAACGTAGCCGCGCTCTTGAGCGCCTGTGGCATAAGACTAAGACCCAGGAAGACTTCACACAATATAAATCTGCCCTCCTAAAATACTACTCCTGCCTTCACACTGCCAAACAGACCTACTTTATCACACTCATCAACACCTTCTCATCCAGTCCACGTCAACTCTTCTCTACCTTCAACACTCTACTCTGTCCTCCACTGCCTCCACCCACCAACTCAATCACCGCCCAGGAGATTGCCAATCACTTCAAAACTAAGATTGATACAATTCATGAGGAGATCGCCAATGCGCAAAAACCTCCCCCATGCAACACCTCATGTCCACAGATACAGTCATTACTTCCCTCATTCAACCCTGCTACTACTACTGAGGTTGCTAAACTTTTATCTAGCACTCATCTAACCACTTGCTCCCTGGATCCTGTTCCCTCGCAAATGCTACGCTCACCCTCTGACTCGATTCTACGCTCTCTAACTCACATTTTCAACCTCTCCCTCTCTTGTGGCATCTTCCCAAACTCTCTAAAACATGCACTAGTCACCCCCATACTAAAAAAGCCCTCACTGGATCCCACCAATCTCAACAACTTACGTCCCATCTCCTTACTCTCCTTCTCCTCCAAACTTCTTGAAAGACTGGTCTACAACCGATTAAGTGACCATCTGACCATGAATAAACTTCTTGATCCCCTTCAGTCCGGTTTTCGCCCTCAACACTCCACGGAAACTGCTCTCCTTAAACTCTCAAATGACCTACTAATGGCTAAAGCCAATGGACACTATTCTGTACTACTTCTCCTGGATCTCTCTGCTGCCTTTGACACAGTGGACCACCCACTCCTCCTCGAAAAACTCCACTCCTTTGGTCTCCGTGACTGCACTCTTTGCTGGTTCTCATCCTACCTATCCCACCGCTCCTTCAGTGTCACTTACAACTCTACTTCCTCCTCTCCTCTTCCTTTTTCCGTTGGGGTCCCCCAAGGTTCTGTTCTCGGACCTCTCCTTTTCTCAATCTACACCACCTCCTTGGGTCAGTTGACTGCCTCCCACGGCTTTAAATATCATCTCTACGCTGATGACACCCAAATCTATCTCTCCACCCCCCAGCTCTCTCCATCTGTCTCCTCACGCATTACCAACTTATTAGCAGACATATCGGCCTGGATGTCACATCACTTTCTCAAACTCAACCTATCCAAAACCGAGCTCATGATATTTCCTCCCTCAGGTGCCACTTCCCCTGATCTCCCTGTCAAGATCAACGGCTCTACTATCAACCCATCTCCCCACGCCAAGGTCCTAGGTGTAATCCTGGACTCTGAACTAACCTTTCGACCCCACATTCTATCACTATCCAAAGCTTGCCGCCTCTGTCTTCGCAACATCTCCAAGATACGCCCCTTCCTAACCATTGACACCACAAAGCTTCTAATCCACTCCCTGGTCATCTCCCGCCTTGACTACTGCAACTCCCTCCTCATTGGTTTACCTCTAAATAGGCTATCCCCACTTCAGTCCATCATGAACGCTGCGGCCAGGCTCATCCACCACACAAACCGCTCAGCGTCTGCTACACCCCTCTGCCAATCCCTCCATTGGCTGCCACTCAGTCACCGAATTAAATTCAAGATACTAACTATAACTTACAAAGCCATCCACAACTTGGCCCCTAGCTACATCTCTAACCTAGTCACAAAATACCAACCTAATCGTTCTCTTCGCTCCTCCCAAGACCTCCTGCTCTCAAACTCCCTTGTCACCTCATCCCATGCTCGCCTTCAGGACTTCTCCAGAGCCTCCCCCATCCTCTGGAATGCTCTACCCCAATCCGTCCGTTTTTCTCCTACTTTATCCACTTTCAGACGATCCCTGAAAACTCATCTCTTCAGAGAAGCCTATCTGGCCCCCACCTAACAACTGTACATTTATCTTCTCAATCAGCACATCACCCACAGTTATTACCTCTTGTATCTCTTGACCTCCCCTCTTAGATTGTAAGCTCTAAGGAGCAGGGCCCTCTGATTCCTACTGTATCAAATTGTATTGTACTTGTACTGTCTACCCTCAAGTTGTAAAGCGCTACGTAAACTGTTGGCGCTATATAAATACTGTATAATAATAATAATAATAATAAAAAATGAACTTAAATGATTTTAGCAAATGGCTGCATTATAACAAAGAGTGAAAAATTTAAGGGGGTCCGAATACTTTCCGTCTCCACTGTATATACATTCCAGGCTTTGTATATATACAGTATATATATATATATATACTGTATCCAGTTTAGCTAGATCTCGCTGCAGACCGTTCCTGTTGTTCTCTTCCTAATATACTACAGGCAGGCAGTTCATTCAGTTAGCTGCAGTATATTCAGTACTGTATCCTGTGCAGCTAGATCTCGCTGCAGACCGTTCCTGTTGTTCTGTTCCTAATATACTACAGGCAGGCAGTTCATTCAGTTAGCTGCAGTATATTCAGTACTGTATCCAGTTTAGCTAGATCTCGCTGCAGACCGTTCATGTTGTTCACTTCCTAATATACTACAGGCAGGCAACTTCATTCAGTTAGCTTCAGTATATTCAGTACTGTATCCTGTGCAGCTAGATCTCACTGCAGACCGTTCCTGTTGTTCTCTTCCTAATATACTACAGGCAGGCAAGTTCATTCAGTTAGCTGCAGTTTATTCAGTACTGTATCCTGTGCAGCTAGATCTCACTGCAGACTGTTCCCGTTGTTCTCTTCCTAATATGCTACAGGCAGGCAGTTCATTCAGTTAGCTGCAGTATATTCAGTACTGTATCTAGTTTAGCTAGATCTCACTACAGACCGTTCATGTTGTTCTGTTCCTAATATACTACAGGCAGGCAAGTTCATTCAGTTAGTTGCAGTATATTCAGTACTGTATCCTGTGCAGCTAGATCTCGCTGCAGACCGTTCCTGTTGTTCTGTTCCTAATATACTACAGGCAGGCAAGTTCATTCAGTTAGCTGCAGTATATTCAGTACTGTATCCTGTGCAGCTAGATCTCACTGCAGACCGTTCCTGTTGTTCCCTTCCTAATATACTACAGGCAGACAGTTCATTCAGTTAGCTGCAGTTTATTCAGTATTGTATCCTGTGCAGCTAGATCTCACTGCAGACTGTTCCTGTTGTTCTCTTCCTAATATGCTACAGGCAGGCAATTCATTCAGTTAGCTGCAGTACATTCAGTACTGTATCTACTTTAGCTAGATCTCACTACAGACCGTTCATGTTGTTCTGTTCCTAATATACTACAGGCAGGCAAGTTCATTCAGTTAGTTGCAGTATATTCAGTACTGTATCCTGTGCAGCTAGATCTCGCTGCAGACCGTTCCTGTTGTTCTGTTCCTAATATACTACAGGCAGGCAAGTTCATTCAGTTAGCTGCAGTATATTCAGTACTGTATCCTGTGCAGCTAGATCTCACTGCAGACCGTTCCTGTTGTTCTCTTCCTAATATACTACAGGCAGGCAAGTTCATTCAGTTAGCTGCAGTTTATTCAGTACTGTATCCTGTGCAGCTAGATCTCACTGCAGACTGTTCCCGTTGTTCTCTTCCTAATATGCTACAGGCAGGCAGTTCATTCAGTTAGCTGCAGTATATTCAGTACTGTATCTAGTTTAGCTAGATCTCACTACAGACCGTTCATGTTGTTCTGTTCCTAATATACTACAGGCAGGCAAGTTCATTCAGTTAGTTGCAGTATATTCAGTACTGTATCCTGTGCAGCTAGATCTCGCTGCAGACCGTTCCTGTTGTTCTGTTCCTAATATACTACAGGCAGGCAAGTTCATTCAGTTAGCTGCAGTATATTCAGTACTGTATCCTGTGCAGCTAGATCTCACTGCAGACCGTTCCTGTTGTTCTCTTCCTAATATACTACAGGCAGACAGTTCATTCAGTTAGCTGCAGTTTATTCAGTATTGTATCCTGTGCAGCTAGATCTCACTGCAGACTGTTCCTGTTGTTCTCTTCCTAATATGCTACAGGCAGGCAATTCATTCAGTTAGCTGCAGTACATTCAGTACTGTATCTACTTTAGCTAGATCTCACTACAGACCGTTCATGTTGTTCTGTTCCTAATATACTACAGGCAGGCAAGTTCATTCAGTTAGTTGCAGTATATTCAGTACTGTATCCTGTGCAGCTAGATCTCGCTGCAGACCATTCCTGTTTTTCTCTTCCTAATATACTACAGGCAGGCAGTTGATTCAGTTAGCTGCAGTATATTCAGTATATATATATATATATACATCCCAGATTTGTGCAGCTACAACTCACTGCAGGCCATTCCTGGTGTACCTATTCAAATACATTACAAATACATCAAATACAGTATGTCTGGAAGGCCAACAAGGAGAGGCAGACACTCACATGCCACTAAAAGAGGGCAAGCAGGCTCTGTGTCTACAGCCAACATTGCTGGTCATGGACACGGTGCATCCTCAGCACGTGGTCATGGGGCACGCTTGTCCTTTTTTTCGCCAGTTGACTGTGTTGAGCCACAACATGCAGAAGAGTTGGTAGAGTGGATGACCAAGCCGCCCTCATCCTCCTTATCCTCTGTCACCTAGGCTCAGAGTACTTTGAGTGCCAATGCAGCTGCCAAAGCGGCATCTTCCATTGGCTCAATGCCATCAGTCACTCCTTCCCTAGTCCCACCATCATGCCCTGAGGAGTCCCCCGAACTGTTCGACCACAGTGTTGGGTACATGCTGCAGGAGGATGCGCAGCATTTTGAAGGCTCCGATGATGGTACCCAGATTGACGAAGGCAGTAACGTGAGCCCAGAGAGAGGGGGTGCCCAAGAAGGACAACCAACTGGCAGTCATGTTCTTCCAGCTGCAGCATACTGCCAGGTTTGCTCCAGTGACGAGGAGAGAGGGGATGATGAAGTCACTGACTCCACGTGGGTGCCTGATAGGAGAGAGGAGGAGGAGGAGGAGGCACATCTCCAGTGAGGCAGGATGCCCTCCAGGGGCCAGCTTAAGGGCAGCCAACCGACTGCATCACACCACAGAGCTCCGCATGTGCAGGGTGCTGCTGACTCCGTGCGTTATTCCAAAAGTTCTTTGGTGTGGGCCTTTTTTGAGACGTGTGCAGCAGATCGCACCATTGCTGTTTGCAATATATGTCTGAAGCGTATCAAGCATGGCCAAAACAGCAGCCACTTGGGCACCACATGCTTGACCAGACATATGTTGAACTCCCATTCAGTCCATTGGCAAGCGTACTTAAAAGACCCACACCAAAGAACAAGGTGGCCCTCTCCTTGCTCTTCATCAGCTGGGATCTCCAACCCCACTATACCTTCCGTTCTCTCAGAAACCTGCACTGAGAGGAATGAAGGTGTAGAATTAGGTGTGCCATGTACTTGCGGGCAATCTGCTATCACTACACCAACGTCCAATTGTAGCATGCAAATTTGCCTACCCCAGTTGCTAAACCGGCGAAAGAAATTCGGTCCCAGCCATCCACATGCCCAGCGGCTAAATTGCTAGCACTCCAACTACTGCCTTTTCAGCTGGTAGACTCTGCCCCCTTTCATGAATTTGTGGAATGTGCGGTACCTCAGTGGCAGGTTCCCAAACACCACTTTTTTTCATGGAAGGCGATTCCGGCTCTTTACCGCCACATGAAAGGCAATGTCTTGGCCTTGCTGGACAGGGCGGTCAGTGGTAAGGTGCATATTATGGTGGTTCAGCAGGCATGGACAGGGACGTTACCTATCTTTCATGGCGCACTGGGTGACCCTGCTGGCATCTGGGAAGGATGCAGGACGGGGTGCAGTATTGTTGGAGCTTGTTCCACCACCATGCCTCCAAAATGCTACTAGTGGTGATTCTGACACACCTCTCTCCTCTACCCCCTCCTCTTCTTCTTCCTCCATGGCCTCTTCCTCTATAGATTTGTCCTCGGAACCATCAGTGCTCTGTAGGCGTTCAAGGGGCTATGCAAGCACTCAGGCAAAAAGATGCCATGCGGTGCTTGAGCTGGTGTGCTTAGGGGACAGGAGCCACACTGGGGCAGAGATTCTGTCAGCTCTGAAGGGGCAGGCTTAGAGGTGATTGAGCCTGCCCACTTGAGGCAAGAATGGTGGTTTGCGACAATGGCACCAACCTCCTCTCTGCCCTCCAACAGAGACACTTCACCCATGTTCCCTGATTGGCTCACATCCTTAATTTGGTGGTGCAGCGGTTCTTGTGCAGGTACCTGGGCTTACAGGATCTCCTGAGGCAGGCCAGGAAAGTCTGTGTGCATTTCTGTCGGTCATATAAAGCCAGTGCTCGGCTGGCTGACCTCCAAAAGGAATACAACCTGCCAAAGAACCGCCTAATCTGTGACATGCCCACCAGATGGAACTCAACGCTGGCCATGGTGAAGCAGCTGCACACGCAGCAAAGGGCCATGAATGAGTACCTGTGCGACTATGGCACCAGGACAGGATCAGGGGAGCTTGGCTTATTTTTGCCATGCCAGTGGCTCATGATCAAGGATGCATGCACTGCCCTGTCACCATTTGAGGAGGCCACAAGGATGGTGAGCAGTGACAGTGCATGCATCAGTGATACTGTCCCTCTTGTCTACCTGTTGGAGCACACGGAATAATGGACAGGGCACTTGAGGCAGAACAGAGGGAGGAAGAGAAGGACTTCCTTACCTCTCAAGGCCCTCTTTATCCAGACAGTGTTCCTGCAGGCCCACCGATCACACAGGAAGAGGTAGGAGGATTGTGTCAGCATGGAGGTGGAGCCTAGCACTCAGCATCAGCAGCAGTCTTGGAGGGATCATTTACAGTCCTGAGAAACCCATGGACTTGTACATGGCTGGGAGGAGTTGGCTGCGGATCAGGTCGTCTTTAGTGACCCAGAGGACTCCGGACCGAATGCCTCAGCAAACCTACGCTGCATGGCCTCCCTGATCCTGCAAAGCCTGTGAAAGGACCCTCAGATTCGTGGTATCAAGGAGAGGGATCAGTACTGGCTGGCAACCCTCCTTGATCCATATTACAAGGGTAAGGTTGCGGACCTTATCCAGCCGTCGCAGAGGGAGCAGAGGATGAAACATCTTCGGGAGGCCTTGCAGAAAGGTTTGTGCAATGCGTTTCCAGAGCCTGGGAGGTTACAAATTCCTGGTGCTGGACAACATGTTGCTGAGGCTTTGGTCAGTCAAAGAATGAGCGGTGGAGAAGGTGGCCGTCTGACAGATGCGCTCAGACAATTTTTTAGTCCGCAGCCCCAAGATCTGATCGGTTCCAGCAACCATCGCTAGCGTCTGATTTACATGGTGCAGGAATACCTAGGGGCAACCTTTCCAACCGAAAATCCTCTGGGTTACTAGGTCTTGAGGATGGATCACTGGCCAGAGCATGCACAGTATGCAATTGAGCTACTGGCCTGTCCTGCATCCAGCGTTCTTTCGGAACCCACATTCAGTGCTGCTGGAGGCTTTGTAACCAATCACAGAGTGAGCCTGTCCACAGACTCGGTTGATCAGCTCACCTTCATAAAAATTAAATCAGTCTCGAATCACCAGCTACCAAGCACGTGATGTTGATGTAACCGACTAATTTTTTTTATGAATGTGAGATCCCTTGAAGACTGCCTATGCTGATGCTGAGTGACTATCCTGTTCCTCCGGAATATTCATGTTGATAGCTTGTAAGAACATTTTTGGTTCTGGGGACCACCACCAGTGCCTAAGGCCCAAAAATTTTCTGCCCCTGTTCAACATAATTACAATTTTTGCTGTAATATTTTGCAGCAGGGCTTGTTCCTGTGCTCAGCTAGAGTATCTGTGAGGGGTTGCAGTGTTGTGGCACCACCATCAGTGCCTAAGGCCCAATTTTTCTGCCCCTGTTCAACAGGGGCATGTAATTACAATTTTTGATCTAATATTTCACAGTAGGGCCCGTTTCTGTGCCCACCAAGAGTAACTGTGAGGGCTTACAGTGTTGTGGCAACACCACCACACCACCACCAAAGACCCAATTTTTCTGACCCTGTTCAACAGGGGCATGCAATTACAATTCTTGATCTAATATTTCACAGCAGGGCCCATTCCAGCGCCCACCAAGAGTAACTGTGAGGGCTTACAGTGTTCTGGTACCACCAACGCCCTAAGGCCCAAATTTCTGCAAAGTATATAGGGCAGGCCTCTACTTTCAAACATCCGACTTACAAACGACTCCTACTTATAAACAGAGGGAGACAATAAGAAGTGAGAGGAAATCTACCCCTAGGAAGGGAAATTCTCTCCTGTAAGAGTTAGTATGGGAATAAGGTGTCTCCTCCACTGATGCTTTATCACCAATCCATAAAAACCCTAAATTTTCAAAATCCAATTGTCATTGGGAAAGTGAAGGTGAAATCTGAATAGGGGCACAGACAGCAAAACAAATGTTACAGGGGTGATAACCCTTCCCTATGTTTTCCAAAAAGCTTAAAAATAGATTTTTTTGGCTGGAACTACGTTTACAAAATGTACCTGTTCTAAATTACAAACAGATTCAACTTAAGAACAAACCTACAGTCCCTCTCTTTCTTGCGACCGCCTGTATACTTGTGTTCAGAGTATATAGGGCCTGGGGGCCCCACGCCTTTTCTTTTTTTAATTTGGGTGTGGGGCTTCTTTTAATATCCATACAAGACCCAAAGGGCCTGGTAATGGGCTGGGTTGTTACCCATGCCGTTTTTCTCAATAATTTTCATCCATATTGCTGGGACCCAACATTACATTACAGCCACAAGCAGTTTTAAATTACTTTTATTCCTTTAGAAATGTCATTTTGCGCAGGGACTGTTCTAAACATGGAAAATACAGGCCACTTTACAGGCATACTATAGACACCCCCCAGGTACGATATTTAAAGGAATATTTCACTTTTATTTTTTCACTTTAAGCATCATTAAAATCATTGCTCCCGAAAAAACAGACAATTTTTAAAACTTTTTTTTGCATTGATACATGTCCCCTGGGGCAGGTCCCGGGTCCCCAAACCCTTTTTAGGACAATAACTTATTAGGCATATTAGCCTTTAAAATTTGCACTTTTGATTTTTCACGTTCGAGTCCCATAGACTTTAACGGTGTTCGAAAGTTTGCGCAAACTTTCGGTCCATTCGCGTGTTCTGGATGCAGACCGAACCAAACCGAGATATTAAATCACAATCCTCACAAGTTCTTATTTTTAGTATACTATACATGCTACAATTTCTTTACCAGTTAATATGATTAGTATTTTTCTTCTACTTTAGTCTCTTTAAGCTAGTCTCTTTTACAAGTCACTTTAAACAGAAATATCTGCTTCCTTCAAACTAGAATGTAATAAAAAAAAGTTCTTTCTGTGTGCAAATTACTTTATTTGTTAAAAAATGGCAAGAAATAAAAACACTATTTGCAAATGTTTAAAAGTACTACATTTCTGTTTCTGGTAATAATTTGTTATTATTTAATTTTGCTGCTTACTCCTATTATATTGTCACTTTTTTGATTATTAAAGATGGTAATAATAGGGCAGTGCATATATATACTTTATTCTGGCAAAAATACACTTTCTGGTGCCATGAACTCCATCAATGTCAACTAGTATTGAGTATTCAGCACTTTTTACATTACACTAACCTCTTTTTCATGGAATAATTGATTTAACATTATTAAGAAATATGCATTGGCCTCCTTAGTTGGCAAGCAATCATCTATATATGTGTAGTTATAGCACAGTGCCCATGGGAACAGCGAGGACTGTTTAAATTAAAAATCTTTAGCAAAATACTACAAATGTTTTGCAATATAGCACTCTGATACAAAACTATTCCGATGCTTATACAGATAAGCAAAAAAAAATTGCTATATAATTAATAACAGAAACAAGCACTTAAAAAGAGGCTTAACAAATCATGCTATGTTATTACTAGAGAAAATCTAGCAATATAACCTGTTTATGCTATTGCTTTTATTTACCAGCATAGTTCAATAAATAGTGATATGCAATAGTACAAATCAGCCAATTAAAAATCCACTTTCTTTGGTTTGACTGCATCAATTTGCAGTTGACTTTGCCCTAAAATACTCTGCATTTTTGTTCTAAATGTATCCTAATGCCCCGTACACATGGCCGGATTTTCCGATGGAAAATGTCCGATCGGAGCGTGTTGTCGGAAATTCCGATCGTGTGTGGGCTCCATCGGACATTTTCCATCGGATTTTCTGACACACAAAGTTTAAGAGCAGGCTATAAAATTTTCCGACAACAAAATCCAATCGCGTCAATTCAGACCGTGTGTGGCCTGTTCCGACGCACAAAGTGCCACGCATGCTCAGAAGAAATTCCGAGACGGAACAGCTCGGTCTGGTAAACTTAGCGTTCGCAATGGATACAACACTTTCGTCACGGTGCAATGTTAAAAATGGTTTAATACAGCGCACTCTCTTCTTCTTTATAATGTGAGAGGCAATTATGCCAGCAAAGTCCTCCTCCACAGTGTGGGGGGCTCCCAGGGCCTCTGTAGCCTTCCAAAAGAGGCCTATGGCAGCCTCCTCTAGGGTACTCATCTTCCTGCCACTTTCTCTTTGCGGGTGTAGGGGAGGGACCTGCATATCAGGCAGCCTGCTTGGCCTGGCCACCTCCTGGCTGAGACTTCCCTGTGTATGAAAAAGGGACATGGTTTTAGTTTTTGCATCATCAATCACAATCATAAATTAGTACTCCAAACTAAGATCTAGTTAACATCATTGATTGGACAACCTGAAATATTTAGAGGAATGCTATACCTGGCTCAAGCTGGGCTCCTCCACATGTTGCTGCCTGGAAGGCCCAGGTTGGGCGTCAGAAGACTCAGCTGGGGGGAAGGAAGCGTGGAAGGAAGACTGGAGAGTGATGACCTGGGTTCAGTCTGACCTGCCAGAAAATGCAGCCTGTCATAGTACCACAGCCTGGGGACATAGATGTCATCTGCTGCTCCAGATCTCTGCGAATCCTGGACTTTCTTGCGCTCCCTTAGATATGTGCTCCTCAGGCCACCAATTAGGATCTTCAAATAGGTGATGTCTGCCGTGGGGATCACCTGCTTCACAATTTCCAGCAATTGATCCAGCGCTGCCTTCCTCTTTGTTTGTTTCTTATAATGTGGGTGGTTTATCTCCCAAAGACAAGGCAGCTCCCTGAACATGTCAGTGAAGATTGCCATGAAGTCAGTATCATTCAAGATATCCATTTTCACTGAAAGACACAACACAAGACAAACCCTACTGTCAGGCAAAACTCTCCTAATCTAGTTACAATATAGGCCTCAATCTAGAAGCAGTATAGGCCCAAGTTTGGCTCTTACCTTCGTTATCACGATCGGCACCTCCGATACTCCTTCCTCCGCTCACAGATCGTACGTACTACGCACGCGTGTTACGCTTTATACACACTGCGCATGCGTGGAACTCCGCCCTCCCCTGATGTTCTTTCTAGTCTATTCCCCACCCTTTTTGTTCAGCGCAGTGGGTGAAGAGCACATGGCAGAGTCAGGGCAGGTGCGTGCTAATTATAGGAACGAGGAGGAGGAGGAGGAAAGCCCGGATCCGGAAACGTCCCGATCCAGAAGGAGACGATTTAAGGCCTCAAATATGTCCTTTGGGGAGATGTTGGAGATGGTCGACATAATGAAGAAGGCCGACTATGATGGGAAGTATGGACCTTACCCCAACCCCAATATCAGAAAGGCCAAGATCATGGCGAAAGTGGCCAAAAGTCTGCACCAGAATTTCGGGGTACGACGATCGAAAGATCAGCTCAGGAAGCGGTGGTCGGACCTGAAATTAAGAGAGCCCGAGCAGTACAGAAAGATCCGGAGAGTGCTGCAAAAAAGTAAGTAGTTGTGCTGTGTTCCTATTCTTTTTGTCTTTATTACGTTCGTGCTGCTCCATGTGCTTTTCTTAAGTGTTGTACAGTTTAAAATGGCAACTTTCATGTTCATGGGCCCATTATTCGTTCGTATCAAACATTTTTCTTTCGGCCTATAAAACACCATTGTTTAGCCATATGCATTTGCCCACATTTTTTAGAGCCTACTTGTATGAAAAATATTTGGTTGTGTAGATGGGTTTGACTAGAATGAAATGCAAACTAGATTCTGTGTAAGGAGAGGACACTCAGCAGCTGTTTTCACATCTGGACGCTGGAGCACTAGTGTGAGACACCAGAAAACCCTTTTTATTAGGGGGCCCCACACAGGTGCTCCAGTGTATACTATAGGGGGGTCTCCATCTGTGAAGGTTGTACAAAACAGGTAAGTATTCAAGCTTGACAAAGGGAAAAAATATTTCTTCATCTTGGAACTCTGCCCAAATAGACAATTGTACCCCACTTCCAAGCAATGTTTCATATTCCTATTTCTGCCATGAAATATCTGTGTGCTAATTATACTATTTTTGGTTTACATAGGGGAGCAAAGACTCGGAGGACACCCCTCATCCGAGGAGACCAGAGACCCCCCACCTCGGGAAGAAGGGGAAATACCCCCAACCCAAGAAGAGCAGGAGGAGGAAGAAGATGTGGTGGAACTAGTTCCACCACAACAGGTGAGTGTCTGCGACCACAGGCTCAGGTAAGAGATGGATGCCGGCATATAATACCTGTTATTTTTGGTTTTCTCTCTTTTTAGGTAATCGTGATGTTGTGGATCGAGGGCATTTCACCTCGGAAAGTGCACAGATCCTAAATGGGGAGATCATGGGGTGTAATTTAGCTTTGGAAAACATCAAGAAAAACATCAATGATGTTATTCAAAAAAATAATAACATCATTGATGTTTTGGGGAGAGTTTAAAACCCCTCCAAATCCCTTTGTTTTTTTGTATGCTACAATGTTAAAAATGTTTTAGCGATTTTTAGAAAAGCCAAATTTTGAGGATGCACACAGTGTGTCAACATGTGCTATCTGCCATCACGGGAGATCAATGGACGCATTTTGGGGGTGCAACCCCTTCCTCAATAATAAAGTAGCTAGGAAGGGGTTGCTCCCCCAAAAAACGTCCCTTGATCCCCCGTGATGGCAGCTAGCACATGTTGACATTCGAAAATTGGTGTGCATCTTCAAAATTTGGCTTTTCCAGGGGTGACTTCACCCCATCTGAACGCAATATCAAACACAGTTCCTAAATATTCATGTCTGATATTGCCTTCAAGTTTTACCATATGTGAACTTTGTAAGTTCAAGATTTGTGTCTTTCTTGTTGGTTTTACACATGCCTGTTTTATCTTAAATTGACATTTCTATTTTTGATAATGCCACCCCAAAAATTGTTATACAACAAACATGTTGGTTTGTTTTAAAAAACCTTTTCTAAATGCACATGTGATTGTGCAGGTATTAAAAAGATTGTTAATCAATTATTTGTGGATTATTGTCTCAACGCTACAACACTTTTGTGGTGATGTAAATGCTGCTTTCTGTGACAATGGGTGTTATTTCCTAAGGGCAAATCCACTTTGCACTACAAGTGTAGTTTCAGTGCATTTTCAAGTGCACTTGTAGTGCAAAGTGTATTTGCCTTTAGTAAATAACAACCAACAGTGCTTTGTATAAGGTTACACAATCACGCCATTTTCAGGACTCACCACATTTCTGTCAGGGTCAGCTAAAACAAACACAAGCAGTAAATGTCACCAAAGATTTGCTTATTTTTTTTTTATTGGATCAAGGTTTCACAAATTGTCTGGCATATTGATGCCCCCCCTACCCGCAAGAACTCAAGGTATCTTAACCGGACATCACGGCCACTCAGGGAAGGCAAGCCAGGACGGCCGCTTTCAAGCGCCATCAGGGTTGGTTCATTTTTAATTCCGGCTTCAGGCCCAACCGAGCCAGCAAAGTTGGCAGAATGTTGCCATAAAAAGTTATGTAGAACACAGCATGCCAGGATTATATGATTCAGTTTATACTCCGCCATATGGATGGGTATAAGAAATAGGCGGAACCGGCTGGCCATGATTCCAAATGTGTTCTCCACCACTCTTCTGGCTCTGACCAGCCAGTAATTAAAAACCCTCTGTTCCGGGGTGAGGGTCCTCATCGGGAATGGCCACATAAGGTGGTCCCCCAGCGCAAAGGCTTCATCCGCAATGAAGACTAATGGGAGTCCTTCCACATTCTCTTCTGGAGGTGGCAAGTCCAAGCTGCCATTCTGGAGACGCCTGTAAAACTCCGTCTGGGCAATGACTCCACCATCGGACATCCGGCCATTCTTCCCCACGTCCACATACAGGAACTCGTAATTAGCCGACACCACCGCCAACATCACAGTACTATTGAACCCCTTGTAATTATAATAGTATGACCCCGAGTTGGGTGGTGGGACGATGTGGACGTGTTTCCCATCAATTGCCCCTCCGCAGTTAGGAAAGTCCCACCGCTGGGCAAAGTGGGAGGCCACAGTCTGCCATTCCTGTGGCGTGGAAGGAAACTTGAGGAAAACCAAAAAATAATTAGTATTTTTGCACATAAACATGGAAAGCAGATTAGACACAAACATTCTTGGCCAACATCCAGATAACATTTATTAAGGGGAATTTTACAACAACAAAGTATAAGGTACACCCATCATATTCCCCCTCCCCCTCTCATCGGCCATTTCTAACATTATAGGGGGGGGGGTCATGGACAGGTAACCCTCTCCACTTCATTGAGAAATGAATGCCTAAATACAGGATATTACTTGGAACAGCCCCTCCTTAGTTACACTATTGGCAGCCCACTGGACAGGTAAGAAGTGTCATAATACAAAGATATAAATACACATTGTACACATTTGAGCACATTTGGAAATTCTACTATTACCTATCAAGATAATAATAGGATACAAAAACTTTAAACAGTACCATTTTAAAGTATACAGGCAGGCCCTTGCACTACATGCTTTGGGGAATTCATCCATAAATCTGAGCACAGAAGAGATGGGTAGAGTGTGTATGGGTTTGCCAAAGTCAGCAGATAGATGATTGAGGATAGATAGAGAATTGGGATCAGCTGACTTAGCACTTGGGGGGAGGGAGGGTTAATAAAAATGATTTGGGGACACTACAAAAAAAAAGCCTCTGGCACTCTGTCTCAATTTAAAGCACAAATCACATTTCTAAACATTTTAGGGGTGTTTGGGGTAAAGCACTACTATGGAGCTGATAACATACATTGTTAAGTACTACATGAGGTGAATATAGGGCCAGGAGAGCATGCTGGGGAGGTAAGTGAAGGCAAATATGTATGAAGGACTAAAAAAACCCATAAAATTCCAGCATGCATGAGGGCCAATCATGGTAATTAGGGAATGAGGAAAGAAATACAATATATTAGCAAACATTCAATGCAATAAAATGTGATATTAAAGGATAAAAATCTTACCTTCATATACTCCTTCTGCAGGACCTGAATGATGGCAGAACAGGTCTCTGGGATAATGGTCCCCAGAGCCTGGGGGGAGATGCCTGTTGAGAACTTCAAGTCCTGCAGGCTTCTCCCCGTCGCCAAGTACCGCAGGGTGGCGATGAGCCTCTGCTCCGGAGTGATGGCTTGCCTCATGCAGGTATCCTGCCTGCTGATATAGGGGGTCAGCAAAGCCAACAAATGGTGAAATACGGGGTCCGACATCCGGAGAAAGTTCTTGAAATCATCAAGATTATTCTCACGGATCTCACGGAGAAAAGGCATATGACAGAACTGGTCACGCTGAAGCAACCAATTCTTGGTCCATGAACTCCTCCCCACCCTGTTCATGGACTGGACTTGTGTCAAGGTCAGGAGCCCAACACCAAGCCCCCGCACAGCACGAACTCTACGGGGAGTACGTATACGAAACATGGCTAGAAAATGGTCGGCTGCTCAGAACGAAGTAACAGAACGCACTGAAGAACAGCAAGGCCTGTGAAGAGCGACCTGAAAAACAGCAACGAGCGGACAAGATCGCACAGAAAACTCTGATACGAACTGACTGCACGCACTGAAGAGCAGATACAAACCCACAAGCACAAACTGAACCACAGAAAATGATCTGAAAGCCACGAGTCTGAAAAAGCACGAATCGTCTCTCACCAAACTTTTACTAACACGAGATTAGCAAAAGGAGCCCAAAGGGTGCCGCGCTTGCTTCTGAAATGGTCTTTTCTAGCCTCGTCGTATGTGGTTGACGTCACCATGTTCTTGGCGAACGGAAATTCCGACAACTTTGTGCGACCGTGTGTACGCAAAACAAGTTTGAGCCAACATCTGTCGGAAAAAATCCTAGGATTTTGTTGTCGGAATGTCCGATCAATGTCCGACCATGTGTACGGGGCATTAGTGTAAATATATCTGTATTACCTCTAACATAACAAGAAAAAACAAACCAGTCATTTTAAAAATCAGTTATTGTAAAAATCATTTGCAGTTTTGTGAAGCTGAAGTTTTGCTTTAATTTGTTGGGCCCAAGCTTTTATCTATTCTTTAGAAAATAACAGCATGTCCACATGAACATTGCTGTCTACAAAATGGGATCATCTGACTTCTGTAAGTTGCTCAATGAGTAACTGAAAACCTTACAGGAAAACAGAAAATTTATTATCAAATACTTACCGTAATTTTTCTTTCCTGATGGACTCCATGGCAGTCTGCATGTGGGTTGCCCTGCCTTCTCTCCAATGCTATAGGACCCCATTCCCATAAATTTTAACTCACCGCTAGAGACTGCGTTCTGTAACTAGCCATGGGTGGGAACTCCATCTGCCATGGAGTCCATCAGGAAAAGAAAATTACGGTAAGTAGTTGATAAAAATGTTTCTGTTTTCCTGACAGACTCCATGGCAGTCTACATGTGGGAAATAACTAGCCAGACCACATGGGTGGGTATGCTGATCAAAAGAAATTTAATTTGGCCCGTCAACCGACAGGATTTTTAAACCAAAGTTCACAGAAGATAGAGAAGCAGGTTCTATACAGTAATGTGACATAAAGGTATTAATGGAAGCCCATGAGGCTGCTTTGCAGATTACGTCAGGAGCCATATGCCGGGCTGCTGCCCACAAAGCCGCCATATCCCTGGTGGAATGTAATGTCACCGCCTCTGGAGGAGCCAAGCCCTTAGCCCTGTAAACCTGTTGTATGGATTGAACGATGCAAGCCGCAATCATTCTGGACGAAGCTCGCTTCCCTCTGTTCTTGCCGGAGTGCAAGACAAACAGGTAGTCAGAGTGTCTAAAGGAGGAAGTAGCTTGCAGATATTCCTTCAGTATTTCGCCTACATCCAGAGAATGAACTTCGGTGGACCCCAAATCGAGGTAGGATGATTTCTTGGTTCTCATTGAACACTGAAGTGACTTTCGGGTTTGAGCCGAGAATAGGGATAAGGACCACCTGGTCCGGGAAGAAAGTAAAGAATAGTTCTTCATGACCCAAGGACCCGATCTTGGAAACCTATTTGGCTGAAGTGATGGCAATTAGGAAGGTGATTTTTTGCAGTAAGGTCTTTGATAGAAAGCGGAGCCAATCCTGCTCTACTGAGAATACAGTGAATCAAGAACAAGGGGAAGATCCCATTTGGGAAACCTTGGTTTTCTTTGGGGATTGAGTCTCGTTGTCCCACGGAAGAATTGCTGGATTAGAGCATGAACAGCCCATGATGTACAGGAGAAGGCCGACAAGGCTAAGACTTGGACCCTGAGGAAGCTGATGGATAGAGACAGAACTAGGCCGGATTGAAGAAAGCTGAGGATATCCTGAATTCCTGGATCTCTGAATGATCTGCCCACAGAAGATGAGAATTCGACAAACTTGGCCCATATGAGGGTGAAAATTACTCTTGATGGGCACCTGAGAGTTTCCAGTCTCTCCCTCTCAAGAACCAGACCATCAGTCTCAGTAATGCCGGACAAGGGGCAGGACTGCCCCCTTAGAAAGAAGGTCTGGCCTGAGAGGAAGAGGCACTGGATCCTGGAGGGGAGACCATGGCCTGTTTAGCCAGTAAGGTGCTATCACCACCACCTCGACCGCTTTCGCTTGAAGTCTCCGTAGGAACCTGAGGATGATCGGAAGCGGGGGAAAGGCGTATGCCCTGTTGAAGCTCCACTGATCTGTCAGGGCATCTGTCCACTGATCTGTCAGGGCATCTATTCCGAAGGCCTGGCTGCAACAGCCCCCGAGTGTAATACGTCTTGATCTTGACGTTACAGGGGGATGCAAATAGATCTACTTTGGGAATAACTCCCAAGGACAGGATCCATTTGAACGTCTGCGCATGAAGGGACCACTCGTTGTCCAACTGTGTGCGAGACAGGAAGTCCGCTTGGACGTTCTGGACTCCAGGGATGAAGACCACTGAAATATTGGCGAGGTTTCTCTGAGCCCAAGACATAATAGGCTCGACTTCTTGGCGCAAGGTGAAGCTTCGAGTGCCTCCTTGCCTCTTCACATGGAGACCACTGTGGTGTTGGGAAAGTGATGGTGCAGCGCTAGTGACAATTTGAAATTTGAATGAGTAGTCTAAAGTGCATAGTGATAAAGAATAAATGTTGTGCTGACCCCAAAAAAATCAATATAGTGAATAGCAGCTGATACACAAACAAACCAAGTCGCACCAAATGTATATAAAATAAGTGCAGCGCTAAAATCCCAAACCAAAACTAAAATCGTGTATGGAACAAAAATAAGTCTGTGACTTGCCCCAGTTGAAGGCTTCTTAGTCGAAACACGTAGGGTTTCAGCTTCCCACGTTGCCACCATTTTAACTACTAGTGATCACTTTTTATTCTGTAAAGGCTTTTTATCCGATAAAATCCCTAATTTTTTTGACCTACGCCACGAGGAGCCTTTTCTCTCTTTTTTCTCCATGACTTCCTCCGCAATTGGTTTATTTTGACCTTTTTTGGTCCCGGAATTGGAGAGTGTGTCAGTGAGCTGATAACCTCCACCTGTGACAACCCTGCCTATTGGTGATCGTGACCCAAGGGACAACACCTGGGTGGATTCCACGGGAGGTCACCTCCACAAGCTCTGACAGACGTACTGCTATATGGCAGATATGTCCTACAAGATCCGGTAAGAGTACCTAACCTTAAATGTCTATGACGTGTTCCCTGTGGTTGCCTTACATTCCAGTCTTCAGTCAACATCCTTTGTTTAAGCACCTCCTCTGTTTGAGAAGACTTTTTTTATTTATATGGACTCTGTTTTCAGAGCATAGCACAGTGCATTACAGACATTTGTGTATATTCCACAGGTTTTTGTATTGTGCTGATTCACAATTATTTATAGTTTTTTTTTTTTTTAAGTCACAGATTTATTTTTGTTCCATACACGATTTTAGTTTTGGTTTGGGATTTTAGCGTTGCACTTGTTTTATATACAGTCTAAAGTGCATAGATGACCTAATACACATCTAAAATATATCAAGGTTAGAATAATTCTGAAGATATCAAACAGTATACATGTGCAATATTGAAATAAGGATAACAGGTGATTAAACCGATGTATAACATGCATACAAAATGCAGTGATATCAGGTGATTAAACCAATGTATACCATACATATAAATGCAGTGATGTCAGGTTATTAAACCAATATATACTATACACATAAAATACAGTGAACAATTTATTATAAACTCAAAAGCAATAATAGAAAAAATTAATGAACAAAGAAAGAGTCCACTGAGTGAGAAAAAAGCGTTTGATGAAAATAGAAATGTCCAAAACATATGTATCAACGCCCCAAATGGTAATTATAAAGCTAGTGTTTCATCGAGACTATATCTTCGTGGATGAAACGCATTGGGTCAAGCCTGCTGTTCCCATTGTGTCATTTTATCAATTAACAAATGTTTTTTTTACCTCTTCTAACTGTGAGTGTAAATCTTTCATTTTTTAATAAATTTTGTGTTATACGGATTCACGCTATGTATGTTTTTTATCCTTATTGGCCTTATACTTTCGAATCCATGAGACGTTTTATATATCTTGGAGCCTCCTTTTTTGTCGACCAGTGGTCCTTGTGAGAAGATTTTTTTACCCAATTCTACCAACGCCTATATCCATTTGGGCCTTATTATCTTTAGTGAAGAATCACCGACAAGTCTGTTTGATTCATGGCGTGTTCATGGCGTATGTCCTACTGAATCCACTTGCTCTATCCCCCCCTTTTCATGCACATTTAGCGGTGGCTTGATAATTAACATTTGGGGCGTCAAGATACATATGTTTTGGACAATTCCATTTTCATCAAACACTTTTTTCTCACTCAGTGGACTCTTTCTTTGTTCATTCATTTTTTCTATTATTGCTTTTGAGTTTATAATAAGCTGTTCACTGTATTTTATGTGTATCGTATATATTGGTTTAATCACCTGACATCACTGCATTTATATGTATGGTATACATTGGTTTAATCACCTGATATCACTGCATTTTATATGCATGTTATACATCGGTTTAATCACCTTGTCCATCCTTAATAACACTGATTCTCCTTTCAGGAGATGAGGGAAGGATTGAAGGGCATGCCAGGCTGCCCAAAGTTCCAGAACGTTTGAGCCTGGGTTGTGAAAATGGGCATTCCACTTGCCTTGTGCAAGTTTTGACCTGCAGAGGGCTCCCCATCTGAAACCGCTGGCATCGGTTGTGACCATGACCCATGAGACTGGAGTAATGGAGTGGCAGGTGAGCAGATTTCTGTGCTGAAGCCTTCAGAAGAGGCTGCTCCTCATCACTGATGTTATGTGAATAAACTGATTGTTGTCTCCCGATTTCCATTTCTGAAGAACCCCTGTCTGGAAAGGGTGTAACCTCCACAGCGACCAATTGACCATGGGGGTCATAGAGACCATTGTACCAATAATTTTCAGGCACTGTGAGGCCCTCAAGCGTGAGGAGCTCAGAGCCCATGAAATTCTCTCAGAATGACTGGGATCTTCTCCACTGGAAGAGAGATGGTGCCTTGCACTGTGTCGAACTGGGCTCCTAAGTAAATCAGGCACTGGACTGGATCTAGATGGCATTTTTCCAGGTTTAGGAGCCACCTGAATTTGATCAGCGTGAAAATAACCTGCTCCCTGTGGACCAACAGCTGCTCCTTGTCTTGAGACAGTAACAGGAGGTAGTCAAGATAGTGGTACAAGCGTATCCCTTTGTTTCTGATGAGAGCCACCATGACCAGAAGAACTTTTGAAAAAACTCAGGGAGAGGTTGTTAGCCTGAAAGGGAGGCAGGTGAACTGTAGATGATCCTGCCTGACACGGAACCAAAGATATTTGCGGAATTCCTCTGCCACAGGAACATGGAAGTAAGCATCTCTTAAGTCGATTGAGATCAGCCAATTGCCTGGTTGCATGACTTGCTGGATGGTAGACAGAGTCTTCATGTTGAATCTTTCATATTTTATAAATTTGTTTAGATAAGTTAGGTCTATCACAGGGCGCCACAAACCGTTTTTCTTCTGCACCAGGAAGAGAGGGGAGTATACCCCCTGGAATTCTTCTGCCTTTGGCACAGGCACCGCCACTCCTTGTGTTCTCAGCAAATCCACATAGGACAGTAACACCTGCTTCTTTTCTTCTGACCGTGGTAGCAGGGTGGAAATCGATCTGGAGGGGGGATACTGGTGAAGAACCATGTGTGGCCTGAAGAGACCGTCTTGATTTTTCCAGTAGTCCGAGACTGAGGCCACCCAGACGCACCGGAAGAGAAGCTGACGAGTCTCCACCCAACCCGTCTGGGCGGGCCAAATCTCAAAAAGACTTAGCCGGCTCACGTCCACTGGACGCCTTGCTTTTGGCAGACTTGTGGAAGGGTTCCTGCCCTCTGCTCCAATTCCTTCTGAAGTCCCGGCTGGGCTTCCCTTGAACGCTCGGTACTGCATCTTCGCTGGGACTTCTTCTGACCGAACAGACCCCTATCCTGAGGCAGGAAACCCGACTTCCCACCCATCCCACCCAGGCTATGGCGCTGTCCAGTCTGTTGCCAAACAACGAGGGCCCCTCAAAGGGGTCCTACACCAGGCTTGTCCGGATGCTGGATTGGCAAGCCAAGGGCGCAACCACAAGGCCCACTTGGCTATGACCTAAGAGAGCATGGTCCTGGCCAACAGGTGGATAAGGTCGATCGAAGCCTCCCCCAGGAAGGCCACTGCCAGCTTCAGCTCCTGGACTGCCGAGCCCCTGGCTAGTTCTACTGAGACTCCTCTGAGCATGGAGTCCACATTCTCTGTCCAAGCCTCCATGGCCTTGGACATGGTCACAAGGGCCAAGGCAAGTTTGCAAGCCATATCGGCCCTCCCGTAAGTCCTCTTAATGTCTTGGTCTATCCTTCTTTCAAGGCCATCTTTGAAAGAAACAGCACCTTCCAAGGGAAGAGTGACGTGTTTGGCCAGATGCATCAGAGCTGTATCTACGAGGGGAGCATTTTCCAGATGTTTCACTTCCTCAGCCTTGAAGGGGTACAATCTGGAGGTCTTCTTATCTACCTTGCTCCACTCCATGTCAATGATATCCTTCAATTCAGAAAGGAGCGGAAAATTGGAACTTTCCTTCCCCAAATGTTTAAAGAACTTCCTCTGCTTAGCCAGGGGAGTAGAAGCCTCTTGCCACTTAAGGGCCTCTTTGACTGCCTTAATTAGTGGGGAACCAAGGTGTAGTCAAAACCTCTGACAAACTAATCTCCCTCCATCTCGCTGTGCAAGGAATGAGGGGAGGCATCATAGGGCTGGAATGGGCCCGGATCCTCCTGGGCCTCGTCAGCCAGGGAGCCAGATAGGGTGGTGGACTGGCTCCATATGCGGGATGTACCCCGCTCTTTTAGGGATTGTTCAACCACATGCTTAACAAGAGACATCATGTTTTGGTTTTCCGTATCTTTTTCCCCAACTGCCCGGGCATAGCATGGATCACAAACGATTTGTCCTCTGGGACTTGAGTCCCACATCCCCAGCAGGCTCTGCGATCAGAGTGGCTGTCATGGCGGTGGGTGCGGTGTCTGGAGGAGGAATGGGAACGTCACCTCTGCTGGTGGGTCCCAGACGGAGAGTCGCGTCTGAACCTGGATGATGAGTGGTGATGTTGTGGCCTGGCAAGGTCTTTTTTGGTCCAAGACGACATTTGGCAGTCTGATCTGGAAGGGCTGGAGGAAGAAAAAGAGGGGGAATGCGAAAACAAATATTTCCGCATTCTTTTTTATTATAAAGAATTTTGGCCCCTCCCCTTCATCTGCACATAACTTTGCGTGAGGGCTGGCCGCATGAAGGTGGTGACCTGTCCATGACTCCTGGACGGAACGAAAATCCAGATGGCGGAAACACAGACACTCTTGGGCAATACGCAGATACCCTAAAATGAGCCAGGGAGTCAAGTAAAAAAAATGCATATATATATAAATATATTTATATATTTTTTTTTTTTTTCTTTGCCCTAAGAGGAAGTAAAATTGTCTCCTGCTAAGGCTCAACTTGTCCTGTGTGGTAACGAACTCGGGGAAGCTGCCACCCACTGCCTGCAGGGTCCCAACCTGACAGGGGCTGACAGCTATTTAAATCCCCTGCCTGGATGCAGTCACTGCCTCCCCCACCTCGTGCCTGCACCGTGGAGAACAGCTAAATGGTGCCTGTGTGGCTACGGGGTGCTCCACCACTGTGCGCATGCGCGAACCAAGCCTAGATGTCACAGAGGCCTTGTACATGTGCAGATGCTCGCAGTGGCCATCACTCGGAAATATCTGTGGTGTCCTGGAATGCAGAAGAGTTCCAGGCACCATGAGGGGCCAAAAACAGCTAACAGGAGAAGGGGGGAATACCAGACACATAGACAACAAAAACAACTGCCATGAAGTAAATGAAAAGACCGCAGACCTTGCCAGCTGTGATAAAGTTGTCAGACGCCCATCCTGGGGATACACAGGCAACCTCCCTTCTACCATAGGGATATCTTATGCCTGAAAACCACTTGCCCACCCATGGCTGGGCCCTGGGTTGCACCGCATAGCTGGTATCAGGAACAGAAATCATCATGACAGGATGTTGCACAGTAACAAATGTGATGTAGGTCCATGGAGGAGGACAAAAAAGGAACGCAGTCTCTAGCGGTGAGCTCAAATTTATGGGAATGGGGTCCTATAGCATTGGAGAGGAGGTGGGGTTAACCCACACGTAGACTGCCATGGAGTCTGTCAGGAAAAGTATTTTATCCTTAGTTCAGATTTTCCTTTGTTTTGCCTCTTCCTTTTTTTCTCCCGAGGTTTATATAATTTCTCACTCTGTGTCTTCTACCAGTGACTTTTCCTCTCTGCCTCCTTTACCTCCACCCCCCATCCCCATAATATGCTTGCATTAAATTGCTTTCCATGATCAATTTTAGTAAGATGGCACACCCAACCAAATAATATGTGTTCAGCCAAATATTGTCCTATATTATGTATCTTATGAATCACTCAGAATTAAAATACTATTCAGTATACTTTAGCCTGTTCATGAACAGGCAGTATATTTTTGTCCCTTGGGGTTAAAGCGAGCACATGAACAGAAGTATCATTAGATGGCCTACTATGTTCCAAACGTGTTACTTTACCATAAAAATACAGATTTGTTTAAAAGAAAATCTGTTGTAAATGAAATACAGGAACTGATTTTTATATGTAAACCTAATCATTAATATCTCATATAATCTTTAACATGTTAACCTGATTTCAAAAGTAATTTTCAATCTTTTTAAATTGACATTTTGTGCCTTTAAATTGATTACTGACAATGAAACATGGAGGGTACTGTCACGGAACGTCCCTCACTCCACTTGAGTGCTTCCGTCATATACCACTTCCTCCCAGTCTGTATACAGATATCAGATATTCCAACCTCTCAGAGCACAAAACAAGGCGACACTTGCTTGTTGCTACCATGAACTGTTTATTTAGAATCAAAGTTACAAGACTTTATATGCCGTTGGAACCTCCTCTAACAATACAACTGTAACCTAACATAATTAACATGAGCTAATTTACTAAAACATTTACCCATACCAGATGACAGACTTGTGGGCACCGAGCTTCACACAGTAGTATAAACACAATAGCTGGAGCTAATTACAATTAACAATACAAACAACAATCTCCCCCCTCCTCAGCCTAGACCATTCGTCTCCTAGCCAGTGCTGGTGGCTAATGTGATCAGCTCTCTCAATTAACATAAACACAGGTAGTTGGAGTTGATGACACCAGCATCTCCTCACAGGATGTGTCCCAACAGAATGAATCAGTCTTATCAGCAGGGGGCTGCTGGAGGAATCCCCCCTCCCTCTTCAGGGACACAAATCCACAGCAAGGAGTCCCCAACAGAATCAAACAACATACAATATATACATATATACACGACTGAGTCCGATTAGTACAGTTCAGACTGGATTTCTCATTCACCTCACAAAGAGCATTGTTCCATTGAAAATCCAGGGCCCATAATCAAAAGGCAACAGGCTGGCATTCAGTCCTCTCCAACAGCCTCTGTCCCGGCTAGGTTTGTCACATTTCTCCCCTTTCGGCAGGAGACTAACACAGGAGGAGACCCCAGACGGGTTGACTCCGAACTTAGTCCATAGTTCCAGTCCTCTACTGCCTGTACCCACACAGTACCCCAAACAAATTGTTCCAGAGTATTACTCACCCAGCCATCCTCTGCCTCTCTCAGAGAACATATCCGCCGCTGGGGAGAGGCCTGGACTGGCCCTTCTCCCTGGAGTCCTTTCTGCCGCTGGAGAGAAGACAGGGGGACTGGGCTCACTCCATCCTGCTGTTGGGATCTGGGCCGACTGCCCAGCATTCCTGGGGTATACAGGTGGGGACTGAAGCCCCATCCACCGACACCAGATCAAGCTGCAGTTGTGAGGTGATGACTGCATTCTCTCCTTGGATCCTGATCTGCAGCTCACGATAGACTGCCACCTCCTCACCTTGGGCCTCCACAATTGCTGCAGGTGTGGGGCAGAGGTCTTGAACCCTCTGTCCGGTTGCCAGCACTTCTGCTGGGGGTTTGCCAGGTGGTTCCTCGTCTACAGAAACGTCTATTAAATCCCCAGTCTCTGGAATTGGTAAAAGTGTGGGACAGAGGTCTTGGACCCTCTGTTCAGTTACCAGATCTTCAGCTGGAGAAGTTTGTTTTAACTCCATAGATGCTGCTGGCAGAAAATCACATGTCCCTGTCAGTGTTGTGGAAGAAAGGCCGACTACCTCTTCTCTCAAGATGGCCGAAGCCACTGTTGGTGCTGGGCAGAGCACAGTGAACTTTGGCCCTGATAGCAGCTCTTCTGCTGGAGGCTCATCAGGTTGTTCTTCCTCAGCAGAAAAGTCTATCAAATCCCATGTCTCTGCAACTGATGTCTGGAGATATAGGTTCACCATCTCCTGTCCATGGAACCCAGAAGATGCTATCATTTCTGGGCAGAGGTTAGCAGAGCTCTGCCCTGTTGTCAGCACTTCAGGTTTGGGGACGGCAATCTTCAGATTTTCCACTGCCGATTCTCTGGCATGCTGCTGAACTTGTTCTAGCAGTTTCCTGTATGCCCTTTCCAGATGCTGTTCCTTCCTTAGCAAATGGTCCAGATCAAGTTTGAGCTCTGAGACCCCTGCAAGACCGAGCATAGCCTCTCTATATTCTCGCAGGTCCTCAAGGTCAGGTTCCCCTTCATTACCAAACATAAAATGATCTGTAAGGCTCTCCCACAGCAATCCAGGGCCTCCAAAGTCATATCCCTCCGGAGAGCATTCTGTTGTCTCCCCTAAATATCCCTCCTCTGCGTGCCATTGCAGAGCCCAATAACGATTGTCCAGCTCTATCTCCTGCTGGACCAGCCTGTCCAACTCAGTCACCCATTGCTCCTGGGGCCGCTCTCCCAGGAATGCCATCCGCAATGCCCATTGGTCACTGGCCCGTTGCTCTTGGGTTGGAAAGCACTTGCCCTGTTTTATACCAGCGAGCTGAAGGGCTCCAATCCAGAGCTTCACCCGAATCAGCTGCCTGAGCTCCAGGTATTCATCCTCAGACACCGTTCTGGTGTATGTTGAAAGGATGATCCGCAGCAGCCCCGGGAACTCTGATGCCAGGTCCATATCTCCCCTGGGGTGACTGACGTCTGCTATGCTGATCTTGGATCCAGTTGGAGGTTTGGATGTCCCAGACTGCAGGAAGCTTTCCCGCTGCTTGCCACCAATTTCACGGAACGTCCCTCACTCCACTTGAGTGCTTCCGTCATATACTACTTCCTCCCAGTCTGTATACAGATATCAGATATTCCAACCTCTCTGAGCACAAAACAAAGCGACACGTGCTTGTTGCTACCATGAACTGTTTATTTAGAATCAAAGTTACAAGACTTTATATGCCGTTGGAACCTCCTCTAACAATACAACTGTAACCTAATTAACATAATTAACATGAGCTAATTTACTAAAACATTTACCCACACCAGATGACAGACTTGTGGGCCCCGAGCTTCACACAGTAGTATAAACACAATAGCTGGAGCTAATTACAATTAACAATACAAACAACAATCTCCCCCCTCCTCAGCCTAGACCATTCGTCTCCTAGCCAGTGCTGGTGGCTAATGTGATCAGCTCTCTCAATTAACATAAACACAGGTAGTTGGAGTTGATGACACCAGCATCTCCTCACAGGATGTGTCCCAACAGAATGAATCAGTCTTATCAGCAGGGGGCTGCTGGAGGAATCCCCCCTCCCTCTTCAGGGACACAAATCCACAGCAAGGAGTCCCCAACAGAAACAAACAACATACAATATATACATATAAACACGACTGAGTCCGATTAGTACAGTTCAGACTGGATTTCTCATTCACCTCACAAAGAGTATTGTTCCATTGAAAATCCAGGGCCCATAATCAAAAGGCAACAGGCTTGCATTCAGTCCTCTCCAACAGCCTCTGTCCCGGCTAGGTCTGTCACAGGTACGTTTTACCATTATTACCTTATGATTGTAGGAGGTGGAAATGTGGGGCAATGACATCACAATCTCCAATTCCTGCAATTAATGATAGCTTTGCATTTATTGAGAAATATGTAAGGCATTCTCTGAGTTATGACTGTGCCGAGCAGGCGACCCGCTGTAATTCTCTGCAAAAGGGCAGACACTTAACACAGGACCTGCAAGACAGTGAGGCTCATTTGAGTAGTGATGACTACTACAGCAATTCTTCACTTGCACATTAATTGGCCAGGTATAGAATATGTACAATTTTAACTGTGAAAAAAAAATCCATATCTGGAGTTCAACCTTAAAAAGGGTCAATGGCCAAATGTTTTTTTATATACTTCAAAATGTTTGGCTACTAAAAAAGTTTAAATTTTTCAAGTAGCAAGGCCAAATTCAAAACTCAAGCATTAATGCTTATCTGGTCTTGCAGAACACTAACTTGCAAGCAATTTTAGAATTAGAATGTGACTGCATTCCCAGTTGGGTCAGGCTTGTATAAAATGTAATGCTATAATAACCCTTACCACTGCATTGTAAATAGCCACATAGGAGGAATACGTTTCTTATGTCATGAAAGTAAACTGTTTAATATGCATTAAAATTGAACTTTAGCCATAAAAATCATTCTCTATAGCTTTGTTATGCTAATTTAACTGTAATAAAGCTGGTGCTCTCCCACTAGTCAGCAGTATTCAGCAGATCCAAGTAATCCTTCACCTGATGCTGGCTGCTGGGAAGGTATATAACCCTCCTCTAGTTCTCTAACTTCCCTTAGCACCTCAGTGTTTTGTCTGTGTGCCATATAACTGCTTGTTGATGCTGTGTTCCTGATCCTGCTCTTGACCTTGATCCTGATTCCTACCATGATCCTGTTCCTGTCCAGTACTTGCATCCTCTACCCTACTACCTCATATATGTTCCCCTTTGACTTTAGTTTGTGTATATTGTATTATAATTAGGTTGCTAGTTATGTATTTTGTCACTTGGTTCACTGTTCACGTATATTTTCACTTTTACCTAGTATACTGTTTACTGGTGTTGGATGAGTTTTTGATTCATTATTAAAAAATCTTACTTTAATCATACACAATCTGGTCCCAGCTTCCGTAAATGTAGCATACCAATCTGGTCACCCTGGGTGTTGCTGGATACCTGCATTTTGTATCCTAACAGAGGCCTAACGCTTGAGGATATGGCATGACTGTCAGTGCCACTGTCTGCTGTTGTTCCCCAAAAGAGGAACTTTACCTAAGACTTAGTTCAATACCTAGACTAAGCAAGGCCCAGTTGAGCATGAAGCTTGTTTTTTCATTTGTACATTTACCTTGTGGCTGGATGCTTGAATGCTTTATATTACTTTATGTTGTGATGAACAACCCATTTCATCTGAGAAAATTGGCTTTGTGCCTCTACCTTAAGTCAAATCCTACAATATATTATGAGAGGGAGAGAGAGAGAAAAAGAGAGGTAGAGAGATACATACACATGACACTTATTAGTAAAGCAATAAAATGCCAGAAGATTTTGTGTCACAGACCCTTTATTTGCTCTTTTCTTTTAGATTATGGTGTCCTTAACCTTCTGTCTCCAATCCCACATGTAGTTTTCACTTCTAGTTTAATATAAGAACATGTGAAAACCAATTTACTCAATACAAGGACATTGTACATTCAACTTTTGAACTTGTTTGACTATTTCTTTTCTGGTAAACATGATTCAGGCTATTGGGTAACATACCGGCTATGACAACATTTCCTGTGCTGTAAATGCAATTCTCAGAAATGCTTTACAATGTATTCACTGCATGTCCAGTGGATTTTTTCCCCTTGTTCTTGCTTATTAACTTATGTGAGTTGTTTTCTCTTTGTCAAAAATATATACTGAAAATCCTGCAAATCATTTAGACTGAACAGCAGCCACTTCAAAGAGCAAGTAAGTTGTTAACTTTAAAATAATTACTTACAAGCTTATCTTTGTTTTGCAGACTTCAATGAATTCACCCTCAGTACCCCAGTTATTAACCTAGGGGATTTTTGCCAAAGTCCTTTTTATAGCTGTTGCATTTTGCTTTATGCTGTGTTCTTACTCTAACTTCCTAAGATATATTGAGGAACAGTATATTCATTTTCAGCAGAAATATAGGTGGGATATTTGGACATCATAAATTAGTTTAGCTCAAGGTCTTTACTAAAAAAAAAATCATTATTCTAGAAGCAAATGGTGACAAGCCAATGTTACTAACTTTCTTGTTCTTTGAAGTGGCTGCTATTTAGTCTAAATGCTTTGCAGGATTTTCACTATATGATTATACAATGCAAAATAGTAGAACCTATCGGTTTTTTGCTGATATAAAAATTGTTCAGGATTTTTTTCTTATGAAACAAAAGCCAAATTTCTAAATCAGGCAACCTGTACAGTTAGCAGATATGTTACAGAACATCTTCAGGCAGAAAATATTGTTACCTAATAAAATACTAAGGATATCCAGGAATCAGTAAAGCTCTGCTAACCTCAGAAAGTTTACTTTGTTTAAGTGTAAGAGGAAAATAAAAGCCTGCAGGTTGATTCATCAGGCTTTTTAGGGCTCAATCTCAATGTCTGCATGCTGAACGCTCCATTTTAGCATGTGGGCAGCTGTCAATTTTTGAGAGTTGGTGAGGGGGAGGTGTGATGCACATGTCAGTTTAATGTTTTTCTATGGTTTAATGTTTTCTGTTTTTTAACTTTATTTGAAGTGCATAAAGTGAAACTTCAGGCATGTCTCCACACAGCAGCTTGGTGCATCATTACTGTGTGGTGACATACAGTGCCTACATGTGCGCTGCAGTAAAATGCTACATATCTGCTAACTACTGTATCCTGGTGGTTAATACCATCTAAGAAATGATTTTTTTTTTAGGAATGTTGTTATCCAATTTTTGGAAGAGGACAATCACTGGTTTCCTAGCAATGTGTTATCCTTTTATCAATCAGTTTAGGTTAAAAGTCCTGATCCAAAACCTTGTCACTTTCGGGAATTGCCACCAAATGTAGATCATGGTGCCTACCTGGCTACAGTTCCTGAAACACCAGGGGGAGGCTTGCAAAATCATCTTAGCTATCCTGGTTGGGACCATATACCATTGTAGCAATGTTTAATAATTAGGTTCAACCAAAGCTGTATTTATCAGGAGACCATATATTAGTCTATATAGTAGTCTTCGCTGGATCTCTAGTATTGCAGGAACTCTTGAATGGCATCAATGATGAAGGACAAATTACCTTTTTAAGTTTGCCCTTAATGTAAGCAATAAGCTGATTGTATTGGAATAATTCTGCAAAGTATCTCCTGATAAAATGTCTCCTATCCGCATCCATCCTTTATTTATCCAACAACTTAAAAGGTGTGGAGACAAGCCCAGCGCCAAGATTATTGAATAAAGGCGTTAAAGGCATATGGGGTAAACAGAGATTTTTACTAACCCTACATCTGCCCCAAACTCCTAATGAGTAGGATAGAGTAGGATTGAATGACGCAACCTTCTGGGGATCCACATCAGGGCCACTATAAAACCCATTGAGCCAAATAGAGCTTCTATATCAACCTAATATGAAGTTGAGCCCTTAATTGTTGTGAGTCCCAGTTGAGCAATTTGTGCTGCTTGAATATGTACTGTATATTAAGATTTGGGATTTTCTGGCCACCTCTACTGTTAGGAATATACATAATCAATCTGTTAATTCTGGGTCATTTGTTTCCCCATATGAAAGCAGAAGTGCATTCTTGAAGTTTTAGTAAATCTCTTTTTTCATTTCTAAAATCCATATCAGTGAGAAGGAAGTCAGGAGTTTAATAAAATTGGGTATAGTTGTGGGGGGGGACATCGCCAGGAAAGAGTGTGCAGCTATGTTCCTGAGATCCATATAAAATGTCTTTAAAATCAGGACTACTGAGAATGGCAATAGCAATAGTAATAGCAAAAAAGGAGAGAGTCAAGAGGCAACCTTGTCCTTTTCCTCCCGGATTAGCTATCAGATCTGATTTATAGCCTTTGAGTGAAATTTGTTCCGTTAGGGTATGATATAGGGCTTGAAGTATCTGCAAGAAAGAGGGGCAAGTTCTCTTAGATTCTAGCACAAAGAATAGGTAGTTCTAAGATAGTTTATCAAAAGTGTCATGTAGGTGAAAGAAGTGTGTAAGTGAAAGAATCATTGTCTGTCTTTGGACAGGGGAGTCCCACTGTGAGTGAACCACTGAGACTTAGTTTAGAGTTTTACAAAGTATGTATTTGATCAGATGTTGAAGTCAAATGAAACCTGATTGGTCTTTGTGAATATAAAGTTCCAGAAAAGAATTAAGAAATAACAAAAGTGTTTTCATAAGTATTTTAATATTGCAATTGATCAGGGAGATTGGTCTGTAGTTTTATATTTTTGTGGACTCCTTATCTGGTTTAGTGATAACACTATCAAAGGCCCTGTTGTCTTCCCCATGTCTATGAGTCCCTTGTATAGGGTTAAACAGGATGTTACCAATTCTGTACATTTTTATAGTAGCCATTGGGGAGCCTGTTGGGTTTTAGAGATTTATGTGCTTTTAACGTTTAATGACCTTGGAAAGCTCATCACTTGTGAGGGGTTCCTCCATTTGTTTGGCATTATGTCTAGAAAGAGTTGGGGGATTTAGCGTATCCATAAATGTTTAAAGAGAAGACCGAATATCAGTCAAAGGCTTTTGGTATAGTTTGCTATAGTATGATTGGAATTCTTGGAGGATTTGAAGGGGGTTTTGGGTGAACATTCCATTTTTAAGTTTAGGTCTTGGCAGGGCATGGGCTTAGGGTCTTGGGTTGAATTTGCTCACCAGTAGGGAACATGGTTTATCCCTTCTTGTGAAAAACCTATATTCTGACCATCTCAGTGATTTTTCAGCCCTAGTGGTCAAGCATAAATTTAGTTCTAAATGTGCCTGCTTTATCTTAGAAAGAAGATCAGGCTGTAGAGGTTGCTAATATTGGTTAAGTGGGTTGCCATATTCTTTAGTTTTATTCCATTGTTTTAGCAGCAATAAGTTCATTGTGAGTTTTTTTTTTCAGCCTTGAAGATAATTGGATGTGGGGAGGGGAAAAAAAGGATATGGAAGAATGACTTACATTTTCTTGTCAAATCATTTATTGAAAATAAAGAATCAAAAAATGAACAAACAAAAACCAGAACCAGTATAAGACACGGGGTAACTTAAATCCGTGTTGGGCACAGTGTGCGTCAGGTACATGAACAATACAATTCTGAGGGTGTCATGGTTCAGACAAATGGAATTCAGACTGGAGTCATAACATGTGAAGTAGACAAATCAAAATAAGGTAAACTGTTATGCATACCCCCAGGCATGTGACTGAAGGGTCAATAAACCTCTAAGTATTTAGGTTTCCAGGGTTCACAGAAACCACTTAACAAAATATGCTAAGGTGCCTCTGAGGAGCAGAATGGGCAAATCAAACACCCAATAGTTTAATGTCTCATAATGACCTTTCCAAAAAAGTGGTAAGATGAAGGGAGATAACAGAAAAGTAAAGTAGAGAGAGGGTGTAGAAAACAAAGAGGAGAAGGAGGGGAGCAAAGGGAGGGAAGAAGGGGGAGAAGGGGACCCAGAGTGCCAGACCATGGCCTGCTCTATAGACAGGCCAGATCATATTGGAGGGAAATTCACCTAAAAAATTCATGGAAGCAGGAGGATATCATCAAATTGGGGAGTGGAAGAAAATAGTGTACCCAAGGTTGCCACAATTTAGTGTAATATTCTACCTTATCTAATGGGACGGCATCCAGTTTAGCGTGGATCATGGCCTTAGTGACACTATTATTGGTTTGCATGTTATTAAAAGAGTTATGCCCCGTACACACGATCGGACATTGATCGGACATTCCAACAACAAAATCCTAGGTTTTTTTTCCTACAGATGTTGGCTCAAACTTGTTTTGCGTACACACAGTCGCACAAAGTTGTCGGAATTTCCGATCGCCAAGAATGCGGTGACGTAGACCACGTACGACGAGACTAGAAAAGGCCAGTTCAGAATTAAGAGCGGAACCCTTTGGGCTCCTTTTGCTAATCTCGTGTTAGTAAAAGTTTGGTGAGAGACGATTCGCGCTTTTTCAGACACGTGGTTTTCAGATCGTTTTCTGCTGTTCAGTTTGTGCTTGTGGGTTTGTATCTGCTCTTCAGTGCGTGCAAGCAAGCTCCGCGTGACTTTGTCATTGTGTTCTTGTTCATTCGTTACTGTTTTTCAGGTCGCTCTTCACAGGCCTTGCTGTTCTTCAGTGCGTTCTGTTACTTCATTCTGAGCAGCCGACCGTTTTCTAGCCATGTTGCGTATACGTACTCCTCGTAGAGTCCGTGCTGTGTGGGGGCTTGGTGTTGGGGTCCTGACCTTGACACAAGCCCAGTCCATGAACAGGGTGGGGAGGAGTTCATGGACCAAGAATTGGTTGCTTCAGCGTGACCAGTTCTGTCATATGCCTTTGCTCCGTGAGATCCGTGAGAATAATCCTGATGATTTCAGGAACTTTCTCCCGATGACGGACCCCGTATTTCACCGTTTGTTGGCTTTGCTGACCCCCTATATCAGCAGGCAGGATACCTGCATGAGGCAAGCCATCACTCCGGAGCAGAGGCTTGTCGCCACCCTGCGGTATTTGGCAACAGGGACAAGCTGCAGGACTTCAAGTTCTCGACAGGCATCTCCCCCCAGGCTCTGGGTATCATTATCCCAGAGACCTGTTCTGCCATCATCCAGGTCCTGCAGAAGGAGTATATTAAGGTAAGATTTTTATCCTTTAACATCACATTTTATTGTATTTAATGTTTGCTAATATATTGTATTTCTTTACTCATTCCCTAATTACCATGATTGTAATATGCTGTGAATGTCCCCTTTGTTCTCATGCATGCTGTATTTTTATGTAATTATTTTTTTGGTCCTTCATACTTATTTGCCTTCACTTACCTCCCCAGCATGCTCTCCTGGCCCTGTATTCACCTCATGTAGTCACTTAACAATGTATTTTATCAGCTCCATAGTAGTGATTTACCCCAAACACCTCCTAAAATGTTTTTAAATGTGATTTGTGTTTTAAATTCAGGCAGAGTGCCAGAGGCTTTTTTTGGGGGGTCCCCAAATCATTTGGAACCCTTCCTCCCCAACTGCTAAGTCAGCTGATACCAATTCTCTATCTATCCTCAATCATCTATCTGCTGACTTTGCCAAACCCATACACACTATACCCATCTCTTTTGTGGTCAGATGTATGGATGAATTCCCCAAAGCATGTAGTGCAAGGGCCTGCCTATATACTTTCAAATGGTACTGTTTCAAGTTTTTGTATCCTATTATTATCTTGATAGGTAATAGCAGAATGTCCAAATGTGCTCAAATGTGTACAGTGTGTATTTATATCTTTGTATTATGACACTTCTTACTTGTCCAGTGGGCTGCCAATTGTGTTACTAAGAAGGGGCTGTTCCAAGTAATGCACATTATTTAGGCATTCATCTCTCAATGAAGTGGAGAGGGTTACCTGTCCAAGAGCTCCCCCCCTATAATGTTAGAAATGGCCCATGAGAGGGGGGGGAGGGGGAATATGATAGGTGTACCTTATACTTTGGTCTTTGAAAATACCCATAAATCAATGTTATCTTGATGTTGGCCAAGAATGTTTGTGTCTAATCTGCTTTTCAAGTTTATGTGCAAAAAGCCTATTTTTTTTGTTTTCCTCAACAGTTTCCTTCCACACCACAGGAATGGAAGACTGTGGCCTCCCACTTTGCCCAGTGGTGGGACTTTACTAACTGCGGAGGGGCAATTGATGGGAAACACGTCCACATCGTCCCACCACCCAACTCAGGGTTGTACTATTATAATTATAAGGGGTTCAATAGTATTGTGATGTTGGCGGTGGTGTCGGCTACTTATGAGTTCCTGTATGTGGACGTGGGGAAGAATGGCCGGATGTCCGATGGTGGAGTCATCACCCAGACCGAGTTCTACAGGCGTCTCCAGAATGCCAGCTTGGACTTGCTACCTCCAGAAGAGAATGTGGAAGGACTCCCATTCGTCTTCATTGCGGATGAAGCTTTTGCGCTGGGGGACCATCTTATGCGGCCATTCCCGATGAGGACCCTCACCCTGGACCAGAGGGTTTTTAATTACTGGCTGGCCAGAGCCAGAAGAGTGGTGGAAAACACGTTTGGAATCATGGCCAGCTGGTCCTGCCTATTTCTTACACCCATACATATGGCGGAGTACAAACTGAATCACATTATCCTGGCGTGCTGTGTTCTACACAACTTTTTACGGCAACATTCTGCCAACTATGCTGGCTCAGTTGGGCCTGAAGCCGGAATTCAAAATTAACCAACCCTGACGGCGCTTGAAAGTGGCCGTCCTGGCTTGCCCTCCCTGAGTGCCCGTGATGTCCAGCTAAGATACCTTGAATACTTTGCGGGTAGGGGGGCTATCAATATGCCAGACAATGTGTGAAACATTTATCAAATAAAAAAACATTAAGCAAATCTTTGGTGACATTTACTGAGTCCTGAAAATGGCGTGATTGTGTAACCTTACAAAGCACTGTTGGGTGTTATTTACTAAAGGCAAAGACACTTTGCACTACAAGTGCACTTGAAACTGCACTTGTAGTGCAAAGTGGATTTGCCCTTAGGAAATAACCCCCATTGTCACAGAAAGCAGCAATTAGAGCGTTGAGACAATAATCCACACATTCTTGATTAACAATCTTTTTAATACCTGCACAATCACATGTGCATTTTGAAAAGGTTTTTAAAACAAACCAACATGTTTGTTGTATAACAATTTTTGGGGTCACATTAGAAAAAGTAGAAATGTCCATTTAGGATAAAACAGGCATGTTTCAAACCAACAAGAAAGACACAAATCTTGAACTTACAAAGTTCATATGTGGTAGAACTTGAAGGCAATATCAGACATGAGTATTTAGGAACTGTGTTTGATATTGAGTTCAGATGGGGTGAAGTCACCCCAGGAAAAGCCAAATTTTGAAGATGCACACAAATTTACGAATGTCAACATGTGCTAGCTGCCATCACGGGGGATCAAGGGACGTTTTTTGGGGGAGCAACCCCTTCCTCTCAGCTACTTTATTATTGAGGAAGGGGTTGCACCCCCAAAACGCATCCATTGATCTCCCGTGATGGCAGATAGCACATGTTGACACACTGTGTGCCTCTTCAAAATTTGGCTTTTCTACAATTCAACAAAAAATGTAAAAATTGTAGCACACCATAAAAGAAAGGGATTTGGAGGGGGTTTAAACTCCCCAAAACATCAATGATGTTCTTATTTTTTTGAATAACATCATTGATGTTTTTCTTGATATTTTCCAATGCAAGATTACACCCCATGATCTCCCCAATCAGGATCTGTACACTTTCCGAGGTGAAATGCCCTGGATCCACAACATCACGATCACCTAAAAAGATAGAAACAAAAAAAAAAACATGTATTATAAATATACCGGCATCCATCTCTTACCTGAGCCTGTGGTCGCAGACACTCACCTGTTGTGGTGACTAGTTCCACCACGTCTTCCTCCTCCTGCTCTTCTTGTCTTTGGGGGATTTCCCCTTCTTCCAGAGGTGGGGGATCTCTGGTCTCCTCGGATGAGGGGTGTCCTCCGAGTCTTTTCGCCCCTATGTAAAAAAAAAATGGTATTAGCACACAGATATTTGATGGCAGAACTATAAATATGAAACATTGCTTGGAAGTGGGGTACAATTGTCTGTTTTGGGAGAGTTCCAAGATGTAGAATTTTTAGTGTCCTTTGTTAAGCTTCAATACTTTACTTGTTTTGTCCAAGCTTCACAGATGGAGACACCCCTATAGTATACACTGGAGCACCTGTGTGGGCCCCCTAATAAAAAGGGTGTTCTTGTGTCCCACACTAGTGCTCCAGTGTCCAGATGTGAAAACTGCTGCTGAGTGTCCTCTCCTTACACAGAATCGAGTTTGCATTTCATTCTAGTAACAAACCCATCTACACAACCAAATTATTTTCATACAAGTAGGCCCTAAAAAATGTGGTCAAATGCATATGGCCAAAACAATAGTGTTTTATAGGCCGAAAGAAAAATGTTTGATACGAACGAATAATGTGCCCATGAACATGAAAGTTGCCGTTTTAAACTGTACAGTTAAGAAAAGCACATGGAGCAGCATGAACGTAATAAACACAAAAAGAATAGGAACACAGCACAACTACTTACTTTTTTGCAGCACTCTCTGGATCTTTCGGTACTGCTCATGTTCTCTTAATTTCAGGTCCGACCACCGCTTCCTGAGCTAATCTTTCAATCGTCATACCCCGAAATTCCGGTGCAGACTTTTGACCACTTTCACTATTATCTTGGCCTTTCGGACACTGGGGTTGGGGTAAGGTCCATACTTCCCGTCATAGTCAGCCCTCTTCAGGATGTCGACCATCTCCAACTTCTCCCCAAAGGACATATTTGAGGCCTTAAATCTTCTCCTTCTGGATCCAGACGTTTCCAGATCTGGGCTTTCCTCCTCCTCCTCGTTGCTGTAATTATCACGCACCTGCTCTGACTCCGCCATGTGCTCTTCCCCCACTGCGCCGAACGAAAAGGGGCGGGGAATAGACTAGAAAGAACGTCAGGGGCGGGCGGAGTTACACGCATGCACAGTGTCTATAAAGTGTAACACGCGTGCGTAGTACTACGATCTGTGGGCGGAGGAAGGAGTAACAGAGGCGCCCATCGTGATAACGAAGGTAAGATTTAACATTGGGCCTATACTGCTTCTAGATTGAGGCCTGTATTTGCACAAGTTTAGAAGACTTTAGGCTGACATTAGGGTTTGTCTTGTGTTGTGTCTTGCAGTGAAAATGGATATCTTGAAAGATGAGGACTTTATGGCAATCTTCATAGATATGTTCAGGGAGCTGCCTTGTCTATGGGAGATAAACCACCCTGAATATAAGAACCAAACAAAGAGGAAGGCAGCACTGGATCAATTGCTGGAATTTGTGAAGACGGTGATCCCCACGGCAGACATCACCTATTTGAAGATCCTAATTGGTGGCCTGAGGAGCACTTATCTAAGGGAGCACAAAAAGGTCCAGGATTCCCAGAGATCCGGAGCTGCAGATGACATTTATGTCCCCAGGCTGTGGTACTATGACAGACTGCATTTTCTGGCAGGTCAGACTGAACCCAGTCCAGCGCTCTCCAGTCTTCCTTCCATGCTTCCTTCCCGCCCAGCTGAGGCTTCTGACGCCCAACCTGGGCCTTCCAGGCAGCAACATGTGGAGGAGCCCACCTTGAGCCAGGTATAGCATTCTTCTAAATATGTCCAATCAATGATGTTAACTAGATATTAGTTTGGAGTACAAATTTATGATTGTGATTGATGATGCAAAAACTAAAACCATTTCCCTTTTTCATACACAGGGAAGTCTCAGCCAGGAGGTGGCTGGGCCAAGCAGGCTGCCTGATATCCAGGTCCCTCCCCTAGACCTTCAAAGACAAAGTGGCAGGAAGATGAGTAACCTGGAGAAGGCTGCCATAGGCCTCTTTTGGAAAGCTACAGAGGCCCTGAGAACCCCCCACACTGTGGAGGAGGACTTTGCTTGCATAACTGCCTGCAAAATGTTGCAGATGGAGGAGGGCCAACGACTCCTGTGTGAGTCCTTAATTCTGGAAGCTCTCCATAAGGGGTTAAGGGGCCAAATAACATCTTCTACCCACATTTGTGACCTCACACATAGTCCTCCTCCTCCTGCAGGTCCTACTACTCCTCCTCCTCCAGGTCCTACTACTCCTCCTTCTCCTCCAGGTCCTACTGCTCCTCCTGCCACATCTCCAACACCAGAGCCACAGCCAGGAAGGAAGCATGGAAAGAAGACCAGAAAGTGATGACCCTGGGTCCAGTCTGGTCTGGCAAAAGATGCAGCCTCTTGTAGTACCACAGCCAGGGGACACAGATGTCATCTGCTGCTTTCCGGATCTCTGGGACTTCTGGACCAGACTGCTCTCCCTTAGATAAGGACTCCTCAGGCCACCAATTTTGATGTTAAATAATTGATGTCTGTCCTGGGGGTCCAAGGCTTCGCCAATTTCTGCTGTTTCTCCAGTGTTGCCTCCCTCTTTGGTTCTGAGCCCTTAATAAAGGATTTTTTGTTTCAATTATACTTGCCTATGTGTGTTTTCCTTAAAAAAGGACAGTTTGTTTGTGAGGATTCAGGTACATTTCAAAAATACAATGTGAAATTAACAAGGGACACCAACACCAAGCAACCTTCTTGAGATTAAATAATATAAGATATCAATGGTGTTGTGGTAACTTGACACACAAAACACACACAAAAATATTAGGGAGTAAAACTAACAAAAAATAAAACAAAGATCAGCCTTGAAAAAAATACAAACCCCCCCCAAGAAAAAACAGCCTTTAAAAAAAAAAAAGAAAACAACCAAAAAAAAATTTTTTCAGACGTGACAAATCAAAATATATTGAGGGAATCCCGATAAATAATAATGAAAGAAGTTTGTGAGAAGTCTGTGTGAATATGAGCAGCAAAACTACTTCATTCTTCTCACATTATAAAGAAGAAGAGAGTGCGCTGTATTAAACCATTTTTTACATAGCACCGTGACGAAAGTGCTGTATCCATTGCGAACGCTAATTTTACCAGACCGAGCTGTTCCATCTCGGAATTTCTTCTGAGCATGCGTGGCACTTTGTGCGTCGGAACTGGCCACACGCGGTCAGAATTGACGCGATCGGATTTTGTTGTCGGAAAATTCTATAGCCTGCTCTCAAACTTTGTGTGTCAGAATATACGATGGAAAATGTCCGATGGAGCCCACACACGGTCAGAATGTCCGACAACATGCTCCGATCGGACATTTTCCATCGATTTATTTGAGGCCATCGCTCAAAGCGAAGTTAGAGTAGATGATTTTGTGTATTGTTGTGGTTGTTAGGGCTTCCAAGTCAGTCAGTAGTTTCTCATTCTCAAGTAGAGGAATAGTTCTAGCTGTTATATAGAAAGAATGATCTGAAGGGATATGCCCAGAGATACCAGATGGTATGGAAAGCCAAAGGTGACAAAATCAATTTTAGGGTTCTTCTCTTTTGTATTGCCAGTGGAGCAAGATCCGCAAAGACTTGAATTGTATGACCCAAAATTTCCAGATTAGGATTATCTGAAGCATAATGCATGATAGCCTCTTTAATCTGGTAAAAGTGTGGTTTCGCAATGTCCCTTGGTAGACTATTTAGGTAAGGTTCCATCAAGGCATGATGTATCCTATCAAATTCAAGGCGAAGTTCATCCACCTCCAGTACAGTTTTTTCATTGGGCAAGTGATATCTTATTTCTTAAAATGTCTTATTCTGAAGTTATCGTGTCTTGAGCAAAATTCAAGATCTTCAATTTTGGAGTGGGCTTCCTCCAGTTGTGTTTACAATATGGAAAACTGTAACAGGTTTTGGAGCCAAGTTACAGCTCTGATTGCAATGATTTCAGCTAGCTCTGTGGCTAATACTGCAGCACAAAGTTCCATCCTGGGTATGGTGTGTTCGGGAAGTGGTGCAAGTTTTGCTTTCCATTACGAACCCTATGTGGCATTGTTCTTTAGTGTCTATGGTTTTCAGGTAAGCTACAGCAGCAATTGCTTTAACAGAAGCATCCAAAAACACACAAAGTCTTTGCATCTGAACGTCAGCAGATGACAGAGTAGCATATGGGTGTGGAATTTTAAGGTTGGATAGAGCTGTTAGTGAGTCCTTTCACTATAGCCAAAGGTTCTTCCTGTCGGTGGGGAGAGGGTGGTCCCAATCTAATGAGTCACAGGTTAAGTCTCTAAGTAGTGCTTTACCCTGGATGGTGACAGGTGCTGCAAAGCCTAAAGGTTCATACAGGCTGTTTATGGTAGACAGGAAACCTCTACGGGTAAAGGGTTTTTCTTCTGTGTTTACTTGGAAAGTAAAAGTGTCAAATCTTAAGTCCCAAAGCAAACCAAGGCTGCGTTGCATGGGAAGTAAGTCTGTGCCTAGATCTAAGTCTTTTAACTCGTTAGAATGATCTTGAGCAGGAAAGGCTTCTAAAACTTCCCTACTGTTGGAAGCAATCTTGTGGAGTCTTAAGTTGGAACAAGCAAGCATTGCCTGAGTTCTTTTGAGGAGACTGATTGCAGCTTCATTTGTGGGTAATGATTTCAAGCAATCGTCTACATAGAAATCCTTGTCCACAAATTGTCTGACATCTGACCCATACTCTGACTCTCCCACTCTAGCAGAGTGTCTGAGGCCATATATAGCAACTGCAGGGGAAGGGCTGTTGCCAAATATATGCACCCTCATGCGGTATTCTGTGATGTCTCCAGATGGGTTGTTGTCCCTGAACCAGAGAAATCTCAGAAAGTTTTGGTGCTCCTCTTTTACAAGAAAGCAATATAACATTTGTTGTATGTCTGCCATGAATGCGACTGAATCTTTGCGAAAGCGGAGAAGTACTCCTAATAGTCTGTTGTTAAGGTCAGGGCCAGAGAGAAGGACATCATTTAGGGAGACACCCTCATGCTTGGCGCTGGAATCAAACACCACTCTACTCTGTCCTGGCTTCTTAGGGTGGTAGACTCCAAATATGGGTAAGTACCAGCATTCCTCTGAGTCCTTCAGGTTTGGGGCTCTCAGCATGATCATTCTGGAATATTTTCTCCATGATGGAAAGGAAATGTTCTTTCATCTCTGTTTTTTTTGAAGATTGTGTCTGCTAGTTCTCTGTTGTTAGGCAAACGTCGTCTTTGTGGCCAAAAGGGAAGAGGTGCAACCTAGCTATTAGTCACATCTTTCTCCATTCTCTTTTCCATGAGCCTATCCTCAATGGACATTGCTACCTGGTTGTCTTCCTTTGTTCTCCTGAACACTGTCCTAAGTCACTTTGGTCGCCGCCATAGGTATTGCTGTCACAGAGGGGACAGGAAGAGGTACAGAGTTGTTGTGTGGTAGTTCCTTTATGAGGATGTGATTTTGACAGGGTTGGAAAAGATAAGGATGACCATTTTCGTGGGTACTAGTGAGCAGGGTATTAACGGATGTCGGTTTGTGTGCATCTCCAAGGCAGACTTCACCTATAATGACCCACCCGAGATCCAGTTTTTGGGCATATGGGGTGTTTTGAGGACCATTGATCAGTTTTCTTACTTTGTGAACGTGCAAGATATCCCTCCCTAGGAGTAAAATTATCTGAGCCAGATCATCTAGTTCTGGTATGAGATGTGTTATGTGGTTCAAGTGAGTCTGGTGAGCTGCTGCATCTGGCGTGGGAATTTCTGATCTGTTGTCTGGGATCTGGTTGCACTCTATTATTGTCGGTAAGGGTAGGCATGTCTTACCATCCATAGATTTGATTTGTAGGCCGTCAGCTCTTCTCCCCGCTGTTTCTACTGTACCTGCACAGGTCCTAAGGGAGTAAGGGCTGCTGGGGCCTTTAAGGTTTAGAATGTCAAAAAACACAGGTCTAGCTAGTGACTTATTACTCTGATCATCCAAGATGACATAGAGCTTGACTGCTTTGTCTCTGCGTCCTTTTGGGTAAACTCTCACTAGACAGATTTTAGAGCAGGATCTGCTACCTGTACTTCCTTTGCAGACTTCAGTGCACTCTGAAGTGATTGCTATTGCTTCTGTACTACAGTCGTTGGTCTCCCTGCCTTGCTCCTTGTCTCCATGGACAAGTGGGAAGGTTCTTGGAGTAGGTCTTGGGTGTAGAGCTGCATTGTGCTCTGTGCTGTCACACTCTGTACTTTTGACACTGACCTTACAGTCTTTGGCGAAGTATGTGGATGAAGAGCAGCACTTGTAACAGATGTTGTTCTCTTTGAGGAAAGCCTTGCGATCCTGGATGGTCTTTGTCCTGAAGGCTCTGCATTTCAGAAGAGGATGTGGCATGTTATGCAGAGGGCAGAACTTAGTAGGGTTGCTGTCTTGATCGTCTGGCTGAGATTCTGCATATCTGTGGGAAGAAATGTTAGCCTTGTGCACTGCTACTGGAGCTCTGAGTTGCTTAGTGCTAGAAGAAGCAGTATAAGACACTGGAAACATGAAGCTGGGGTCATCTTTCATTCCTGCTTGTCTGTCTACAAAGTCCACAAACTCTCTAAAGGGTTGAAAGGGCACATTGTGTATTTGTTTGTAGTTATAGCCATGAGCGATCCATCTTTCGTGTAACTCATAAGGAAGTTTCTGTGCTAAGGAGTGAATACCTCTAGCAGAGTCAAGATAAGAAAGGCCAGGTAATTCTCCTTCTGTTTTAGCAACTTGTAACTCCATACACAGGTCAGTGAATTCTCTGAGTCTTTTATAACCTCTGCTAGGTATTTTTGGGAAGTCCTCTGCCCTTTTAAACAGTGTACTCTTTATAGCCTCTGGTGAGCCATAACACCTATCCAGTCTGTTCCAGATTTTTGTAAGGCCTATCTCAGGGTGGTTTATGTTAATGTCATTGATCCTTTTGGCATGTTCAACAGAATCATTGCCAAGCCACCTTACAAGGAGGTCTATCTGCTCCCTGCAGGATAGATCTAGACCTTGAATGGCACTCTGGAAAGAGGATCTGCACACCCTGTAGTGTTGAGGGCAAATGGGCGATTACTGAATTTGACAAGTCAATGAGTAACTAACTCTCTTTTGGCCAGGAACTTGGCCAAAAGAGAGTTAGTTACCCAAGGACTTGTCTACAGTAGCCTGATTGGAATTGGGGTAGCATGCTGGTGTATTGTGGTGCGGTGTAAAGGCATACCTGATAGAAGTCTCTTCTTTAGGCTCGCTGGGTTCATCCTTGCATAGGGTTGGTCATTCGTATCCATTTGTTGCATACCCTCTTGGAGTGAAGACAGGTGTTTGCTGTTTGTATGAAGACTAGGTACCTTGTGGAGTAAAAGGTTTGGTTGGGACTGGGTAGTCTGGATCTCTGTCAGATTTTTCTTGCCAGTCCGCTTGACTGGAGATGATGTTTGCTTGGCAGAGACAGGAACAGGCTTGATTGCTGCGGATGCAGGAACGCTGAGAAGTAGCAGGCAGGTGTGCACAAATGCAGGACTGTAAGCAGGTGCGCACGGATGCAGGACTTATAGGCAGATGCACATGGATGCAGGACTTGCAGGCAGATGCACATGGATGCAGGACTTGTAGGCAGATGCACATGGATGCAGGACTTGTAGGCAGATGCACACAGATGCAGGACTTGTAGGCAAAAGCAGGATCACACAAGCCAGGTCACAGCAGCGGATCAATCAGACAGAAGCAGCAGGCAGAGAATGGTCAAAGTCCAGGCAGAATCGGCAACAGGAGATCAAACAAACAGGAACACAGAGCAGGTCAAAGGCAAGCCAAGGGGTCAGGACTGGAGACAGCAGTGAGGTCAGGATAAGTCGGGTAACACTGGAGCAGATACAGGTTCAGGATCAGGTACAGGATGAGCTGCAGATCAGACAGCAAGGATGCATTCTGAAGAGGCCCCTTTTAAGGATCACTGGGTGCCAATGCTGCGTTATGCCCTGTACACACGGTCGGACTTTCCAACGGAAAATGTGTGATCGGAGCTTGTTGTCGGAAATTCCGACCGTGTGTGGGCTCCATCGGACATTTTCCATCGGATTTTCCGACAGACAAAGTTTGGGAGCAGGCTATAAAATTTTCCGACAACAAAATCCGATCGCGTCAATTCCAACCGTGTGTGGACAATTCCGACGCACAAAATGCCACGCATGCTCAGAAGAAATTCCGAGACAGAACAGCTCGGTCTGGTAAAATTAGCGTTCGGAATGGATAGAGCACTTTCGTCAGGCTGCAATGTTTAAAATAGTTTAATACAGCGCACTCTCTTTTTCTTTATAATGCTAGAAGAATGAAGTAGTTTTGCTGCTCATATTCACAGACCCCTCACAAACTTCTTTCTTTATTATTTATCGTGATTCCCTCAAAATATTTTGATTTGTCACATCTGACAAAAAATATATATATTATTATTTTTTTGGTTTGTATTTTTTTCAAGGCTGATCTTTTTTTGTTTTTATTTTTTTTTACTCCAGAATATTTTTGGGTGTGTTTTGTGTGTCAAGTTACCACAACACCATTATTATCTTGTATTATTTCATCTCAAGGAGATTGTTTGGTGTTGGTGCCTCTTGTTAATTTCACATTGTATTTTTGAAATGTACTTGAATCCTCACAAATTGTCCTTTTTGAAGGAAAACACACATAGGCGAGTATAATTGAAACAAAAATTCCTTTATTAAGAGCTCAGAACCAAACAAAGAGGAAGGCAACGCTGGATAAACATCATAAGTTGGCAAAGCCTTTGGCCCCCAGGGCACACATCAATTATTTTACAGCAAAATTGGTGGCCTGAGGAGCCCATATGTAAGGGAGTGCAGTCTGGTCCAGAAGTCCAAGAGATCCTGAACAGCAGCAGATGACATGTATGTTCCCAGGCTGTGGTACTACAAGACGCTGCATATTTTGTCAGACAAGACTGAACCCAGGTCATCACTCTCTGGTCTTCTTTCCACTCTTCCTTCCACGCTGCGGCTCTGGTGGTGGAGTTGTGGCAGGAGGAGGAGGAGGAGGATGGTCCAACTCACTCAGGTGGGTTTTGTGTGTGATTTCGCCCCTCACCCCCTTAGTTAAGACTTTATAAAGAACGTCCTCACACAGGAGGCGTTGGCCCTCCTGCATGCCCTGCAGTTTGGTTACAGCCATGCAGGCAAAGGCCTCTTCAGGAGTGGGGGTGGCTCTGAGGGACGCAGAAACCTCCTGAATGAGCCTGAGCACTGAATCCTGCACGTTACTCCCCTTCCTGGGTCTTTTGTTTGGAAGGGGGAGGGGAGGAACCTGCGATTTGGTCAGGCTCCTACTGGGCCCGGCCTTCTCCTGGCTGCCACTTAGGCCCGCCTCCACCTGGCTGCCATTTAGCTCCTCCTGGCTGCCACTTACCCCCGCCTCTTCCTGTGTGCCACATTCCACAGCCTCCTCTTGTGTGACACATTACACAGCCTCCTCCTCCTGGCTGAGGTCTTCCTGTGTATGAAAAAGGGACATAGTTTTATTTTTTTCTTCATCAATCACACACAATTTTCATCTCATGACTGTTGCCAATTGAATGTTATCAAATATAACAGACTATCATTTTGAGCCCAGCATTTTTCATTCTTGTCCCAATTATTTTTGCCCAATACTGTCTATTGATATGAAAAACACTTTTTTAAATCAGCAATTAGTGATCAATAATAACATCTAGCACACATCATTTATTGCCTGCCCAGAAATCTGTAGAAGAATGCTATACCTGGCTCCAGCTGGGCTCTTGCACTTCTTCCTGGCTGGAAGTCCCAGGTTGGACATCGGAAGCCTCAGCTGGGGTGGAAGATAGGGTGGAAGGAAGAGTGGAAGGAAGAGTAGAGAGGGATTCCCTGACTCCAGTCTGGTCTGACAGAAATCGCAGTCTCTCATAGTACCACAGCCTGGGGACATAAACGTCATCTGCTGCAGCTCCTGATCTCTGGGAATCTGTGACCTTCTTGCGCTCCCTAAGATAAGTGCTCCTCAGGCCACCAATTTTGGCTTTTAAATAGGGGATGGTTGCCGTGGGGACCACCGGCTTCACCAACTCCAGCAGTTTCTCCAGTGCTGCCTGCCTCTTTTGTTTATGATTATAATGAGGATGTTTCACCTGCCACAGACAGGGCAGCTCCCTGTATTTGTCTATGAACAGGGGGAGGAAGTTGTGGTCAATGAAGCCATCCATTTTCTCTGCAAGACACAACACAAGACAAACCCTAATGTCAGGCTAAAGTCTCCTAATCTTGTCCCAATATAGGCCTCAATCTATAAGCAGTATAGGCCCAATTTTAAATCTTCGTTATCACGATCGGCGCCTCTGATACTCCTTCCTCCACTCACAGATCGTACGTAAGATGCATGCGTGTTACGCTTTATATACACTGCGCATGCGTGAAACTCCGCCCGCTCCTGACGGGAGCAGGCGGAGTCTATTCTATTCCCCGCCCCTTCTCGTACGGCACAGTGGGGAAGAGCACATGGTGGAGACACAGCAGGTGTCAGTTAATTACACCAACGAGGAGGAGGAGGAAAGCCCGGAGCCTGAAACGTCTGGATCCAGAAAGAGACGATTTAAGGCCTCAAATATGTCCTTTGGGGAGATGTTGGAGATGGTGGACATCCTGAAGAAGGCCGACAATGATGGTAAGTATGGACCTTACCCCAACCCCAATGTCAGAAAGGCCAAGATCATGGCGAAAGTGGTCAAGAGTCTGCACCAGAATTTCGGGGTACGATGATCCAAGGATCAGCTCAGGAAGCGGTGGTCGGACCTGAAATTAAGGGAGCACGAGCAGTACAGAAGGATCAGGAGAGTGCTGCAAAAAAGTAAGTAGTTGTCCTGTGTTCCTATTCTTTCTTTTTATTACGTTTGTGCTGCTCCATGTGCTTTTCTTTACTGTTGTATGGTTTAAAATGGCAACTTTCATGTTCATGGGCACATTGTTCATATGAAACATTGTTCGTTCGGCCTAGAAAACACCATTGTTTTGGCCATATGCATTAGAATAGATTTTTTTCGGCCCTACTTCTATTCAAATAATTTTGTTGTCTAGATGGGTTTGTAAGTATAATGTAATGCAAACTAGATTCTGTGTAAGGAGAGGACAATCAGCAGCTGTTTACACATCTGGACGCTGGAACACTAGTGTGGGACACCAGAACACCCTTTTTATTAGGGGGTCCCACACAGGTGCTCCAGAAAAAATATTTCTTCATCTTGGAACTCTGCCCAAATAGACAATTGTACCCCACTTCCAAGCAATGTTTTATATTCCTATTTCTGCCATGAAATATCTGTGTGCTAAGTATACCTATTTTTTCTTACATAGGGGAGAAAAGACTTGGAGGACACCCCTCATCCGAGGAGACCACAGACCCCCCACCTCAGGAAGAAGTGGAGACCCACCAAAGACAACAGGAGGAGGAGGAGGAAGGAGATGTGGTGGAAACTGTCACCAAAACAGGTGAGTGTCTGCGACCACAGGCTCAGGTAAAAGATGGATGCCGGCATATTTATAATACATGGTGTGTTTTTGTTTCTATCTCTTTAGGTGATCGTGATGTTGTGGATCCAGGGCATTTCACCAGTGATAGTGCACAGATCCTGATTGGGGAGATCATGGGGTGTAATAGGGACTTGGAAAACATCCAGAAAAACATCAATGTTGTTCAAAAAAAATGAAGAACATCATTGATGTTTTATGGTGAGTTTGAAACAACTCCAAATCCCTTCCCTCTTTGGTGCTTTTTGTAATCTCAAAATTTCTCTTCTTTTTTGACAGATTTGAGAAAAGCCAAATTTTGAAGATGCACACAGTGTGTCAACATGTGCTATCTGCCATCACGGGAGATCAATGTATGCGTTTTGGGGGTGCAACCCCTTCCTCAATAATAAAGTAACTGGGAGGAAGGGGTTGCACCCCCAAAACACGTCCCTTGATCCTCCGTGATGGCAGGTAGCACATGTTGACGTTCGGCAATTTGTGTGCATCTTCAAAATTTGGCTTTTCCAGGGGTGACTTCATCCCATCTGAACGCAATATCAAACACAGTTTATAAATACTCAGGTCTGATATTGCCTTCAATTTCTTTATAGGTTGAACTTTGTAAGTTCCAGATTTGTGTCTTTCTTGTTGGTTTTAAACATGCCTTTTTTTACCTTAAATGGACATTTCTACTTTTAGTAATGTGACCCAAAAATTGTTATACAACAAACATGTTGGTTTGTTTTAAAAACCTTTGATAAATGCACATGTGATTGTGCTGGTATTAAAAAGATTGATAATCAAGAATGTGTGGATTATTGTTTCAACGCTCCCAAACTTTTGTTGTGCTCAAATTGCTGTTTTCGGTGACAATGGGGGTTATTTCCTAAGGGAAAATCCACTTTGCACTACAAGTGCAGTTTCAGTGCAGTTTCAAGTGCACTTGTAGTGCAAAGTGTCTTTGCCTTTAGTAAATAACACCCAACAGTGCTTTGTAATGTTAAACAATCACGCCATTTTCAGGACTCACCACATTTCTGTCAGGGTCAGTTAAAAGAAACACAAGCAGTAAATGTCACCAAATATTTTAGTAGTTAAAATTATTTTTTATTTTAAAAATGTTTCAGACATTGTCTGGCATATTGATGTTCCCCCCTACCCGCAAAGTAATCAAGGTATCTAAGACGGACCTCACAGGCACTCAGGGGGGGCAAGCCAGGACGACCACTTTCAAGCGCCGTCAGGGTTGGTTCATTATGAATTCTGGCCTCAGGCCCAACTGAGACAGCATAGTTGGCAGAATTTTGCCTTAAAAAGTTGTGTAGAACACTGCACACCAGGATGATAGTATTCAGTTTGTACTCTGACATGTGTATGGGTGTAAGAAATAGGTGGAACCGGTTGGCCCTGATTCCAAACGTGTTCTCCACCACTCTTCTGGCTCTGGCCAGCCGGTAATTAAAAACCCTCTGGTCCGGGGTGAGGGTCCTCATAGGGAATGGCCACATAAGATGGTCCCCCAGCGCAAACGCTTCATCTGCAATGAAGACGAATGGGAGTCCTTCCACATGTGGACGTGTTTCCCATCAATTGCCCCTCCGCACTTAGGAAAGTCCCACCGCTGGGCAAAGTGGGAGGCCACAGTCTGCAATTCCTGTGGGTTAGAAGGAAACTGTGGAGTCAAACAAGAAAAAAAAAAAATTAATCATTTTGCACATAAACAGGGAAAGCAGATTAGACACAAACATTCTTGGCCAACATCAGTATAACATTTATTTTAGGGAGTTTTGAAAGACCAAGGTATAAGGTCCACCTATCAGATTCCACCTCCCCCCTTTCATGGGCCATTTCTAACATTTTAGGGGGGGAGATCTTTTGGACAGGTAACCCTCTCCACTTCATTGAGAGATGAATGCCTAAATAATGTGTATTACTTTGGCCAGCCCCTCCTTACCTACACTATTGACAGCCCACTGGACAGGTAAGAAGTGTCATAATACAAAGATATAAATACACATTGTACACATTTTAGCACATTTGGACATTCTGCTATTACCTATCAAGATAATAATAGTATACAAAAACTTTAAACAATACCATTTGAAAGTATACAGGCAGGCCATTACACTACATGCTTTGAGGAATTCATCCATACATCTGACCACAAAAGAGGTGGCTATAGTGTGTATGGGTTTGGCAAAGTCAGCAGATAGATGATTGAGGATAGATAGAGAATTGGTATCAGCTGACTTAGCAGTTGGGGGGGGTGAGGGTTCCAAATGATTTGGGTACCCAAAAAAAAGCCTTTTAGGGTAAAGCATTACTATGGAGCCGACGAAATACACTGTTAAGTGACTACATGAGGTGAATATAGGGCCAGGAGAGCATGCTGGGGAGGTAAGTGAAGGCAAATATGCATGAAGGACAAAAAAAATAAGTGCATAAAAATCCAGCATGCATGAGGACAAAGGGGACATTCACAGCATCTTACAATCATGGTAATTAGGGAATGAGGAATGAAATACAATATATTATCAAACATTAAATACAATAAAATGTGATATAAAGGGATAAAAATCTTACCTTAATATAATCCTTCTGCAGGACCTGGATGATGGCAGAACAGGTCTCTGGGATAATGATCCCCAGAGCCTGGGGGGAGATGCCTGTCGAGAACTTGAGGTCCTGCAGGCTTCTCCCCATCGCCAAGTATCGCAGGGTGGTGACTAGCCTCTGCTCTGGAGTGATGGCTTGCCTCATGCAGGTATCCAGCCTGCTAATATAAGGGGTCAGCAAAGCCAACAAACGGTGAAATACGGGGTCCGTCATCCGGAGAAAGTTCCTGAAATCGTCAGGATTATTCTCATGGATCTCACGGAGCAAAGGCATCTGATAGAACTGGTCACGCTGGAGCAACCAATTCTTGGTCCATGAACTCCTCCCCACCCTGTTCATGGACTGGACTTGTGTCAAGGTAAGGACCCCAACACCAAACCCCTGCACAGCACGAACTCTACGAGGAGTACATATACGCAACATGGCTAGAAAATGGTCGGCTGCTCAGAACGAAGTAACAGAACGCACTGAAGAACAGCAAGGCCTGTGAAGCGCGACCTGAAAAACAGCAATGAGCGGACAAGAACGCACTGAATAATCCAATACAAACTGACTGCATGCACTGAAGAGCAGATACAAACCCACAAGCACAAACTGAACAGTAGAAAACTATCTGAAAACCCACAAGTCTGAAAAAGCGTGAATCGTCTCTCACCAAACTTTTACTAACACAAGATTAGAAAAAGGAGCCCAAAGGGTTCCGCGCTTGGTTCAGAACTGCCCTTTTCTAGTCTCGTTGTACGTGGTGTACGTCACTGCATTCTTGGCGATCGGAAATTCCGACAACTTTGTGCGACCGTGTGTATGCAAGACAAGTTTGAGCCAACATCCGTCGGAAAAAATCCATGGATTTTGTTGTCGGAATGTCCGATCAATGTCCGATCATGTGTACAGGGCATTACTGTGTGCGCGTCTGCGGTCTGCATCAAGGTGGGCCTTTTCTTTTTTCATCTGCAACTCTTGGTCTGCGAATGCGGGCCTGGCTTTCGCTGCTTCGACTTTCGAACGGGCTATAGCTGCTGCATTTGTGACAGATAACCTAGACGAGCTTGTTCGTGATTGTGTTTTGTAAGAAGATGTTCCACTGTGAGACATGGCTGTGGGAAGAAGCTGTCCTGCTGTATAGAGACCGCTATAGTGTCGATGCTGCTTGACAGAGCACGTCTCTGTGCAGCGTGGCTGCTTGCTTAGCCTGTATCTTCAAGGCTTCTGTCTGTCTGGATACTGCATAGCCCCGGGCTGTACAGACTTCCAAAGTCAGCATATCTTCCTTTAGAGGTCAGCTTAAAAATGTCACTGTTCTGTCTCTAGGACAGAGAGCTAAACCTCCTTATCCAGAAAACTTCAGATACCATATTTCTTTGATCTCAGTTTTATTAGAACAGTTTTATTAGAACAAGCCATGATTTGTCATAATTGTGATGATTATGGCTTACAGCTCATGAAAACCCCAATTCCACAATCTCAGAAAATTAGAAAATTGTGAAAGGGTGCAATATTCTAGGCTCAAAGTGTCTCACTCTAATCAGCTAATTAAGCCATAACACCTGCAAAGGGTTCCTGAGCCTTTAAATGCTCTTTTAGTCTGGTTCAGTAGGAATCACAATCATGGGAAAGACTGCTGACCTGCTTGATAGATGATTGAGGATAGATAGAGAATTGGTATCAGCTGACTTAGCAGTTGGGGGGAGGGAGGGTTCCAAATGATTTGGGGACCCAAAAAAAAGCCTCTGGCACTCTGCCTGAATTTAAAGCACAAATCACATTTTTAAACATTTTAGGGGGGGTTTAGGGTAAAGCATTACTATGGAGCCGACAAAATACACTGTTAAGTGACTACATGAGGTGAATATAGGGCCAGGAGAGCATGCTGAGGAGGTAAGTGAAGGCAAATATGCATGAAGGACAAAAAAAATAAGTGCATAAAAATCCAGCATGCATGAGGACAAAGGGGACATTCACAGCATCTTACAATCATGGTAATTAGGGAATGAGGAATGAAATACAATATATTATCAAACATTAAATACAATAAAATGTGATATAAAGGGATAAAAATCTTACCTTAATATAATCCTTCTGCAGGACCTGGATGATGGCAGAACAGGTCTCTGGGATAATGATCCCCAGAGCCTGGGGGGAGATGCCTGTCGAGAACTTGAGGTCCTGCAGGCTTCTCCCCATCGCCAAGTACCGCAGGGTGGTGACTAGCCTCTGCTCTGGAGTGATGGCTTGCCTCATGCAGATATCCTGCCTGCTAATATAAGGGGTCAGCAAAGCCAACAAACGGTGAAATACGGGGTCCGTCATCCGGAGAAAGTTCCTGAAATCGTCAGGATTATTCTCATGGATCTCACGGAGCAAAGGCATCTGATAGAACTGGTCACGCTGGAGCAACCAATTCTTGGTCCATGAACTCCTCCCCACCCTGTTCATGGACTGGACTTGTGTCAAGGTAAGGACCCCAACACCAAACCCTGCACAGCACGAACTCTACGAGGAGTACATATACGCAACATGGCTAGAAAATGGTCGGCTGCTCAGAACGAAGTAACAGAACGCACTGAAGAACAGCAAGGCCTGTGAAGCGCGACCTGAAAAACAGCAATGAGCGGACAAGAACGCACTGAATAATCCAATACAAACTGACTGCATGCACTGAAGAGCAGATACAAACCCACAAGCACAAACTGAACAGCAGAAAACTATCTGAAAACCCACAAGTCTGAAAAAGCGTGAATCGTCTCTCACCAAACTTTTACTAACACAAGATTAGAAAAAGGAGCCCAAAGGGTTCCGCGCTTGGTTCAGAACTGCCCTTTTCTAGTCTCGTTGTACGCGGTGTACGTCACTGCATTCTTGGCGATCGGAAATTCCGACAACTTTGTGCGACCGTGTGTATGCAAGACAAGTTTGAGCCATCATCCGTCGGAAAAAATCCATGGATTTTGTTGTCGGAATGTCCGATCAATGTCCGATCATGTGTACAGGGCATTACTGTGTGCGCGTCTGCGGTCTGCATCAAGGTGGGCCTTTTCTTTTTTCATCTGCAACTCTTGGTCTGCGAATGCGGGCCTGGCTTTCGCTGCTTCGACTTTTGAACGGGCTATAGCTGCTGCATTTGTGACAGATAACCTAGACGAGCTTGTTCGTGATCGTGTTTTGTAAGAAGATGTTCCACTGTGAGACATGGCTGTGGAAAAAAGCTGTCCTGCTGTATAGAGACCGCTCTAGTGTCGATGCTGCTTGACAGAGCACGTCTCTGTGCAGCGTGGCTGCTTGCTTAGCCTGTATCTTTAAGGCTTCTGTCTGTCTGGATACTGCATAGCCCCAGGCTGTACAGACTTCCAAAGTCAGCATATCTTCCTTTAGAGGTCAGCTTAAAAATTTCACTGTTCTGTCTCTAGGACAGAGAGCTAAACCTCCTTATCCAGAAAACTTCAGATACCATATTTCTTTGATCTCAGTTTTATTAGAACAGTTTTATTAGAACAAGCCATGATTTGTCATAATTGTGATGATTATGGCTTACAGCTCATGAAAACCCCAATTCCACAATCTCAGAAAATTAGAAAATTGTGAAAGGGTGCAATATTCTAGGCTCAAAGTGTCTCACTCTAATCAGCTAATTAAGCCATAACACCTGCAAAGGGTTCCTGAGCCTTTAAATGCTCTTTTAGTCTGGTTCAGTAGGAATCACAATCATGGGAAAGACTGCTGACCTGACAGTTGTGCAGAAAACCATCATTGACACCCTCCATAAGGAAGGAAAGCCTCAAAAGGTAATTGCAAAAGAAGTTGGATGTTTCTGTTCTGTCTCTACAACAGAGAGCTAAACCTCCTTATTCCAGAAAACTTCAGATACCATATTTCTTCGATCTCAGTTTTATTAGAACAAGCCAGGTGAAACTACAAATTAACAGAAGTAGACCTCAAGTCCTCATAGTCCTGGAGTCCAGCAATGTCGGCAGCTGAAGCAGAGCAATAGCTCGGCTCTCGGCTGCTGCCGTCGCCATTCTCGGTGAGGGAATAAGGAAGTGAAGCGTTGCGGCTTCACTTCCCGATTCCCTACTGTGCATGCGCATGTCGCGCCGCACATCCTAAGTGGTCCCCGCTATCTCCTGGGACCTGTGTGTTTCCCAGGAGACAGAGGGGGGGTGTGGGAGGGGGCGTGACTCTCGCGGGAGTCTATTCCCGGAAGTGTCTAATACAGGTATCTGCACCCCCTCCCCCCTGAAAGGTGCCAATTGGCACCGGAGAGGGGGAGGAATCAGATGAGCAGAAGTTGCACTTTTGGGTGGAACTCCACTTTAACTACACACACAATGTATCAGATAAACAGCACAACTGAAGCAATATCAAGAGAGAACGATAGATGGCGCCTTCACTCTGCATAAGTTTGACTTATGTAAATTAGAACCTTACATGTTATTTCAAACAACACAGATATGGATAATCAGAATAGAAATCTGGTGGACAGAACAGTTCCTAAAGTGCTGTATCAAAGCACATTAATAGAAAGTTATGTGGAAGGAAAAAGTGTGGAAGAAAAAGGTGCACAAGCAGCAGGGATGACCACAGGGATGACTGCAGCCTGGAGAGGATTGTCAGGGTTGTCAGGAAACGGCCATTCAAAAGTGTTGGGGACTTTCACAAGAAGTGGACTGAGGCTGGAGTGCATCAAGAGCCACCGCACACAGATGGATCCTGGACATGGGCTACAAATGTCGTATTCCTCTTGTCAAGCCACTCCTGAACAACAAACAATGTCAGAAGTGGCTTACCTGGGCTAAAGAAAAACAGACATGGTCTGTCGCTCAGTGGTCCAAAGTCCTCTTTTTTGATGAGAGAACATTTTGCATCTCATTTGGAAAAAACACAAAATACCCAGAGTATGGAGGAAGAATGGAGAGGCACACACTGCAAGATGCTTGAAGTCCAGTGTGAAGTTTCCACAGTCTGTGTTGATTTGGGAGCCATGTCATCTGCTGGTGTTGGTCCACTGTGCTTCATTAAGTTCAGGGTCAATGCAGCCATCTACCAGAAGATTTTGGAGCACTTCATGCTTCCTTCCGCAGACGAGCTCTATGGGGATGCTGACTTCATTTTCCAGCAGGTCTTGGCACCTGCCCACACTGCCAAAAGCACCAAAACCTGGTTCAATGACCATGGGATTGCTGTGCTTGATTGGCCAGCAAACTTGCCTGACCTGAACCCCATAGAGAATCTATGGGGCATTGCTAAGAGAGAGATGAGAGACCGAACAATGCAGAAGAGCTAATGGCCGCTATTGAAGCATCCTGGTCTTCCATAACACCTGAGCAGTGCCACAGGCTGATAACTTCCATGCCATGCCGCATTGAGGCAGTAATTGCTGCAAAAGGGGCCCAAACCAAGTACTGAGTACAAATGCATGCTTATGCTTTTCAGAGGTCCGATATTGTTATATGTACAATCCTTGTTTTATTGATTGCATGTAATATTCTAATTTTCTAAGATTGTGGATTTGGGGTTTTCATGAGCTGTAAGCCATAATCATTATAATTATGACAAATCACGGCTTGAACTATCTTACTTTGCATGTAATGAGTCTATCTCATATATTAGTTTCACCTTTTAAGTTGCATTAGTGAAATAAATGAACTTTTGCACAATATTCTAATTTTTCGAGTATCACCTGTAAGACCAACACTGCAGACCTCTTTTAATTTAATTAACTATTCAAGCGCTCCAGTACTGCTTCAGTACTGCCCTAGATCTAGTCAATTTCAACCAAACACATATCTAGTCTATATTTTGAAGATTTGGTGAAAAATTGAGAATAGGGGGAAAGGGGGAGGGGAATTGGGGGATGTGGTGATGTGATTTTGAGGTGTTTTGGTGCACTCTCTTTTGACATTTTTTTTTTCATTAAATAATTTCCCACTGCAATAAAAAGTTTAAGCTTTACTTTTTTGAAGGGTACAATTTTCTACAGTTTTTGGATCTGCTATGGTTGACTTCTAATCCCACCAATCAATTCATACCAGTCAATTCATTGCTGGTTATAGAAACTAGGTGTCCCATTCACAACTACCTGAAAAAGTTTTTTCTTAAACAATTATAAGAATAAATGAGGGTGGGTTGCTGATGATCCTATATTAAATCCAAACAATAATATAATGTTAAAAAAATGCATTACATATGTAATATGTAATGTATGTAAAGGCATCTATCAAGTCTCCCAATGGATTGGCATTAGTCACTCTAATAATAATATAAATAATATGCATCACTCCAAACAGCTCAAATTGTATGTCTTTATGAAAGGTAGTATCATATAAAGACATAATATATGATAGTATATGCACAGTTCATCTAGCTAGACAAGGGCATGCTCTAAGCTATAAGCACCATGTGCATTTTCACTAAAACAGGGGGGAGATTCAGATAAACAATACAGCAAATAACAGACTTCAATATAAATGAATAGACAGGGTTTTTTTTCTCAGAGAATAGGTACAGGAACCGGTAATAGGTACCATGCCCCAACTGCAAGACCACACCCCTAAGGGGGAGAGCACACCACACTAAAGAGTGGGTGTCGCCAAATTGCACCAACAGTGGGAGAACCTTACAAAAGCATTATTAAATACCATGAGTGCATTATACACAGGGTTCACACGTACAGTACACTAAATACAGAGTGCAGGGTTTATGAGTGAGCTATGCACAGGGTTCAGGACTCAGGAGTGCACTACGTACAGGGTTTAGGACTCAGGAGTGTGCTACGTACACGGCAAAGGGCTCAGGAGTTTTCTATGTACAGGGAGCAAGGCTTAGGCGTTTGCTATGTACAGGGTGCAAGGCTCAGGAGTTCGCTATGCTCAGGGGGCAAGGCTCAGGAGTATGCTATGTACAGAGCACAAAGCTTAGGATTTCACTATGTACAGGCCAGTTTACCCCAGTACCCCTCCCCCCTTCCCTAGTACAGAGCTGTCCCCCCAATCCTGCCCTTCCAGTATAAAGTTTTCTCACCCAAACCACATTATGTAACTGTATGTGTGTCAGCTTTAGGAGAAGCAGCCGCTACCTGCCCTGCCACCTCCCTCTTCTGCTCTCACAGGCATAGTGCTGGGTAGGGAGGGCTGTGCGAACTGCCGAGAGAGGAGCCTATCCCTCTACACAGAGAAGCCGGGCTTCTGTGTGTGTAAGTGACAGCAGTAGAGCCGATGTAGGGCTAAAGCCGGAGGTGGCAGAACTCAGTTCTGGCACATTCCGGATGAAAAAAAGCCCTGTGAATAGATATCTGAAAGAATCTTAAGCTGGCATGTAGACACTCAGGATAAGGTGGAGGTGGAGATCACAGGGGGATATTTACTAAAACTGGAGAGTGAAAAATCTGGTGCACCTCTGCATAGAATCCAATCAGCTTCCAGGTTTTTTGCTAAAGCTTAATTGAACAAGCTCAAGTTGAAGCTGATTGGCTACCATGCACAGTGCATCGGCTTTAGTAAATATCCCCCACAATGTTTTGTTTCAGGTTAAAACAAGTGACAAGTGAGATCCATCTGTCTGCATTTTGCCAAAGTGACCTTTAACCTCCCTAGCGGTAATCCTGAGTGTGGCTCGGGGTGAATTGTCATTACCAAAAGGGGTAACCCTCAAGCCACACTCAGGATTACATTGCAGTATCCTGGCAAAGTGACTTAGCTTGTCCCCAGGATCCTGCGATGTCCTCCCGCTGTGTCCTCCGCCCGATGTATTACTGTATCAAGTTCCATTCCCTGCGAGAGTTGCAACACACAGAGGCGGAGCCCGGCGGCAAATTCAAAATAGTGAAAAATACAGAATACATACACTGATAAAAATGATTCTGTTGGCTTGTAATTTTAACATAAAAATGATATGATTTTCAACATAAAAATAAATGTTAATTAATTTACTTTGATATTTTAAGTAACTTACTTAATTTTCGTTAGTTCTTAAAACACACCATTTACATTTACAAAAATAATGTATAATATTGGGTAATCTAGACAAAACTTTTAGGGTATGTGCATTTCCTTATTCTAATTAAGTTACATTTACTAAAAAAAATTATCTCTTCATTTGACTCAAATTGCGGGACGCATAAGTTTGCCGCACGAGTTTTGAAGCTGTATATTTTAAAGAGTCTGTTGGAACTTTGAAAGCCAGTACAAGGCAGTTTCCATATGTTTGAGGCCCATCAGGACAAAAGAGCACCACCAGTGACAATCATGATAAAAAGGAAGGAAGGTGGGACTTTATATGAAGAATGCACCCCTGGAGATAACACGATATAAATGAAATTGGGCGGTACTGAGTATATATTAGTATATATATATATATATATATATATATATATATATATATATATATATATATATATTAGTATATTATATATTAGAACTAGTAATATATTGAGTTCATATTGTACACATAAAATAGAGCCAATTTCATAAAAGCGTGTCTCCCTGGTATAGAACTGTATCTCTAGTTCATTGGTACAATCCAATTAGTAAGTGTGGTGATAACTGGTATTGCTGGATTTACAATAATTATCATTTTTATAAATTAATTATGTGTTTGAATACTTATAGACATCTACCCCATACTTGCTCCTGAAGAGTGGCAGTCGCCACGAAACGCGTAGAGCCAATAGATGCCTTTTCGCTCATATCCTGCTATACCAGTTATCACCACACTTACCAATTGGATCGTACCAATGAACTAGAGATACCAGGGGACCAGGAGACACGCTTTTATGGAATTGGCTCTATTTTATGTGTACAATATGAACTCAGTACATTACTAGTATACATTGTTATTACCATTGTTATATTTTATATACCCCAATGTATTCTGTTCTATATAATTATAATGTTTTACATTATGAACTTATTATGTCAATATTACATCATGGTATTACTATTATTGTTATATTTTTATATCAATAAACCTATGACTGCCAATTGTTTTGTAATGCTGTCACGTTAGTCCACAGTTCTAATATATACTCAGTACCACCCAATTTCATTTATATTGTGTTATCTCCAGGGGTGCATTCTTCATATAAAGTCCCACCTTCCTTCCTTTTTCTCATAATAATAGGGATGGAGGCGCTTGGCGGTGGTAGCCCTGCGTTCTCATATAAAGTCCCACTTAGCTGCTTTTTGTTTTGTTTCCTCACCAGTGACAATCATTTTTCCAAGTCACTACAAAGCCATGCAATGTCATTAACCCCCCTGGCGGTATTCCCGAGTCTGGCTCGGGGTGGATTTTCAATACCAAAAGCGGTATCTCCGAGCCAGACTTGGGATCGCAGGATCCTTGTAGAGGTTACTTACGCTGTCCCCTGGATCTTGCGATGTCTCCCCGCTGTGATCTGCGAGCCGCCGTGTCTCGCTCGATTCACAGTGCCAAGCTCCGCTCCCTGCGAGCGTTGCGCCGCATGGGGACGTAGTTCGGCGCCAAATTCAAAAAGTAAAAAACACAGTACAGATACAGTATACTGTAATCTTACAGATTACAGTACTGTATCAAATAATTACACATCCCCTTTGTCCCTAGTGGTCTGTCCAGTGTCCTGCATGCAGTTTTATATTATAAAAACTGTTCTTTCTGCCTGGAAACGGGAGATTGTCCATAGCAACCAAAACCGTCCCTTTACATCAAAAGCAGGTTTAGACCAGCTAGAAAACAGCGATAATAAATTAGAATCACTTGCAGAATTGAGTGATAGTGATTTGTGGGGAAATCCGTCATCAAACACTAATGCCGCGTACACACGGTCGGACTTTTCGTCTACAAAAGTCCAACGGACGCTGACGGACTAAAGCTGGCTGGTAATCCGATCGTGTGTGGGCTTCTCCGGACTTTCAACGTACTTTTTTAGCCTCAAATCCGACGGACTTTAGATTTGAAACATGCATCAAATCTTTACGTCGTAACTACGACGGACCCCGAAGTCCGCTCGTCTGTATGCTAGTCCGACGGACAAAAAAACGACGCATGCTCATAAGCAAAAACTAAACGGAAGCACTCGGTCTAGTAAAACTAGTGTTCGTATTGTAGGTAGCACATTCATCACGCTGCAAAATCTGTGATCGTTGAATGCAGCGCATTTTATTTCTTCTTTACGAATGCTCTAAAGAACGAAGGTGTTTTGCTGTTCATAATCAGAGTTCTCCCAAACTGATTTCTGGATTCTTTTTCTCTTTGATCTCATGAATGATATAGTATGCATTTTAAAAACAATGTTTCCATACTAATAATACTTTTTCCCCTTTTTTTTTTTTTTAGGTTTGTAAAGTTACCACAAAGAACCCATTATTCTTTTTTTTTTTTATAGTGATTATTTTTTAGTTTTTAGATAAAGTTAACCCAAAGCACCGTTTTTGGTTATGTAAATTTTTTTATTTTCAAGACTTACCACTTGAACATTATTAACATTAGTAATGTATTTTTGGTGTGTTTTTTCCAAACTCAATGAGATTGTTGTCCCTTGTTAATTTAACATTGTGTGTAAAATCAATGATTTAAAAGAAAACACATAAATTCTTTTGCTAAACTCAAAAAAGATCCATTTATTCATGGTCAAAATAAAATAAAGAGGAAGTCAACGCTGGAAAAAGTCGGTGTACAAGAAAATTGGGATCTTGCGGAGTCCATATAAGAGGGAGCACAATCTGGTCCAAGAATCCCAGAGATCAACAGCACCAGCAGATGATCTAGATGTCCCCAGACTGTGGTCCTACAACAGCCTGCGTCTTCTGTCAGACCAGACTGAACCCAGGTCATCACTTTCTTCTCTTCCCTGCAGCCTTTCCTCCACGCTGCCCTGCAGCCTTCCCTGTAGCCTTCTTTTGAGGCTGTGGCACTGGTGTTTCAGTTGTGGCAGGAGGAGGAGGAGGAGGAGGAGGAGGAGGGGGGCTGCCTCATGTAGTTGGGTGTTTTGTGTTAGCGTGCCCTGCAGCCCCTTATGGATTGTTTCCCCAAATAGGCGCTCACAAATGAGGCGCTGCTCCCAATCGATCTGAAGAAGCCTGCTGGCTAAGTAGCAGCCATAGGATTCTTCCGCTTCGGGGGGGCTCCTTAAAAAACGGGTGGCCTCTTGCATGAGGCGCAGGGATGCGTCCTGTGTGACCATCCCCTTCCTGGCCCTTTTTTTGGGAAGGTGGAGGGGAGGCACTTGGGATTCGGTCAGGCTCCTACGGGGCCCAGCCACCTCACTTGGCCCAGCCACCTCACTGGGAGCAGCCACCTCACTGGGAGCAGCCACCTCCTGCCTGACACTGGGCCCAGCCTCCTCCAGGATGATGGTGAATCCGGCCTCCTCCAGGCTGTCCATGGGCCCGGTCTCCTCCTGCCTGCCACTTTCCCCACATTCCTCCTGGATGGACTCATCCTGTGTATAAAAAAAGGACAATAGTTTGAGTATATTTTTTTGGGTTCATCAATGACACACAGTTTGCTTCTCATGAATAGCAAATTCAATGTGAATACATCTCTTTAATAAAAGAGTCTAATCAGACACCCTAATTATTTCAAGCAGGTGCCAAACATATTTAGCCACTACTGTCAATTGATATGTATACACAATTTTGAGTGACAAATTATTTTAGACAATTATAACATCCAGTTAACATCATTAATATTAGTACAGTAAATATTTGTTAAAATAATTTACCTGACTCCAGATGGTCATATCTGGTTCATCCAGGATGGAAGACCCAGCTTGCTCCTCATCAGCCTCTGCTGGGGTGGAGGGAAGGGTGGAGGGAAGGGTGGAGGGAAGGGTTGAAAGTGATGGCCTGGCTTCATTCTGGTCATCCAGAAAACGGAGTTGATTGTAGTACCACAGCCTGGGTACATAAACATCATCTGCTGATGCTCCTGATCTCCTTGATTCCTGGATCTTCTTATGCTCCCTCTTATACATGTTCCTCAAGACCCCAATTTTCTTGAGCAATGTCTCCATTGTTGCTTCCGGGATGGTCGCCTGGACAAAGGACAGAAGTCTCTCCAGCGTTGACTTCCTCACACGCTTTGCATAATACTGAGGGTGTTTCACCTCCCACAAATTCCTCATCTCTCGATATTTCGAAATAAAAGCTGTAAGGAACTCTGGATCCTTAAATAGGGGATTCATTATATCTGGAAAAGATGAAGTCACAAGACAAAAAACACTTTTATTATAGGTTTCTGCTAACCCCTCATCATCTTCTCCCTATGTAGGCCTCATCAATCTATCAAGCCATATAGGCCGCTTGCTACAAAGTCATGACCATAAAACCCAAAAAATATATATCTAAAATTACCTTCGTTTTGTAACGTCCTGGTCCACTATCACCTACCACAGAACGTACGTACGACACGTGCGCAAGGCCCCTCTTTACACACTACGCATGTGTGAAACTCCGCCTGCGTCGCCCGCCCCTGACGTTCGAAATTAACTCATGTTCTCCGCCCCCTAATTCGACGCACAGAACGTACGTACGACACGTGCGCAAGGCCCCTCTTTATACACTACGCATGTGTGAAACTCCGCCTGCGTCGCCCGCCCCTGACGTTCGAAATTAACTCATGTTCTCCGCCCCCTAATTCGACGCACAGAACGTACGTACGACACGTGCGCAAGGCCCCTCTTTATACACTACGCATGTGTGAAACTCCGCCTACGTCGCCCGCCCCTGACGTTCGATTTTAACTCATGTTCTCCGCCCATTTTTTGTTACGGCGCGTAGTGGAGTTAAATAATGGCGGAGACACCTGAAATGTTGACGACCTCAGGTAGTGGAGACAGCCCGGAGGCTGGAACGTCAACCAAATCTATGAGGCCTAGATTTAAGGCCTCTAATATGAGTTTTAAAGAGATGGTGGAGATGGTGGCCATTCTTCACAAAGACGACTATGATGGGAAGTATGGGCCGTACGCACGGCCAAATTTGCGCAAGGCCAAAATAATGGCGAAGGTCGTGGACACTTTGCAGGCATCTTTTGGGGTCCAGCGCTCCAGAGATCAACTGAGAAAAAGATGGTCTGACCTGAAACTCAGGGAGCCGGATCAATACCGACGTATCCGGAAAGTTCTTAAAAAAAGTAAGTACTTGTCGTGTTTTTCTCTTGTGTTTATTACCTTGTATACTGCTCCATGTGCTTTTCCTTCCTATACGATTTTTTGTTCATCGTTTTAAACGATCTTTTAATAAACCTCGTTACATATCTATAGATAGATCTATATATATATATATATATATATATAGATATAGATATAGATATAGATATAGATATAGATATAGATATAGATATAGATATAGAGAGAGAGAGAGAGAGAAATATATAGAGAGAGAGAAATATAGAGATAGGTAGATAGATAGATATAGAAATGTAAAACATTCTTTTTGAATATTTTAAGTTATCTTTATTTTTTTTCTTTACATTTAGTTAGATATTTAGAGATTTTGTTCCAGATATAGAGAGAGAGAGATCAAAAGATTATTAACTATATTTTGAGATATTGATATCTATCTATCCGATATGTCTTTATAATTTTAAATATTGAGGTAAAATAGGAACTCTACACAAACCACTTCACTACAAATGTTGGAAAATTACTATGTACTAAAATATCTGTGTGCTAAGTAGAATAATAATTTTTTGTTTCACATAGGGGAAAAATCACTCAGCCAACAAGAAGACAGTCCACCCCAAGCCAAACATGATTGGGAAATCAGCCCAAGTCCCACTGAGGATGTGGAGGAAGGAGAGGTGGGCGACATGGGCACCCCACCAGGTGAGTGTCTGACACACCAGCTTACGTTAATCTATGCATGGCTGCCTTTTGTTTAATGTAATTTGTCTACTCTATTTTAGGGGATCTGGTTGTGCTTGATTCAAGCAACAGCACCACCCCCGAGGATGTGGAGGAATTATGCTACATGGGCACCCCACCAGGTCAGTGTCTGAGACAACAGCTTTATTATGGTAAGGTAAACTATGTATGTGTGCATATTTCTAAAGACATTTTTTGGTTTCATTCCACTTTAGGTACAACAAGAAGTGACTATTTCACCTCTGAAAGTGCCCAACGGCTAATTGGTCAAATAATGGCCTGGAATAAAGACATCGATGAAATGCGTAATCGGCTGGATCGTATGCAGCAGGAAATGAAGGACATGATTGATGTTTTGGGTCGAATCTAAATGCCCTTTTTTAAACCCCAAAACATCAATCATGTCCTTCATTTCCTGTTTTGCTGACCCCATTCTGGGCCTTCTCTTTCTTTTTTTGGCTGAACATAAATGGCTGTTTAACCTAATTTAAAAAAGGAGGGCTGTTTCTCGTAAATACCTAAAAAATCCACAAAAAAATAAAACTTGATTTTCTCAAAAACCCCAAAAAAATAAAAAAAAATTGATTTTAAAAAACCAAAAAAAATAACAAAACTTGATTTTCAAAAAACCAAAAAAAAAAAAAAAAAAATTGATTTTAAAAAACCAAAAAAAATAAAAAAAAATTGATTTTAAAAAACCAAAAAAAATAACAAAACTTGATTTTCAAAAAACCAAAAAAAATAAAAAAAAATTGATTTTAAAAAACCAAAAAAAATAACAAAACTTGATTTTCAAAAAACCAAAAAAAATAAAAAAAAATTGATTTTAAAAAACAAAAAAAAAATAAAACTTGATTTTAAAAAAACAAAAAAAATAACAAAACTTGATTTTCAAAAAAAAACAAAAAAAATAAAACTTGATTTTAAAAAACCAAAAAAAATAAAACTGGATTTTAAAAAAACAAAAAAAATAACAAAACTTGATTTTCAAAAAAAAACAAAAAAATAAAACTTGATTTTAAAAAACCAAAAAAAATAAAACTTGATTTTAAAAAAACAAAAAAAATAACAAAACTTGATTTTCAAAAAAAAACAAAAAAAATAAAACTTGATTTTAAAAAACCAAAAAAAATAAAACTGGATTTTAAAAAAACAAAAAAAATAACAAAACTTGATTTTCAAAAAAAAACAAAAAAAATAAAACTTGATTTTAAAAAACCAAAAAAAATAAAACTTGATTTAAAAAAAACAAAAAAAATAACAAAACTTGATTTTCAAAAAAAAACAAAAAAAGCCTGTTTGCGAAAATCAAAAAGCCAAAAATATTTTTTTGTGGATTAGGTAGAAATATTTAAATATAATTATATTTTTCTACATTATTAAGATATCATTATATTTTTGTCTATGAACATTTTATACTAAATGCAGAACTGAATGCATAACAACCATTAATAAAAACATCTCCTTATAGGAATGAAATAAATGTGTGGTTTGTTATTTCAAGGCTCAGTATCAGTTTGGTTATAATTGTAAAAAAGTTGTTTACAGTGGCAATGGAGCTTATTTAGACATTTAAAATTAAAATACAGTTGGCACTACAACTGCTCGACCATAACCTAGGAGACAGCCCAAAAGAAAGGCAAGCAATAAATATAATGCAAGATTTCCTCAATATTTTTTTTATTGTAAAAAATTATATATCCTGGCCCATTGCAATGGCCCCCCTACCCATAAAATAATTAACATATTGCTGTCTAACTTGACGGGCACTTTGGGGGGCCAAGCCAGTACGGACAGTATCCAGGCCCGTAAGGTTGGCATCTATTTGTCCGGCCTCAGGCCCAACTGTGCCTATATAATTCGGAGAATGTTTGTTTAAAAAGTTGTGCAGAATGCAGCACGATAAAATGATAAAATTAAGTTTGTATTCCGCCAAATTAATGGCTGTTTGAAACAGGCGGAACCGGCTGGCCAGAATTCCAAACGCATTCTCAACCACTCTTCTAGCTCTGGCCAGCCGGTAATTAAAAACCCTCCTCTCCGGGGTGAGGGTTCTTTGGGGGAATGGCCTCATGAGGTGCTTGCTGAGAGCGAAGGCTTCATCGGCAATGAAGACAAAGGGGAGTCCTTCCACGTTATCCGCATCAGGTGGCAATCCCAGGCCACCACTCTGGAGACGCTGGCAGAACTCCGTCTGGGCAAATACTCCTCCATCCGACATCCGGCCATTCTTCCCCACGTCCACATATAAAAAATCATAGTGTGCCGACACCACCGCCATTAAAACAATACTGTGGAACCCCTTATAATTAAAATAGTATGACCCCGAATGGGGTGGTGGCACAATGTGGACATGTTTCCCATCTATAGCCCCTCCACAATTGGGAAAGTCCCAACGGCTGGCAAAATGGGATGCCACAGTCTGCCATTCCTGTGGCGTTGAAGGAAACTGGGGAATCAAACAAGAAAACCAAAATCAATTAATTTGGAAGCTAACATTGCAAGAAAATTAGACAATTAAAAACATTATTCCCCAGCATCAGTATAACATTAAATAATTTAATTCTTCTGGAATAACTAATATGGAAAGGCACACTTATCAGATTGCTCACCCCCTCTGATGGAACATTGATTACATTTTAGGGGGTTGTGAAATCCCTAAAAAAGATTACTTTTAGGACACGCAGGAATTTAGGGACTAAAAAGGCTACAAGACTGCAGTTGTCGCACTCTGCAGGTGCAGTTGCTAACCAGCTTACAGTAAATGAGGTAATGTAAAAAGGCATTCATGTTGCAAGGAGTACACAATCACAGGCAAGGGCAATTAATGAAAACACTTTGAGGCTTGCATATGATTTGATGATGGAAATCAGCAGAGCTTCTGCTCATTTACTAAAGCACTGGAACAAATGCACTTGTAGAGTGCACATGCATTTTGCAAACTGCAACATATATTTGCTTTAGACAAATCAACACCACAGAACATTCAAGCAAATTTTTACGAGGGTGGGGGGGGGTTGTGAAATCTAGATAATTGCTAATTAGCAGCACACTATTTGGAGTGAGTTTAGGTGGGGGTGGGTGGGGGGGTTGGGAAATCTAGATAATTGCTAATTAGCAGCACACTATTTGGACTGAGTTTAGGTGGGGGTGGGTGGGGGGGTTGGGAAATCAAGATAATTGCTAATTAGCAGCACACTATTTGGACTGAGTTTAGGTGGGGGTGGGTGGGGGGGTTGGGAAATCAAGATAATTGCTAATTAGCAGCACACTATTTGGACTGAGTTTAGGTGGGGGTGGGTGGGGGGGTTGGGAAATCTAGCTAATTGCTAATTATAAGCACACTAAATACACTCAAACAAAATACATTCAAAATGAGTAGACTAGGTGGATATGTTCCCATCACTTCATGCTGGGAAGGTTATTGAAGGAAAATATACATGCATGACAAAAAATAACAGGAAAAAAATCCAGCATGTGTGAGGATAAAAAGGGGACATTCACACTATATTGCAATGATGGTAAGTAGTGTTTGAAGCAAGAAATACATTACATTATCAAAGATTACATAAAAGAACATGTGATGCTAATAAAAGAAAAATATCTTACCTTAATATAGTCCTTCTGCAGGACCTGGATGATGGCAGAACAGGTCTCTGGGATAATGATCCCCAGAGCCTGGGGGGAGATGCCTGTCGAGAACTTAAGGTCCTGCAGGCTTCTCCCTGTGGCCAAATACCGCAAGGTAGCGACCAGCCTCTGCTCCGGAGTGATGGCTTGCCTCATGCAGGTATCCTGCCTGCTGATATAGGGGGTCAGCAAAGCCAACAAACGGTCAAAAACGGGGTCCGTCATCCGGAGAAAGTTCCTGAAATCCTCAGGATTATTCTCACGGATCTCACGGAGCAAAGGCATGTGACAGAACTGGTCACGCTGAAGCAACCAATTCTTGGTCCATGAACTCCTCCTCGCCCTGTTCATGGACTGGTCTTGGGCTGAAGAATAAACTACAGCACCAAGCACATACAATGCACGAGCTCGACGACGAGTACGTACAGGTAACATGGTTTCAAAACGGTCGGCTGGTCAGAACGCACTAAACAGAACGCACTGAAGAACAGCAAGGCCTGTGAAGAACGACCTGAAAATCAGGAACGAGCGGCCAATAAAACAAAGATTTCTCAATGCCAACTGACCAAACGCACTGAAAAGCAGATACAAACCTCACAAGCACAGACTGAACAACAGTTAAAACGAACTGAAAAATACGAGTCTCACAAGCGCGAATCGTCTCTCACCAAACTTCTACTAACACGAGATAAACACGAGATTAGCAGAAGGAGCCCAAAGGGTGTCGTACGGGCTATTGAACTTCCGTTTTATAGTCTCGTCGGACTTGGTGTACGTCACCGCGTACTAGGCTGTCGTACTTTTGTGTGGTCGTGTGTAGGCAAGTCCGTTCGTAAGAAAGTCTGCCGCAAATCCGCCGAAGGTACGTCGGAAGTATGTCGGACAGGCTGTCGGACTTTTGTAGACGAAAAGTCCGACCGTGTGTACGCGGCATAAAAGTAACAAAAGCGACAATTCTGCAACTGAGCAAATGTCAGTGTTTTTGATTTGATTACATTATTGAATATTTATTAATATTATTATATTATTATTTGTTATAATTATTTATAGTTATTTATTATATTATAATTTTTTATTTCGTTTTTCAAACTTTATCATATCCGGGATGTCTACTAGACTCTTGTTTGGACAGATTTAAGTGAGTTATTCCTAAGAATTACAGGCCTACAATATAAAACGCCAAATTTCTGTGCAAAATAATTGTACCACTTTCAGCATCAAAAATCTGAAATATTCATACTGCCAGGGAGGTAAGGTAAGAGTGAACATTGAACAAATTATCATTCACATGCTTTAAATGTTACTTAGCATACAATCCAAAATGTTTATTTTATTTGCAGATGAATATATTTATAATAAATGGACACATGTCCGTTGTATACACCTATTAAGACAACTCACTTGTGCGCATGCAAAGTTTGCGCTTACTGCATGTGGCAGAATGCAACCAAGATGCTGGGTGAGGGACCGCCAGCTGTTAAGCTTAAAAACTATTTTGTGCCACAAAAATGAATGATTCAGTTTTTTGAGATATTGGAATTCAAATTCAGATTATGTCACATCAAGCCCCGCCCACTTTGCCCCCAATGTTACATAGCATTCGTTTGCACTGCATCTCTGCTGACTTGTGCTGCAAAAAAACGAACGTATGTGCTGGTTTGGTTTCAGAGATATTATACTTGATGAAACCTCTCCCACTTTGTGCCACATGTTATTAACATTTTAACCACTTGCCGACCGCCTAACGTATATATACGTCGGCAGAATGGCACGGGCAGGCAGAATCACGTACCTGTACGTGATCTGCCTCCCGCGGGCGGGGGGTCCGATCGGACCCCCCCCCGGTGCCATCGGCGGTCGGCATCTGACTGGGAGCGTCGGGAGGCGAGGGGGAGACCATCCGATCGTGGCCCCCCCTCGCGATCGCTCCCAGCCAATGGGAATCCTCCTCTGCCTGTGTGTAGTTTCACACAGGCAGAGGATGTGATGTCATCTCTCCTCGGTCTGGCAGTTTCCGTCCAGCGCCGAGGAGAGAAGACATGTAAGTCCACACAACACAAACACACACAGTAGAACATGCCAGGCATACTTTACACCCCCGATCCCCCCCGATCGCCCCCCGATCCCCTCCCAATCACCCCCCCCCCTGTCACAAACTGACATTAGCAGTATTTTTTTTTTTTTTTTTTCTGATTACTGCATAGTGTCAGTTTGTGACAGTTACAGTGTTAGGGCAGTGAGTATTACCCCCCTTTAGGTCTAGGATACCCCCCTAACCCCCCCTAATAAAGTTTTAACCCCTTGATCACCCCCTGTCACCAGTGTCACTAAGCGATCATTTTTCTGATCGCTGTATTAGTGTCGCTGGTGACGCTAGTTAGAGACGTAAATATTTAGGTTCGCCGTCAGCGTTTTATAGCGACATGGACCCCCATATACTATCTAATAAAGGTTTTAACCCCTTGATTGCCCCCTAGTTAACCCTTTCACCACTGATCACCGTATAACTGTTACGGGTGACGCTGGTTAGTTTGTTTATTTTTTATAGTGTCAGGGCACCCGCCGTTTATTACCGAATAAAGGTTTAGCCCCCTGATCGCCTGGCGGTGATATGCGTCGCCCCAGGCAGCGTCAGATTAGCGCCAGTACCGCTAACACCCACGCACGCAGCATACGCCTCCCTTAGTGGTATAGTATCTGAACGGATCAATATCTGATCCGATCAGATCTATACTAGCGTCCCCAGCAGTTTAGGGTTCCCGAAAACGCAGTGTTAGCGGGATCAGCCCAGATACCCGCTAGCACCTGCGTTTTGCCCCTCCGCCCAGCCCACCCAAGTGCAGTATCGATCGATCACTGTCACTTACAAAACACTAAACGCATAACTGCAGCGTTCGCATAGTCAGGCCTGATCCCTGCGATCGCTAACAGTTTTTTTGGTAGCGTTTTGGTGAACTGGCAAGCACCAGCCCCAGGCAGCGCCAGATTAGCGCCAGTACCGCTAACACCCACGCACGCACCGTACACCTCCCTTAGTGGTATAGTATCTGTACGGATCAATATCTGATCCGATCAGATCTATACTAGCGTCCCCAGCAGTTTAGGGTTCCCACAAACGTAGTGTTAGCGGGATCAGCCCAGATACCTGCTAGCACCTGCGTTTTGCCCCTCCGCCCGGCCCAGCCCAGCCCACCCAAGTGCAGTATCGATCGATCACTGACACTTACAAAACACTAAACGCATAACTGCAGCGTTCGCAGAGTCAGGCCTGATTCCTGCGATCGCTAACAGTTTTTCTGGTAGCGTTTTGGTGAACTGGCAAGCACCAGCCCCAGGCAGCGTCAGGTTAGCGCCAGTACCGCTAACACCCACGCACGCAGCATACGCCTCCCTTAGTGGTATAGTATCTGATCGGATCAATATCTGATCTGATCAGATCTATACTAGCGTCCCCAGCAGTTTAGGGTTCCCACAAACGCAGTGTTAGCGGGATCAGCCCAGATACCTGCTAGCACCTGCGTTTTGCCCCTCCGCCCGGCCCAGCCCAGCCCACCCAAGTGCAGTATCGATCGATCACTGACACTTACAAAACACTAAACGCATAACTGCAGCGTTCGCAGAGTCAGGCCTGATCCCTGCGATCGCTAACAGTTTTTTTGGTAGCGTTTTGGTGAACTGGCAAGCACCAGCGGCCTAGTACACCCCGGTCATAGTCAAACCAGCACTGCAGTAACACTTGGTGACGTGGCGAGTCCCATAAGTGCAGTTCAAGCTGGTGAGGTGGCAAGCACAAGTAGTGTCCCGCTGCCACCAAGAAGACAAACACAGGCCCGTCGTGCCCATAATGCCCTTCCTGCTGCATTCGCCAATCCTAATTGGGAACCCACCGCTTCTGCAGCGCCCGTACTTCCCCCATTCACATCCCCAACCAAATGCAGTCGGCTGCATGAGAGGCATTTTCTTTATGTCCTCCCGAGTACCCCTACCCAACGAACCCCCCCAAAAAAGATGTTGTGTCTGCAGCAAGCGCGGATATAGACGTGACACCCGCTATTATTGTCCCTCCTGTCCTGACAATCCTGGTCTTTGCATTGGTGAATATTTTGAACGCTACCATGCACTAGTTGAGTATTAGCGTAGGGTACAGCATTGCACAGACTAGGCACACTTTCACAGGGTCTCCCAAGATGCCATCGCATTTTGAGAGACCCGAACCTGGAACCGGTTACAGTTATAAAAGTTAGTTACAAAAAAAAGTGTAAAAAAAAAAAAAAAAAACACATACAAAAATATAAAATAAAAAAAAAATAGTTGTCGTTTTATTGTTCTTTCTCTCTCTATTCTCTCTCTCTATTGTTCTGCTCTTTTTTACTGTATTCTATTCTGCAATGTTTTATTGTTATTATGTTTTATCATGTTTGCTTTTCAGGTATGCAATTTTTTATACCTTACCGTTTACTGTGCTTTATTGTTAACCATTTTTTTGTCTTCAGGTACGCCATTCACGACTTTGAGTGGTTATACCAGAATGATGCCTGCAGGTTTAGGTATCATCTTGGTATCATTCTTTTCAGCCAGCGGTCGGCTTTCATGTAAAAGCAATCCTAGCGGCTAATTAGCCTCTAGACTGCTTTTACAAGCAGTGGGAGGGAATGCCCCTCCCCCCCCAACGTCTTCCGTGTTTTTCTCTGGCTCTCCTGTCTCAACAGGGAACCTGAAAATGCAGCCGGTGATTCAGCCAGCTGACCATAGAGCTGATCAGAGACCAGAGTGGCTCCAAACATCTCTATGGCCTAAGAAACCGGAAGCTACGAGCATTTTATGACTTAGATTTCGCCGGATGTAAACAGCGCCATTGGGAAATTGGGAAAGCATTTTATCACACCGATCTTGGTGTGGTCAGATGCTTTGAGGGCAGAGGAGAAATCTAGGGTCTAATAGACCCCAATTTTTGCAAAAAAGAGTACCTGTCACTACCTATTGCTATGATAGGGGATATTTACATTCCCTGAGATAACAATAAAAATGATTAAAAAAAAAAAAAAAAAATGAAAGTAACAATTTAAAAATAAGATAAAAAAATAATAATAATAAAGAAAAAAAAAAAAAAAAAAAAAGCACCCCTGTCCCCCCTGCTCTCGCGCTAAGGCGAACGCAAGCGTCGGTCTGGCGTCAAATGTAAACAGCAATTGCACCATGCATGTGAGGTATCGCCGCGAAGGTCAGATCGAGGGCAGTAAGTTTAGCAGTAGACCTCCTCTGTAAATCTAAAGTGGTAACCTGTAAAGGCTTTTAAAGGCTTTTAAAAATGTATTTAGTTTGTCGCCACTGCACGTTTGTGCGCAATTTTAAAGCATGTCATGTTTGGTATCCATGTACTCGGCCTAAGATCATCTTTTTTATTTCATCAAACATTTGGGCAATATAGTGTGTTTTAGTGCATTAAAATGTAAAAAAGTGTGTTTTTTCCCCAAAAAATGCGTTTGAAAAATCGCTGCGCAAATACTGTGTGAAAAAAAAAAATGAAACACCCACCATTTTAATCTGTAGGGCATTTGCTTTAAAAAAAATATATAATGTTTGGGGGTTCAAAGTAATTTTCTTGCAAAAAAAAATTATTTTTTTATGTAAACAATAAGTGTCAGAAAGGGCTTTGTCTTCAAGTGGTTAGAAGTGTGGGTGATGTGTGACATAAGCTTCTAGATGTTGTGCATAAAATGCCAGGACAGTTCAAAACCCCCCCAAATGACCCCATTTTGGAAAGTAGACACCCCAAGCTATTTGCTGAGAGTCATGTTGAGTCCATGGAATAATTTATATTGTGACACAAGTTGCGGGAAAGAGACAATTTTTTATTTTTTTTATTTTTTTTTGCACAAAGTTGTCACTAAATGATATATTGCTCAAACATGCCATGGGAATATGTGAAATTACACCCCAAAATACATTCTGCTGCTTCTCCTGAGTATGGGGATACCACATGTGTGGGACTTTTTGGGAGCCTAGCCGCGTACGGGACCCCGAAAACCAAGCACCGCCTTCAGGCTTTCTAAGGCCGTAAATTTTTGATTTCACTCTTCACTGCCTATCACAGTTTCGGAGGCCATGGAATGCCCAGGTGGCAAAAAAAACCCCCAAATGACCCCATTTTGGAAAGTAGACACCCCAAGCTATTTGATGAGAGGTATAGTGAGTATTTTGCAGACCTCACTTTTTGTCACAAAGTTTTGAAAATTGAAAAAAGAAAAAAAAAAAATTTTTTTCTCGTCTTTCTTTATTTTCAAAAACAAATGAGAGCTGCAAAATACTCACCATGCCTCTCAGCAAATAGCTTGGGGTGTCTACTTTCCAAAATGGGGTCATTTGGGGGGGGGGTTTGTGCCACCTGGGCATTCCATGGCCTCCGAAACTGTGATAGGCAGTGAGGAGTAAAATCAAAAATGTACGCCCTTAGAAATCCTGAAGGCAGTGATTGGTTTTCGGGGTCCCGTACGCGGCTAGGCTCCCAAAAAGTCCCACACATGTGGTATCCCCATACTCAGGAGAAGCAGCTAAATGTATTTTGGGGTGCAATTCCACATATGCCCATGGCCTGTGTGAGCAATATATCATTTAGTGACAACTTTGTGCAAAAAAAAAAAAAAAAAAAAAAAATTTGTCACTTTCCCGCAACTTGTGTCAAAATATAAAACATTCCATGGACTCAACATGCCTCAAAGCAAATAGCTTGGGGTGTCTACTTTCCAAAATGGGGTCATTTGGGGGGGTTTTATGTCATCTGGGCATTTTATGGCCTTCAAAACTGTGATAGGTAGTGAGGAGTAAAATCAAAAATGTACGCCCTTAGAAATCCTGAAGGCAGTGATTGGTTTCCGGGGCCCCGTACGCGGCTAGGCTCCCAAAAAGTCTCTCACATGTGGTATCCCCATACTCAGGAGAAGCAGCTAAATGTATTTTGGGGTGCAATTCCACATATGCCCATGGCCTGTGTGAGCAATATATCATTTAGTGACAACTTTTTGTAATTTTTTTTTTTTTTTTTTTTTTTGTCATTGTTCAATCACTTGGGACAAAAAAAATGAATATTCAATGGGCTCAACATGCCTCTCAGCAAATTCCTTGGGGTGTCTACTTTCCAAAATGGGGTCATTTGTGGGGGTTTTGTACTGCCCTGCCATTTTAGCACCTCAAGAAACGACATAGGCAGTCATAAATTAAAGGCTGTGTAAATTCCAGAAAATGTACCCTAGTTTGTAGACGCTATAACTTTTGCGCAAACCAATAAATATACACTTATTGACATTTTTTTTACCAAAGACATGTGGCTGAATACATTTTGGCCTAAATGTATGACTAAAATTGAGTTTATTGGATTTTTTTTAGAACAAAAAGTAGAAAATATCATTTTTTTTCAAAATTTTCGGTCTTTTTCCGTGTATAGCGCAAAAAATAAAAACGGCAGAGGTGATCAAATACTATCAAAAGAAAGCTCTATTTGTGGGAAGAAAAGGACGCAAATTTCGTTTGGGTACAGCATTGCATGACCGCGCAATTAGCAGTTAAAGCGACGCAGTGCCGAATTGTAAAAAGTGCTCTGGTCAGGAAGGGGGTAAAACCTTCCGGGGCTGAAGTGGTTAAAAACAATTATACATTTTTTTGTGCTGCATTTGTGCTGATTTGTACCACAAAAACAAACTTTCTATTTGTTCATTTTTTGAGATATTGACATTCAAAGTTAGATGACCTAAAGCCCCTCCCACTTTTCACTATGTTATTCCATTTAAAAAAAAATATACCATATTTATGCTGCATTGGCAGGAAAGTCAAGCATATTGGTATAGTGTATTATTTTCATATAGCGCTCTCATTTTGTATCAGAAAGAATGATTGTGGGACTAATTTATGCTTTTAGCCTGAGCTACCCTGAAAACCTAAAATATACCTTTGAAGTTTTTCAGAAGATGTTTTTAGAGCTAGATGTGGGCAATCTATCTCCAAAAGTTCACACTTTAACCGATTGCCAACCAGCCACCATCATTATACGGCAGCAGGTCGGCTCTCCCGCGCAAACCGCCGTAGGTGTACGTCGGTCTTTGCACAGAAGATAGTGGGAGCATGCCCGCGGGTCTGGCAAACTCAATGTCTGCTGGCGACCCACGATCGCGGTATACAGAGTCAGAACAGGGATCTAACTATGTAAACAAGGCGATTCCACGTTCTGCCTAACAACATTTCTGAGATCTTCTGTTCCCAGTGATGTTGAACAGTGATCTCTGTCATGTCCCTGGTAGCCCATCCCTCCTACAGTTAGAACATACCCACACCCTCCACACTTAAAGCAAAGGTCCGCCTGAAAAATTTAAACATTTTTTTTTTTTTAAAGTCACCAGCTACAAATATGGCTTCACTGCCCGTTTTCTACTGCGCATGCGCGAGTTGCAGGTCCCAGAATACAGCGTGCCACATTTCCCAGAAGACAACGCAAGGAGGAGAAGAATGAAGAAGGAAGTGGCAGATTAGGACAATCTGCCTAGCAACAGCCCTTTCTGGTGAGTAAAAAAAAATTTTTTTTCAATTTTTTTTTTCACATTTTTAGGAGCCTTTTTGTGTTTTTTTTTTTTTTTTTTTTTTTAGAGTGGACCTCGGCTTTAACTCCTTGATCGCCCCCTAGTGTTAACCCCTTCCCTGCCAGTGTCATTTATACATTAATCAGTGAATTTTTATAGCATTGATCAATGTAATAATGTCACTGATCCCCAACAAGTGTCATTTGGGTCAGATTTGTCCACCGCAATGTCGCAGTCCCGTTAAAAGTCACAGATTGCCGCCATTACCAGCAAAAACAATAACAAAAAATAAAAGTCCCTAAATCTATCCCATAGTTTGTAGACAAAGGTTTGGGGGTTGGTGCTGTGCTGTTCAGACACAGAAAGCCGAGTAGTCAAGGTATTCTATCAAGAAGCAATGTGCTGTAAAAGGTAGTAGTACAAATGCAAATAAATTGATAAATAAACAAAACTAAATCAATAGTGTAAACACTCTCCACAATATAATATAAAGTGACTGATTGCAAAGTGCAAAGTGCAAAGTGCAAAATAATATTAAACAAGTGCTGAACAATGAAATGATACTTCTGTAGATAAAGGTATGTGCAAGTTCAATGAACTGTGCAAAAATGCAAATAAATTGTGCAAAACAGGCAATATAGTCTCTTTGTGCAAAGTGCAAAAACTGTGCAAAACAGCAATACGATCTTGTCTTCTTGTGCAAAAAACATCAAAGTGCAAAAGGTGCCAGAGAACAAATATCTCCTCTTCGTGCAGAACACACATACTAGTGGGCATGGCCTCTTATCTTGCAGTAATGAGGCAACCGCATGTGTGTAAATATCTGTATCATAGGAGACCTCTATATAATGATTGGACAGCACAAAATGGATGGCGGAAACCATACCACTGGAAGAACAATAGGGGGCCCTGGAATGGGAATAATAATTGATATAAATCACCAAATGATCAGAGAGAATACAGAGGACCACCACAAGAATACAGAGATAATAGAAAACCCGCATACGAATATAGAGATAATATGGCACCACCATATAAATCATATGGGCAATGTGGAAGGAGTCCAGTCCATGAATATAGACATGGTGAAAGAAGAGGCCCACAGCAGAGAAATTATCGGCAGAATGAACGCAGCCCTATACCCACTTATAACTATTATGCCCCCTTAAGGAACCAACATGAGGAAGAATGGTATGATAGACATCATCCAACACAGTATGCCGGCCCAGATCACAATAGCTCTTTTTTAGACAGGGGCAGGGAGAACTACCCACCAAGAAATACAGATGAACCCAGGGGCACGAGAAGAAGCCAAGAAAGAAGAGAGGATGCCGATCTGGGAAGAGAGAACCAAAGAAAAAGAGAATAAAGGGGAGGGCATTTTTAATCTAAGTGGTCAACCACTTACACATGAGGAGATTGGGGTGCTGGATAAAGGTCTGAAATTTGCACCTTGTTAGAATATTATTCCAAATTCATAATTCGGCACTTATAGGTGTTATATTATATTCATGGCAACTTGCAAAACATATTTGGTTTTATGATTAGTCATAATAAATAGTATGTGTGAATGACCTTGATCAAATGTTCAGTGAAATATATCCTCATCTAAAGCTGAGTTAGTAATAAGTTTCTGGTGTATGAGTATGACATATAAGGTATCTTGGTATAGAATGTCATGAGAAGACAAAAATAGACACGTATCTACATAGCCAAAGGAATAAAACATACAGTATTTGTTTATATCCTGTTAAGTTAGTGTAGTCTCAGTCATATTAATAAGTATTAGTATATAGTTACTTAATGTAAAGTTGGTAATATGTGTTCATAATATGTAGATGTTTTGTTATATGACATTACATGATCAGCACATTACTTCAAGTATGGAGTGTTACATGTGGGCTTGCCAATCAAACTCCATATGATTCTGAGTTAGTATTTCCTTTTGTATAGCATATTGCTGAAGTTAGCAGAAATGAATGTGTGCCATACAAGGTTCTAAGTTTTTGTGAGGTTATGACGTTCACATGTAACATATGAAGCCAACATTTCCATACTGAAGGGCAGACAGAAACACACACACACCCTCTAGGAGATGACACTGACATATTCACACGAAGAGACTGATAAGTTGGGACAGCTGAATTCTGCCAGAAGTATAATGCTCCGTACACACGGTCGGATTTTCCGATGGAAAATGTCCGATCGGAGCGTGTTGTCGGAAATTCCGACAGTGTGTGGGCTCCATCGGACATTTTCCATCGGATTTTCCAACACACAAAGTTGGAGAGCAGGAGATAAAATTTTCCGACAACAAAATCCGTTGTCGGAAATTCCGATCATGTGTACACAAATCCGACGGACATAGTGCCAGGCATGCTCAGAATAAATAAAGAGATGAAAGCTATTGGCCACTGCCCCGTTTATAGTCCCGACGTATGTATTTTACGTCACCGCGTTCAGAACGATCCGATTTTCCGTCAACTTTGTGTGACCGTGTGTATGCAAGACAAGTTTGAGCCAACATCCGTCGGAAAAAATCCTAGGATTTTGTTGTCGGAATGTCCGAACAAAGTCCGACCGTGTGTACGGGGCATAAGAATGTAATTTCCTGCTTCTTCTTGGATGACACACGAGACAGGATGGGCAGAAGGCAGCAGCCATGAAGCACACATGCTTTCATAAGCTTATTACAGCTTTATAACTATTTATTCTATTTCATATATTTTTACCCACACTGAACTGAACTATTATACTTTTTACATTGTATTTATGATGCCAACTGTGTGACAATAAACTCACACTTTGTTTTAAGTCAGTTTGACTATCAATGCTATTCATCCGGAAACGCCCTTGAGATACAAGAATATTAGCTCTTAATAATATTCTTCACACCTACTATGAATCTGGACAAGTTCCAGACATATATAGGCATTCAGAAATATGTAAGGAAGTTAAATATCAAAAAATACATTCTAGGTAATCCGATCAAACCCAGACTGCCAGTAGTAGGAGATGATGATATTTTACATAGCACACTGAGAAACAAATCAATTTTTAATCCTCCGTGAAAGACAATAAATATATTGAGTTTTTTAAAAAAGTGTTTTTTTACAAGTGGCATTCGCAAACTTACAAAGAGGGAAGATCTCGTTATTTGACCAACGGAAAAGGGAGGTGGGATTGTGATCCTCTCGAAAGAACAATACAGTAATAACATGAAGAATTTGCTGGAAGATGACAGTACATATAGCAGACTACTAAATAATCCCATGTTCAAGTACAGAAATGCACTTGAACAAGTAGTACACTTTGGGCTAAAGAAGAACATACTTAAAAAAAGAAGCCAGATTCCTAATAACAGACTCCTGTCGTACACCAATTATATATTCGCTACCCAAAATACATAAAGACAAGATAAATCCACCTCCAAGGCTAATAGTGAATGGAATAGATTCACTTACCTTCAGAATGGGCCAGTATATAGATCACTATCTGCAACCTGCCTATCTAAGGGACACAAAACAGATGTTACAGATGATAGAGGATATCCCTAGAGAAGAAGGACCCTGGATTTTGGCCACAGCTGATGTATCATCTTTATATACTATAATATTTCACCCTCAAGCTTGCAAAGCTGCCAAATGGGGTCTTAGGACACACCACGTTACCTTGTGTACAAAGGAAATACCTAATAATATGTTTGGATTTCTGTTTGAAGAACAATTATTTTTGGTACAATAAGAATTACTACCATCAACGAACTGGAGTCGCTAGGGGAGCCAAATTTGCCCCTAGTGTGGCAGGCCTATTCATGGCCCAGTGGGAAGAGGAGAATGTTTTTAAAAATGGACCTGGTGAACGAATCGCCACGCTTCTATATAGAAAAAACCTTCTCTACTAGTAGCAGGATACCACCAATAAAATGGCCATGCTTGGATTATAGAAACGATCTTTCTAAACATGGCCGCTATGATATTTCTGCATTGGGCTACAAAAAAAGGGCCGCCCATTATACCCAATGATGTAGACTATTTAAAGACATTTTCAGTGCCTTACCATTATCCCCTGATGAAGTCACGTGACCGTGACACCACGTGTAGGGACGGAAAGGCACCAGAATAAACACTGGCACACAAGCTCGCTGCTCGTGGAGTTCTGTTCGTTATTTTTTATCGAATGTGAGTACCTTCATTGTTGATTATGTAATAAAAGCAACTGGTTTTGACCACACGATACAGAACCCTCCTTTTTTCTTTCCATTTTTATCTGTGCATCCACTGAGAGACAAAGACATTTTTTAGATCCATATCATTGGCCCAGGATTATGGTGTAAGGAAGAAGCATATGATTCAGATATTTATACACATGCGGTTACCTCATTACTGCAAGGTAAGAGGCCATTCCCACTAGTGTGTGTGTTCTGCACAAAGAGGAGATATTTGTTCTTTGGCACATTTTACACTTTGATGTTTTTTGCACAAGAAGACAAGATTGTATTGCTGTTTTGCACAGTTTTTGCACTTTTGCACAAAGAGACTATATTGTCTGTTTTGCACAATTTATTTGCATTTGTGCACAGTTTATTGAACTTGCACATACCTTTATCTACAGAAGAATCATTTCATTGTTCAGCACTTGTTTAACATTATTTTGCACTTTGCACTTTGGAATCAATCACTTTATAGTATATTGTGGAGAGTGTTTAAACTATTGATTTAGTTTTGTTTATTTATCAATTTATTTGCATTTGTACTACTACCTTTAGCAGAACATTGCTTCTTGATAGAATACCTTGACTACTTGGCTTTCTGTGTCTTAACAGCGCAGCACCAACCCCCACCTGTTCAATATTTGAACTGTGGTGTCATCTAGCTGGATATGAGCATTGTTGCGCGAGGCTCGGAGGATCTCCTCTTTAATTAGGAAATCCTTCAGGCACATCACAATGTCCCTTGGGGGTCTTTCTGGAGGACGTTTAGGGTGTAAGGCTCTGTGTATCCTATCACAGGTAAAGGCTGCAATGGGAGAGTCAGGGAGAAGTGACTGGAATAATTTCTGCATAGCAGGGAGCAGGTCAGTCACTGTTTCATGGATCCCCCTCACACTCAGATTGTTCCTCATATACCTGTTGTCCAGGTCTTATAGGTGGGCTTGTCGCTGTTGTACTGTTTCTGAGAGGGTCTCATGTTCCTTTCTGAGATCAGAGTGAGCAAGGCTAAGCTCATCGTGCTTGGTTTCTAGCACGTCCGTCCTGGTGCACAGGGCAGCTATCTCCAGGGACAGTGTGTTTATGGATTTGTGCAGTTCAGATTGAAATTTTCTATCTAGCTTGACATACATGGTCATAAGACTGTCATCCAAATCAGCTTGGGTGAGCTGCATAGAGTACTCACGTTCCCCCATGGAGTGCGCTGGAGAGGAGGCCGCAGTCCATGTGCACGCCGGAGCATTGTGCGGCTGGGCTCCATCTTGGGACATTTTGTTCTGTTCTCCCACGTGGAGTAAATAGTTTATCAGGGGTTTACCATGGTGATTCCTTGAGCCTGGTATGCGCTGAGTGTTCCGCCAGGGGGGCGGGGTACTTTCAAGCAAGAGTCGCTGCTAGATAGCCCAGGGGAGTCGGCTTAAGTCTCCGTCACTCACGGAGCTCCTATCTCCTGCTTCTGTCCAGCTTCACGCCACACGTGCACCCCAAAACTGACAGGGTTTATAACCCTCCATTACTATTTACAAAATAAAGAAAATGTAAATGCACCACACATGCATTGTGGTTTGCTACAGAGTGCATTCTGTAAGTTTGTTAAGTTGTCAGTCAAAATGAATGGAATACACTTGCACCACACAGTGCATTGGAAGCCCTGATTGGTTGAAGCAATGAAAGATTTACCCAATCAGGCCTCATAGGCAGGCTTGATGAAAGCAAGAATTTTAATCTCTATTCTTTTGCACTACATTGTGGCCTTATCATACAGACTGGCTCCGTAAGCCAATGTTTACAAAATAAAGTAAGCTTGCATGGAAAATGTCTTTTTTTGGCATTATAAATGACATTATTGCTGCAACAGGTTCTATACATAGTACAGATGTGCCACTTTGCATGCAGACTAAGGGGACACCCCAGGCACTATATTTAAAGGATTTTTTTCATTTTGATTGTTATTTTTCATTTGTATGGTTTCACTTTAAGCATCAGTAAATCACTGCTCACTTAAAAATTATGTTTTTTACTAACTTTGTTTTCATTGATACATACTCTTTGTATGCCCAATTACTTGCATATACGCCTTCAAAATGGGCACTTTTAATTTTTCCAATTCGGGTCCCATAGACTTCAAGGGTTCATTATTCAGTCTCAAACTTTTGCAATGTTCAAAAGTTCTGCCGCAAACCAAACCAGGGGTCGTTTGGCCCATGTCTATTCATAATATGTTTGCGCATCTCTTTATTAATTTGGGTACATTCACTGATATACATCTTATGCATACATTCAGTATTTTTTTGCACAGATTTTCTTAATTGAAGCAGTTGACAGTTGTATTTTATATAGTTGTTTATATCTGACTCAAGTAGGAAGCGCACCTGTATATATTTATATGTTATAGTAAAAACAAATGGTAATGATAGATAATAAGAAAGCAAAGTTGCCAGCCAAAACTATTTATTTAATCTATTAATCTATATATCTCTATTTTGGTCATTTTAATAAAATAATTTGCTGAGAGCACTATATGTTTCCCTTTTTGAGCCTACCAGCCAGCTATACTCTTGACTAATTGGATCCAATATGAATGCCTAAACCCGACCCTGGATTTAAAGAGATACTCACTTGAAACCTTTGTAGTGAGATTAAAATCCCAAAGGTGAGAAAGTGCCCAAAGGGGATGGTGAAGGTTTCACTGAAGGATCACACAATATCACTTTATGCAAAATAATTTCTGGATCTCTTTTTTAGTTTTGGACTGATTTATCATGAAGCATTGAAATTTACACTGATAAATGTCAATGAAATGGAAAAGAGCGCATGCACGGCCGGCTGGAGCAGATGTGCCTCTGAGTTGCTCTGCACACCCCTCCGCAGCAACAGCTAACATTAGTGGTTCCACACCTTCACCACGATTCCTAGCCGCCCGATCCTCCTGAGGTGAGGATGGGGATAATTTTGGATGCCACACCAGCCGCGGATTAAGCCCCAGAGCGGCCCCCGCTATCCTTCCCGGGCTACAGGCAAGGAATCCGAGATGGCAACCGGCTACAATACACACGGGATGCCGGCACCTAGATAGGAGAAGCCACTCTCACAGAAGAGGATAACCAAGCCCCCAGGGCAGAGCAATCTCAAGAACAGCCCTCCGATACCCTCCTCAGCTTCAGGTGAGCACACAAATGTGCAAGGCTCACCCCCTAGCCCTCCCTCACAAGCTGCAGCCATATCACCCAGCCAGGACTCTCATACATCCTCTGTTCTGGACAGAGAGATGGCAGATTTCTTTTGCAGTCAGCCCAGCAGCCAAGAACCTGATCAAGACACTGCTACTGACTTCCCTGCTATTACATCTGCCCAGCCACAGTATTCAGGAGATCCAATACTATTGGCACACTTTGCTGATTTATTACAAAGGGGACTGGCTAAAGCTACTGACAAATTAGCCTTGGACATTAAACAAGATTTCCAGGAGCTGGGGAATCGGTTAGAAAGCATTGAATCAAAAGTAGATGATACGGTTCACAGAGTGTCCCAAAACTCAAACATGATAACCGATCTACAAGATCGCCTTGAGGAAGCATATTTAAAGATCGATGATCTCGAAAATCACGCCAGGCGCTATAATATTCGTATACGGGGCATTCCAGAAAATATAAAAGATATCACTTCTGTCACCTACTCCCTGATGCAGGCGGCTGTACTTGATATTGATAACATTCATATGGAAATCGATCGCATCCATAGGGCCCTGATACCTCCAAAACCTGATGGCCCTCCTAGAGATGTTATTGTTAAACCACATTTTTTTGGATCAAGGAGGCTGTGATGCGTCATGCTAGAGAAAATCTGGATTTAGAGATAGCCGGTCTCAAGATTCAAATATTTGCCGATATATCCCAGGCCACTATTCAAAAACGATGATCGTTTAAACCCTTACTGTTACCTCTAATCCAACGCAACATTGGATACAGATGGAACTACCCCTTTAAACTCCAATTTTCTTTCAACGGCAAGTCCTACTCCTTTTCTACATTCGCTGAAGGTGAAACAACCTTACTGAAATTGGGCCTCATTTCTCACAGCCCCTCATCGCAGAATCAACATGGATCCGACGTTCCTCCTCCTCCACTCTCCCCTCTATGGTCCGCAAAACCGAGAAGACCGGCAAAGACATCAACTTCCTCTTCTCATGCGCCTTGAGAACCTGTCTCATCCAAATGGACGAACATTTCAGTTAATGCGGTGGTTTCTCAGTGGTCCCATTGCAGGACATTAACCACTGCTTTTTGCCCTTTTTTTTTTTCTTTTGATAATTTTGAGATACGATAGGCCTGTTGCCTAAATGTTCTAGCCAACCCTGAAGTGGTAGGTTAAATCTGGTTTACATATTTTCTTTTTCAGGTTGGACTTCTGATTTTATTGTTCAATCCCACTAGGTTTGATACCACAATTTTTTTTTATTTGTGGCTTTATTATGTTCTCTAGATTGAGATGTGGGGCCAAAATAATATTTGAATATGTCTTTGCTGCTGGGGGGTGTCTATGCGCTCTCCCCATTTGAAGGACTCTTCCCATTACTTGTTTGTGGTGAAGACTCCTTCACACTCTGAGCTTCGGCTCCGAGATACTTGAATTGTTTTTTTTATTGTTCTACATGATTTTTTTACATTGCTAAACTGTACTGTTCAGTGCTAGGGGTCTCCTGGCCTGACTTTTTTTTGTTTTCTCTCTTTCTCTCTTTCTCTACTCTTGTCCTAACCTTTTCTATCACTGTTCTTTCTTGAGGGTCGCCTGGAGGTTCTTCTGGTGCTCCCGGGTCCGGAGGTTTGCAGATTGGTGGGTGAGTCTGTTTATCGAGGTTCAACTGACTGTTTCCTATGTCTAATATAACATCTATTTTCCGGGATATCTGCCTATTATCTCATAATGTTCAAAGTTTTGGATCCCCTGCTAAACGGATTAAAGCCTTTGCACATTATAACTCTCTGGGGGCAGACATCGTCACCCTCCAGGAGACACACTTTCCCTCCCTATTCACCCCTCGTTATCTCCATAAAGACTATCCCCTTTGCTACTATGCCAATGCATCAGAAAAGAAAAGGGGTGTGGCCCTCTGTTTTTCTCGACGTGTATTGTTCATTGAAACCAAAGTTATTAGAGATACGGATGGGCGTTATCTTCTTGTCAAAGGTCATCTAGGGGAATCATTGGTTACCTTCCTAATTTATTATGCTCCCAACACCAATGAAACTGCATTTTTCCATTCCCTCCTATGGTCCATTGCTCATGAGTTTGAAGGCGCAGTGGTCCTAGCGGGTGACTCACATGCCCCTCCTAAACAGAGCAATACATTTGCATAATTGCTTTATCATTATGACTTAATGGATGTATAGAGGGAAATCAATCCTACCGCTACAGATTACTCTCATTACTTAAGAGCACATGGACACTACTCCCGGATTGATCATGTGTTTTTCCTCTCAGGACTGCTACCTAAATTGAAATCTGCTAAGATACTGTCCACCCCCTGGTCGGATCATGATCCAATTTTGGTTCAGATCTCAGACCTCACCAGTAGAACAGCAAATCCTCATTGGAGGTGGAATGAATCCCTCCTCGGTGACGAATCTCATTGTCTTGAGATTGCTACTCATTCGCAAACCTACTTTGATATTAATAACCCAGAAGATATGTCCCCTGCTATCAATTGGGCTGCACACAAAGCCTCTATTCGGGGAGCTTTTATTCAATTATCCTCCAGACTCAAAAAAGCTCACGTTGAATTGATCTCTTCCAAAACCAGGGAGTTTGAAACCTTAGCTAAACAACACAAACACTCTCCATCTCCTAACTCATTTACTAAATTGGAATAATCTCGCTTAGAACTTAATTTATGTCTCACTACTAGAGCTGAAAAACAAGGTGGATGAATCATAAATTTTTCACTTGGCGGGACTGTCCGGGTTCATTATTAGCACATAAGCTTACCCCTAGACACTCTCACCGGGCACTCCCCAAAATAAGACTGTCAGGATGTCATTTTTCTCAAGACCCCCAAAAAATTCTTCGGGAATTCCATGATTTTTATGCTGACCTATACAGTAATCTTCGAAACACGGACCCTTTATCCGTTAGGGAATTCTTGGGGAACCTCCCTCTCTTAACCATCACGGACGATCATAAAGACCTTATGGACCAACCTTTTACGGGCGAAGAGCTTTGTGCTGCTATTAAATCACTGTCGCTCCACAAATCTCCTGGCCCAGATGGTCTCCCTAATTTATATTATAAAAAATGTTCTGATCAATTGGTTCCACACATGGTCCTTTACTTTAACTCCTTGCGGGATGGAGGTACGGTCCCACTAGATGAAAATAAAGCATATATTAGTGTTATCCCTAAACCCAACAAGGACTCTACTGACATTCGTATCTATCGCCCAATTTCGTTAATAAATTGCAACTTAAAGATCCTTACGAAAGTCTTGGCTTCTCGCCTTAACATTTTTTTAGAACACTACATTCATAAAGACCAATCTGGATTTATAGCAGGGCGTCAGACCCTAGACCAAATTCGTAGATCCATAACCCTAATCTCAGCAGTAGGATCTAACTGGGGCGCTCCACTTGCTCGTGAGCTCTTGCTCCTTTCATTGGATCTTAACAAGGCCTTTGATAGCCTAAATTGGGATTATCTCTTTATTACCCTTGAAACCCAAAGATTTGGCTCTACGTTTATTTCCTTACTAAAAATGTTATATTGTTCCCCACTAGCCCAAGTTTCTATTTTCATAAATCACCATTATTCCCTGTTCAACTAGGTACGAGATAGGGATGCCCACTCTCCCCTCTACTATTTGCATTAGCAATAGAACCCCTAGCTATGGCAATCCGCTCCTACCCTGATATTTATGGTATTCGTTGTGGCCAACAGGAACACAAATGTGCATTGTTTGCCGATGATGTTCTCATGTATATTACCAAGCCCCAAGTAACTTTACCCAATTTGCTATCCCTCCTAGATTATTTCTCACAACTTTCCGGCTTATGTCTGAATTCCCAAAAAACAGTTGCTTTCAACATATCACTACCCCCTGCTGAGGTGCAGGCTCTCCAAAATAAATTTAGCTTTAAATGGAATCTTCGTTCTCTTTTGTACCTAGGAATTCAATTGACTTCATCTATAGACACCATATATCGGGCAAATTATCCCCCATTATTTTAAAGACTCAAGGTGGATCTTCGTTGTTGGGCAGATTACTCCCTTTCATGGTTTGGAAGAGTCAATTCCATATAAATGACATGGTTACCTAGACTTCTTTACTACTTTAGGACTTTACCGGTGGCAGTCCCGAGGGGAGACATACAGCGTCTACAGGCTGAGGTTTTGCGGTTCATAGGGGTAATACCAGACCTCTGATACAAAGGCGTACGTTTTACACACCAAAACCTATGGGGGGATTGGTCTTCCTAACCTGCAGGCATATTATCAATCGGCTCAAATAGCCCAATTAGCCTACACCACAGCTAAAGGTTCGGTCCCTCTTTGGGTTTCTATAGAAGCACTTGCCTGCCATCCGTTGGCTATAGGGTCATTAATGTGGCTTCCTAAACGTCGACACCCACCTTTACTATGCCCCACCTTATCACAGTCCCTAGCAATATGGGATAGAACACGCAACCGCAGTCCTTTATCATCCCCTCACACACCACTAGCTCCTCTTTTCTACAATCCAGAGTTTCCACCTGGTTTCACACCACAAGTGTTTCAGTGGTGGCTCAATAAAGGGCTACTGAGAATTGGAGACTTTCTGAATGGGGATCAATTACACACGATACAATATTTTAAAGATGAGTTTCTAATGCCCCCTAGTGAAATCTTTCAGTATAACCAAATTGCATAGTTTGCCAGATCTAAACTTAACCAAGTAGTGGGCCCCCTTACGCTTACAACATTTGAATTAACTTGTCAAGCCAGAGGCTATCAAAGGGGTCGGATCTCTGTGATATATACTTCCCTCACTGAACCAGATTCAAAACTTGCTTATATGGTACAATGGGAAAGGGATTTGAATCTAACTTTTGACCTCAATGAATGGCAGGATCTTGCTTATCAACTATCCAAAGTCTCAATTAATACTACTCTGACAGAGGCTAATTATAAAACGTTTCTACGTTGGTACTTGGTACCCACCAGAGTAGCTAAAATGCATCCTTCCGCTTCACCAAACTGTTTCCAACGTTGTAGTCAGTTGGGGACGATGTACCATATTTGGTGGCAGTGCCCTCTCGTAATCAGGTTTTGGATTTGAATTTTCAACTTGATCAATTCAGTGATGGGGGTAAACATTCGCAGATCTCCTGAAGCTGCCCTTTTTCATAAACTGCCTGATGAAACACCCAAACAATCAGTAAAACTGATTACATATATATTACTGGTGGCAAGAATTACAATTGCAAGACATTGGAAGCAGTCAGTGATCCCTCTTGACCAGGTTAAGAATAAACTTAATTGGATTATGATCAATGATAAACTCACTCACATTCTCAGTAATAAAGTCAAGAAATTTAATAGGATATGGGACCCATGGCGAATTCCAGGATGACCCTCTCCCTCTTCATTTCACTTTTCCTCTTTTGTTTCTTCCTTTCTTCTCTCCTATTCTCTCTTCCTTTTGTTCTGTTTCCCTTTTTTTCCTTTCTTTTTCTTATTCTCACATCTCATAAATTCTGATACAATACAGAAGATCTCATTTATGATCCTCTATTATTATGAGACCTGGGATTGTCTCAAAGACCAGGTCCGGTACCTCCCAGGAATCTGGGCCTGTGCCATTCCCTCCCACAGGAATTGTCCAGCTCACAATTGAGAGGCTATAGTTAAATTCCATCGATATCTAGATGTTTACTGTAGTTTTTATGTTATGTTACCATCATAGGTGGTATATAAGTCATATGACTCTATCTTAATTATTTTTGCATTGGAATATACTGATTTAATAATTTAACATTAATCTGCCTATGTGACTGGCTATTTTGTACTTTGCTACCTTCTTTTTCAATAAAAACATTGAAATATAAATGTCATTGAAATGGTTTTGTTTTACATTTATTATTACCACTTGTTTTTAATACTTAAAAGTAAAACTTTCAAAAGTTTTACACTATTGGGATTTTGTATTTTTGAGTGCACCACTTATCAGATTGTATTGCTGAGGTGGTTTTTCACTTTCTGTTAGCAGCTTATTAGATTAATATGTGTGAAAGATCTATCTATTTAATATCAGACAACCATTGTCTTTTTGAAATCGCTCAGTGAGTCTAAATATGTATATTATTACATTATATGCACATAGTAGCATTCCTTACACACTAGTCTGGTGGTATATTCACTATGATAAAATATTTTTATCTTGAATTGGTTCTGCATGACTGACATGACATTCATTTTCAGATGATCTGACTCTACTTGAACAGTGAAGCAAACATAACTTGTTCCTGTAATAGGTTATAATCTTATTAAGTAAGTTGGGACTTTGTGTAGCATATTTTGACATTGAGACCATCATCAGGATATCTATCTGCTGTGATATGGAGCAGTTAGACCTAACAGGACAAAACTAATTTCCAAGAATTGCATTGATTGCCATTTTAGGAGGACACAGGATGTTTATATGTACAACAGTCATAATCAAATTCCCCTAAGAAATGTTGTATTATGACCTAGCACTGAAACTGCCCACTTTACTACAGCTCACATTCTTACTATTTTTGTTAACCTAGCAGGAATTATGCAAAAGTATAAGCTTGGCTGAACTTCATGTCATATAGAAAAAACACTGACTCATGAATTTGCCTTGGATAGCATTTTACAAAGAAAAAACGTTCCAAAGGCTTGTGCAAAAATAAATATATCTTCTAAGTCTACTGTATTGATTACCCATATAATTTACATGTTTAATGTGACAGGCACTTTGAAGTACTTTAACCAATTAAGTTTCTGAGTCTAACACCTTTGTTCCTCCCTTAGGGCCATAATATTTTGTGGGAGATATAACTGTTTCCTGCCAAATAACATTTTCTTCTGTAAACTTTATTGAGGCAGATTTGGGAAATTATAGCTTTCAGATACATAAAATCTATAGCAGTTTTGCTTTGTTGTGCTTCTCCCCAAACACTCAGTGCCCCCCAATCTACTAAAAATAAAAAAGATTATAATTTATTTTTCTATCACAGGCCATTTACATTACAGTATCTCACAGGTCCGCCTTATTCACCTCAAGCAATGGTGATGGAAGGTACTTACTCCTGAAGACTATGTACTGTGACTGAAGTACTGTGAGCCCAGGCCAGTGTTATGAAACCCCCACCAAAAGGAATGTCTATGGTGGCATGAAAAGTGGATTGCATAATGCTGTACATTATTCAACCTGGAAAAGGACCAGTGCTGGGTTGCATTGGTGAACCTTAAAAAAGATGCAATTAGACATTAAGTGCAAATTATTTGGAAACGGATGGAGTGTGTTTTGATGCTTATAAAATAGGTTTAATGTGATCCAACACTACAGATGGATCTGGGGTGTAATTGGTAATTAGAAGAGATTATTTTTGTTTTATGATTTTTTTTTCACTTTCAAAAAGTTTCAAAACATCCAATAGTATAAATAGCATGTTAATAAGCAAAACATGAAGCTTGTAAGGTAGAGTAGGTATCAATGAGCCAGGTAATTTTAAACTGAATACATGCTAACTATAATGAAAAAGTATCTAAACCATCAAACAACAGTTTTCCCATATAATACATTGGAATTGTAACAATCATAATCAGCTATAACCCTATATACAAATAAAATCATACATTTCATAAAAAAGAGTCCACTCTCAAACAGTTAATTATATTCCAGTGTCTTAGGAAATAAAGCACCCACTGCAAAATATGCCTAAAATAGTTTTCATTTACTCCTCCCTGTCTTCCAACAATTTTGTGAATTGTTTACCACAGTGCACACTCTAAAGGATAAGCACTCAGATGATATTGACCTCTTATCTGTAGTTTGGTCAAATCCCCCACTTTAGCAGGATCTGCTCTTTCTTTACTCTTCTTTCCTTCTCTAATGTGCAGGCTCTCCTTTTAGTAGCAACCCAGCAAAAATGAGAAAGAGGCTTGCATAGCATAAAAACTTTTAACATTAAAAAGCAATATAAAAAGAACTAATGTTTCCATGTTCTATACAGCACTGTTTAACAAATGCCTTGTTGGACACTGCTAACACAGAGCATCAGGAACAGGTTTACTGGTATCTCTGGTTGGATGTGAGGAAATCACAGACTGCTACCACTCAACATGTTTCATCAAAATGGGACTTCCTCAGGATAGGTGCCTGCTGTCATCTGAGCAACCTTGACCCATACCATTATTTTTTTTCTTTTCAGCCTTTATCCCTCTTCCTCTACATCCTCTCTTTGGGGTGCTGATCTTTCCCAGTTTGCCCATTGTGAAAAAATAAATATATATATTTATAAACGCAACATTTTTGTGTTTGCCCCTATTTATCATAAACTGAACTAAAAGATCTGCGACTTTTTCTATATACACAAAAGGCCTATTTCTCTCAAATATTGTTCACAAATCTGTCTAAATCGGTGTTAGTGAGCACTTCTCCTTTACCGAGATAATCAATCCACTTCACGGGTGCGGCATATCAAGATGCTGAGTAGACAGCATGATTATTGCACAGGTGTGCCTTAGGCTGGCCACAATAAAAGGCCACTCTAAAATGTGTAGTTTGATCACAGAGCACAATGCCACAGATGTCGTAAGTTTTGAGGGAGCATGCAATTGGCATGCTGACTGCAGGAATGTTCACCAGAGCTGTTGCCCTTGAATTGAATGTTCATTCCTCTACCATAAGCTGTCTCCGAAGGCATTTCAGAGAATGTGGCTGTACATCCAATTGGCCTCACAACCGCAGACCATGTGTAACCACACCAGCCTCTTCACCTCCAAGATCGTCTGAGACCAGCCACCAGGACAGCTGCTGCAACAATCAGTTTGTATAACTAAAGAATTTCTGCACAAAGTGTCAGAAACCATCTCAAGGAAGCTCATCTGCATGCTCGCCGTCCTCATTGGGGAATCGACCTGACTAAAGTTCGTCATTGTAACTGACTTGAGTGGGCAAATGCTCACATTCCATGGCATCTGGCACTTTGGAGAAGTGTTCTCTTCACAGATGAATCACAATTTTCACTGTACAGGGCAGATGGCAGATAACATGTATGGTGTCGTGTGGGTGAGCAGTTTGCTGATGTCAACGTTGTAGATGAGTGGCCCATGGCGGAAGTGGGGTTATGGTATAGTCAGGACCAACATTCCACAGGCCACAATACACAACCCGATCAACTCTATGCGAAGAAGATGTGCTGCACTGCATGAGGCAAATGGTGGTCACACCAGATACTGACTGGTTTTTGGACCCCCCCAATACAATAAAACTGCACATTTTAGAGTGGCCTTTTATTGTGGCCAGCCCAATGGCCCATACAAACGATCTGAATTCGGATGAAAAATACCACTTTTGACGCGATCGTACGATAATCGGATTGTTAGTACAGAGCTTTTGAGAGCTGATCACGACAGTTCATCTTATATTATTTGATCGGACAAGCTTGAAAATTTTCCTAGTAGGATACCAGATCGTACGATTTTCGGTAGAGTTGTCAGTACAGTTGTCATCTGAAAATACAATACAAATACATACATGACATTATTTTCAATTTTTTTTTCTGTCATACCAGAGTTTTCATGACTTTGGTAACCTATTCAATTTCTACTTGCAACTAGTAAGCGGAAAAAGTCAGACGATCTGTCGTCCGATTTTTAGATCGTGTGTATGTAAGGGGCATAAGGCACACCTGTGCAATAATCATGCGGTCTAATCAGCATCTTGATATGCCACACCTGGGAGGTGGACAGATTATCTCGGCAAAGGAGAAGTGCTCACTAACACAGATTTAGACAGATTTATGAACAATATTTGAGATAAATAGGCCTTTTGTGTACATAGAAAAAGCCATAGATCTTTGAGTTCAGCTCATGATAAATGGGAAAACACAAAAGTATTGCATTTTGCTCGGTGTATATACACAGTATCTCCCAAAAGTGAGTACACCCCTCACATTTTTGTAAATATTTTATTCTATCTTTTCATGTGACAACACTGAAGGAATGACACTTTGCTACAATGTAAAGTAGTGAGTGTACAGCTTGTATAACAGTGTAAATTTGCTGTCCCCTCAAAATAACTCAACACACAGCCATTAATGTCTAAACCACTGGCAACGAGTGAGTACACCCCTAAGTGAAATTGTCCAAATTGGGCCCAAAGTGTCAATATTTTGTGCAGCCACAATTATTTTCCAGCACTGCCTTAACCCTCTTGGGCATGGAGTTCACCAGAGCTTCACAGGTTACCAGTGGTGTCCTCTTCCACTCCTCCATGATGACATCACGCAGCTGGTGGATGTTAGATACCTTGTGCTCCCCCACCTTCCATTTGAGGATGCCCCACAGATGCTCAATAGGGTTTAGGTCTAGAGACATGCTTGGCCAGTCCATCACCTTTACCCTCAGCTTCTTTAGCAAGGCAGTGGTTATCTTGGAGGTGTGTTTGGGGTCGTTATCATGTTGGAATATTGCCCTGCTGCCCAGTTTCCAAAGGGAGAGGATCATGCTCTGCTTCAGGATGTCACAGTACATGTTGGCATTCATGGTTCCCACAATGAATTTAACTTTAAATGGGGCTAAATCATCCCCTAACACATCACAAAATATCTGCATCGCTCTGAGAAGCTCCCATGATCATGTCGCTACCGAAGCGACCTCCAGGGGCGAATGCAAAGCTTGACAAATACTGCCACGATGATCGAGACCCGATGGGGGAAGATGGCGCCACATCCACTTCAGGGGAGGAGGTCCCGCCAACTGGAGACATCGCTCGCATCCTCAATGCTGTCTCCCTCTGCCAGATAACCCTCACGTCTAAGATTGAGGAGGTCAAGGTCGACATATCCCTCATTTGCCAAGATATCCACACACTGCGGGAAAGGGTGACTGAGACAGAGCGCAGAATTGGGCAGGTGGAGGATGATATCCCACCGCTTAAGTTACCACAGAGCAGCTCCAATACCAGCTAAATGTCATCCTAAGCAAACAGGACGACATGGAGAATAGACTACGCCGCTGCAACCTCAGGTTCATGGGACTGCCGGAGCGATCTGAGGGCTCGCTCCCCCCCTGGAAAATCTCCTCATAACCAACTTTGGCAGAGAGGCCTTCTCCTCCACGTTCGTGGTGGAACGCACGCACCGCTTTTCAGCAAGACCCCCACCTCCTGGAGCCCCCCGCGCACTTTCATCTTGAAGATGTTTAACTACAGGGACCAGGATGCCGTCCTGCGCCTCATCTGGGAAAAGGGCAACATTCCATTCGGCAGCTCACACATTGCAGTATTTCCAGATTTCTCCGCTGAGGTCCAGAAGAAAAGAGCGCAATTCTAAGAAGCCAAGCGCAACTTCGCAACCACCACCTAGCCTATGCTATGCTGTTCCCAGCATGCCTCCGTGTCATCCAGGATGGCAAGGCTCATTTTTTTGAAGACCCCTCCACGATCAACCCATGGCTGGAGAAGCGGGACGCAGATGCCCCTGCGCCATCATAACACACCGGCCGTGTCCACCTGCAGATGAACCTCACTGGACTGAGATCCTGAGACTCACGCCATTGATGTCCCCTCTATAAACCGTGAGTAGACTTCAGCCTGTGTCCCCCATACCCCCCCTTGCTGCACTCATGGCAACCCCGGAGATGCCCGCACACTGTTTTTGCCCCTCTCCCCTGGCCGGTTATATTACTGATGCACCGCTGCCCGAGGTGCTTCATCCGCAACGTACTATCCCCATAACAGAGCACTTTTCCAGTCACTCTCGAACATTGATTCTGCACCCCCCTGAACATCTAGATGCCAGACCGTTTAGCACCATTCTGTTAATTTTTGCTCACCCCCAGTGACAGAGAGGTGTGCACCTGGACTTCCACTGCAGTCCCAGGTCTCTCTTCCCCCTTCCCATGGACACTGGTGCATCCTCCTGTCCCCTCAAGATATGTTTCCCTGGCCAGCTTCAGCCCCCACGGCTGTGGAGGGCTGTCACGAGTTTGATATGCCACGCTTGTCCAGAGTTGGCAAAGTTACCATTGTTTTCCCCTTTCTTTTATTTTTACAGTGTCTTACATGCTTTATATTGCAGTATATATGTTGTTGTTTGCTTATGATGTCACCTGTCTGCCCGTTTCCATACACGGACCCCTGCAGGTCTGCTGCAAACGTTCTGCCTCTTTCTCTGGCTCACCTGCAGGGCTCTGGTATACAGTGGGAAATGGAGTCTCAGTTTTAATGCATGTTTTTTCATACATCAGCTGTACTATGTGTGACTGGAGGCTCGAGCCAACCCTTGCCGATCCAATTGGAAAACCAATTAACACCATTATAACTATGGCAACCCTCAAATTAGTCACATGGAATGTGAGAGGGCTGGGGGCCAAACCTAAAAGGCTCACCATCCTCTCTCACCTCAAACACATGCGAGCAGACATATCTGTCCTTGTGGAGACTAGGGATGAGCTTCGAGTTTGAGTTGAACTCATGTTTGACTCGAACATCGGCTGTTCACCAGTTCGCCGAATTTGGGGTGTTCGCGGCAAATTAGAAAGCCGCGGAACACCCTTTGAAAGTCTATGGGAGAAATCAAAAGTGCTAATTTTAAAGGCTTATATGCATGGTATTGTCATAAAAGGTTTTGGGGACCTGGGTCCTGCCCCAAGGGACATGGATCAATGCAAAAAAAGGTTTAAAAACTGCCATTTTTTCGGGAGCAGTGATTTTAAAAATGCTTAAAGTGAAACAATAAAAGTGTAATATTCCTTTGAATTTCATACCTGGGGGGTGTCTATAGTATGCCTGTAAAGAGGCGCATGTTTCCCGTGTTTAGAACAGTCTGACAGCAAAATTACATTTCAAAGGAAAAAAAGTCATTTAAAACTACTCGCGGCTATTAATGAATTGCTGGTCCGACAATACACATAAAAGTTAATTGATAAAAAGGGCATGGGAATTCCCCACAGGGGAACCCCGAACCAAAATTAAAAAAAAATGGCATGGGGGTCCCCCTAAATTCCATACCAGGCCCTTCAGGTCTGGTATGGATATTAAGGGGAACCCCGGCCAAAATTAAAAAAAAAATGGCATGGGGTCCCCCTCAAAATCTATACCACACCCTTCAGGTCTAGTATGGATTTTAAGGGGAACCCCGTGCCAAAATAAAAAAAAATGGAGTGGGGTCCCCCCAAAAATCCATACCAGACCCTTCTCTAAACACGCAACCTGGCAGGCCGCAGGAAAAGAGAGGGGGTGAGAGAGCGGCCCCTCCCCTCCTGAACCGTACCAGGCCACATGCCCTCAACATTGGGAGGGTGCTTTGGGGTAGCCCCCAAAAGCACCTTGTCACCATGTTGATGGGGACAAGGGCCTCATCCCCACAACCCTTGCCCGGTGGTTGCGGGGGTCTGCAGGTGGGGGTCTTATTGGAATCTGGAAGCCCCCTTTAACAAGCGGACCCCCAGATCCCAGCCCCCCGTGTGAAATGGTAAGGGGGTACTTGTACCCCTACCATTTCACAAAAAAACTGTCAAACATGTTAAAAATGACGAGACAGTTTTTGACAATTCCTTTATTTAAAGTCTTCTTTTTTCCATCTTCTTTCTTCTATCTTCTTTCTTCTTTCTTTTATCTTCCTTCGGTTTCTTCCTCTATCTTCTTCTTCTTCTGGTTCTTCTGGTTCTTCCTCCGGTGTTCTCGTCCGGCATCTTCCTCCACGGTGTCTTCTTCCTTTCTTCTTCTCGGGCCGCTCACGCTTCTCGTCTTCTGACGGTTCTTAAATAACGGAGGACGGGGCCACCCGGTGACCCCGCCCCCCTCTGACGTCACGGGGAATGCCACAGGGAAGTCCCCGTCAAGTCCCCGTGCATCAGAGGGGGACGGGGTCACTGGGTGGCCCCGCCCTCCGTTATTTAAGAACCGTCAGAAGACGAGAAGCATGAGCGGCCCGAGAAGAAGAAGGGAAGAAGACGCCGCGGAGGAAGATGCCGGACGAGAACAGCCGATGTTCTCGAAGCTCATCCCTAATCACAATACATATCCTACATAAATCGGCCAACAGCCTCCACTGGACTCACTCCCCCAGACCCAATGGATGGAAAGGAGGTGGAGTTGGATTCCGTGTATCCCCGCAAAGGTTGGGTCAGCGCCTGGTTTATACCTGGATAGGCGGGAAGGGGTGAGGTAAGATCTATGAAGGATATATAAATGGGTGACAATTTAGGTGATGCTTTTTTACAGGCTTCTAGTATTTACCCCCACTGCTCATCCTCTATCCCCCCCAGGTCAGTCTCCCACTTTGTTTTCAACTGGTATGCATGGGCGGTGGCCATGGGTAGAAGAAGGTGGTTGTACAGGAAGGAGATAAGTTTATTAGGGTATTATTAGGGTCTTCACCAAGGATCATGTCCACCAAGGTTGTCGTGTGTGGCCTGGAGGTTCATGAATAGTCTCCTCAGATTGAATGCAGTATTTTTATTGGGCATGAAGCCCATTTGGTCGGCATGAATAAGGCTAAGTATTACCTTGTTCAGTCTTAGGGCAAGAATTTTGGCGAGTATTTTGACATCTAATTGTAAGAGAGGGATTGACCGGTAAGATTCAGGGTAGAGAGGGTCTTTTTCTGGCTTCGGGATAAGGACAATAAGGGTTTCACCCATGGTGCGCGGGAGCGTGCCAGACTCGTAGATATGGGGGTACAGTGTTTGCAATTTGGGGAGAAGAACTTCCTGAAATTGGGAATAAAATTCTAGTGGGAGGCCGTCAGAGCCTGGGGTTTTTAATGCTGGTAAACTTGCTATCGCTTCCGTGATGCATTCCTCAGTTATGGGCACTTCTAGGAGCTCCATTTGGGGGTTTGTGAGGGAGGGAAAGTCTCTGTGCTGTAGGAGTTGATGTAATTCGCTCGGAGGGTGACTAGTTCTAGAGGTGTACAAGTCAAAATAGAAACATCCGAAATCCTGGGCCACCTGTGCTGGGTCTGTGAGGGTGGTTCCAGCTTCAGACAGGAGCTGAACCACCACAAGGGGGCTGTGATCTAAGTGGGCCATGTACACCAGGAGTTTCCCAGCCCGCTCACCATGCTCAAAGGTTTTTTGTTTGATAAAGAAGATGCCTTTCTTGGCCCTCTCAAAGCGTAAGTGGTCCGTGAGCCTGGAATGTAGGTGTAATTGGCCAGAGTTAGAGGCCGTCGTGTCTGCAAGGAACATCTGCTCAAGGGAGCCTAGTTTTTCCTCAGCCTGGTGCAGGGTAAGTTTGGAGGAGGCTTTGTGCCTGTTTATGCGTGTGGAGAGGGTCATGTGGGCATGTCATTTAAATACCTCCCACACCATCCCAGTTGAATCCGATCCCGCATTGGAGTGGAAGTAGTGAATCCACTCACGCTAACGGCCTCTAGGTTCATAAGGACCGTGAGCCAGAATGGATTCAACCTCCAGATGCGGGTCAGAGGGGCAGAGGGCAGGCGGAGAGTAACCCAATAGGGCGAGTGATCTGAGAGGACTCTGGCCCCAAACCCCACTTCAAGGAGGTCCGGGAGCAGGGTGGGAGATAGCATTATCATGTCTAGGAATAGAAACATGGGTAAACCTATCACATTTGTAACCACATTTTCCCAAGAATATACTCAAATAGTCAGAATAATAAAAAAGAATCTGCCAATATTACATACAGATAAAGATTTAAATGAAATTCTGCAAGCAGGTTGCCTTTTTTCTAGCTGGCGTGCACCCACACTTAAACAATGCCAACCCACCTGGCTCTCCTATCCTGGAAGTTACCCTTGTAATATAAAAACCTGTAGGTACTGTAACTTGTGTGATCTGGGTAAAACATTTGTTGCCACAGCTACAGGTGAAGAGTTTACTATACAGCAATACATCAACTGTGGCACAAACTATGTAATTTACCTGATCACATGTATTTCATGCAGCCTCCAATATGTAGGCTGTACCACACGTCCTCTGAGAGCTCGTATAGGGGAACATTACTGTGACACAATTAACCCAAATGCTAGAAATATTTTTAATGCAACACGTCACTTTAGGGAATGTCACCAGGGCGATCTCTCCTCTTTCCGCTTTAGAGGAATAGAATGGTTGTCTCACTCGCCCAGAGGAGGTGACAGGGAGAGAAGGCTACTGGGGAGAGAAGCATGGTGGATTTTTAGATTAAAAACTAGATCGCCTCAGGGGTTAAACCTGAGGTGGGATCTGGATTTGCACTTACATTAAGCATGCCTCTCCCCAGACCCTCCTCTCTCTTTCTCTCTTTTCCTCCTCTGGTGTCTTTTTCACATACCTGAATTTTTATTTTTATTTTATTTTTTACTTTTTGCATCTAATGTTTTTTTGTATTTCATGGTGTCTTTTAATCATGTATATGTGCATGAGTGCATGCATAAGTGTGTGCACACATGTACTTATTATCACTCTAAGGTGTGTGACAAATAGTGGCATACATATGGATCACCCAATATGCAGTATAGCTGATTCCCCTTTTTTGGATAATTGCCTGTAGTCAATTAAGACAATTAATGGGTGGAGCCAGTGACCCTTGGAGCTACTATTTATTTTCAAAGTTTCATGTCTGTAATGTGGTTATGACTAAGGCCTTATAGGCTGAAATGCGTCAACTGTTCTTATTTGTGTTTGGTCACTGTGGCTTGTCAATAAATATCATACTTCTTAAGAGCAATCACCGGAGTGCGGATCATCTTTTCCTCATTTACCTACTCAGCCAGTGACTGTGGATCGAGCACCTGGGAGCTCTGCTTTCTATGTGATGTATGGGTAGTAGCACTGACTTTTTTGTTTATGCTTTGGGGTAGCCCCCAAAACACCTTGTCCCCATGTTGATGGGGACAAGAGCCTCATCCCAACAAACCCTTGCCCGGTGGTTGTGGGGGTCTGCGGGCGGGGGGCTTATTGGAATCTGGAAGCCCCCTTTAACAAGGGGACCCCCAGATCCCAGCCCTTCCCACTGTGTGAAATGGTAAGGGTGTACAAAAGTACCCCTACCATTTCACAAAAAAGTGTCAAAAATGTTAAAAATGACAAGAGACAGTTTTTGAAAATTCCTTTATTTAAATGCTTCTTCTATCTTCTTTCTTCTATCATCTTCTATCTTGCTTTGGTTTCTTCCTCCATCTTCTTCTTCTGGTTCTTCTGGTTCTTCTGGTTCTTCCTCCGGTGTTCTCATCTGGCATCTTCCTCCACGGCGTCTTCTTCCCTTCATCTTCTAGGCCGTTCCGCATCCAGCATGATGAAAGGCTCCCACTGTGTGATGCTTCTCCTCTTCTGACAGTTCTTAAATAATGGAGGGCGGGGCCACCCGGTGACCCCGCTCCCTCTGACACACGGGGACTTTACGGGGACATCCCTGTGGCATTCCATGTGATGTCAGAGGGGGCGGGGTCACCCATTACGGGTGACTCCGCCCCCTCTGATGTCACGTCTCCCTATACCCGAAAAACCATGGCAGGCCATTTCACTTGACTTTATCGTTGAGTTACCCCGCTCAGGCGGTTACAACACAATCCTATTCGCAGTTGATTACCTTACCAAAATGGCTCACTTCATGCCCCTTACGAAACTACCAAACTCCAAAGAGACGGCTGAGATCTTGACACAACATGTTTTCAAACTCCACGGAATCCCTTCCAGAATTGTGTCTGATCGAGGATCACAGTTCATCTCCAGATTCTGGAAAGCTCTCTGTCTAAAACTAAAGATTGACCATCGATTATCACCTGCCTACCATCCTCAAATGAATAGACAAACTGAAATGGTAAATCACTGTCTAGAACAATATATCCATTGCTACTGCACTTACCTACAAAACGATTGGCATGAGTTACTTCCCCTAACAGAGTTTGTATACAACAACAATGCCAGTACTACCACAGGTTGTTCACCTTTTTATGCTAACTATGGTTTCCATCCCTCCTTCATCCCTCAGCAGATACCTACCAACAACCCTGTGGCTGAAGATTTTATCAATACCTTAAAGAACCTCATTCCTCACCTAGGCGATAACATCACTAGAGCCCAAAGCAGACAAAAGGCCTACTACGGTTTTCACAGGAGAACTCCACCCTCATACAAGATCAGAGATTTAGCATGGCTATCCACCAAACACCTTAACCTGCAGACACCTTCACGCAAATTTAGTGGATTATTCATTGGTCCTTTTCCCATCCACTCAGTGATTAACCAGGCAGCAGTGAGGCTACGTTCCATTCCAACACCTTCCCCGGCCAAGTTCCAATGCCTCTACCACCGGTTGAGGTTAATGGCCAGGTGGAATATGAAATCGCTCAGATCCTGGACTCCCAGCTATATAGAAACCGCTTACAGTATTTGATCCATTGGAAGAACTACGGTCCACAGGATGACTCCTGGGAACCCGCCTCCGAGGTTCATGCCCCACAGATTGTCCACCTCTCCCATTCTCACAATCCTGACAGGCCTGCTCCCTTGGCCCCCAGGAGGGGTCCTGTAATGTCCTTATCCCTCCACTGGAGGCTACGACATCTCTCCTGTAATGTCTTTATCCCTCCATGGAGGCTCCGACATTTCTACTGTAATGTCTTTATCCCTCCACTGGAGGCTCCGACATTTCTCCTGCAATATTCTTATCTTTCCAAAATGGAAAAGCCACGCTTAGATTGATAAATAAATAAATAAGTGAATAATTAAATAATAACTCCATGAAAAAAATATCTGTGAAAAAATTCTTGATGATATGAAACTAATAAAAGTCCCAAAAAAATGTGATTGGTTTCATAAAGGCCCAGGGCTGGGTTTAAGCCACTTGCTCGATTTGGCTTGCTATTCGGTAAGCATGCCATTCATCAGTTGGGAATATATTTTGCTTCATCTAAACACCGAGTGTTATTAATTGGACAGTTGAATTGTTCTGAACTTTCTTTTCTTTTTTTGGGACTTTTATTAGTTTCATATCATCAAGAATTTTTTCACAGATATTTTTTTCACTGAGTTATTATTTAATTATTCACTTATTTATTTATCAAACTAAGTGCGGCTTTTCCATTTTGTATTTGTTTTTGGTGTATACCCCACTGACAGCTGCTGCTTAATTTATTGGTTTCTAGCACAGTTTTTTCATTTCTTATTCTTATCTTTCCACTGGGAGCTCTGATATCTCCACAAACCCCGTCGCAGATTGATGGCATCACAAAGACATCACCTGGCTCCTCCTCTTGTCCCCACTTAAACAGTTGATGACATTTGCTTGACAGTCGTGCGAAGAACCTGATACCAGGTAAAGATCTCCAACAGAAGACTGCTGTCATCTCTCTCTATTGGGCCGGTCAGAGCCCTGACTATCATCTCTATTTTGGGCCGGTCAGAGCCCCGACTATCATCTCTCTTTTGGGTCGGACAGAGCCCTGACTACCATCTCTCTTTTGGGCCAGTCAGAGCCCCGACTATCATCTCACTTTTGGGCTGGATAGAGCCCCGTCTTCCACCTCACTTTTGGGCCAGACAGAGCCCCTCCAACTTCCACTTGTTGGGCCGGACAGAGCCCCTTCCTCTCTAATAGTCAGATACTCTCCTCTGCCCCACCCACAGTCTACTTACTTTGCCTGAAGAAAACCTTACCTGTTCCTTTCCACATAGGAGACAAGTACATCTCTCAAGAAGCCACTGAGTGACCCCATCTCCAGGAATCCACTCACTGCAAGTATCTTTACATTTCCTATAAACTTTATCCCTGTGTAGTGCTACTAAGCTTAAGTTGCCTCCGAAGCTCTCCATCCTGGCTGTGTATTACCACTCTAAATAAAACCGATTGTATTTCCAAACTTATCTGAGTCTTCCTACCTGATAGCTGTTAAGGTTAAAGTTAACTGTTAAGAATATAGTATTCATAGACTTCCGAAGCTGTGATCCACACAATCCAACATAGTTCACTGCCTGAAGCATTACATAGGCCTCTGTCCAGGTGGTCAGAGAATTTCTGAAAAAGTTCAGCCACCGGGAAGGCCAAAGTCAGAAATCCTCTCAAAATTACAGGATTTAGAGATTATGATTGCTATCCCCCTGGTTTTATTTCCTGCATTGGCCAAGTAGAAGTAGGGGAAGTGTGGGTTGATGAATTTGGGACTATACCATATAGGAAAGTGCATCTCTTGGAGCATAAGAATGTCAAGCTTAAGGGATTTATAGCCGTCAAATACTTTCCTCCATTTAATAGGAAAGTTTAGGCCCTGGACATTATAGGAAGCTATTTTGAGATTGGTCTTTGTGAGATCAGCTGTGGAGCTCAGAAGGTGCAAAGCCACTTTCCCCGCTGTCACTCATCCTTAGAAGTCTTCTCTCTGTGTAAAAGTGGGAGGGATCTCCTTTGAGGTTGGGCAAATACTTGGCATCCATCTCTGGTTAGGAATATTGGTTGGCTGCAATAGATAAAAGCTTAAGGCACATGGATAGCAAGGGAAGATCAGGAGAGGAGGAACAGAGGAGGTAAAGGGGATCTCCTAGCATAAGGCACAGCACTTCGCATAAGGATCTTGCTCATTTCATGATCTCCTCCTTCACTGAGTAGTAATGAGGTTTGGCAATGTTATCTTTCGGTGAGCCGTCTTTCCTAGGGGGTCCCAGGGCCCTATGGGCTCTATCCAGTTCTAGATGGTGTTGGGGAATATTAGGAATTAGGCTCTTGATTATTTCCTGCACCACAGCTGGTACATTAGGGATGGTCTCCGGGAGCCCCTGGATTCTGATGTTGTATTTTCTGGACTTGTTCTCTAGGTCATCAGTTCTGGATATGGCAAAGTCCAGTTGTTCCTGTAATGTGTGGATATGGTTTAAATTTTGATTTGTTACCAAGACAGGCTCATCCAGTTTATGTTCAATTGTGTCTATTCTGGCACCTAGATTCTGGAAGTCAGCTTTTAAATCCCCTGTGATTTGGGCTGCCATTTGAGCTAGGCCTCTGTCCAGGAGGTCAGAGAATTTCTGAAAAAGTTCAGCCACCGGGAAGGCCGAGTCCCTGACCTGGAAGTCTGTTGGCTGCCCACATGAGAGTCCGGGGTGAAATTTAGTGTCGCTGGGGTAAGCACTTGCCTGTGTTCTGGGGAGACCGTCTGTGTATGCAGCATGAGGCTGTGCTGTGGCCACCATCTTGGATGTCCTGTGTGTGTCAGAGCAATCGAATTGCGGCCTGAGATCCTTCTTGACGGCAGCTCTAGATATGGGGGGTTCCGGTGTGAGCTGGTGCTGCCGTGTCAATCTCTCCATTCCTGGTGGTGCTACGGCACTGCTGCGTTGGGGTGGTGTGGAGCTCCTGGCTCAAGCGGCCATCTTCAGAGACCTGCGCATGCGCACTACTCAGGTGTTTTTATTGATTAAAGTTTTAAAACATTACTACTCTATTTGGGTACCCCTTTTTTCATACATATGACATTGGAGTCACCTGTGGGCACCCCCAGTCCACATAATCTATATAGAAGATTCAGGAATATCCATCCTGTGGAGGGACCCCATCTAGGAATACCATTACCCAGAGGGAGCTAAGAGTAACTGCTTGGGAATTTTACAGTCGTGAGATCCACCAAATTGCCACCTTAGCCATGGGAGGCCCAGCAATTATGTCTGCTTATGCTGTTAATCCATAGCTGTAAGGTGAGAGGCCATCGAGCACAGAGGTGTCACTGCACTGAAGAAAGAATTTACTAATTTTTGGTTGTGTGTTTTTTGCACTGAAAGCAGAGACACCAGTCACTCGTTGGTTGTAAGTATGCTGAAAGTAATACACACATTTATTGGACTTTTTGTTACACCACCTTTTCACTTTATTTAGCACTCAACTTCACGTGTTATTGTGTTTATTCTGGTTCATTTTGTTTATATTTATTTAATTAATTTATAGTACAGCATCATCCCCTATACACATTTTGTTTATGCCACGGATTAGCATATCGGTGCTTGCAGCTATTTAGTGTATTTAGTAATAGCGCGAGAGCACCCCACACACTTTAATGTTTAGGTAGGGGATACATGTAAAATAAAATCCACATGAATGGCAGAACCCAAGGTTTCCCAGCAGAACATTACCGAAAGAATCACAGTGCCTCTGCTGGCTTGCCTTCCTCCCATACTGCATCCTGGTGCCATCTCTTCCCCAAGTAGGTGACCCACATGCACTTAGCCATTCACATGATATAATAGAAACATAATTCATCAAACCAGGCTACTTTTTTCCATTGCCCCATGGTCCAGTTGTGATGCTCACGTGCCCATTGTAGGTGCTTAATGCTCTCAGCATGATTTACCATGGGCAACCTGCTACACAGCACCATAAACAAACTGTGATGCTTTTTTTCTGCCTTTAACACATCAGCTTCAGGGACAACATGTTTACTTGTTCCCTAATATATCCTACTGACTTTCAGATGCAATTGTAACAAGATAATCAACGTTTTTCACTTATCCTGTCAGTGGTCATAAAATGATGGCTGATCGGTGTTAGTGCTCACTGTTAATAGATAAATATCTGGTGGTGTATCTGGATTTTGCAAAAGCAGTTGATATAGTTCCCCATAAACGTTTACTGTATAAAATAAGGTCAGTTGGCATGGACCATAGGGTGAGTACATGGATTGAAAACTGGCTACAAGGGTGAGTTCAGAGGGTGGTGATAAATGGGGAATACTCGGAATGGTCAGGGGTAGATAGTGAGGTCCCACAGGCTTCTGTGCTGGGACTAACCTTATTTAATTTGTTCATAAAGGAACTGGAGGATGGGGTAAACAGTTCAATCTCTGTATTTGCGGACGATACTAAGCTAAGCAGGGCAATAACTTCTCCACAGGATGTGGAAACCTTGCAAGAAGATCTGAACAAATTAATGGGGTGGGCAACTACATGGCAAATGAGGTTTAATGTAGAAAAATGTAAAATAATGCATTTGGGTGGCAAAAATATGAATGCAATCTACACACTAGGGGGAGAACCTCTGGGGGAATCTAGGATGGAAAAGTACCTGGGGGCCCTAGTAGATGATAGGTTCAGCAATGGCATACAATGCCAAGCGGTAGCTAACAAAGCAAACAGAATATTGGCATGCATTAAAAAGGGATAAACTCCAGGGATACAGCGATAATTTTCCCACTCTACAAGACTCTGGTCCAGCCGCACCTGGAGCATGCTGTCCAGTTGCCTGCACTAGTCCTCAGGAAGGATGTACTGGAAATAGAGCGAGTACAAAGAAGGGCAACAAAGATAATAAAGGATCTGGAGGATATTATTTATGAAGAAAGGTTGCGAGCACTGAACTTATTCTCTCTGGAGAAGAGACGCTTGAGAGGGGATATGATTTCAATTTACAAATACCATACTGGTGACCCCACAATAGGGATAAAACTTTTTCGCGAGGGGAGTTTAACAAGACACGTGGCCACTCATTAAAATTAGAAGAAAAGAAGTTCAACCTTAAACTACGTTGAGAGTGCTTTACTGTAAGAGCGTCAGGGATGTAAAATTCCCTTTCACAGGCAGTGGTCTCAGGGAGGGACATCGATAGTTTAAAAAACTATTAGATAAGCACCTGAATGACCACAACATACAGGGATATACAAGGTAATACTGACATATAATCACACACATAGGTTGGACTTGATGGACTTGTGTCTTTTTTTCAACCTCACCTACTATGTAACTATCTATCTATGTAATATTAAAAAAATGGTTATACATTATTTTTACAGATTGTTTTTTTTTTTTTTTTTTTTTTTTACATTTGTGGGTTAATTATAAAATAGTTTAAATTTAGCTTGCATTTTCAATTGTATTGTAACTAAGCATGTTTCCTTGGCAACACAAAGTTTTATTTTCCAGTCTTGTAGATTTGTTTCTGTTGTATAATCAGTCTTGAAATTTTAGACTGATCGCTATGCCTGTAACCAGACACATTTTCTTCATAACTTTGATATTCTTTTTAATTAATTAACAGACTAAGGTCCATTAAATTAAAGATTAATAGCTATGACATGCAGATTCTAAATGTTCATGGCACACGAAAGATTAAAACTGATATGCTATGCCATTAACATGAGTTATTTATTCTAAATGGCTTGCAATAGATCTTGGTTATATCAAAAGTAAAATGAAAAGTAATTAAGTACTTTCCCTGCACTGGACTTGCTATAATGTATGCTATGAAGGCATATACTAATATTGTTGCAATGACCTCTGTTAATTATACTTGTAGTTATGTCTCAACTCTTATACTGGATTGAAAATATTTTAAGTATTAATTTTAAAATATAGGCAAAAACATAATTTTCAGAACAGGGCTAGATAATTAATTACATGAAAATTATGAACTACAAGCTAAATGATTCAAATAAGCTAAGTTAAAAAATAAGTTTAAGGAGTTTTTAGTACAATAATGTTTTCCATCTCCACTAAAGTCCATCAAAGTATATATATATATATATATATATATATATATATATATATATATATATATATATATATATATATATATATATATATATATATATATATATATATATATATATTATAGATAGATAGATAGATAGATAGATAGATAGATAGATAGATAGATAGATAGATAGATAGATAGATGTATATCTATCTATCTATCTATATCTATATATATATCTATATATATATAGATATATATACACAGTATCTCACAAAAGTGAGTACACCCCTCACATTTTTGTAAATATTTTATTTTATATATATATATATATATATATATATATATATATATATATATATATATATATATATATATATATACACAATGTAAAGTAGTGAGTGTACAACTTGTATAACAGTGCAAATTTGCTGTCCCCTCAAAATAACTCAACACTATTACATTACACTACACTATTACACTAACAAGCTATTAATGTCTAAACCGCTGGCAACAAAAGTGAGTACACCCCTAAGTGAACATGTCCAAACTGGGCCCAAAGTGTCAATATTTGTGTGGCCGCCATTATTTTCCAGCACTGCCTTAACCCTCTTGGGCATGGAGTTCACCAGAGCTTCACAGGTTGCCACTGGAGTCCTCTTCCACTCTTCCATGATGACATCACAGTGCTGGTGGATGTTAGAGACCCTGCACTCCTCCACCTTCCATTTGATAATGCCCCACAGATGCTCAATAGGATTTAGGTCTGGAGATGTGCTTGGCCAGTCCATCACCTTTACCCTCAGCTTCTTTAGCAAGGCAGTGGTCATCTTGGATGTGTGTTTGGAGTCGTTATCGTGTAGGAATATTGCCCTGCTGCCCAGTCTCTGCAGGGAGGGGATCACGCTCTGCTTCAGTATGTCACAGTATATGTTGGCATTCATGGTTCCCTCAATGAACTGTAGCTCCCCAGTGCCAGCAGCACTTATGCAGCCCCAGACCATGACACTCACACCACCATGCTTGACTGTAGGCAAGACACACTTGTCTTTGTACTCCTCACCTGGTTGCCGCCACACACGCTTGACACCATCTGAACCAAATAAGTTTATCTTGGTCTCATCAGACCGCAGGACATGGTTCCAGTAATCCATGTCCTTGGTCTGCTTGTCTTCAGCAAACTGTTTGCAGGCTTTCTTGTGCATCATCTTTAGAAGAGGCCATGCAGACCAATTTGATGCAGTGTGCGGTGTATGGTCCGAGCACTGACAGGCTGACCCATCACCCCTTCAACCTCTGCAGCAATGCTGGCAGCACTCATATGTCTATTTCCCAAAGACAACCTCTGGACATGATGCTGAGTATGTGTACTCAATTTCTTTGGTCGACCATGACAAGGCCTATTCTGAGTGGAACCTGTCCTGTTAAACCAGTGTATGGTCTTTGCCACTGTGCTGCAACTCAGTTTTAGGGTCTTGGCAATCTTCTTATAGCCTAGGCCATCTTCATGTAGAGAAACAACTTTTTTTCAGATCCTCAGAGAGTTCTTTGCCATGAGGTGCCATTCTGAACTTCCAGTAATCAGTATGAGAGAGTGAGAGCGATAACACCAAATTTATCACACCTGCTCCCCATTCACACCTGAGACCTTGTAACACTAATGAGTCACATGACACCAGGGAGGGAAAATGGCTAATTGGGCCCAATTTGGACATTTTCACTTAGGGGTGTACTCACTTTTGTTGCCAGTGGTTTAGCCATTAATGACTGTGCGTTGAGTTATTTTGAGGGGACAGCAAATTTACACTGTTATATAAGCTGCACACTCACTAATTTACATTGTAGCAAAGTGTAATTTCTTAAGTGTTGTCACATGAAAAGATATAATAAAATATTTACAAAATTGTGAGGGGTGTACTCACTTTTGTGAGATACTGTGTGTGTATATATATATATATATATATATATATATATATATATATATATATATATATATATTACTGAGTTCCAAATACAGTGAGATACATTTATCGAGCAAATTAGTATACAATTAATCACAAATCAGTCTGTCTGCTTTAGCAAAGTTTCTGTGACAAGTTTACAGACCTGTGCATCTGCATTGCTGGGCAGGCAAGTGTGACAGTTTCCAAATTTGCAAGACAGATTTATTACTGAAGATAATACATATTTTCACTCTAAAAAGACACACAATTTAGCAGTGGTCAGGGTCGGTCAGGTTTATTGCAGGCAGAAGTGCAGATTTTAGAGCAGTCAATGAAGGAATTTATGACTCGGGCTGTAAATTGGTAATAAATGCAACAGGGTTGATAAATGTTGCCAGGAAATTGTAATGATGCTTTTTACAAGTCTTATCAAATTATTTTTGTTTGTTCAAAAAAATACAAGATAACACTGAATCCATTTTTGTATAAAGTAATTCTTGGTTGATTATTCATGATTTACTAAAAGTGGAGTATACAAGTGTAAATGTGCAACCTTACTTCCTCTTTGCATTCTTTTTGCATAACGTTCCTCCAAGGAGTTACTTTGGTTAGTATAGCACTGGTCAGCAGACATCTCCCCTGTTGCACATACTGCATAAGCATAATAAGCAAAAGTGTTCCTTCTCTGCTTCCTCCATCGTCTTCTCCAGCACCATTTGTGAGTGCTGTGTAGTCACCGACATCCCTGGCACATCACTGCTACTGAAACAAAAAGCAAGGGGCAATAACAAACTGCTCAGCAGCGCACAACCCCAGAGGGGTTGTTATCAAGCTCACTGCAAAGCAAGTATTATATAAAATGTGAAGGTGCTAAAACAGGCTACACAGCATCTCCTCAATCCCTCTCAACTGCTCTCTGAAAACTGATCCACTGTAAAGTGCTCTTTAGAGGGCAAAGTCTGTATAAAATGTGCCAAGTGTGGTGGCGATGACCTTATTGGTATATATGAAAGGGTCTCAAGGAAATACATGTTTGGCAATGTAGCAAACCATAAAAGATGATTGCTAAAGTTACAAAGTAAATACTGAAAGACAAAATATAAAGAATGAGGCGGGTAGCCCAAAAGACTATATACATTGCCACTGATAACTAGATAGAAGGTGCAGCTTGAAGCAGCCATCGGTGATGGCTGTGACACTGAAAACAAAAGGAAAAGACAAGCACAACCTCCATAGCCTAGTAAACAAAGTGAACAATATTTATTAATGATCAAAAACACTCTCACAAAAGAGGAGCTTGTGCAAAGCTGTAAAAGTCAAAGTTGCTGCCTCTGGAGCCTGGAGCTGCTGTGGAACTCTCCTGCTTCTGCTGTGAGCAGGGGAGAGAAGAGAACAGGCAGGAGGGAGCCTCTACTGTAGGGAGCAAACCCAACCAGGGATGGAAGCCAGAGTCTGGATTGAGAGGATGCCCTACACCACTGGGAGTGTGCTGTGAGATCTAAGGCAGCACCACTGTACCTGTATATCTGCAGCATGAGATTTAAGGCAGTGCATTCAGGCTTTTGCTTCCATCCCTGGTTAGGTTGTCTCCCTGCAGCAGTGGCACCCTCTTGCCTGTGCTCTTTTCTCCCCTGAAGCAGGGAAATTCCACAGCGGCTCCAGGCTTTAGAGGAAGCAGCTTTGATTTTTAGGCTCGGTTCACACTGAGGTGACCTGTCAGGTGACATAGCAGCCTGACAATTCGCGCTTCATGTAGAGCAATGGAACCCTTCTAATTGGAGCGACTCAAGTCGCTCCGATTTAGAAAAAGGTTCCTGTACCTTTTAGGGGTGACATCAACTTCAAAGCAATTTGCATTGACTTCTTTTACAGAAGTAGTTTTTAAGCAGCACTGAAGATGCGCTGTAAAGGTCGGGTGACTTTGAAGCCGCCCAGTGTGAATCGGCACTTACTGCTTTGCACAAGCTCCTTTTTGTGGGTGTGTTTTGACCTCTTCCCGTCCACGCTGTAGCCGAATGATGGCTACAGTGTGGACCTACATTGCTGGGAGGCTGTCAATAGATGGCCTCCCCTTTGCACGCTCCCCACACACCCCCTGCGGGTCGAGTTCTGTGATCACAGAGTCAATGAGACTCGGGTGTTTACAGATCGGAGCAAGGGGCCATTGGCTGACAGCTGATCACGTGATGTAAACAGAAGCTCGGTAATCATTTTTTTTCTCCTCACGCTGATAGCAAGAAAAGCCGATCACCAGCTTCTGTTGAAGGGACATCGGTCCCGAAGCGGAAGAGGCACAGCCGCCTTATCTGTGCCAACCAGTACCACCTGCCAGTGCCACCTACCAGTGCCCACAGTTCCATCAATTGGTGCCTGAATATTGGTGCCACCAATCAGTGCCACCTATCAAAGCCCAAGAGTAGTAGTACCAATCAGTGCCTCATTAGTGCCATCTAACAGTGCTGCCTATCATTGTCACCTACCAGTGCCCATTACTGCCACCCATCAGTGCCAGCTATCAGTGCCACCCATCTGTGCCCTTCTTTTCCACCTATCAATGCCCTTCAGTGCCACCCATCAATGCCACCCATCAGTGCCACCCATCCGTGCCACCCAACTGTGCCACCTCTCAGTGCCCACCAATGCCACCTCATCAGTGCCCACCAGTGCCATCTTATCAGTGCCCATCAGTGCCACCTTATCAGTGCCCATCAGTGCCACCTTATCAGTGCCCATCAGTGCCAATTTATCAGTGCCCATCAGTGCAGCCTCATCAGCATACATCAATGAAGGAGAAAAATTACCTGTTTGCAAAATTTTATAACAAGATATAAAACTGCTTCGTTTTTTTTTTAATTTTTGGTCTTTTTCATTTTTTTAACAAAAAATTCAAAAACCAGAGGTGATCAAATACCACCAAAAGAAAGCTCTATTTGTGAGGAAAAAATTATAAAAATTTAATTTGGGTATAGCGTTACCTGACCGCACAATTGTCATTTAAAGAATGAGAGCGCTGAAAGCTAAAATTTGGTCTGGGCAGGAAGGGGGTTTAAGTGCCCAGTAAGCAAGTGGTTAATCATGAATAAATATTGTTCACATTGTTTACTATACTACTGAGGTTGCGCTTGTCTTTTCCCTTTTGTTTTCACAACACCACTGACACTGCTTGCAATTATAACACTCATTTGTTGATGTATTCCATTGAATGAAATAGAACCCATTCACAATTTTGTAAGAATGAACTGTGTTAAAAAGCAAAATGAAAACAAGCTGGGTATGGTTAGAAAACACATCAAACTCTATTGGCACAGCTCATTGCTCTTGGGGTGCATTTTTTATTTAAACAAATGCATTCGTAAATCACCTAAAGGTCACTGCAGAGTGTTCAAGTTTTGTTTGAATGCTACCAGTTAACTGGCAGAACTTTTGGGCCAAATGCAAGTTTAACTCAAGCTTGAAACTCATTCCTACTTTATATATGGGTTAATAGTTATCTGCTAAAACAAAAATGGCAAATGAAATGACACCGCCCCCCCAGTATGCTGCCTTAAAAATTTCCCATTTGTCAAAAATCTATCATCATAACCTAATTTTCAGTTTGCTTCAGTTTATCAAGTAACAAATGAAGATAGAGAAGAAAAGCGGGACTTTGCGTGAGGCATGTTGGTGAAGATGTAAACTGAATAGTATATACTAGAATATGTAATCTAGGGTACGTCCTATACATAGTTGTGTCCACCAAACGTAAACCAGGTATGAATAGTATAAAAGTTTAATTGCATAGGTCCTAGAACCAAATACAGTCATGAAAAAGCATCATATGCAACATTTAAGCATGTAATAGACAATATATTGGAAAGCATGATAAAGACACTGGTTGTACAATTTACAGTAGAGAATACAATGTATGCTGGATGAATATGTGCATCGATAGTTATTAACTCAACGCGTTTCTTGGCTTATAACCAATCATCAGGAGTCCGATGCAATTTGGGCTGCATTGAAACAATAAACATGTATTAATATGTGGGCAGATATATAGGAAAAAGATGCAGAAGAATTCAAGTTTGCCATCGTACTCACAGACAGTGTCTTGGTCTATGATAACCTAAATCCTAGAATGCAGCATTGATCCGGGTCTACAAAGTCTCCCCCGGGGTTGAGGCAGGAAGCTCGCCCCAGGAGACCGTCAGCCACAGCCACCAGATTGACCAGGGTGCACATAGGGGCCGCCAGGCAGGGACAAACAACGAGGCCACAAAACCCTGAAATTACTGTGAAAAAATGAAATTTTTTCACAGAAAACGCGTTGAGTTAATAACGCGTTGAGTTAATAACTATCGATGCACATATTCATCCAGCATACATTGTATTCTCTACTGTAAATTGTACAACCAGTGTCTTTATCATGCTTTCCAATATATTGTCTATTACATGCTTAAATGTTGCATATGATGTTTTTTCATGACTGTATTTGGTTCTAGGACCTATGCAATTAAACTTTTATACTATTCATACCTGGTTTACGTTTGGTGGACACAACTATGTATAGGACGTACCCTAGATTACATATTCTAGTATATACTATTCAGTTTACATCTTCACCAACATGCCTCACGCAAAGTCCCGCTTTTCTTCTCTATCTTCATTTGTTACCTAATTGGGATGGAGGCATGTTGGTGCATTTTTTATAATTCAGTGAACAGGTCACACCCCCATTTTTGATACAGTTTATCAAGTGTCACTAGTCTCATTGAAATTTGATTTCAAAGAAAGTAAAATGTTCAACCTAAGGCAAACAGTTGTAAAATCTTGTAGTGCACTACTATTTGTACTAAAACGGCCCTACATTATTCACTGCAATATAGAACACAGATACAGGAAAATCTTTTCAGTGTTCTCAGAATATCATTCTGCGTAAAAGTTATACTCATTACAGCTTTCATTTATACTTTATGCATGCTTAACAACCCCCCACCCACAAGCAACTGCATTACAGCCAAGGATATACTATTGTGATCACAGGACTTTCTTCCTGCAGTGCAGTCCCTATAAATTAACTGCATGCAAGCAAGAAGGGTAAAAAAAGAGTATACACCTAAATGGCATGAAGTGATGACAATATAACATAATTTGTGATTTGGAAAATAAAACATATTTGGTAAATGTCCCAGTACTAAATTTGTATTGCCCTCATTTTTTTTTTTTTTTAATCTATATTTTCTCTACCACAGCATCCATTCAGAATGAAACCTTCTTTCATTATACAGCCGAAAAACATCATATCTGTGCTCATTGTCATAAACATATTTTAACCATCAGTCATGGGTCAGCTAGAGAAAAGGTAATTTGAATATTCTAACAATACAATGTTTAGAACTTAATTATAAGTCCTCCTAAACATTTTAGCTATACAATGTGAATGGAAGGCCAAATGCTTTAAAAAGGAACTCTACTCCCCCAGGTTAATATTGATCCTAAACTACCATATCTTTTTCTGCTGGGTTGAGCTGAAATAGTATACTCACCTGTCAGCAAAACCAGTTCCATTCTATTTCCAGCCAAACACCAGGTCCTACCCTGTCATATTTTCTGGTGTTAGGAGACCAGCTATCTGCTCTGTTTCCTAGCAGGCAGCTCCAAGATGACACTCCACTGTGTTTTACATAGCCCTGAAGCCTCCTGGATACATGACATGGGTATCCTAAAAGGCTTCTAGTTGGGTGGGCGTCATTCTCGACTAGGTGAGTAATACAGAATAAAGGGTCATGTTCCCCCAAAGAAGATATAATTCTTATAAAGAACATTATTTTGTTGTTGTTGGTGCTATGTGCTGAAAGGAGGGTGGAAGGAGTAAGATGCAAGGTAGAAGAAGTAAGTTAAGGTCCACTTTAATGTGCATGTTTGCCCAGTATTCATCCTGTATGTTGTCATGGGTGTCAAGGTACTACTGTGATCCCACAGGCGAGCAGTTGACACGGGATCCCCAGGGCATGGAGTCTAAGGGCCAGCCGGTATTCTGCCAGGGACCCCCTCACGAGGGTTTGGGCTTACAGTAGGTGACCGCGATATTGTGTCAATCTCGCCGCACTTCTCGGCGAGATTTGACACCTACGAGCCCCGTCGCAGGAGCCAGCGCCGAGATGGCTCACTCATCGGGAAAGGAAAACTTTGTTTTCCTTCCGCGATGAGTGACAGGCAGCGCTGACAGCTGTCTGGTATGAATCCTGAGGCGGGAACACCGCGCCAAATTTTAAATGAAAAAACAGGCGTGGGTTCCCCCCTAGGAGCATACCAGGCCCTTAGGTCTGGCATGGATTGTAAGGGGAACCCCCTATGCCGAAAAATCGGCGTGGGGGTCCCCCCCAATCCATACCAGACCCTTATCCGAGCACGCAGCCCGGCCGGCCAGGAAAGGGGGTGGGGACGAGCGAGCGCCCCCCCCCCTCCTGAGCCGTACCAGGCCGCATGCCCTCAACATGGGAGGGTGGGTGCCTTGGGGGAGGGGGGCGTCCTGCGGGGCCCCCCCACCCCAAAGCACCTTGTCCCCATGTTGATGAGGACAAGGGCCTCTTCCCGACAACCCTGGCCGTTGGTTGTCGGGGTCTGCGGGCGGGGGGCTTATCGGAATCCGGGGGCCCCCCTTAATAAGGGGGCCCCCAGATCCCGGCCCCCCCACCCTGTGTGAATGAGTTTGGGGTACATGGTACCCCTACCCATTCACCTAGGCAAAAGTGTCAATATAAAAAAAACACATTACACAGGTTTTAAGAATAATTTATTAGTCAGCTCCGGGGTCTTCTTCCGACTTCGGGGGGTCTCCTTCCGACTTCTCCCGGTGTTCGGCCTCTTCTCCCGGGCCCCGCCGCTATCTTCTTCCAGCTCTATTGCCAGCGAGGGGCCCGGTCTGCTGCCGCTGTCTTGTCGCCGCTGTCTCACCGCTTCTTCTCTTCTTTTCTTCTTCCCCGATGTTGACACGACGCTCTCTCCGGCTCGAATGCTGTGTGCGAGCTGCGGAGCCATTTATATAGGCGGTAACCCCGCCCCCTTACGACGTCATGGTCCCAGCATGCGCAGGGACTCTGGCGTCATAAGGGGGCGTGGCCCCAGAGTCCCTGCGCATGCTGGGACCATGACGTCGTAAGGGGGCGGGGTTACCGCCTATATAAATGGCTCCGCAGCTCGCACACAGCATTCGAGCCGGAGAGAGCGTCGTGTCAACATCGGGGAAGAAGAAAAGAAGAGAAGAAGCGGCGACACAGCGGCGACACAGCGGCGACAAGACAGCGGCAGCAGACCGGGCCCCTCGCTGGCAATAGAGCTGGAAGAAGATAGCGGCGGGGCCCGGGAGAAGAGGCCGAACACCGGGAGAAGTCGGAAGGAGACCCCCCGAAGTCGGAAGAAGACCCCGGAGCTGACTAATAAATTATTCTTAAAACCTGTGTAATGTGTTTTTTTTATATTGACACTTTTGCCTAGGTGAATGGGTAGGGGTACCATGTACCCCAAACTCATTCACACAGGGTGGGGGGCCGGGATCTGGGGGCCCCCTTATTAAGGGGGGCCCCCGGATTCCGATAAGCCCCCCGCCCGCAGACCCCGACAACCAACGGCCAGGGTTGTCGGGAAGAGGCCCTTGTCCTCATCAACATGGGGACAAGGTGCTTTGGGGTGGGGGGGCCCCGCAGGGCGCCCCCCTCCCCCAAGGCACCCACCCTCCCATGTTGAGGGCATGCGGCCTGGTACGGCTCAGGAGGGGGGGGGGCGCTCGCTCGTCCCCACCCCCCTTCCTGGCCGGCCGGGCTGCGTGCTCGGATAAGGGTCTGGTATGGATTGGGGGGGGACCCCCACGCCGATTTTTCGGCATAGGGGGTTCCCCTTACAATCCATGCCAGACCTAAGGGCCTGGTATGCTCCTAGGGGGGAACCCACACCTGTTTTTTCATTTAAAATTTGGCGCGGTGTTCCCGCCTCAGGATTCATACTAGACAGCTGTCAGCGCTGCCTGTCACTCATCGCGGAAGGAAAACAAAGTTTTCCTTTCCCGATGAGTGAGCCAGCGCGACATTCACAGTACCCTGTCGCCGAGAACCAGCGCGATGGTATCGCGCTGGAAACACAATCTCGCGGTCAGGTACTGTAGCTGCATGCTGACCCCAGGTCATGACCCCCGGGTTCACCCTGCTTGCTAGGGGAGTACCAGAAGACACTCTCAGACACGGATGGATGAAGCAAAGGAGAGCCTGATAGCGAGCCAAGGTCATGGCGGGCAGCAGACAATGTATTCAGGAGAACTAGCCAAGTCGGTACACAAGAGATCAGTTCACGAGAGGTCAGGTTAAAGCAGGTTACACAAAGGGAGCTCAGAAACAAGTGTTGCTCAAGAAACCAGAAACTGGTCTGAGTGGAATTAAAATAGAGAAGCACATGGGGGACTGGACAGGAAGTAGCAGAAAGGAAGTATATTAAAGACAACAGGTGAAGCCGACAACACCCATAACTGCTGAGTGCAGCAAGAGCTGAACATAAGCTGTGGAACAACAGGAAGCAGCCGACCTACAGTTGAAACAGGTAAGACACAGATCAGCACCGCTGCCGATCTGTGACAGTACCCCCCCGCTTACGAGGTCCCCCTACACTTCTGGGGGTGGCTTGTAGGAAAATTTCCAATGGAATCTGGTCACCAAGCGTGGGGCTGAGACTTCAGTAGCAGGAACCCAAAACCTCTCCTCCGGACCATAGCCCTTCCAATCAATCAGATAGAGTAGCTTCCTTCGCAAGTATCTGGAGTCCAATATTTCCTAATCTCATACTGATCAGACACAGGAGTGGGGTGAGAAGAAGGGTGAGAAAAGCGACTGAGGACCAGTGGCCTGAGCAGGGAGACATTGAAGGCATTGGGGATCCTGATATGAGAGGGCAGACAGAGCTTGAAAGCAACTGGATTGATCTGACGGAGAATGGGAAATGGACCAATGAAATGAGGGGCAAATTTCATCTAGGGCACCCGGAATCGGATGTGCTTGGTAGAGATCCAAACTCTATCGCCAGGCAGGAACTTAGGAGCTGGATGGCGATGACGATCTGCTAAAGTTTTATGCCTGGAAGCAGCTAGATGAAGATTCTCAGAGACTTCTTTCCAGATTGGGTTGAAGGACCTTTGGGTTTCAGCTGCTGCTGGTACAAGAGGAGAAATGGGAACAGGAAAGGGAACAGATGGATGTTGCCCGTAAACAGTGAAGAAGGGAGATTTTCCAGAACTGGCATTGGGGTGATGGTTTAAGGCAAACTCTGCCCAGGGCAAAAGTTCCACCCAGTCATCTTGGTGAGCAGAGATGAAGGCATGGAGAAAAAGTTCTACATTTTGATTGACATGTTCCATTTGCCCATTGGACTGGGAATGAAAGGCAGTTGAAAAATCCAATTTAATCCCAAAGGAGTTGGCCAAGGCTCTCCAAAACCAAGCCATAAATTGAACTCCTCTGTCAGAGACGATATGTGAAGGCATCCCATGAAGAAGAAAGTTGTGGCAAGACTCGGAGTAAAAGATAGACCTTGGAGAGGAATCAAGTGACACATTTTGGAGAACCGATCCACCACTACCCAGATGACTGTAGAACCTGTTGAGGGGGCAGATCCAAGGTAAAATCCATGGAAATACAACGCCAAGGTATATCAGGAGCTGGTAAGGGCAGAAGCAACCCAGCTGGGGCAGACATGGAAGATTTTGATAGTACACAAACCATACAAGCTTGAACGTATTCCTTGACATCCTTACAAAGAGAAGGCCACCAGTAATGATGCTGAAGAAGGTCACAAGTATGAGGTATGCCAGGATGTCCAGAGAACTTGGAGTCATATGCCCAAGCAAGGAGTTTGGGATGAAGTGCGTGAACTACTAAAGTTGAGGAGAAGGGTGCGTAGACCGGAGCTGAGTAGTGGCTAGAATATAATGCGGAGGGATGATGGGACCAGGATCAAGGTGATTCTCAGAATCGTTGACATCAAACGACCTGGACAAGGCATTGGCACAAAGGTTTTTGGCACCAGGATGAAAGGTAATGTTGAAATTGAAGCGGGTGAAGCTTGGTGTGGGTTCAAGCATTTTGCGGATTGTAAATACTGCAAATTTTTATGATCAGTATAGATGGTAATACAATGGGGAGAACCCTCTAGTAGATGTCGCCATTCTTGAAGAGCTAGTTTAATAGCCAGTAGCTCACGATCCCCAATATTATAGTTCCTCTCTGCATCTGAGAACTTCTTGGAAAAGAATCCACAAGGCTGAGACTTGCCCTTCTGAGCTTGGAGTAGGATGGCACCGACTCCTACTGACGAGGCATCAGCCTTCAGAGAAAAGGGTTTCATAATGTCCAGAAGTAGGAGAATTGGGGCAGAGAGGAAGGCTACCTTGAGTTTGTGGAAAGCATTAATGCTTTCAGGGGACCAGATCCGGGCATTGGCACCCTTGCGGGTGAGAAATGTAATTGGAGCTACCAAGGTGGTGTAATTACGAATGAATTGGCGATAGTAATTGGTGAAGCCCAAAAAGCGTTGAGTGGCTTTAAGACCAGAGGGCTGGGGCCACTCAAAGATGGCTCAAAGTTAGGCTGGGTACATGAGGAGGCCCTGATACGAGATTATGTAGCCCAGGAATGGAACTTGTGTTTGTTCAAATAGACACTTCTCCAATTTAGCATATAGACAATTGTCCCGTAGTCACTGAAGCACAGCTTTCACATGAAGACGATGAGTGAGTAAGTCTGGTGAGAAAATAAGAATATCATCCAGATATACAATAACACAGACATACAGGAGGTTAACCAAGTTTTGGAAGACAGCTGGGGCATTGCACAAGCAAAAGGGCATCACAAGATATTCATAATGTCCGTCCCTGGTGTTAAAGGCGGTTTTCCACTCGTCTCCTTTGCGGATTCTAATTAATTTGTAGGCCCCTCTAAGATCCAATTTGGTAAAAACACTAGAACCCCGCAGTCTGTCAAAGAGTTCGGAAATTAAAGGAAGAGGGTATCGGTTCTTCATGGTGATGGCATTAAGGCCCCTGTAGTCGATGCATGGACAGAGTGAACCATCTTTTTTCCCTACAAAGAAAAACCTGGCTCCGGCAGGTGAGTTGGATTTCCTAATGAAACCCTTTTGCAGGTTTTCCTGAATGTATTTAAACATGGCTTGTATCTCTGAGATAGATAGAGGGTAGACTCAACCTCGGGGAGGAGAGGGCCCTGGAAACAGATCAATGGAGCAGTCATAGTCTCTGTGAGGAGAAAGGCGATCAGCTCATTTTTTCCAGAAAACATCTTGGAAGGACTGATATCGGGAAGGCAACATGGGCGTAGTGGAGGTTTCGACCAGAGGAATGGAAGGAGGTGGTAGTACCTTGGAAATACATTGTTGCTGACACTGAGGACCCCAAGCCAATACTTGTCCAGATTTCCAATAAAGATGCGGGGAGTGTTTCTGCAACCATGGAAGGCCCAGGATGATGGGGCTAGAGGATTTAGGCAGAATTAGGAAACAGATTTCCTCACCATGCAAAACCCCAATGAGTAACACAATAGGAGGGGTTTTAAACTGTATGGGGATCATAGGCAAGAAGGAGCCATCTACTGCGGTCACGGAGAGGGGTATAGCCAAGGCAACAAAGGAAATGCCCAACTCAGAAGCCAAAGATTGTTCAATGAAATTCCCGGCAGCTCCAGAGTCCACGTATGCAGAGAGTTGATAGGCATTTTGAGCCCAGTGTATAGCCACAGGAAGGGTGAAACAAGAGAAGCGGACAAAATTAAAGGATCTGTCTAGATCACCTCTCTCCAAGTGACCTAGACCCTGGAGTGTCACGGAACGTCCCACACTCCGCTTGAGTGCTTCCATCATATACCACTTCCTCCCAGCCTGTATACAGATATCAGATATTCCAACCTCTCTGAGCACAAAACAAGGCGACACTTGCTTGTTGCTAACATGAACTCACTTTTTATTTAGAAAAATTACAAGACTTTATATGCCGTTGGAACCTCCTCTAACAATACAACTGTAACCTAATTAACATAATTAACATGAGCTAATTAACTAAAAAATTTACCCAGACCAGATGACAGACTTGTGGGCACCGAGCTTCACACAGTAGTATAAACACAATAGCTGGAGCTAATTACAATTAACAATACAAACAACAATCTCCCCCCTCCTCAGCCTAGACCGTTCGTCTCCTAGCCAGTGCTGGTGGCTAATGTGATCAGCTCATTCAATTAACATAAACACAGGTAGTTGGAGTTGATGACACCAGCATTTCCTCACAGGATTTGTCCCAACAGAATGAATCAGTCTTATCAGCAGGGGGCTGCTGGAGGAATCCCCCCTCCCTCTTCAGGGACACAAATCCACAGCAAGGAGTCCCCAACAGAATCAAACAACATACAATATATACATATATACACGACTGAGTCCGATTAGTACAGTTCAGACTGGATTTCTCATTCACCTCACAAAGAGTATTGTTCCATTGAAAATCCAGGGCCCATAATCAAAAGGCAACAGGCTTGCATTCAGTCCTCTCCAACAGCCTCTGTCCCGCTTAGGTCTGTCACATTTCTCCCCTTTTGGCAAGAGACTAACACAGGAGGAGACCCCAGACGGGTTGACTCCGAAGTTAGTCAGTAGTTCCAGTCCTCTACTGCCTGTACCCACACAGTACCCCAAATAAATTATTCCAGAGTATCACTAACCCAGCCAACCTCTGCCTCTCTCAGAGAACATATCTGCCGCTGGGGAGAGGCCTGGCCCTTCTTCCTGGAGTCCTTTCTGCCGCTGGAGAGAAGACAGGGGGACTGGGCTCACTCTGTCATGCTGTTGGGGATCTGGGCCGACTGCCCAGCATCCCTGGAGTATACAGGTGGAGACTGAAGTCCCATCCACCTTCACAGGAAATCCATCTCCTGTTAGTTAGGGGCAGAGTCCAGCAGTACTCGGCCCTGTTGCCAGCCCTTCTGCTGGAAACCCCACACCATCTGCTCCGGCTAACTGTTGGGGAGGGAGGCCGACTGCCCCACCTCCCTGGAACTCTGTAGTTGTTGCCGGTGATGGCCAGAGGTTGGTAGTACTCTGCCCGGTTGCCGGTGCTTCAACTGGGGAAGTTCCCTGTAACTCCACAGATATTGCTGTTGGTGCTGGGCAGAGCACAGTGAAGTTTGGCCCCAATAGCAGCTCTTCTGCTGGAGGCTCATCAGGTTGTTCTTCCTCAGCAGAAAAGTCTATTAAATCCCCTATCTCTATAACTGGTGTCTGTGGATAGAGGTTCACCATCTCCTGTCCGTGGAACTCAGAAGATGCCATCAGTGCTGAGCAGAGCGCAATGAAGTTTGGCCCTAATCCCAACTCTTCTGCTGGGGGCTCACCCGATGGTTCTTCCTCAGCAGAAAAGTCTATCAAATCCCCTGTCTCTGCACCTGTTGTCTGGGGATGGAGGTTCACCATCTCCTGTCCATGGAATCCAGAAGATGCTATTAGTGCTGGGCAGAGGTTAGCAGAGCTCTGCCCTGTTGTCAGCACTTCAGGTTTGGGGACGGCAATCTCCAGATTTTCCACTGCAGATTCTCTGGCATGCTGCTGGACAGGCACATTCCTCCATCCAAGATCATCCCATGCAGAAAAAGGATCATCAAGGTCAGTCAGCACTTGCTGCATCCGCCATAAGACCTCCGCCTCCATAGCTGCGGGGGCAGGTTGGCAAAGCACACTATTGCTCTGCCACATTGCCGACTCTTCAGCCAGGATTTCAGGGTTGTCAGCTGGTATTTCCTGATAATCCCAGGCAAAGGGAGCCCAGCCCTGGCACTGAGCAATGTCTAGCAGCCGTCTGTAGGTGATCTCTAGCTCCCATTCCTGAATGGCCAGAAACTCCAAATCTTCCTGTGCCCAGTGCACTTCCGAAATGTTCAGTAGCCCTTCTCTGAAATCCATGATTTCGTCCACCCGCCACTCCAAATCACTCCCAAAGTTAGAGTCCCCTGTCAGCTTCACATACAACAGTCCCAGGCCGCCGTAGCTTAAGCCTTCCGTTGGGCTGTCATCCGCTATCCAGGGACATGCTTGGGATACATGCCACCGGAGGGCTCTGTAGCTCTCATCCAGCTTTATCTCTGCCCAGACCAGCCTGCCTAATTCAGCTGTCTGCTTCTTGTGCATTTTTTCTCCCAAAAACTGCACCCGCAGTCCGTACTGCGACCAGTACCTTTCCTCGATGGAGGGGAGAACTTTTCCCTGGTGTCGCTGCTCACGGGCTAGCGCTTCCTTTCAGAGTTTGCAGCGAATAGAATCACACCATCCCAGCAGGACCTGCTCTGATACTGGTCCTCTGTGCTGTATCTGCATCTCTCGCAACCTCCCTTTGAATTCCTCATCCATGGCAGCTGGTATCTGTACCTCTCCTCTCCTCTCCTGCTATCTGGACCTTGGATCCAGATGGAAGTTTGGATGTCCCAGACTGCAGGAAGCTTTCCCGCTGCTTGCCACCAATGTCACGGAACGTCCCACACTCCGCTTGAGTGCTTCCGTCATATACCACTTTCTCCCAGTCTGTATACAGATATCAGATATTCCAACCTCTCTGAGCACAAAACAAGGCGACACTTGCTTGTTGCTAACATGAACTCACTTTTTATTTAGAAAAATTACAAGACTTTATATGCCGTTGGAACCTCCTCTAACAATACAACTGTAACCTAATTAACATAATTAACATGAGCTAATTAACTAAAAAATTTACCCAGACCAGATGACAGACTTGTGGGCACCGAGCTTCACACAGTAGTATAAACACAATAGCTGGAGCTAATTACAATTAACAATACAAGCAACAATCTCCCCCCTCCTCAGCCTAGACCGTTCGTCTCCTAGCCGGTGCTGGTGGCTAATGTGATCAGCTCATTCAATTAACATAAACACAGGTAGTTGGAGTTGATGACACCAGCATCTCCTCACAGGATGTGTCCCAACAGAATGAATCAGTCTTATCAGCAGGGGGCTGCTGGAGGAATCCCCCCTCCCTCTTCAGGGGCACAAATCCACAGCAAGGAGTCCCCAACAGAATCAAACAACATACAATATATACATATATACACAACTGAGTCCGATTAGTACAGTTCAGACTGGATTTCTCATTCACCTCACAAAGAGTATTGTTCCATTGAAAATCCAGGGCCCATAATCAAAAGGCAACAGGCTTGCATTCAGTCCTCTCCAACAGCCTCTGTCCCGGCTAGGTCTGTCACATGGAGTTTCCCAGACAGACTGGACAGGAGTGCCACAATAAAGGCACAAGCCCAATCCCATGCGCCGGACACGTTCCTCTGGAGTGAGGCGAGTTCGCCCAAGCTGCATAGGTTCTTCCAATGTGTGAGAGGTTGAAGACGGAGAGGATTCCACAGGTCTTTGGACTACCTGTGCTGGATGGCCAGCAGGGGGATGACTGGATCCGGATCTCTCCAGGGCCCGCTCCTGGAAGCGAATGTCTATTTGAATGCTCAATGTGATAAAATAATCCAATGTGGTAGAAATGCATCCAGCGAGTTTGTCCTTTACACACTCAGATAAGCCTTGCTAGAAGGTAGCAGTAAGGGCCTCATTATTCTATTTGAGTTCAGAGGCCAGCATACGGAATTGAACTGCTTATTGGCCGACTGTCATTCCTTGCTGACGAAGATGAAGGAGGGCCCCAGCAGCAGAAGACACTCTGCCTGGCTTATAAAAAGTTTTCCGGAATGCATCCAAAAAGGCCTGGAGGTCAGAGGTGATAGAATCGTGTGATTCCCAGAGTGGGGAGGCCCAAGCTAGAGCATCACCAGAAAGGAGAGAGATGATATATGCGACTTTGGTGTGATCAGTTGGAAAATGGTGGCTGGAAAGTTCAAAGTGGACGGAACACTGATTAATGAAGCCCCGACAAGCTTTAGGGTCACCAGAAAAATGAGGCAGCGGCGGCAGATGCAAACAGGGATTGCCAGGTGTAACAGGTAACACGGGAGCAGCTGAAGCAGAAGCAGAAATGGAAGGAACTGAAATTGCAGCGAGTTGCAGATGATCCAGACGGGAGGCAAGATCCTGTAGAACCAGCATTATTTTCTCTTGATTTGCTTGCTGGAAGTTAATTCTCTGACCTAGATGCTGCATTTAACCCTCGGTCAGTGGCCGACTCTCTGAGGAGCTCATGGCTTGAGCAAACTATCAAGGTACTACTACTGTGAGCCCACAAGTGAGCAGGTGACACGGGATCCCCCAGGGTGTGGAGTCTAAGGGCCAGACGGTATTCTGCCAGGGACCCCCTCATGAGAGTTTGGGCTTAGCTGCCTGCTGACCCCAGGTCACGACCTCTGGTTTCACCCTGCTTGCTAGGACAGTACCAGAAGACACTCTCAGACACGGATGGATGAAGCAAAGGAGAGCCGGATAGCGAGCCAAGGTCAGGGCGGGCAGCAGACAACATAATCAGGAGAACTAGCTGAGTCGGTACACAAGAGATCAGTTCACGAGAGGTCAGGTTAAAGCAGGTTACAAAAAGGGAGCTCAGAAACAAGTGCTGCTCAAGCAACAAGAAACTGGTCTGAGTGGAATTAAAATAGAGAAGCACATAGGAGGCTGGACAGGAAGTAGCAGGAAGGAAGTATAGTATATAAAAGACAACAGGTGAAGCCAGCGACACCCATAACTGCTGAGTGCAGCAAGAGCTGAACACAAGCTGTAGAACAACAGGAACCAGCTGACCTACAGCAGAAGCAGGTAGGACACAGATCAGCACCGCAGCTGATCTGTGACAATGGGATACTGTAAACTAGGCAACTACAAACCAATGCACAATGATTGGGGTTGAGAAACCTGACCCTGCCATGGACAAATGTGTAGTTCAATCTGCAAAAAAAAAAACGGAAAAAATCGTAAAATCTCATAACTTTCATCACAAGCAACACACAATCATAAAACCATCTGAAAAAGTGTGCTGTCACAAACACAAGCTACACATCAGTAGATTAAATGGGGCGTAGTTATTAATATTTGGACTTTTTTATGTTCCTACTTGTTTGGGCTCTATGCATAACAGAAAAGCAACTGAGACTAAGTGCCAGTTCACACAGGGGCAACTCGACTTACAGCACGACTTTGCAAGGAGATTTGGAGGCAACTTCAGCGTGACTTCAGCACGACTTTGCGCAACTTACAACGCAACTTAAAGTTGCCTCCAGGACAGGCGACTTTGGCTGTGGCTAATCACAGAATAATCAGCTCTGTGGGAGGGAGGAGGTTGCATGGGTAAACGTGGGAAGTACCTGGGTAAATTATTTTCTTTTTCCTGTAAAGTCGCTTCAATATAGATAGAGATCCGACTTGGAGGCAACTTCCATTGAAATCTATGGGTACAAGTTGCCAAAAGTCCCCTTGAAGTAGTACAGGAACCTTTTCTGAAGTTGGAGCAACTTCAGTAGTGTACATTAAGACAGCTCTTTACTTCTATGGCATTTCTTATGTCCAGCAACTTGGAGCGACTTGAGGACTTACAAGTCAGGTCCCAAGTCGCTGTAGTGTGAACTGGCACGAATGATCTAATATTTGGATCCATAACTCATAATTGTAAACATTTATGAAAATTAAGAGATAGTTTTTACCAAAATCCTAGTTAATTAGATAAACAGGCAGCATCCAGCCCCTTTGATTTCATTGGCTAGTCTGAGTGGGTGGCAACTGTAAGGTATAACAATGAAGATTTGAAATCAACTCTGATACCTGAGGGGTCTCAATGATGTGAGGGTGTGGGTACTTTCCATGTATAAAGTCTAAAAAGAAGCTGCACTCCTCACAGTTCTTGATCTTGTAATGATGGGTGCTCAAAGTGAATACCACAATTGGTCACTATGTTGCCTTGACAAAGGGACCCTGTGAGTCCCAACGACTTATGTGACAATGTCTTTAACCTGTTGCCAACCAGCTGCCATCGTTATGCGGCGGCAGGTTGACTCCCTTGCGTAAATCGCAATAGCTGTACGGCGGACGCTTTAAGGGGGGGCACACATACCCACTGTGTGACATAGGAGCTGATGCACAAGCCCGGCGGCCACGATCGCTCTTGAGAGAGACAGAACGGAGGTCTGTCAATGTAAACAGACAGATCTCCATTCTGTCAGGGGAGAGGAGACAGATCTCCTGTTCATACCAATTATAAACAGCGATCGGTCTCCTCCTCCAGTCAATGCACTCCCCCCCACAGTTAGAACATACACTGAGGGAACCCATTTAACCCCTTGATCGCCCCCTATTGTTAACCTCTTCCCTGCCAGTGACATTTATACAGTAATCAGTTGCTTTTTTTTAGCTCTGATCGCTGTATAAATATCAATGATCCCAAAAAAGTGTCAAAAGTGTCCAATCTGTCTGCCGCAATGTCGCAGTCTCACTAAAAATTGCAGATTGCCTCCATTACTAGTAAAAAAAAAATAATAATAAAAAAAGGCCATAACTCTATTCCCTATTTTATGGACGCTAATACATATCGGCCTAAATTGATGAAGAATTTTTTTTTTTAATTTGAGGATATTTAATATAGCAGAAAGTAAAAAATATTGTGTTTTTTTAAAAACTGTCACTCTTTTTTGTTTATAGCGCAAAAAAATAAAAACCACAGAGATGATCAAATTTTATTTGGGTACAGTGTTGCACATCCGCGCAATTGTCAGTTAAAATGACGCAGTGCCGTATCGCAAAAAATTGCCTCATCATTAAGGGGCAAATCCCTCTGGGGCTGAAGTGGTTAAATAAACTAGATATTTAAACTTGGCACCTGCATTCCTAGGGGTCCCAACTATGAATGGGATATCACCTACTATTATGAATAATCTTCGCACCTCTCTCCTCTGGTCCTCTTTTCTTCTTCTTCCTTTACCCTCCCCCCCCCATCATTTTTCCTTCCCCCTCCTTGTTCCCCTTCCCCCCACTCTTTTCTCTGCCCTTCTTTCTCCCCCCCACCCCCCTCCATTTATCCCCTCTAATACCTCAACATCTCATTCTTTTTTATTTCCGCTGTACATTCCTGACTGATTTGAATCATGCTTATTTGGAAGAATAATCATACATCTTACTTTTTAAACATTTTTGTTATGTTTTTCCTTCTGGGTTATTAATAGACAATGCCATTAAGCATAGATTTTCTGGGTAAAAGTGCTTTTTCGGGGGGTTCTAAATAAGGTATCCTTTGTTGCTAACCTTTTTATTTTTTCCTTTTTTTGATCACTCTTTATTTTCATTCTTATTTTTCATTTTCTTTTCTGAGAGGGGGACTTTTAAAATTTTTCAATTTCTTCCTTAATAGTTTGGGAATCACATATGCTTTAAAATCCATGCCAACACATGATATATTTTTGCCACACATGAAGAAGACCAGAAGTCGCTGCTGGCTATACAAATCTATTTCTATTTTTTATCCTGTGCAGTATTTTTACCTCTCTCCCCCTCTTTAGTCTTCGCCTGTTTGTTTGCTAATTAATCATCATAGTGGCCCATGATGCAATATATACCCTCCCTACCACAGGGATATCCTTATCTCCATGACTAAGCCCTGTGGGTGGGGCAAAACATGTCAGGGTGTGTGGCCTGGATGGAGTTAGTCTGGGGCTACAATCACTTATTACATGCTGGGCTTTTATAGTGTGCGGTGACTGAGATTTTTATCTACAGTATTTGTTCTATGGACCATTTCTTTTTTTTATTCTATGGTATGCTTTATGTCCTATTAATGGATACATAACTAGATTAAAAGAGGGATCATTTTTATATCTGGCAACACTTATAGAGTCATGCTCTAATAAAATGGGCACACATTTTCCTGATTTTGCTGCAGATAATACTGCGAACACTGGTCAGGAAGAATGTGATTTTCTTTTCCGCATTCCAATTATTACCAAAAACCATTGCTCAAAAAAGCCTTGTCAAACTATTCAACCCACTGAGCACTATTCACTTGTAGGGATGAGCCGAACACCCCTGGTTCGGTTCGCATCAGAACATTCGAACGGACCGAAAGTTCGCACGAACTTTCGAACCCCGTTAAAGTCTATGGGACTTGAACGTGAGAAATCAAAAGTGCAAATTTTAAAGGCTAATATGCAAGTCATTGTCCTTAATAGGGTTTGGGGACCCGGGTCCTGCCCCAGGGTACATGTATCAATGCAAAAAAAAGTTTTGAAAACGGCCGTTTTTTTCGGGAGCAGTGATTTTAATGATGCTTAAAGTGAAAAAAATAAAAGTGAAATATCCCTTTAAATATCGTGCCTGGGTGGTGTCTATATTATGCCTGTAAAGTGGCGCATGTGTTTCCCGTGTTTAGAACAGTCCCTGCTTAAAATGATATTTCTAAAGGAAAAAAAGTAATTTAAAACAGCTTGCGGCTTTAATGTCATGTCTGGTCCCGGCAATATGGATAAAAATCATTGAGAAACCCCCCCAGCCTATTACCAGCCCCTTTGGCTCTTGTATGGATATTAAGGGGAACCCCGCACCCAAATAAAAAAAAGGAAAGGCGTGGGGCCCCCAGGCCCTATATACTCTGAACAGCAGTATACAGGCGGTGCGAACAAGACAGGGACTGTAGGTTTCCTTTTGGAGGTCAGCCAGCCAAGCACTGGCATTATATGACCGGCGGAAATGCACACAGAATTTCCTGGCCTGCCTCAGGACATCCTGTAAGCCAGGGTACCTGCCCAAGAACCGCTGCACCACCAAGTTAAGGACGTGAGCCAAACAGGGCACATGGGTCAGTTGTCCCTGTCGGAGGGTGGAGAGGAGGTTGGTGCCATTGTCGCAAACCACCATTCCTGGCTTAAGCTGGCATGGCGTCAACCACCTCTGAGCCTGCCCCTGCAGAGCTGACAGAATTTCTTCCCCAGTGTGGCTCCTGTCCCCCAAGCATGCCAGCTCAAGCACCGCCTGGCATCTTTTTTCCTGCATGCTTGCGTAGCCCCTTGAACGCCTACGAAGCACCGCTGGTTCAGAGGACAAATCAGCACAAGAAGAGGCCATGGAGGAAGAAGAAGAGGAGGGGGTGGAGGAGAGAGGTGTAGCAGAATCACCACTAGTAGAATTTTGGAGACATGGTGGCGGAACAACCTCCAACACTACTGCACCCTGTCCTGCATCCTTCCCAGCTGCCACCAGAGTCACCCAGTGCACGGTGAAAGATAGGTAACATCCCTGTCCATGCCTGCTGGACCATGAGTCAGCGGTAATATGCACCTTATCGGTGACCGCCCTGTCCAGCGAGGCATGGACATTGCCTTCCACATGCCGGTAGAGAACCAGAAGCACATTCCACAAACTCGCGGAAGGGGGCAGAGTCTACCAACTGAAAAGGCAGCAGTTGAAGTGCTAGCAATTTAGCCAAGCTAGCATTCCAACGCTGGGCATGTGGATGGCTGGGAGCGAACTTCTTTTGCCGGTGGAGCAACTGGGGTAGGGAAATCTGCCTGCTAGATTCGGACGTTGGTGTACCGATAGCAGATTGCCCGCAAGTACTTGGCAGTGGCACACCTAATTCTACACCTTCATTCCTCTCAGTGCAGGTTTCTGAGAGGACTGAAAGTATAGTGGGGTTAAAGACCCTAGATGATGAGGAGGAGCAAGGAGAGGTCCGCCTTGTTCTATGGTGTGGGTCTTTTAGGTAGTGTTGCCAACAGGCTGCATGGGAGCTTGATATATGTCTGATTAAGCATGTGGTGCCCAAGCGCTTGCTGTCTAGTCCACGCTTGATACTTCAGACATATGTTGCAAATAGCAACGGTTCAATCTGTTGCACACGTCTCAAAAAAGGCCCACACCAAAGAACTTTTGGAAAAATGCACGGAGTCACCAGCACCCTGCACTTGCGGAGCTCTGCGGTGTGATGCAGTCGGTTGGCTGCCCTTAAACTGGCCCCTGGAGGGCATCCTGCCTCTTTGGAGATGTGCCTCCTCCTCCTCCGCCTCCCCCTCCTCCTCTCTCCTATCAGGCACCCACTTAGAGTCAGTGAGCTCATCATCCCCTCCCTCCTCGTCACTGGAGCAAACCTGGCAGTATGCTGCAGCTGGGGGAACATGACTGCCAGTTTGTTGTCCTTCTTGGGCAACCCCTCTCTCTGGGCTCATGTTACTGCCTTCCTCAAGCTGGGTACCATCATTGGAAACTTCAAAACGCTGCGCATCCTCCTGCAGCATGTACCCGACACTGTGGTCGAACAGTTCGGGAGACTCCTCTGGTGGGGCTAGCGAAGGAGTAACTGATGATGACCTTGAGTCCAAGGAATAGGCTGCTTTGGCACCTTCATTGGCAGCCAAAGTAGTCTGGGTGACAGAGGATGAGGAGGATGAGGATGGCTTGGTCATCCACTCTACCAACTCTTCGGCATGTTGTGGCTCAACACGGCCAGCTGCCGAGGAAAAAGGACAAGCGCGTCCCACGGCCACGTGCTGATGAGGATGCACCATGTCCATGACCAGCACTGTTGCCTCTAGACACAGAGCCTGCTTGCCCTTTTTTATTGGCCTGTGACTGTCTGCCTCTCCTTGTTGGCCTTCCAGACATACTGTCTATTATGTATTGGAATAGGTACACAGGGAATGGCCTGCAGTGAGATGTAGCTGCACAAAGCTGGGATGTATATCTATACTGATTATACTGCAGCTAGCTGAATGAGCCTGCCTGCTTTTAGTATTATTAGGAAGAAAACAACAGGAATTGTCTGCAGTGAGCTTTAGCTGCACACTGTGCCCAGTATACAGTACACTAATATACTGCAGCTAGCTGAACCAACTGCCTGCCTGTGGTATTATTAGGAAGAGAACACCAGCAATTGTCTGCAGTTAGCTTTAGTTGCACACTGTGCACAGGATACAGTACACTGACTGAAAATACTGCAGCTGCCTGTCTGTGGTATTATTAGGAAGAGAACACCAGCAACTGTCTGCAGTTAGCTTTAGTTGCATACTGTGCACAGGATACAGTACACTGACTGAAAATACTGCAGCTGCCTGCCTGTAAGTATATTAGGAAGAGGATAACAGGAACGGATCTAGCTAAACTGAATACAGTGTATATATTATATATTTTATATATACACATATATATATACATACACAACACCTGGGATGCATATATATATACTAAATACACTGACTGCAGCTAACTGACTTGCCTGCCTGCTCTATTTACCTCAAATGAAATGACACTGTCTCTCTATCTATCTCTCAGTACACCGGAACACACTACTCAAGGCCAACTTCCAGGCGGCCTTATATAGTGTGGGGTGTGTACTAAATCCCCTGAGGCATAATTGGCAAAAGCCACCCTGCCTTTGGCAAATTATGGCTCTCAGTTCTTACCGCGCTGTGATTGGCCAAAGCATGTGGGTCATAGTGCATGCTTGGTCAATCATCAACCAGCAATGCACTGCGATGCTGCAGTGAATTATGGGCTGTGATGCGCCACTCGAATTTGGCGCAAACGGCCCATAATGTTCATAATTCGACGAACGGTTGAATGACCGATGTTCGAGTCGAACTTACGTTCGACTCGAACTCGAAGCTCATCCCTATTCACTTGTGTCTGGATGGATGGAAAACAGAGCCCTGGAGGAAAGTGTACTGCTCAGTATAATGTATAAGGTTTATCAACCTTGCTTTAGCCCTAATATTGTCAGTACAGTTATTCTATCCAAATGTTACTGTGGATGGCATCGCTTCTATATGCCTTCCCTATTTCTGATAAAAAAAAAAAAAATGACAGATAGGAAATATTTCATGCAAACATGCAATATCAGGATCCTACTATCTCTTAACTCGCACTTGAACTCACCTCTACCACTTTGTAAAATAATTTAACACAAAGATAAAATATGTGTACAGTAGCTGCATTTCTAAGTTTGTTGAATGTCAAATTCAGATAAGATATATTTCTCAGATCAAACAAATGCACAGGTTGGCAGTAAAAGAAAGGTTTGTATGTCAAAAAAATGTTCAAAGTTCAAGACTGAAACATAATTTTCCATGCTGTTTTTTACTTTAACCTTCCACAAACTGTTATAAAAAAATATAATACTATCAGGAGTCAACAAATCAAAATCAAGTAAAATAATTATCAGTCAAGAACAACTTATTATTATTATGTATCATTTTGTGGGCCTGCCTACTGCAGATTAATGAGCAGGGGAATTATTAGAATGAAAGGAATTTATAGTGCTTTTAAACATTCTTAATTAATTAAATAATACTAAAACCTAAATAAATATATTTTTTTAACCAGGTAAATATGAATATTTTATATTTACATATCCAGTTAGCAGGGGGATCTTTAGATTTAATTCCACATGTCATGTGTCTGTTTGTTAGCTGCTCTTAAAACAAAAACAAAAAAACTGTTGTTTACAGGGTCCACTAGCTCAAGCTCATCTACACACACAGATGAATGAGTGAGATGAGTAGTCCATAGCTCCCTTCCCTGTTCTGCTCTGGGAACTCACATTAAATTACAGATGTGAACAGCTTTTGCTGTTCTGTTACATTAGAAAACTGCTGTGCTGTCTCTTTACACAAATTATAATGCTCTAAGAATCCTGTGTTATGAGTGCGTCTGCTGTATATACAAATATGAGTATCACTGTAACTAGATTACCTTGTGCACTCTTAGTAGTTTCTATTGAAGATAATAATCCTGTGCAGCTTCTCCATTATTGGCTTTTTCTGTATGTGTGGGGAATGGGATCCTATGCTATTATGATTGTAAGTGTCTAGAGCTAATATATACAAACATGAGAAATTGCTAAGTGTTTAACAGTTGATCTGTTAGCAAACATCACCTAATAGTTTTATATAGCAGCTTAAATAAAATATTGAAATGTGTTAATATATAGAGGAGTTGATTACTAATAGACCAAAGATTTAAAATACGCAATAACGATAAGATATTGCCTCAGTTGAGAGTTTTTCTTGGGATAGGGGTGGGTATCATCATCCATATATCATAGAAATAGGTGCCAGGCGTCACCTCAGAAGTGCCCCTGGAAAAAGGGAGAAAAGTCTGGATTATCTTGGTTACTTCAAGGACATAGACAAGGATATGTATAGTTTTATATAAAATAAATTTAATACAATATAGAATATAAAAATATTGTGGGGGGCCCATGTGTGGCTTCTGATCATGGCAAATGTGTGAGACTCCAGCTCCGTCCCTTGCCGACTCTCCAGGACTCCCGCTACCCGACAACAGCCACGGGAGTCACCTCCCCATACTCCCGCAACTGCCATGCATCTCATGGCCAAAATAGGATATCAGCGGCACACATATATTTCCGCATTTCCTGGGCCACGGACTTCCTGCACCATGGATCACTACCTACTCAGGCCTGCATCCCCAGCCTCAAGTACTCAAGATGACGTGCCAGACCCACCAGAACACCACGCACCTGAGGAAAGTACCCTCTTTGATAACCACCGCACTTAAGCTCAGGGATCTCTAACCCCCTCTAACAGCAGAAGTGTTAGATGCAAAACTGCATTCTCTGCTCCAGAACCTGACTCACAATATTGGTGGGGAAACTTGCTAATGAACTGAGAGGGGAAATTGTACAATTGGGAGAGAGCACTGACACCCTGGAGACAAAGTTTGATGAACTTATACAGTATGTACAGGTCCTGGAAGAGGATAATGCTGCTTTAAAACACACTGTCAGCCAGCTCCAAGCCAAACAGGAAGACCTGGAGAATAGGGAGCACAGAAAAAATCTGCGGTGGTATCCCAGAAACAGTGGAAGACCAGGACCTCAGTCCCTACCTACCGAGCCTATTCAACATAGTAGCTCCCAATATCACTGATATTGACTGGTGATTAGATCACAGGTCACTAGCTCCCAAACACCCAGCTGGGGCATACCCGCGGTACATAATTGTCTGCTTCCATTATTACGACAGCAAAGAAGCTCTAACTATTGCTACCTGCAATAAATCCAGGCTCGATTTCAAAAGGTCCAAGATCCAGATCTTCAGTGATCTTTCCCCTATTACTCTTGCAAAATGAAGGAGCCTTCGCCCTGTAACACTCCACCTCCAGGCTCACAAAGTTGTATATCTCTGGGGTCTCCCCTTTTACCTCTCTGCTTCCTGCAATGGCATACAGTATTCTATACGTGACCTCCAGGAAAGTGACACCCTCCTGCGCAACTTGGGCCTTCCATCCCTCCCCGAAGAAGATCCTGTACAGCTTCCTGCTACTCCTAAACCAACGTCAGCTCCAAGTCACATCTGGGCCCCAGTGCGACAGAGGCATCACAAATCTACCTTCACACCTCAGAGGTGCCGTTTGTCCAGATTCCCAACCTGATAGACAGATAGACACCAGTGCAAATTTTGTTTATGATCTCTGATTTTTCCTGGCTCCCTGACATTTTTTTTATGTGGCCAGTGTCCCCAATGCCCCATGCCCATGGGGTGCATCACTTGTTGCAACTATTCCATCCTGGTTATATGTTTAATCCTTTATCTGTTTAACCACATTATTTTGCATTCCAGGCTCTCATATTCGGGAACATGGTGAGGGACACTCCCTCCCCATTTTTTGGAAGTCCCCATGCCCCTCTTCCTAATCCAAGGCTTTGGCCCTGGCTCCCTGGAGGCTCCCTACCCTCCAGGTTTCTTTTTGGATACATTTATTTTTTATTGTTCCTTTTTTCCTCCTTTTTTCAGGTCTTTTTTTTTTGACCTGTGGCTGCTACACTTCATGGACCTAATGCATACATGTTATTGTGCTACTGTTTTCCCAAGTCTTACTTTATTGTTTTTTACCCTTTACATGGTCCACACATCATGGAATGTTCTACCTAATATATACTATGCTGTATATCATTTGCCTTTGAAATGGATTTAGTTAACATGGTGCTGAAGTTCCTTACCTGTAATGTTAAAGGCTTAAACTCTATTCAAAAGAGATGGCTATCTTTGGAAGAGTTTACATTTTTTGGGGCTGATGTGATTATGATCCAGGAGACTCATTTCTGCCCTGGGGGGTCCTTTAAATTTCCCAGCAAATGCTTCCCGACAGCTTTTATAGCCTCTGACCCTTCTGGGAAAGCAGGAGTGGTGATTTTAATTAAGCGCTCATGCCCCCTGTGAATCAAATCTTCATATTTAGAACCCCATGGCAGATTTATTATCTTGGATTGCACATTCCTCGCCCATTCTCTTACTTTAGTTATGAATATATAGAGTCTAGGGTTGGGACTTTAAAGGCACAACAATATTAAACTACAAAAAGGTAAGTTTGTTTAGGGTTTTTTTATTTATAAAGTATAAAAAGACAATGGACAACATAGATGTTTAAAAACATATCAGACTAGGCATAGAACCTAATATTAGTATACCGTATGGAACCTATCCTGCGAGCTTGTATAGTCCCATCCCTAGACTCTATATATTCATAACTATAATGTTGGGGACGCTGGCACAATTTTTTACCTAGTACCTGCAGAGTCACCCTGCATCTTGAGGTACTTTAGCACTAGGCTCCCTGTTTAACATTCTCTTACTTTAGTTAATGCCTGTGCTCCTAACTTAGACAAATTCTCCCAACCCTTTACGATCATAGGCGAAGATTTTAATATGACTATGTCCCCTGGCAAAGATAGATGTTTACTATTTCCCTCCACGGTGGCTTCTACAGTCAACCGTCTCTCGGCCTCCTTCCGTAAACTCATAAGAGCACGTAATCTCCTAGATGTTTTGGAGAATTAAGCACCCCACACATAAGCAGTATACATTCTACTCTCATCCCCATAAGCTTTACTCTAGACTGAACCACTTCTTTGTATCCTTCCCCCTTTTGACGTCTATGGTTTCCTCAGAAATGAATCCCATAACCTGGTCTGATCACTCTATGTTCACCTAGACATTGCCCTATCCTCCGCCTAGCTCAGAACATGCCATTGGCGTCTCAATGAATCCTTGCTCCATATCACGGAGACTAGAGACCACCTATGCAGCAGCCTGTCTGAGTTCCTCCAACTCAAAGAGAACATGGTCTCGGAGACCTCCACCTTGTGGGAAGCACATAAGGCTGTCTTCCGGGGTCAATGTATTTCTACGGGCTCCTGCTTGAAAAAAGATGCAGTGTTCCAACGCTCTTCTATTCTGTCCAAACTCTGTAAAGCTGAGAGGCTCTTGGTGTCTTCCCTCACGGTGATTAGGCTCCGAGCCGTTATTTTTCTACGAAACCAGTTCCGATCCCTGGATAGGAAGAGAATTGATAAATCTCTTCTGTGGTCCAAACAGAAATTCTACGGGTATTCTAACAAACCTCACAGAATGCTGGTGAATAAATTGAAACCTCGCCCCTTCTATTCATCCCCAGATTTTCTCATGCAAACTAATGGTACCCCCACTTACTGCCCTCTTACCATGTCCAAAGTATTTGAGAATTTTATCACAAATTATATAACTGTCTAAAAACAGACACCAACTACCACTTCACACAAGAAAACTTTGATTCCTTTTTTGAATCCTGACACCTGCCCATCTCTCATCCTTGAGTTCTGCGGTTATGCCCGAAGAATTGGCTGAAGTAGTCAAAAACCTCACAACTTTTAAATCCCTGGATGGCCTACCTTACTCTTATTATAAAACTTTCCTCCCAATTTTAACCCCCCATCTGATATCTCTATTTCCTCATTGCTAAAAGGAACTCTACCCCACCCCCAATTTATTCAGGCTCATATCTCAGTGATCCCAAAACCTGGTAAAGATCCCTCCCTCCCTGACAATTATAGACCCATAGCTTTGCTTAATTCTGAATACAAGATCTTAACAAAAATTTGGGCCAACAGACTCTAAGTAATCCCTAGACTCATACACAAGGATCAAGTAGGATTTGTACCCACTGGATATGCTTCAGCGCGGATGACAGTTCTTTTATAAGTAAGGGCGGAGCCACACGGTGATGTACCCGGGTGACCCCGCCCCCCTATGACTTCTTAATGGCTTCCCCATGGCGTCAGAGGTCATCCGTGCTGAAGCGTCATAAGGCGGGTGCCTACCGTGGAGGCGGATCTTTTTTATTTTATTTTTTGGTCCGTCGGTGGAGCCATAGAAGATAATGAATGGACTTCGTGGGACATTTTTATTTTTTTATTTTTTAATAAAGGACTTGTCAAAAGGTGTGTCTTGTTTCTTTTTAACATTTTGACACTTTTCTGTGAAATGGTACGGGTACAATGTACCCGTTACCATTTCAAACAGGGGGGCTGGGATCTGGGGGTCCCCTTGTTAAAGGGGCTTCCAGATTCTGATAAGACCCCCACAACCACCAGGCAAGGGTTGTGGGGATGAGGCCCTTGTTCCCCTCAACATGGGGAGAGTGCTTTGGGGTAGTCTTGGCCTGGTATGGTTCAGAAGGGGGGGCGCTCTCTCATCCCCCCCTCTTTTCCTGCGGCCTGCAAGGTTGCACGCTTGGATAAGGGTCTGGTATGGATTTTTGGGGGGACCCCCACACCCATTTTTTTAATTTGGCGCAGGGTTCCCCTTAAAAACCATACCAGACTTTAAGGGTCTGGTATGGATTTTAAGGGGGACCCCTACGCCATTAAAAAAAAAAATTGGCACAGGGTTCCCCTTAATATCCATACCAGACCTAAAGGGCCTGGTATGGAATTTGGGGGGACCCCCACGTAATTTTTTAAAAAATTTTGGTTCAGGGTTCCCCTTAATATTCATACCAGACCCAAAGGGCCTGGTAATGGACTGGGGGGATCCCATGCCATTTTTTTCAATGACCTTTATCTGTATTGCCAGGACCCGACAATTCATTATAGCCGCGAGTACTTTTATATGACTTTTTTCCAACACGGGAAAAATGTGCCACTTTACAGGCATACTAAAGACACACCCCAGGTACGAAATTTAAAGGAATATTTCACTTTTATTGTTTCACTTTAAGCATTATTAAAATCACTGCTCCCGAAAAAACAGCCATTTTTAAAAAAATTTTTTGCATTGATACATGTCCCCTGGGGCAGGACCCAGGTCCCCAAACACTTTTTATGACAATACCATGCATATAAGCCTTTAAAATTAGCACTTTTGATTTCTCCCATAGACAATTCATTATAGCCGCGAGTACTTTTAAATTACTTTTTTTCCTTTAGAAATGTCATTTTGTGCAGGGACTGTTCTAAACATGGGGAAAATGTGCCACTTTACAGGCTTCACTTTAAGCATTATTAAAATCACTGCTCCTGAAAAAACGGACGTTTTTAAAACTTTTTTTTTGCATTGATACATGTCCCCTGGGGCAGGACCCAGGTCCCCAAACACTTTTTATGACAATAAATGGCATATTAACCCTTAAAATTAGCACTTTTGATTCTTCACATTCGTGTCCCACAGACTTAAACGTCATAAACGGTGTTCGCGTGTTCAAACAAATTTTTCGCCTGTTCGCATGTTCTGCTGCGAACCGAACCGGGGGGTGTTAGGCTCATCCCTAGTAAGCAGTGCCTATGTATCCTTCTCAGAACTCACATCAATCTCATATGATATTAAAGAAAATAACCTTCATGTTTTGAAATATATATCAATGTTATAAATAATGGTTTAAACACGAAATTATGATTATGATTTATATCAATAGATGCTTATGACTGGCTCCTTCTGAAAAAGCAGCAATTTCTGCAAAACTAGTTAGGGACAATCACCAAGATGCATCATATTTGATACCCCACTTCAACACTGGGGGTCACCTTCATTTCATTCTTTGTATAATCGTTTGAAGCAGTATACAAGACTGTAATTATCAATTGTATCTAACTATTTTGTCAATGTGGTTTTGTCCCACAATGTCTTTATATTCTATATATTATTATCTTTCTTTTATATAAAACTATACATATCCTTGTCTATGTCCTTGAGGTACCAAGATAGTCCAAACTTTTCTTCCTTTTTCCAGGGGCACTTCTGAGGTGACCCCAGGCACCTATTTCTAAAATACGCAATAAAAAAAGATGGATAACATCTGTTTATAAACCTATAAACATAAGAAAAATGTAAAATATGCCTGACCAAAAATCATTAAATCTTCCCTTAAATAAAATTGATTAAAGCAAGTCTCTTATGTGCTTTAATAAATTAAAAAAGAAAGCATCTGACAGAAATATTTTCCTCAAATATAATCCTGCAAGATATAAAAAAGGTGAAAATGAAATTTAAAAAAAAAAATGAAAATAGGGCACTCACACATAGGGAAAAAAAGTAGAACAAGAAGATCTTTTCTTTGAAAAAAGAAGAATCAACAGCGTTTACATTAAGAAAATGCTTTACAGAAGAAATAAGAAAAGAAAGATTGCAAATGCCCTGAACTAAACAACCTCTGTTCTCCCCACTTTCCATTTCAATGTTCTTTAGCATCTGCTATGCATTTCTTGGCAAGCACTAAGCTTTCTTGAATTTAGATTATAATAATGTCAAATTTAATCTGAATATTTTCTGCATTACAGCAAAATAGGAAAATATAAGTGTTTGCTGGGCTTCACTTGATGCAAATTATTTGAGAAACCATAATTTTATTGAAATGATCTGAAAATTAGCTAAATTACATAAAACTGTGTTCTTCTATATTTGCATACTGATTTTATTCTTGTAAATGAATGTGTCTTTTAATAAGCAATGATCACAATCCTAAATGTGATGTGAATTTAATACTCCAAGTCATTATTTACAGACAATAAGGTGGTTCCTCTGATAAGGTTTATCACACTATATTATTATTATACTAATATTTGATATGTAAAAGTTCAACAAGAACAGAAATATGGGCGATGCCACTGATAAGTTAAGCTCTGCAGGCGCTGAGACAGTTACCCTTATTCTGGCCTAGTGAGCTACCGACCTGGAACAAGCATGCAGACACTAAAGTGTGACAAGTCAGAACTTTTGGTCTGAATATTTTTTCCAGACACATGACTTACTATGCAGAGATAAAAAATGGAAATTAAAGTTCCACACTACTGCTAAGAGGTCCAGGTACAACTTTATTTCAATAAAAGTCAGGGGGGACAATCCAAAGAGTACGTGTTTCAAGGGTTCAAAAAATAACCCAACATCAGGGCTTGATTGAAAACATTATGAGTGGAAAAGATGTATATACTGTATATACAATTACAGCAGATTACTGGACTTTATCAGTACCCCAAAGGCTTAAAAAAAATTATAAAAAAAGTCAACTTTTTTTTTAAGCATGGAACATAAAAAACAAAAAAAAACAAACAAAATAAAAATAGCAAAAACTGTAAAAAATGTATAGCTCCAACAATGTGCCTCATTCAATCAATTCAAGGATTACAATAACTGGTAATGAGACCTTTCACAACAAATACAGCGTCAGATGTTATAAAAATGGACTGTGAGGAAATCTAAACATTTTAAAATTCCTCCACATATTCAGCACATGATACTGCTTCCTTGCTAGGACAGAGGCAACAGTCAGAGTATTCTAGATACATACAAAAAATAAATTATGAGACAATACATAAACACAATAACATAAAAAAAACATGATATGGACATACTTCAAAAAATAAGATTAATTTATCCAACAACATATACAAAGAGCGATGCTTGACTCACAAAGACAGCAAGGAATATTGTGCCTCGGATTCACCTGTGTTGCATACTACCTAGCCAATGATTACACCATCTCTAAATATGTTCAGGAAAGACACAAGTTGGTTTTCAAATGGGCCACCTTTCTAAAGGGACAAGATTACCTCAAGTCACTTTGTGTACAAACAGAATGCAATTCATACATCCAGGGGCACATTCTGATGTGGCCAACGTCCACAGTGTCCCTGGATACATGAAAGCGCCAGTTTTGTTTACTCAATTAGGTTACTTTTAACCTAAGCAATGTGTTAAAAGGGCTACCCAAGGAGTACTTTATTTGATGGCATGTGCCTATGGGTCCTACCATGCTGGTTAAACCATTTGTCAATAATGACAAAGAATAAACACATGTATTATTCGAAAAATGGAAAGATGTTGACTTTGATTAGTCGGCATAAAGGCCTATGCCATAGATTCAATACATCTTTAATTTCTTTTTAGGTCAAGAAGGACCCCAGAGGAGGTAACTGGAATAGGAAGGCATAACAACATGAAACAATGTGGCTTGAACAGCTCAATGCCACTGATCCCCCAGGATTGAATGAAAAGCTCACATACAAATCTTTCCATTATTGGGTTTGATATTAGAATAAGGTTTAACTTTGCCTTACCTTGAAGTTACTGGTCTGGTTTGATTTTCAGGTTTTTCTTTTCTCTTTAATCACACATCCTTTGGTTCAAACGTACTGCAAAAAACACGCAGGAGGGTACAACCACCTTGTGCATTACCATTATTAATAAGTTTATTGAATCCACAAATGGATACTCACATACCAATAAGAAACATCAAGCAAAACTGATCTGCTCCAGCTTGGACGCAATGTACTTTGTCCTAGGAACAAATGGTTGGATGGTTGATGTGTTTTGGGGGTCATGCCCCTTTCCTCAAACCATGTCTAGTGTCGCTGTCCATTTGTATAGTAAAAACATGTATAAATATAGTCATCTACAGTACATGTATGCTTTGAAAATTATTTTGTTGTGTTAATTATTTTTTATTATTATCATAATACGTATTGCTTGATGACATTGGCATACAGTGAGTGTGGCTGTTTCATTCCACCCTGGTTGCTGTTGTTTGGGGGAAGTGTGCAACTGTCTGACTGTCTGTTTGCTCTTCCGTATACTTGGTGCTGTTCCTTGCATGCCACCCCCCCCTGTTACCGGTGTAGCTGTTCAGCTCGGCATTCCTTTTCCAGTTTCACTTTTGACACTGTGGGGCTGATTTACTAAGAATAATGCGTTGCACCAGTTCATACCTTAATTGGTGCGCTGGAAAAGTCATTAAACGAACATGTGAATCGGCGCACTTTGAAGCGCAAAACGATAATAAATATGTAAACTGCAACTGGTGCTAGGGTAACTGCGGTTTTCTCATTGATAATAGCGCAAAGCCCAATACAATTGATTAATTTCATCTCATTGGATGTGTCTTGTTAGGCAATTAGTAGGTGTTCTCAGTTAATTAACCCTTTTGATACTAATCTCATTCCTATTACTTCTAATATATCTTTGAAATTTTTTTTTTTTCTATTTTTACCCAAATCTTTCAATATATTACAAAGAACAGAGAAGTGTTTCTAAACCCAATAAATTTATATTTTCAGATCTTGATCTTTAAAGGTGAACATACACTGCAATCAGTTAGATCTTAAAAAAATTTGATTTAGTGCAAGAGCCTGTTTGATGTCCTATAATTTGAATTAATTGTTCAAGTGCGTTATCCTATTACCTATTTTGCTGAACTATCGAGTTTACAGAGATTGGCCAATCAGATTGCATAGTGCATGACCATCTTAAGTGCCAAATTTGGAATGTAGCTGTGCCATGACCCACTTGTATTTTCCTAACGATATTTCTTGGGAATTATACAAGGCACATGAGAAACCACCTGTAGCGCCCTGCTCCTTTTGACCAGGCGCTCTCATGTAAATTTAGTTTTTGGCTGAGCTGTAAACAGCTCAGATTAAATGTATATAGTTTACTGGATCTGTTCTGGAATTGACTTGGTTGTGCAGTTCCCACTGTTTCCAGTAGGTGTCACTGGTGCCACAGGACAGTGTGCGAATAACAACTTAGTGAAACTTTAATGAATATTCTTCTTTCAGAAGCAGCCCAGTGGGAGGTTCCTGGTGCTGTGCATTCTGGGAGAGAGTATTTATGGGACAGATGCCATGTGCTTAGAGGAGTTCTTACCTCGTGGCCCTCCGGGCTGGAGGCTACGTCACTGCAGCTGTGCAAGTAGGCACAGAAGCCTGTCTGGGGCCTACTACCGCAGAGGTGGTTCTTAGGCTGTCTTGCCTGCTAGGGAGAAGCCGAGCCAAGCTGAGGAGATCCAGGGAAGGACCCTTGCTGGAGAGAGCCAGTATGAAGGCTAGTCTCTCAGAAGGGTATGGTGACTTACTTGGCTTAAAGGCTTTATTCTGAAGAGTCTGTAAGTGATCTGCTACAAAAAGGTATCTGCAACTCCCCTTCAACCTCTTTACTGCTACTTCTTTCAAGTTGTTTTTCATTAAAGCATTGAAGAAAAAGAACTAAGTGACTGGTGCATACATTGATGGGTGCAAGGCCCAATATAGACTCTAAGTCTCTGATGTGGTGAAACAACCCAGGGGTGATTCAACAACCCAATTTAAATAAGCAGCTCCTTTGGGAGTCAGTGCTACACACCTATTTTCAAGACATGCTAGAGTGATCAGGAATCTTCAAACTATGGCTCTCCAGCTTTTGCGGAACTACACATCCCATGAGGCATTGTAAAACTCTGACATTCACAGACAGGGCCGTAGTTTGAAGACTCCTATGCGAGACCATTATTATGCCTCCAGAATTGTGAGTGTGGCATCTATCCAACTTCTCTCTGCTGGTGGACACAAGAACCTACATCTATGGATACCTACATCTATGGATATATGTTTGGGCAGCACAGTGGTGTAGTGGTTATCATTTTCACCTAGCAACAAAAAGGGTCGCTGGTTCAAATCCCTCCCGTGACACCATCTGCCTGGAGTTTGCATGTTCTTGCTGTGCCTGTGTGGGTTTCCTCCAGGTACTCTGGTTTCCTCCCACACTCTAAAAATGTGCTGGTAGGTAAATCGGATCCTGTCTAAGTTAGCCCTAATATGTATGAATGTGTGTTAGGGACAAACACCACCCCATGTTAAAAAAAAATGTTCTTAATTTGCAAAGAAGGATCATCTCTTCCTCAGAGAATAGTGAGCGGGGCATGGTGGTGGCAAGAAATTAGCAGCAGTACAAGCAACTTCCTGTAGGGGCGTGATCTCATTCTTGTGTGCTGACCACTGCTTCCGGGAACCAGATATGCGCCACGGGTACATACCTCCGCACACACAGCAGTTGCGCATCCCACATACACAACGGTCACGCATCTAGATGCATTTGGCGCATCTAGTTCCAGGAACCCAATTTTTAGGGAAATTAATAGTAAAGCAGATGCAGATTTCCAGGACTGGAATAACAAATGTTTCTAGTGAAAGGCAACTGGTGTTTTCTATTAAACAAGGACTAAATGGGCCATTGACATGCATCACAGTTTAACTTAGGAATGTGTCTTTGCAAAGTTAAACTAAAATAAATCCTTTCTTGTTTTGTCAGTTTTTAGTGATGTCTGCACCCCTGAGGGTGAAGACACTTCCCAAATTTTGCCACTTCCTCCTTCAAATTTTTTTTTTAACTTAGACTTTTTTTTTTTGAGTTTTAATAGCATTACAAAATCCAAGGAAATGAATAGCAGATATTATTGCAGATAAGGAATCAAAGAGTCAACAGGTAAGTTAGAGTTTTTAAAACTCATCAAAATTTAACTAGGTCTAGTGAAATCGTATAGAAAAGAGGACAGTCGCAGTTTAGTGTTGACCATAAAAAAAGTTTCCTTACTTATGATAACAAATGTAAAACTGTATTTAGTTTCGAACTGTAGTGAAATGGAATATAAAGTTAGAGTGGTTAGTGCAAAAGAATCACAGTATAGGTGGGAACCCAGCATGAATGAGACCTCAGGTGTATAACAATGTGTTTTGGAGGAGCTTTAGGAAAGGCTGATCATTAAAGTTAGCCAGGACCTTTTGGGTGTAGAAGCCAGGTTTTCCAATTCTTTATGAATGATTAGATTTTTATATTTGCTTCAGCGTAGCCATATTCAAGCAGGCAGTTTTCAATCAATATGCGGATTAGGTTTGAAGGTTGAAGGTCAGTATCTTACAATGGCTAAGCGAATGGAAATGAAGATATGTGTAATTAGAATGTTAAGATTAGAAAGCCAGAGGTGAGAGTCCATGCTGAGTAACACCATCTGAGGAGTTAAAGATAAGGAGATGCCTGTAAATGAGATGATGAATGTTACTATGTCTGACCAAAATGTATTCAGCGCAGGGAAGATCCACCAGATGTGTAACATTGACCCATGGTGACCACACTGCCTCCAGCAGGTGGGGGAAGCTGCTTGGTACATGTGGGCCAGTTTAGACGGGGTCAAGGACCGGTTGTGGAAGATTTTATATGCAGTTTCTCAATGGGAGATACAACGTGAGGCTGTATAAGTGGAGTTCAGGGCTAGGTGCCATTGTTCCGTGGTATAGGTTTGGTTTATCCATTGCTCCCAGCAACACATGTGGAGATGTGCATGTGCATTTACTGTGGAGAAGGGGACTCAGTAGAAGTTTGTAGATATTTGGTATACCTTTGGTGGATGGTCGTGCAATGGTGTAGAAGTTAATTAGATTCAAGGTGACAGTATCACAAGAAAACTGCAGCCTATGAAGCACAGACAGTAGTTGGAGGTACATGTAGAATTGCTGGGGTCTGAGTGGATATGACTGACATAGTTGTTCAAATGATTAGAGTACTAAGTTTGTGTAAAGTGTCCCTAGAGTATCAAAGCCAGCTTTAATCCATGAGGTAAAAGATGTACTTGGGATAAGGAGTTCCAGTGTAGTAAGGGGGAGGTAGGAGAGCAGTGCAGGTGGAACGCCATTGGATTTTTGATAAGTTGCTTTCCATACTCGAGTTGTAGCTGTAACAGTGTCTAGAAAGGATCTAGGTGGTTGCATGTGTAGGAGAATGTCGCTGAGTAGATTTTTGGGGACGTTGTCAAGGCTGCACTCTCGATTTGGAGCCAGGTCAGTTGGTGGAAAGGGGTCCACCACACTTTAGCTTGATCCAGTATGGCTGCTTTATAATAGGCTCCAATGTTTGGGACGCCCAGCCCGGCAAATTTAGTTGGTGTGCATAGTAGTTTGCAGTGAATTTGAGGGCAATTGTTTTTCAAGATGTAGGTGTTGAATACGGCTTGGAGTTTTGCGATGTGAGATGAAAGGATAGGCGCAATAGATACAGCATATGTGGTAGCATAAACATTTTTGTTAGAGCCATTCAGCCTGCCCAGGAAGCAGCAGTCTTTTGAAGGCCTTGTGATATATGAGAAAGTTTAGATAGTAAGGCTTGTAAGTTTACATGGAGAAGTCTTGTGGAGGGAGAGGTTAGCTGAATACCAAGGTAATTCATGGTTGAATTAAGGGCCCACGAGAAAAGGTTATTAGCCGAGGTCAATTCTTTAGTTGATTGCGATAAGGAGAAGCCAAGCATGGAAGATCTACTATAATTAATCTTATATAGGGAAATGCAGCTGAAGCTATCTAGGAGTTTTTGTAATGCTGGTAATGATTTGAGGGGTTTAGTCAACGATATTATTACGTCATCATCGTAGAGGCCTATTTTGTGTGTTACATCTCCAATTTGAATGCCCAATATTGAGGGGGGGGCTTGGATGGCTTGGGCAAGAGGTTCCATTACCAAAGCAAATATTAGAGGTGATAAGGGGCACCCCTGTCTGGTGCCATTTGTGATACTAAAGGGGTCAGCTGTCATTCCATTGGTCCAAACCCTGGCACTAGGATTGGTATATAGACTGAGGATGGAGTTGAGTATGTTCCCTTGGAAACCAAATTTGTAGCATACAGCTGTCAGGTACTGCTAATGAACTCAGTCAAATGCCTTCTCTACATCCAAAGAAAGAAGCAGAGAAGGTGTTCTATGATGCTCCTCCCATTGTATCAAATCAATATATCATCTGGTGTCATCTGAGGCCTGTCTGCCAGTCACAAATCCCACCTGATCTTTATGCACCAGCAACGGAATAATGGATGAAAGTCGAGTTGCTATCAATTTTGTGAATATTTTGGTGTCCGTGTTAAGGAGAGAGTTAAGGAGGGATATGGGTCGAAAATTGGAAGGGGAGTCAGGAGTTTTACCTGGTTTTGGGATGGTTGTTATTAGTGCTTCCAAAGATTTCCTAGGGATAGTTCCAGTATCTGCCGTGCGGTTAAATTAATTGCATAGATAGGGAGAAATTTGCGAGGAGTATATTTTGTAATACTCATGGCCAGGGACCTTGTGGAGAGGAAGAGAAGTGATGGCTGTTTGTACTTTCTTTAATGTGAATGGGGTCGATATTTGGTCCAGGGAGTCTTGCGATATTGTGGGTAGTTGGAGTTTTTGCAAGAATTGTTGGATTTCTATAGGGTCTGGGGATGTTAGGGTGTCAGAGGTGTTAAGTTTATATAGTGTGGAGTAGAAGGTTGTAAATTGGTTTGCAATATCTTTAGGGTTAGTGAGTTTCTTGCCTGTGTCGCTTAAAATATATGGGATTTTAGATTTTTTCTGTTGATGTTTGTATTGTCTGGCTAAGAGGGAGCCGGGTTTGTTGGCTTGGGCATACCAGGTCATTTTAAGTCATTTGAGGTAGAAGTCAAAGCTGTGGCATAAAGTTTCTCCTAGGTCCTGACGTAGTGTTTTTAAACTAATAGCGATTTGCTGGGAGGGGTTTGATTTGTTGGTTAGCTCTAAGGATTTAATCTGGTGTAGGTGTTGGGTGATCTTGGCATTCCATAATTTTTTCTCATAAGCTTCTATTTTTATCAGTGTCCCTCTCAAAAAGGCCTTGTATTCCAGAGAACACAGGAACCGTCCACAGAGTCTTTGTTTTCTTTAAAAAAGGTTTCAATCTCAGAAGCAATCTGCTCTTTGTATGGGGATCGAGCTATAAGTGAGGTATTTAGCCTCTAGATTTTCCCAAGTGGCATAGTGGGGGTAGTGAAAATTTTCATACTGATTGAGGTGTGATCTGACCAAGTTATTAAGCCAATCCTGGTGTTTGAGATTGTTTGTAAAGTGGCCAAATCAGTTAAGAACAGATCAATTCTTGAGTAAGTTCTTTGAGCGCTGGAGTAAAAAGTATAATCTTTTCCTCATTGTGATGGCACCTCCATAGGTCGTATAGGTTTTCCCTGTCTTTAAAAGAGGATAGAGCAGAAGAGCATCTTTTAGAGGTGTTTAGGGAACTATCAACAATGTCATTAAAATTTCCACAGATAATTAGGTGGGATCTTCTAAGGCAGGGATCTCCAAACTACGGCCCTCCAGCTGTTGCGGAACTACACATCCCATTAGGCATTGCAAAACTCTGACATTCACAGACCTGACTGGGCATGATGGGAATTGTAGTTCCTGAACAACTGGAGGGCCGTAGTTTGAAGACCCCTGTTCTAAGGGGTTGTGTTTTGTGAATGAGATCTTTGTAAAAATGATTCTGATGCTTTTTGGGAGAGTAAATGTTGTCTATCATGATGTAACGACCATTAATAGTGGCATACACTATCAGATAGTGGCCGTCAGGATTAATTTCAATGTGTTCAAGCTTGAAGGCAAGGGAAGCTTTGACAGCTATCATGACTCCGGCCTTCTTTTTAGGAGCATTAGCAAAGAAATATTGGGTGAACTGTTTGTGGGATCATTTTGGTGGGTGTCTAGCCTGAAAATGTGTTTCTTGGACACATAGGATGTCCTTTTGTAGAGATAGGTAAAACGAGGGGTTTCCATCATAGCAAATACAGAGTGTGGTAGTCTCATGCCTATCAAAATGAACCATAGAAAAAGAAATCCCCCTACGTTTGGGACTTTAACAGGCCACCAACTCTTTGGGTATAAAAATATAAATTGTATTAATATGGTTAAAAAAGACGTAAAAGCGTCTATAACATACAGACTAGAAAATCATTCCATAGTATATACGCAATCAAAACTGAGAATATGTATAGGGTGACAAAAAATAGATGTACTCTCACAAGGGTAATGTACCCTGATACCGACGCGTTTCCGGTATTCTGGTACCTTCATCAAGGGTTAGAGAGCTGTGGATATTCTGTACATGCATTAATTCAAAAAGGAATGACTCTGTGTTCAGATAGCACCCATAGCCCCTGGGGTTAAATACCGTGATTTTCGTAAATGCCAGACCAGGGCTATGTAGAACTAGTGTATATGTATAGTTACTGGTATCAGGAGGTATAGTAGATGAGCCAACTAGGGAACAAAAACGTTCAAAATAACCAATTGCATGCCGGCTGTATGCCGGAAGGATCAATGTCCAAACAGCAATCCCATATTGGTGGGCTCCTATATAAGACCCTTAGAGTATGTGGGTCCTGTGAGGGGTGCCTTCTCTTGTCAGTGCTACAGATAGATAGGGCCTCTTTCCATAATAAATTATGCTTGAAAGGTGAATTAAGGCCATATGCGTTAATTGAGGTTACAGTGTAGGCCATGGGGAGCGAATAGAGGGACGTCTAGGAATGTACGATAAGATTATACCTTATGATACTCCGATAGTCCAATACACATATAATGAGGAAAAAGATGTAAATTAAAGTACAAGGTTTTCCCCTAATGAAGAAAAACAAGAAATATTTATATAACTTATATAACTCATTAACTGTGTATACAGTAACAACAATTATTATTGTATTAGAACTTGTAGGTGTGCATAGCACCCTATACAAAAACAGAGGTGACAAGTATTGAGAATAACGATGAACTGCCACTGGGACATTTATGTGGCTAATTAACAGAAAACAGGTTACTCCTGGCTTACAGAGCTACCAATTAGTGAGACAAGAAAGAGTACATTATGATGTACGTTGTTTGGTAGATCGTGGCTCCGAGCATCACTGGGAGGGCAGGCTGCGTGAAGAGGAGAGTGGTGGAGCATTTATGAATCCCCAGTTGAGAAGGCTTTATTATGCCACCTTTAGGGGAGTTGAATGTGGTGGTGTGATCTTGATGGGTTACTATGAGCTTAGCTGGGAATCCCAACTTATAGGGGATGTTGCAGGCCCAGAGGACAGAGGGAACTGGGGAAAATTCTTTCCTGCATTGAGCAATGGCAGCATATATGCCAGCATACAGGGAGATCCATGTGTAGGGAGCTGGGAGAGATGGTGCGGCTCTGGCTGCTCTGAAGACCTGATCCTTGATGTGGTAAAAATGGTTACGTTCCGAGCTACATCATTAAGATGGTAGGTTGGCTTAGGAAGCCTGTGAGCGCGATCAGTTGTGAGATCAGGTATGGTCAGATGTGGGAGCAGTTTTAGAAACAGATGGTGTAGGTATGTATTCAGGTCAGCAGGTTTAACACTCTCTGGTAAACAGCAAAATTGTATGTTGTTATGGCGGGACCTATCCTCAAGGTTCGCCAATTTAACTTGCACATTTCAGAGCTCTTGTGATTGTTGCTCAAATGCAGAAACCATATCATTATATGCTTTAGTGTTGTCAGAAATCTGTCTCTCAGCTATGTCAGCATGTTCCTCAATGTGATCCACTCGCATATTAAGCTGAGAGATAGAAGAGCAGAGTTCCCTTTGGATTTCTTTGTGGAGAGAACAGCATGAGCTTTAGTGTATGCTCAGATGTGGGCTGATCACTTGTGGGGAGAGCTGCTAGTGATTCCTGAGTGTCTTCCTCAAAATGGGGTTGTGGGGAGGAGAGCACAGTTGTTTTTTATATTGAGGAGCCTTAGCAGGGGACTGGTTTGGTGTAGGTGGAGGTCACTTACCTCTGTCAGAGGACTGTGAGGGAGAGGAGTCCATAGCCAGGGCATCATGCTCTATTCCTTCCATTCCCTGGTTAGCGATGAGTGGAGAGCCTTGTGTCAGTGACTCTGTGTCCCTGTGGATGCCATTTTGGAATTCCTGTGAGGAAGAAGCAGGGGGGAAAAACTCTGTGAGACGGCATGGAATGAAGTGTGTCTCCCTCATACTGTCGCTGCCCGCCTGTTCCAGAGTGTCAGCGCTGTATGCCGGGGTATGTGTCATCCATTATCAGTGCTGCTGCAAGCCACCCAGCAGTAGTGTGGAGCGGGGCTGCCAAGTATACAGAGGTCCCGGTCCACCACTGGTTTGTTCCCCTTTTTGTCTCCCAATGGGTCTGGAGTGTCAGGGAAGTCAGCGCTGCTAGTTGGGGTATATTTCACGCATTTCTGTGGCCGCTGTGGGTTGCTATGTCCCTTTGTGGAGAGGAGCTGCAGGATCAAGCAGCCATCTCGGTCCGCTGCTTGGCCACACCCCCTTTCTCCTTCAAACGTATTCACTTTCTGTCACATAGCCAAACATAAATTGAGGTTAAAACCCAACCAATGTCTTTCCTTGGGGACACACATCAATCTAAATAGTTTCCCCTTTAGGTAAGTTGCACTCTAGCATTTTGCACCCCAAATTATTAGGCATCTTGGACTTTGGGGTTTATTTTCTAAAATCCACTTTGCACTACAAGTGCACTTGGAAGCGCAGTTGCTGGAGATCTGAGGGGGACATGCAAGGAAAATAAAAAAACAGAATCTTTACTTCTACATGATTGGATTTTAAAATCACCAGTGCTTCCCCTCAGATTTACAGCGAGTACACTTGTGTTGCAGAGTGGATTTTTCTTTAATAAACCCCAAAATATCTAATCATGTGGGGTGCACACAACAAAGTGCTAGAGTGCAATTTGCCTAATGGGGACACTAGTTAGATTGACATGTGTGTTCCCAAGGAAAGACATTGGTAGGGTTTTACCCTCACTTCCTGTTTGACTATGTGACAGGAAGTGAAGCCAATTTAAAGAAAAGGGACACAAAGCCCAACCTAAAAAGGACAAGCATGGGTTCTAACACTCACTTGGTTTCCCTCAAATGCCCACAATTAGAATAGGATTGTCTTGAGCTCGATTTTAGCTCAGTGCTCTAAATCAGTAGTTCTCAACCCTGTCCTCAAGTACCCCTAACAGGCCATTTTTGCAGGTTTTCCTTCATCTTGCAAAGGTGCTTCACAGTCAATGGCTTTGTATTTTGGACAGCTATTTTAGCTAAGATAAATTCCCAAAACATGTCCTGTCAGGGGTACTTGAGGACTGAGGCTGAAAATGGAATACTTACCGCTCTGTAATTTTCCTTTCCTGGTTACTATCCATGGCAGCATATGCATGCATATGCAACCATGAAGGCACCAGGAAAGTAGCTTTTAGACAAATCACATTTTTTTTGTTTTGCCAATCAGCCTAGTTAAGCTGCAGCTAGCAAATCTGTTGCATGAAAATTAACAAAAAACATAAAACATAAAAAATGTGCTACAAATTTTATAGGTCAACAAAACAGGACAGGACAAAACACACTCTCTGAGCATGCCCAGAAACATCCAAGTGCTGTTCACACACAAAAAGAAGAAAAAAAAAATAAAAAGCAACGTTTCTGAGCATGCCCAAACCAACCCAAATGCAGCTAGCACAAAATAAGCCACCCCCCTGTCCAAAATTAAGCACATCATCCAGCATGCTACAAAATTACAGATGGGACAAACACCCCCTGTTCCGGGGGGGCAAACAAAGAGCCTAACATGGGCAAAAGTTATACAACAAATATCATTGCAGTCTATGGGATCTGACTTATGAATGTTGCTAGTCCCCACTTGGCTGGCTTATCTTCTAGTTATTGGCCTTAAAATGGGTATGGAGGCCCAGGTCCTACCCTGAGGGATATATATCAATGTCACCAATTTGGACAACCCCAAAAACGTAACAAGTAGATGTGCCTTTAAAAATTCAAAAATGCTCAAAAGCTAGTAACTTGAGGGGGGATTTTAACACGAAACAAAAAAATAGCCTGCCTCCCAATACATACAAGGCCATTGGGTCTGTTTAGGCTTAAAATTAGAACCCCCACGTGGAAAATCCCACCCCAAACGAAAAAAATATTGTGCCCCTCCCAAACACTAACAAACCCCTAGCCAAACACACAGCAAGCCAGCCCATGAAAGGGGGGGTGAATGCCTGGGGGCAGGTGGGGCTCAGGCACTGCAAAAGTCAACCACCTTATTCCCAAATTCAGGAGGACAAGGGCCTCTTCCACACAACCCTAGGCTGGGGTTGTGTGGGGCTGCAGACAGGGGGCTTTATAGAATGTGGAAAGCCCCTTTAAACTAGTGGGTACAAGGTGCTTTGTGGATGGTATTGGGCTGAGCTCAACATGCCCCAAAGGCAGCCAGCTATGTTGAGTGCATGTGACCTTGTATGGTTCAGGAGGGGGTTGGGCTATCGCTCTTCTCGCCTGTGACAGACCTATCCGGGAAAGAGACTTTTGGAGGAGACTGTATGCAAGCCTCTTGCCGATCGATCGGGGGCCCTTGCATTTGGGGGAACGGTGCTCTTTGTGAGCTGTATGCCTGGGGACCCTGGATTTGCCTTATTGAAATAGTGGCTGATTCATAATGCTGGGACAGATACTTTTAGGAGATGCTGATGTAAATTCCAACACCTGTCTGTCTATTGTCTGCTAAAATGTGTATTGTAAATAAGTCTACTATGGGATCTAAGAGTCATTAGATCCCCATTGTTATTTGTGTTAATTAACTCTGCTATTGTGTGAAGAAGAGTCTATGTTGATTGTGATAATGTTGATTGGATTTTCTGAACTACAAGACGGCCAGTCTGGCCTAACGGTCATGTCTGAGTCATCTAGGCTGTCTAAAGGGATTAGTTAATTAGCTCATGTTAATTAGGTTAATTAGGTTTCAGCTGTATTGTTAGAGTAATATGAGCAGGAGGTCTGCACCTGCACTTTGAGTGTATAAAAGCCTGTATTTTGTCAATAAAGATAGATTCCTGTTTAAACTTACATACAGCCTGCCTGGTGTTTGTTCTGAGCTATCACGACTGGACTAGAACGGCACAAAGCTGTGGTTCTAATCCCGGACCATTGGATGACCGAACCATCAGACGTTGTAATCTGATTCAATAGCTGCAGAGGAGTGACGGGAGAGTGGAACCGAGCGAGCAAAGGGGCTCGTTACATCGCCCCTTTCCTAGCTGGCCCTGTTGTATGCTCTGAAAAAGGATGTGGTTTGGATTGGTGAAGGCAGCTCACAGCCTTTTGAGAATGGAGTGGAGTGTGGAGTTCCACTTTAAAAGCAAAAGTTAGCCCATGAAAATCCAAGGGGTTAGAGGGAGGAGACAAGAGCATTGGAGAATGGAGTGTGGAGTTCCCCTTTAAAAGCAAAAGCTAGGCCAAATAAATCATTAGAGGGGGAAGGTTAAATGCCCTTTTTGGGGGAGCTAGAGGAGCGAGAGTCTGTTTACATAATTTTAACAAGGTGCATGTCACATGTTGGCAACATAACATGCTAACATGACCTGTGTGCAAATCTCCTTAAAAAATACTTAAAGGTGAACCAGCGTAAAAAAAAAAAAAATGTCACGTTTTGAGGTTCGCCTGTTCAACCCATGCAATTGCATTTGCGTTGCTTGACATTTACTAAGATTTTGGCCACGCAGTGAAAAAACGCATTTGAACAAGCACAAGAGCCGCTTGTGCATGCGCATTGCTTATATTGATCTCACGCAGTTCTTAAAGTACTTGCAGGCACAGCAGGCTTTCTCTGAAAAAGTTACGTTCTCATTCTATTTTGGACATAGTGGCGCACAGATTGCATTCTCCCGTGTGCCGAGATTGCTATAGTAAATGGGAGATTTGCGCTCTGTTCCCGGTGCACTGTTTTGGAAATATGAAAATGTGCCTTGCGCTTTCGTAAATCAGCCCTGTGTCTGCACATTATTGATTAGCGGCTAGGCCAGGTGACATCATCCACAGGCCTTAATGACTGGCAGGCATTTCACCTTTGCAGGTGCTGTATACATTTTGGGGAGAATACCGGAGGTTTAGTCCCATGGGTGTCTCTCCTGAGGAAAGGGCATCTTTCTACAATGGAACTACATAGTATGTACAATTACGGAGTATTGGATTCTGTGCTATGGCAATATGGTACGGCTGCTGCCTACCTCAAAAATCCCACCAAAGTGGGATTGACAAAGGAATGTGTAGGAATAGAGGTAAAAGATGGCCCTGCCAGAATTTGATGTACAATGCTCAAGAGATACAAACCATATAAATATGAAAGAATAAACCCTTTAAGTGTGAAAAAATGTGTGTACTGTCTGTTTAAATCACATAATGTGCATATAAAATCTCCTTGTGCATGCTACTATAAAGTGCACAGTAATGAATAAATTGTGCTAAACACACAAACAAACATAAGTAGAGCCAATGTCATGAATGAAAACTTAATAAAAATATATAAAAAAAAGAGTTCATATTTTCATGTGCAAGTAAATAGTCCACAATATACTGTATGAAGCTAATGAAAAATAAAAAATAATAAAGTGCTCAATGTGCAATGTTTTTGCACCCATGTGAAAAAATATCCATATATGAAACCGGAAATCAATCAATATATCAAAAAAAGAAGAAAACAAAAATCATAGTTCATGGATCCATATAGGTGATCCTAATCCAATGTGGCTTGTGCTTAGCTAAATGGTGCAGTGTAAATCACTGGTGAAGGATGGGTGAATTATACACGTGCCCCCCCTAGATCTGCACTCACCAGAAAACTAAACCTCTGCAGGGGTAGAAGGCACCACACTAAAGCTGCTTCAGATCCTTATCCAATGTCTCCTCCTCCTCGATAGGTCTGGTCACTGGGTGCACTCACATAGGGATGCATGGACAGAAAGGCATCTCATAGTGTAAATCCATAAAAGTAAGTTTATTGTTCAAAATGCTAAAAAATGCAGTTACAATAGTGCTAAGTGGTCAGTACAATGCAATCGGCAATATGTCCAGGACGCCTTGCATTCCATGGGCGAGAATCTCCAAAAACGGAAGTGACGTGATGACGCTTTAGGTTCCACCCTACATGTTTCGTCACATAGACATCATCAGGAGGGTCACAAATTTTTTCCCATTTATATAGTTTATTCTGTAGTATTTATATGGTTTGTTAATCCTGAGCATTGTACATCAGATTCTGGCAGTGCCACATTTTACCTCTCTTCCTACACATTTCTATGTACAATTATGGGCTATGCTGTACCTCCTCCTATAACCCTGATCTTGCTTCTTTGGCTGTCTGTGCTCCTGTTTTTATATCACTATAACTGACATTATGTGCCTGCTGGTTGTGGTGAACGATGAAACATTTTCTCCATTTTGTTTAATTTGATTCTTAGACTAGTGTATACTCAGTCTTGGAAAATAGTACTATCTTTGGGCGGCACAGTGGTGTAGTGGGTAGCACTCTCACCTAGCAGTAAAGAGGGTCGCTGGTTCGAATCCAAACCATGACACTACCTGCCTGGAGTTTGCATGTTCTCCCTGTGCCTGTGTGCGTTTCCTCCGGGTACTCCGGTTTCCTCCCACACTCCAAAGACATGCTGGTAGGCTAATTGGCTTCTGTCCAAAAAATTGACCCTAGTATATGAATGTGAGTTGGGGACCTTGGATTGTGGGCTCCTAGAGGGTAAGGACCGTTGTAAATGTTTGATGTATGTGTGGAGTGCTGCGTAAATTGACGGCGCTATATGGGTACCTTAAAATAAATAAATAAATAAATAAAATAGGGATGTTTGTAGGCACGCACCCACACTCAGGTTTAGGGATGAGCCGAACACCCCCCTGTTCGGTTCGCACCAGAACATGCGAACAGGAAAAAAGTTTGTTCGAACATGCGAACACCGTTAAAGTCTATGGGACACGAACATGAATAATCAAAAGTGCTAATTTTCAAGGCTTATATGCAAGTTATTGTCATAAAAAGTGTTTGGGGACCTGGGTCCTGCCCCAGGGGACATGGATCAATGCAAAAAAAAGTTTTAAAAACGGCCGTTTTTTCAGGAGCAGTGATTTTAATAATGCTTAAAGTCAAACAATAAAAGTGTAATATCCCTTTAAATTTCGTACCTGGGGGGTGTCTATAGTGTGCCTGTAAAGGGGCGCATGTTTCCTGTGTTTAGAACAGTCTGACAGCAAAATGACATTTTGAAGGAAAAAACTCATTTAAAACTACCCGCGGCTATTGCATTGCCGACAATACACATAGAAGTTCATTGATAAAAACGGCATGGGAATTCCCCAAAGGGGAACCCCGAACCAAAATTTAAAAAAAAAAATGACGTGGGGGTCCCCCTAAATTCCATACCAGACCCTTCAGGTCTGGTATGGATTTTAAGGGGAACCCCGCGCCAAAAAAAAAAAAAAACGGCGTGGGGTCCCCCCAAAAATCCATACCAGACCCTTATCCGAGCACGTAACCTGGCAGGCCGCAGGAAAAGAGGGGGGGACGAGAGTGCGGCCCCCCCTCCCTCCTGAACCGTACCAGGCCACATGCCCTCAACATTGGGAGGGTGCTTTGGGGTAGCCCCCCAAAACACCTTGCCCCCATGTTGATGAGGACAAGGGCCTCATCCCCACAACCCTGGCCGGTGGTTGTGGGGGTCTGCGGGCGGGGGGCTTATCGGAATCTGGAAGCCCCCTTTAACAAGGTGACCCCCAGATCCCGGCCCCCCCCTGTGTGAAATGGTAAGGGGGTACATAAGTACCCCTACCATTTCACGAAAAAAGTGTCAAAAATGTTAAAAATGACAAGAGACAGTTTTTGACAATTCCTTTATTTAAATGATTCTTCTTTCTTCTATCTTCCTTCATCTTCTGGTTCTTCTGGCTCTTCTGGTTCTTCTGGTTCTTCCTCCGGCGTTCTCGTCCAGCATCTCCTCCGCGGCGTCTTCTGTCTTCTTCTCCTCGGGCCGCTCCGCACCCATGGCATGGGGGGGAGGCTCCCGCTCTTCTCTTCTTCTCTTCTTCTTTTCTTCTTTTCTTCTTTTCTTCTCTTCTTCTCTTCTTCTCTTCTTCTCTTCTTCTTCATTTTCTTCTCCGGGCCGCTCCGCAATCCATGCTGGCATGGAGGGAGGCTCCCGCTGTGTGACGGCGCTTCTCGTCTGACAGTTCTTAAATAACGGGGGGGGGCGGGGCCACCCGGTGACCCCGCCCCCCTCTGACGCACGGTGACTTGACGGGACTTCCCTGTGACGTCACGGGGAATGCCACAGGGAAGTCCCGTCAAGTCACCGTGCGTCAGAGGGGGGCGGGGTCACCGGGTGGCCCCGCCCCCCGTTATTTAAGAACTGTCAGACGAGGAGCGCCGTCACACAGCGGGAGCCTCCCTCCATGCCAGCATGGATTGCGGAGCGGCCCGGAGAAGAAAATGAAGAAGAAGAGAAGAAGAGAAGAAAAGAAGAAAAGAAGAAAAGAAGAAGAGAAGAGGAGAAGAGCGGGAGCCTCCCCCCCATGCCATGGGTGCGGAGCGGCCCGAGGAGAAGAAGACAGAAGACGCCGCGGAGGAGATGCTGGACGAGAACGCCGGAGGAAGAACCAGAAGAACCAGAAGAGCCAGAAGAACCAGAAGATGAAGGAAGATAGAAGAAAGAAGAAGCATTTAAATAAAGGAATTGTCAAAAACTGTCTCTTGTCATTTTTAACATTTTTGACACTTTTTTCGTGAAATGGTAGGGGTACTTATGTACCCCCTTACCATTTCACACAGGGGGGGGGCCGGGATCTGGGGGTCACCTTGTTAAAGGGGGCTTCCAGATTCCGATAAGCCCCCCGCCCGCAGACCCCCACAACCACCGGCCAGGGTTGTGGGGATGAGGCCCTTGTCCTCATCAACATGGGGACAAGGTGTTTTGGGGGGCTACCCCAAAGCACCCTCCCAATGTTGAGGGCATGTGGCCTGGTACGGTTCAGGAGGGAGGGGGGCCGCACTCTTGTCCCCCCCTCTTTTCCTGCGGCCTGCCAGGTTGCGTGCTCGGATAAGGGTCTGGTATGGATTTTTGGGGGGACCCCACGCCGTTTTTTTTTTTTTTTTTTGGCGCGGGGTTCCCCTTAAAATCCATACCAGACCTGAAGGGTCTGGTATGGAATTTAGGGGGAACCCCACATCATTTTTTTTTTTAAATTTTGGCCGGGGTTCCCCTTAATATCCATACCAGACCTGAAGGGCCTGGTATGGAATTTAGGGGGACCCCCACGTCATTTTTTTTTTTTAATTTTGGTTCGGGGTTCCCCTTTGGGGAATTCCCATGCCGTTTTTATCAATGAACTTCTATGTGTATTGTCGGCAATGCAATAGCCGCGGGTAGTTTTAAATGAGTTTTTTCCTTCAAAATGTCATTTTGCTGTCAGACTGTTCTAAACACAGGAAACATGCGCCCCTTTACAGGCACACTATAGACACCCCCCAGGTACGAAATTTAAAGGGATATTACACTTTTATTGATTGACTTTAAGTATTATTAAAATCACTGCTCCTGAAAAACGGCCGTTTTTAAAACTTTTTTTTGCATTGATCCATGTCCCCTGGGGCAGGACCCAGGTCCCCAAACACTTTTTATGACAATAACTTGCATATTAGCCTTTAAAATTAGCACTTTTGATTTCTCCCATAGACTTTTAAAGGGTGTTCCGCGGCATTCGAATTTGCCGCGAACACCCCAAATTGTTCGCTGTTCGCGAACTTGCGAACAGCCAATGTTCGAGTCGAACATGAGTTCGACTCGAACTCGAAGCTCATCCCTACTCAGGTTGAACTGGATGGACTGGTGTCTTTATTCAACCTTACTAACTATGTAACTATTTAACTATGTTGCTCCCTTACTCAGATGCTAATTTCATTTACTTGCAGCCTCCAGCACAAGTACATCTTTCTGAGATTGGGGATCATTTCTATAGCTGAAGGGACTGGTTTACTGGATAGTCTACATTTATGGATATTGATTTTTCTATGTAGGCTTTCCATCTTGTTTGGTTATTGGTCAAGCTGCCACATTTCATCATTCCCTTTATTCCTTAAAGGGTAACTCCACTTTTGTGTATGGGAAAAAAAATTGCAAATAAATAAAAATATATATATAGCGCATATGATTGCGACACTAATCATATTGTTATTGAATGTTATTAAAAATTACCTTTCCTTTTTCAATCTGCAGCCACTATCATTTTCTGAGACTGCATTGCAATATGGCTACCTGGAGTTGTTCTGTACACAGAGTGTGTACTGACCACTCCCCAGAATCATCATTTCCTGCTTGTGTGATTGGCTCACAAATTTTCCCAGAAATCTGCCTAAGATAAATGTCAGATTTCAGGCATCCCCTGCAACAAATGTAATTTTTGGAGAGCTACTTTCAATAGGAACATGTCTAAAGGGATGCAGGCCCAGCAGTTTTCCTCATTAGTGCCCAGCAGCTGCACACCTGACAGTTAATTATAAAACCACTCCCAATTAGACGCACAGAGGCACAGGCAAACACACTTGCATTTCTTCAGAATAACAAAAGGTAGGAATCTTCAACAAAGGTTGTTATAATCCTTGCAATGTATTCCATTTGACCCATAGTGGCGCTTGGAATATTGGTATTTGTACTGGTTGATGTTTTATTATAATGTGATACTTGGAATATTGGTATTTGTGTAGGTTTTTGTTTATTTCAATGTTAAATGTTATATGGGTTCTAACCTTTATGATTTCAAGGGGTTTACATTGTTTGTTGTGGTAAATGGCAAGCTAACTTCTTTGATATATAAAAAAAAAATCTCTTTATATATATTAGATTGAAATACAAACTTTTGTATTTGAATCTATTTGTTTATGGCTATTTGTTTTGTCATTCGGTGGCCCCTCATTTACATGCTCCTTATGCTCACCCTGGAATAATTATGCAGCACAGGTGTATATGAGCCACATTGCTCCCTGCTGTAGTCAAGCAATAATCTTTTAAAATGTTGTTGGATAAATAAATAATATTTTTTGAAATATTTGGACAACACACCTGGAACCCCCTTTCCTCCAACACCAGCCAAAATCCACACAATACGGTTTCTTTTTCTTTTTTCCCAGAACCAGCCTCCCCTTTCTTTTGTGCTCTTTGGAATGCCTGCTCTCTTTATAAAACTCAACTCTGTCCATGACCTGTTTATCACTAACTCCTTTAACCTCCTTGCTATTATTGAAACCTGGCTTCAAGAATCTGGCTCCCAAGGGGGTTTCCTCTAGACCCACTCTCCCAGACTCAGTGGATTGAAGGGAGGTGGAGTTGACATCCTTCTATTCCCACAAAGTACTTTTCAGGTTCTTTACTCACCTTTTTTGATGACTTCCCTAAGAAAAAAAGAAAGTACAGTTGCCTCTGAGTGTAGACTGTAAAGCATTTAATCCAAGCATAACAAATAAAACTTACATTGTGGAGGTTAAAAGCAGGCACATAATGTTTAGATGTCTGATAATGTAAGGACTACACGGGCCTGCACTGGAAGCCATCTCTGCTGCTCAAGCGAGTGTAGACCTTACATCACCGGACAGCTATACATTATGTGCCTGCTTTTAACCTCCACAATGTGAGTTTTATTCTTTATGCTTAGATAAAGAGGTACCTGTACTTTCTTTTTTCCTTATGTAGCGCTACCCCCATAGGGGCCGCTGATGAATGTGGTCGGCTCCCACCCTGCACAGCCAGGTACACGGGTTTTCCACTCATCCCAAATCAAGAAATTCCTTGCAGCTTTGTTTTGTTTTTTTTTATTAGGGGAATTGAACTTGGATAGGGAAGGGATTATATGGGATCCCAATTTGATCAGCAAAACTCATGAGGGACTAGAACTATAAACACTCCAGTATATACAAACAATTTCCTCTTCTACACTCCTGCACAATCACAGCAATGATTGCAGCACAACTCCCAGGACCATCTAGCACATATTTTAGATCCAACACAGTCTCAGCTGGATCTTAGTAAAATTCCCTTTGCAGGCAGGGACCACAGGCCCCTATGGTGTAGTAAGAAAATAGAAGTCCTTGGTGCTAGCTGTCCTATATGTGGCTACTGCTCCCAGTACCACCTCTTCAGGCACTGCCAGCCCTCCTGGCTGCAGCTGCCCCTTTCCACTGCCCGTGCCACCACAGTTCTCCTTACTGGCTCTGCACCCAACCCAGACTGCTCCATCTCAGTCCTCTCAGGCTTGCCTCCCTATCCTCCTGACTGTGTGTCACTCACCAGCCCTCTTGGCTGTTCCTGTTCCTCCTGGAAACTTGCCCTGCATTGTTCTCCCATTGTCCTCCTTGCTCACGTGCCTCCTGGCCAGGACACCATGGATTGTTTTTAGAAGGTACTGTCTGCACCCGAACCCAGGCCCAAGGTCACCCCCCCAGACTGGGGAGCTCCCTCAAAGGCCATGACAGCCTAAAACTCCATCTCCAGCTTCCACCCAAACCATCAGAATACTCCAGGCAGCTCCACCTTACCTCCCCTCATATTTTCTAAAAGGTTCCAGTACATTCTAAAAATAGGGGGAGCTCTCAATGATGTTGCCTGTGAGTCATCCAGCTCTCCCTGGATCTCTGCCCAACCCAGAAAAAACACAGAGAGGCTTGGCTGCCAGCCAAGCCTGCACGAATTTACCTACTCTAAGTAAAAAAACCTATCTACAATCCTAGCACACTAGAGGGTGCTACACTCACCCCCCCCCCCTAACATCCAACCAGTCCCTTGGCTGCTTAGCTGGGGGAATTTGGAAAAATGGCTCCTGAAAGAGTCAGAGTCAAAGTCAGGACTTAGGCCTCACCCAAAATTTATCAGTGGGAAATGTTCATCCAGCTGGCACAGATAAGGGTGGCAGACTGGCCTATTCCTGAAATCGAACAGAGAAGCAGACACAGTCAGCAATCTTCCCAGCAGTCCATGTAACAATTTCCATAGGCTTAGGGATGTGCAAATACTCTCACACCAGGTCATCCTCCCACTCTCCCCGGGAGTCCTCTATGATTTTCATGATGTTAGGAGGGACATAGGGTAGTCCAGACCCCATTCCAGAGCTGTTCTGCATTGAATTTCCCACTGAAACCTGAAAAACCTGGGCAGTTCTCTTGGCTTTTCTTTTCCTGGCAGGACACAAGCATTATGGCAGGGCTGGCCCTACCAAGTGCTCTGCTGGGTCCATGGGACCCAGGTGGAAGTTTGAGAGGGGCGGCAAATTGAGGGGGGGGCAACTGAAGATGCATCCAGGGAATACCTACATCATCACAATCCTCAGCCATCCATTCTCGCCACTGACATCCTCACTATCCGCTCCACTCAGCAGTATGAGAAGATGCCGATCCAATCCTTCTCAGGTGCAGGAACTGTTCAATTTCTACCCAATAGTGAACAGAGAAATTCAACAAAATGGCAGCAGGAGACACTCGGCCGTGTCGATCGCCGGACCTCAGGCAGCACAATGTCTTGGGCCAGTCCTGGTTGGGGGACTTCCTGACCCATTGCCTGAACTCAGCTGCTCTGGTCTAGGTGGTGGAGGGTCTGTTATAGAAGAGTTTTCTTGCACTGACAGGGTTCCTGCTGCTCCTCCAGTTCCCACAGCAAGATCTGGTACATCTAAAACCTTGGTCTGGATCTCTTCCTGGACCAGGGAGCCTCTTATCTCCCATCCCTCCTCAGAGCTACTTTGTGATGACCAATCCGCTATCTTATCCAGGGAACCGGACTCTGCTGGCAGTCTGGGGGAATCACAAGCTATGGCCCTGTCTCTGCTCTCCCCTTCTGGATCACCTGAGGCCACATCTCACTCCTGTACTGGCTCTTTCCAGGTGGGGTCAGCAGAGCACATAGAAGCAGCCGGCATTTCAGGGACATTATCTGGTTCCTGTTGGGAAGTACTTACAGTAACCAGGTCCTTGGCCAGGCTGCAGGCCACGGCAGATCTCTCTTCCCCCATGTCTCTGGTCTTCGCAGGGGAGTCACCAGGCTCAGATTCGACCCCGCCTTGCTCGGGAGATCCAAGGCCCGCTCCGGCCTTCCGGGACTTCCACAACTGCAGTTTACATGGTCCTGATTGCAGGTCCACAATGGCCCCTGCTGGCTGGCTGGGTACAGGCAGCTCCACCTTCACTCCCCTCCCCTTTTCTAGAAGGTTCCAGTACATTCTAGAAATAGGGAGGATGTCTCAGTTTGACTGCCTGTGAGTCATCTAGCTCTCCCTGGATCTCTGCCCAACCCAGGAAAAACACAGACAGGCTTGGCTGCCAGCCAAGCCTGCACAAATTTGCCTACTCTAAGTAAAAAAAAACTCCTATACTTCTAGCACACTAGAGGGTGCTACACTTACATGTTTGGAGATCGTTTCTACTACTGGCCCTTTCTACTACTGGCTTTTTCTCATTCCCAAATGGACATTGCGCTATATTAGGAACAGTTTTGCTTGCGCCACTGTCTACATGTTTTGATGATTTCCCTGCCTAGCTACCCTAATTTTTTTATGAAATTCACACAATCACTCTCAGTGACTTCAACATCCCTGGTAATATTAACACTCCTGCAACTTCTCATCCTAACCTCCCCTTTTAAAACAATGGACACATGCTTCTACTCACTCGACTTCAACTCCCTTGACCATATAGTCTCCTACCTGTGCACTCCTTGCAACCTCTCCAACAATCCTTTTCCCCTCTCTGATCACTACCCTCTTAGCTTTACTCTATATCTGTTGACATCCTCTTTTCCCTCCAACTGCCTAACAGTTACCCCTAAAAATCTTAACCCTTTTGTTCTTTTTGATGCAACAGAATGTCTCTATGATAAAATCTCACCCCAAACCTACCCCAATCTAGTGACTTTTGTCTACAACATCCTCCATGGACACCCTGGCCTCCCTCACTACACATAAAATTACCGACCGACCGCTACAACCTTGGGAAACAGGGGGCAACAGAAATCTAAAAAAAAAGACACTCTTGAATGTCTGTGATATAAAACTAAGTCCCACCAAGACTTCAACCAATCCAAATCTGCCCTATAATAATACAATTCCTGCCTCCACACTGCCAAATACACCTATTTTATCACTCACATTAACACCCTCTCAAGCAGTCCCCATCAACTCTTTTCTCCCTTTATCCTTCACTGCCTCCACCCACTAGCTGACTCGATGTCCAGGAGATTGCAAGTCACATAAAAATAAGATTAAACACAATATGTGAAGAGATTTCCACTGTACACATATCTCCTTCACGTAACATTTCACGTCCTCCTGCACACTCAATACTTTGCTTGTTTAAACCAGCTACTATAGAGGAAGTCACTTTTTCTAATGCCCACCTAGCCACCTACCCTCTGGACCCCGTTCCCTTGAAATTATTAAGTCACCTTCCTGTTGTATCCTACACTCTTTAATGCTCATCTTCAATCTCTTCCTTGTCTCCCTCTTTATTGATGTCTTCCCCAACCTACAGAAACATGCACTGGTCACCCAAGTACTTACAATGACCTCACTAGTCCTCACCAATCTTAATAACCTAAGACTCATCTCCTTGCTCCCTTTCCCCTCCAAACTCCTTGAACGCCTAGTCTACAACCGCCTGAGCTGCCACCTCATTCAGAATAACTTTCTTGATCCCCTTCAGTCTGAATTTCACCAGCAACACTCCACAGCATCTGCTCTCTTAAAACTCACAAATGATCTACTAAAAGTTAAACCAATCATCATTATTCTGTACTTTTACTCTTGGACATGTCTGCGGCCTGTGATAATCCTTTGATAATCCCTTCTCAAAAAACTCTATTCCCTTGGTCTTTATGACTGTACTCTTCATTGGTTCTCATCTTACTTATCTCACTGCACCTTCAGTGTCACCTATAACTCTACCTCCTCCACTCCCATTCCTTTTTTTCATTGGAGTCCAATGTTCTGACCACTCTTATTGTTGATCTACACCTTCTCCCAGGATCTTTTGATAGTCTTCCACAACTTCCAATACTATTTCTATGCTGACAACACCCAAATCTACTACTCAAATTTATGACATCAGTCTCATCATTATCACTAATGTACTAATGAACATATTAATATGTATTTCACACCATTTTTCAAACTCAATCTATCCAAAACTGAGCTCATAAATTTTCCTCCCCCACATGCCCCATCCCTGACTTCTCTGCTGAGATTGATGGCACAACTATGCGTCCACCCCCTCACGCCAGGGTACTAGATGTAACCCTGAAATATGAACTCTCCTTTCAGCCCTACATTCAATTACTGTTCAAATCATGCAATCTCAACCTCTGCAACATCTCCAAAATATGCCCCCTATAATTAATGACACCACAAAGCTTCTAATTCACACCTTAGTCATCTCTCACCTCTCCCAACTACTGCAACTCCCTCCTCATTGGCTTATCTTTACATAGGCTATCTCCCCTTCAGTCCATCATGATTGCTGCTGCTTTACCAATCGCTCATTATCTTCTATCACTTTCTGCCGATCCCTCCGTTGGCTTCCACTCACCCAACAAATACAATTTAAAATACTAAAAACAACTTATAAAGCCATCCACAACTGTCAGTCACCGGCTCTTTGCTCTGCCCTCCCATGCTCACTGGAACGCTGGGCTGTGGAGGGGCGGGAGTGGCCGACTCAGGCTCTCAGCAGCTCCTGGGTGGATCCCAACCATATGGTCGCAATCTTTCCCGAGCCTGGATTGGCTCGGGAAAGAAGTGGAATGGGTCACAGAAGTGGAGAACGAACTGCACTCCTGTGACCCACAGAGAAGTACAGCCAAACGAGCTTTGGCTGTACTTCTCCTTTAATTCGATACTTGAAAACACATTTCTTTTGAGAAGCCTATCATGCTTCTTACTAATAAATTGTCTTTTTACTTTTGCCATCAGCTTATCCCCCACAGTTATTACCTTTTGTATCACTTGTTCCCCCTCTTATGCCCTGTACACACGGTAAGATTTTCCGACGGAAAATGTGCGATCGGAGCATGTTGTCCGAAATTCCGACCGTGTGTGGGCTCCATCAGACTTTTTCCATGGGATTTTCTGACACACAAAGTTTGAGAGCAGGCTATAAAAGTTTCCAACGACAAAATCCAATCGCGTCAATTCCGACCGTGTGTGGACAATTCCGACGCACAAAGTGCCACGCATGCTCAGAAGAAATTCTGAGACGGAACAGCTTGGTCCTGGTAAAATTAGCGTTCGGAATGGATATAGCACTTTCGTCAGGCTGCAATGTTTAAAATTGTTTAATGCAGCGCACTCTCTTCTTCATACTGCTAGAAGAATCAAGTAGTTTTGCTGCTGATATTCACACAGACTTCTCACAAACTTCTTTCTTTATAATTTATCGTGATTTCATCAATATATTTTGATTTGTCACATCTGACAAAAATTGTTTTTGTTTTGTATTTTTTTTCAAGCCTGATCATGTTTTTATTTATTTATTTTTTTATTTTACTCCAGAATATTTTTGGTTGTTTTTTGTGTGTCAAGTTACCACAACACCATTATTATCTTGTATTATTTAATCTCAAGGAGATTGTTTGGTATTGGTGTCTCTTGTTAATTTCACATTGTATGTTTGAAATGTACCTGCCTCCTCACAAATGGTCCTTTTTGAAGGAAAACACACATAGGCGAGTATAATTGAAACAAAAAATCCTTTATTAAGGGCTCATAACCAAACAAAGAGGGAGGCAACGCTGGAGAAACATCAGAAATTGGCGAAGCCTTTGGCCCCCAGGGCAGACATCAATTATTTTACAACAAAATTGGTGGCCTGAGGAGTCCATATCTAAGGGAGTTCAATCTGGTCCAGAAGTCCCAGAGATCATGAAAGCAGCGGATGACATCTGTGTCCCCAGGCTGTGATCATACAAGAGCCTGCATCTTTTGCCAGACCAGACTGAACCCAGGTCAACACTCTCTGGTCTTCCTTACATGCTTCCTTCCTGGCTGTGGCTCTGGTGTTGGAGGTGTGGCAGGAGGAGGAGTAGGACCTGAAGGAGGAGGAGGACCTGGAGGAGGAGGACCATGGGTGAGCTGACAAATGTGGGTTTCACATGTGAGTTGGCCCCTCAACCCCTTATTTAGAGCTTCCGAAATTACAAACTCGCATAAGAGGCGTTGGCCCCCCTCCATCTGCATCATTTTGCAGGCAGTTAGCTCTGCAAAATCATCTTCCACACTGTGGGGTGTTCTGAGGGCCTCAGTAGCCTTCCAAACTAGGCCTATTGCAGCCTCCTCCAGGTTACTCCTCTTCCTGCCACTTTTTCTTTGAAGGCGGAGGGGAGGGACCTGGGTATCAGGCAGCCTGCTTGGCCCGGCCACATCCTGGCTGAGACTTTCCTGTGTATGAAAAAGGGACATGGTTTTAGTTTTTGGTTCATCAATCACAATCATAAATTAGTACTCCAAACTAACATCTATTTAACATCATTGATTGGACAACCATAAATATTTTAAAGAATGCTGTACCTGACTCAGGCTGGGCTCCTCTACATTTTGCTGCCTGGAAGGCCCAGGTTGGACGTCAGGAGCCTCAGCTGAGGGGGGAAGGAAGCGTGGAAGGAAGACTGGAGAGTGCTGGCCTGGGTTCAGTCTGACCTGACAGAAAATGCAGTTTGTCATAGTACCACAGCCTGGGGACATAAATGTCATCTGCAGATCCTGATCTCTGGGAATCCTGGACCTTCTTGCACTCCCTTAGATAAGTGCTCCTCATGCCACCAATTAGGATCTTCAAATAGGTGATGTCTGCCGTGTGGATCACCGTCTTCACAAATTCCAGCAATTGATCCAGCGCTGCCTTCCTCTTTGTTTGGTTCTTATAATCAGAGTGGTTTACCTGCCACAGACAAGGCAGCTCCCTGAACATATCTATGAAGATTGGCATAAAGTCCTGATCATTGACTAGATCCATTTTCACTGCAAGACACAACACCAGACAAAGCCTAATGTCAGCCTAAAATCTTATAAACTTGTCTAAATACAGGCCTCAATCTAGAAGCAGTATAGGCCCAAATTTAAATCTTACCTTCGTTATCACAATCTGCGCCTCCGATACTCCTTCCTCCGCTCACAGATTGTACGTACTACGCACGCGTGTTATGCTTTATATACACCGCGCATGCGTGAAACTCTGCCCGCCCCTGACATTCTTTCTAGTCTATTCCCCACCCCTTCTCGTTCGGCACAGTGGGGGAAGAGCACATGGTGGAGACAGAGCAGGTGCGTGCTAATTACAGCAACGAGGAGGAGGAGGAAAGCCCGGAGCCAGAAACGTCCGGATCCAGGGAAGAGACGATTTAAGGCCTCAAATATGTCCTTTGGGGAGATGTTGGAGATGGTCGACATAATGAAGAGGGCCGACTATGACGGGAAGTATGGACCTTACCCCAACCCCAATGTCAGAAAGGCCAAGATCATGGCGAAAGTGGTCAAAAGTCTGCAGAAGAATTTCGGGGTATGACGATCCAAGGATCAGCTCAGGAAGCGGTGGTCGAGCACGAGCAGTACAGAAGGATCAGGAGAGTGCTGCAAAAAAGTAAGTAGTTGTGCTGTGTTCCTATTCTTTATTTTTCTAACGTTCGTGCTGCTCCATGTGCTTTTCTTTACTGTTGTACAGTTTAAAATGGCAACTTTCATGTTCATGGGCACATTGTTCGTTTGTATGAAACATTGCTCGTTCGGCATAGAAAACACCATTGTTTTGGCCATATGCATTTGAATACATTTTTGCTAGCCTACTTCTCCTAAAATAATTTTGGAGTCTAGATGGGTTAGTAACTAGAATGTAATGCAAATTAGATTCTGTGTAAGGAGAGGACACTCAGCAGCAATGTTTCATATTCTTATTTCTGCCATTAAATATCTGTGTGCTAAGTATACCTATTTTTTTTTACATAGGGGAGAAAAGACTCGGAGGACACCACTCATCAGACGAGACAACAGACCCCCCACCTCATGAAGAAGGTGAAATCCCCCAAAGCCAACAGGAGGAGGAGGAAGGAGACGTGGTGGAAATAGTCACCACAACAGGTGAGTGTCTGCGACCACAGGCTCAGGTAAGAGATGGATGCCGGGATATTTATAATACATGGTGTGTTTTTGTTTTTATATTTTTAGGTGATTGTGATGTTGTGGATCCAGGTCATTTCACCAGTGAAAGTGCACAGATCCTGATCGGGGAGATCATGGGGTGTAATAGGGACTTGGAAAACATCCAGAAAATCATCAATGATGTTAAAAACAAAATGAAGAACATCATTGATGTTTTAGGGAGAGTTTAAAACACCTCCAAATCCCTGAATTTTCTGTGGTATTTGTAATGGAAGATTTTTTTTTATTTTTTGCCATTTTATAGAAAAGCCAAATTTTGAAGATGCACACAGTGTGTCAACATGTGCTATCTGCCATCACGGGAGATCAATGTAGGCGTTTTGGGGGTGCAACCCCTTCCTCAACAATAAAGTAGCTGAGAGGAAGGGGTTGCACCCACAAAACACGTCCCTTGATCCCCCGTGATGGCTGCTAGCACATGTTGATAATCGGCAATTTGTGTGCATCTTCAAAATTTGGCTTTTCCAGGGGTGACTTCACCACATTTGAACGCAATATTAAACACAGTTTATAAATACTCATGTCTGATATTGCCTTCCATTTCTACAAAAGTTGAACTTTGTAAATTCCAGATTTGTGTATTTCTTGTTTGTTTGAAACATGCCTGTTTTACCTTAAATGGACATTTCTACTTTTATTAATGTGACCCAAAAAATTGTTATACAACAAACATGTTGGTTTGTTTTAAAAACCTTTTATAAATGCACATGTGATTGTGCTGGTATTAAAAAGTATTGGCAAAGTAATCAAGGTATCTAAGACGGACCTCACAGGCACTCAGGGGGGCAGCCTCAAGCGCCGTCAGGGTTGGTTCATTTACTCAGGCCCAACTGAGGCAGCATAGTCTGCAGAATTTCACCTTAAAAAGTTGTGGAGAACACAGCACGCCAGGATGATATGATTCAGTTTATACTCCGCCATGTGTATGGGTGTAAGAAATAGGTGGAACCAGCTGGCCATGATTCCAAACGTGTTCTCCACCACTCTTCTGGCTCTAGCCAGCCGGTAATTAAAAACCCTCTGGTCCGGGGTGAGGGTCCTCATAGCCGCATAAGATGGTCCCCCAGTGCAAACGCTTCATCTGCAATGAAGACGAATGGGAGTCCTTCCACATTGTTTTCTGGAGGTGGTAAGTCCAAGCTGCCATTCTGGAGATGCCTGTAGAACTCCGTCTGGGTGATGACTCCACCATCTGACATCCAGCCATTCTTCCCCATGTCCACATACAGGAACTCCTAAGTAGCCGACACCACTGCCAACATCACAATACTATTGTACCCCTTGTAGTTGTAATAGTATGACCCCGAGTTGGGTGGTGGGACGATGTGGACGTGTTTCCCATCAATTGCCCCTCCGCAGTTAGGAAAGTCCCACCGCTGGGCAAAGTGGGAGGCCACAGTCTGCCATTCCTGTGGCGTGGAAGGAAATTGTGGAGTCAAACAAAAAAAAGAAATTAATCATTTTGCACATAAACATGGAAAGCAGATTAGGCACAAACATTCTTGGCCAACATCAGTATAACATTTATTTTAGGGAGTATTTAAAGACCAAGCTATAAGGTCCGCCTATCAGATCCCCCCCCTCTCATGGGCCAGTTGTAAATTTTATGGGGGGGTGTTTTGGACAGATAACCCTCTCCACTTCATTGAGAGATGAATGCCTAAATAATGTGGATTACTTTGGCCAGCCCCTCCTTACTTTACACTATTGGCAGCCCACTGGACAGGTAAGAAGTGTCATAATACAAAGAGAAAAATACACACTGTACACATTTTCGCACATTTTTACATTCTGCTATTACCTATCAAGATAATAATAGGATACAAAAACTTCAAACAGTACCATTTGAAAGTATTCAGGCAGGCCCTTGCACTACCTGCTTTGGGGAATTCAGCCATAAATCTGACCACTAAAGAGGTGGGTATAGTGTGTATGGGTTTGGCAAAGTCAGCAGATAGAGGATTGTTATCAGCTGAGTTAGCAATTGGGGGGAGGGAGGGTTCCAAATGATTTGGGGACACACAAAAAAAGCCTCTGGCACTCTGCCTGAATTTCAAACAAACACACATCACAATTTTCTACATTTTAGGGGGTTTTTAGGATAAAGCACTACTATGGAGCTGACAAAATACATTGTTAATTGAGTAGACAAGGTGGATATAGGGCCAGGAGAGCATGCTGGGGAGGTAAGGGAAGGCAAATATGTATGAAGGACAATTTGATATTAAAGGATAAAAATCTTACCTTAATATACTCCTTCTGCAGGACCTGGATGATGGCAGAACAGGTCTCTAGGATAATGATCCCCAGGGCCTGGGGGGAGATGCCTGTCGAGAACTTGAGGTCCTGCAGGCTTCTCCCTGTGGCCAAGTACCGCAGGGTGGCTCCGGAGTGATGGCTTGCCTCAAGCAGGTCTGCGCGCTTGGTTCTGAACTGCCCTTTTCTAGTCTCTTCGTATGTGGTGTACGTGACACCGTTCTTGGCGATTGGAAATTCCGACAACTTTGTGCGACCATGTGTATGCAAAACAAGTTTGAGCCAACATCCGTCAGAAAAAATTCATGGATTTTGTTGTTGGAATGTCCGATCAATGTCCGATTGTGTGTACAGGGCATTAGACTGTAGCTCTAACAAGCAGGGTCTTTGGATTCCATTTGTATTGCATCATATTTTAACTGTACTGTCTCTCTTTATTTTGTAAAGTTCTGTGCAAACTGTTGACACTATATAAATCCTGTATAATAATAATAATTAATAATATGTCCAAATCAGATATGTTTTTTGTGATATTATTGTGTTTATATGTTGTTTCATAATTAGTTTTTTGTATTTATCCCGAATACTGGTGAAACTACCAAAAGTCCTTTGAGCTGTATTCAGTTCAATCAAAGGTCTTTCTGTCATCCTGTTCAAGTGAGTTGGACTAGGCTAGAATATTCTATAGCCAATCAAAACTGTAAAGTAATCAGAGCATCTCAGCATCCTATTTTGTGCACAAATGTATGCCAACATTTTGCCAATCTGAAGGTACATAGTTTTTAGTTAACTTAAGAGACTGGTATAATTGTGATTACATAAAGTTTAAAGGTCTGACTGCACCCATAAATGATAGTCTTAGTTTAGAGGCTAATGGTAAGTTCAATAACATCCTAGCTTTCTTTATCTTTCGAGAACTCCATTAGAAAAATACTCCTGCCTGCTAATCAGGACATGGTCATTTACTGTGCCTAGTACTAATATGTAATTTCTAGATGGAAACACAAGCATGTAGTATACATACATGACTTGGAAATCCTGAGTCAAATCAGTGTTATGGTCTTGTGGGAGTGGATAAACTGGAGATAACACCACTGGAGTTTCCAAGACTTTTGAAAGTTCTTCAGCTGCCATTGAGTGGGTCAGGGCTACTGGTGTGGCTACTGGTGTGTCCCAGCCCTTCTAACATGGATGGGGCTACCTCCAGGATATAACTAAACTCAGTTTATTCATTGCTGTATACATTATTTCCCAATTTGGCAACTCATTTAAACTGGAGTAATGGACCACATTTTGTAGAGGATACTTGTTTCCGCAGTGTAACTTTGCATATAATTGCAAATATATGTAACAAAAACCCTTGCTTTTAATTCACATAAACAGTTTCACTGTTTTTTGCTGGAGATTTGTTTGGATTATATTTTCAGTTTTTAGTGGAGTCACATTTTAGTAAAAATTAATAATTACGGTAGTTACAGAACATCCAAAGCAGATGATGAATATCACTGACCATATACAAAATAATAAGGTACTGAAGATGCAACATTACAGAATACTTAAAGTGGTTGTAATCATTTACACAAACCTAGTAATGTGACAAGTCTCAGGTGATACAGAGAGATAAAACACATCCTCCTAAATAAGTTGTACCTGTTTATGTGCTGCCATTTCTTCAGTAGATCATTCTAATAAAACGCAGATCACAGGATTTTTCTCAGCTCTATTAACAGGGGGTGGGGATTTGACATCACCCACACTGCAGAGCTATCCATGCTCCATGCATGGCTCATACATGTCTCATCCATCCACCCATGCTCCATCCATGGCTCATCCATGCTCCATCCATGGCTCATCCATCCATCCATGCTCAATCCATGGCTCATACATGTCTCATCCATCCATCCATGCTCCGTTCATGGCTCATCCATGCTCCATCCATGCTCCATCCATGGCTCATCCATGCTCCATCCATGTCTCATCCATTTATCCATGGCTCATCCATGCTCCATCCATGGCTCATCCATGCTCCATCCATGCTCCATCCATGGCTCATTCATCCACATTCATGGTTCATCCATCCCCATCCATGGCTCATCCATCCCATCCATGGCTCATCCATGCTCACCCATCCCCATCCATGACTCATCCATGCCAAATCAGTGATCATCTGTGCCACTTCAGTGATCATTAATGTCACATCCATGCCACTTCAGGGATCAACCGTGCCACATCCATGCCACATCAGTACTCATCTGTGCCACATCAGTTTTCATCCATGCCACATCAGTGCTCATCCATGCCACATCAGTTCTCATCTGAGCCACATCAGTTCTCATCCATGCCACAACCATGCCACATCAGTGCTCATCTGTGCCACAACCATGCCACATTAGTACTCATCCATGCCACATCCATGCCACATCAGTGCTCATTCATGCCACGTCAGTGTTCATCCATGCCAAATCCATGCCACATCAGTTCTCATCCGTGCCACATCCATGCCACATTCGTATAACATCAGTGCTCATCCATTCCACATCAGTGCTCATCTGTGCCACACCCATGCCACATTAGTGCTCATCCATGCCATATCAGTACTCATCCGTGCCACATCCATGCCACATCAGTGCTCATCCGTGCCACATCAGTGCTCATCTGTGCCACATCCATGCCACATCAGTACTCATCCATGCCACATCAGTTCTCATCCATGCTACATCCATGCCACATTTGTATAACATCAGTGCTCATCCATTCCACATCAGTGCTCATACGTGCCACATCCATTCCACATTACTGCTCATCCATGCCACATCAGTACTCATCCGTGCCACACCCATGCCACATCAGTGCTCATACATGCCACATCTGTCAGGGACATGGCCGTCCTAGTACTGGCAATGTTGCCCAGACCCTCCATGGACACCCACGGAGGATCCTGAGATGTGCACGAGCGTGCGCCGCACATCAGCATGCATTGGTGCACGCTGGCATGCATCGGCACACACGCACGCTCAATACGGCACGCATTGGCGTGCATCGGTGCACACGCACAAGCAATACGGCACATGCGCAATGGTGCGCAAGTGGCGTGACTGACGCTGGTGCCAGTGGCCCTATTTAAACCAGCCTGTAACCACAGGACATTGCTGGATTATCCTCTCAGCTTCCTTGTGTACCTGACTTTGCTTCCTCATCTGTGAATACCCGTTGTGATCCGGCTTGCCTTGACCTTGCTTCCTGATCTCCTGGTGTGACCCTTGGCATGCTTCTGGACTCCACTTCTGCATCCTGATCTCCCGGCTTGACCTTTGGCTTGTACCTGGACCCTGCCTGTGCATGACCTCTGCTCGCCCCTGTACTCTCTCTGGACTGATTTACCCGTGTATGACCCCTGGCCTGTCTCCTGGTTTCTACTTTTATCTGGACACTGCAAGTTCTGCTTTGCCAGAATTAACCATCCCTCCGTGGCTGAGCTCCTTGGACTGCAAACAAGCACCTGGCCAACCATGCTTCTTTGGGCACCGCGCTTCCTGTTCCCAAATCCAGGAACGCGCTGCACTTAGCCGCAAGGGGAGTCCTCTTAGCATCTCGATCTCCATACCCGCATCTGACAGTATAATCTAGCCATGTCAGAGATTGACAGAGGCGCTTCTCCTATAGAGGCCATGTGCCTACAGGTCTCCGCACTTACCCAAGCAGTGCAGAAGCTGCAAGGCACCTACGTTCAATTAGAGGGTCGTCCGCAACACTTATCTTCGGATCCTGTGTCTCCTGATCCAAGCTCCATCCCCACCTGTACCTCGTCTGATGTGCTGCCTCAGGAATCTCCTCTCACAGTGTTGGGTTCATCTCCTGAACTATGTGTGCTGATTCCTGAATGCTTCTTGGGGGACCGAAGAAAGTTTAGGGCCTTTAAAAATTCCTGCCTGCTATACCTGGCCCTGCAACTAAGGACTTTTTCTCTTGAGAATATTAAAGTTGGTTTCATTATATCCTTACTGTTGGCCAACCCTCAGGCTTGGGCCCATGGACTATTAGAGCAGAAAAGCCCATTACCGAATCCGTTGATTCTTTCTTCAGGGCTATGGCCCAGTTATACGACGACCCCCAACATACAGCTATGGCTGAAAATGCTCTGCACACCCTACAGCAGGGACAGCGTCCCGCAGAGGATTACACAGTGGACTTCTGTACCTGGGCTACAGACACTTGCTGGAACCAAGCTGCTCTCCGATACCAATACCATTTGGGTTTGTCTGAATTCCTCAAGGATGAGCTGGCCAGGGTTGCAATCCCAGATACCCTAGAGGGCCTTATCCAGCTAACAATACAACTGGATAGGCGCCTACATGAACGTCGCACTGAAAGATCCCAGAATCTTCATTCAACCCAGGAACAGCCTGAAACTCCCTTTTTCCTGGCTTCCGGTCCTCCCAGTTTCTGTGAACCCAAAGCCAGGCCCAAACGGATTAGTATGTTCTGTCCTGCTCTGTCACCTGAAGAAAGAGTCTACCGCTGACAGGCGAACTGCTGCTTTGACTGTGGAGACAGAGGCCATTTCTTGCAAGATTGCCACCTCAGGCCAAAGAGACCATCCTACCGGCCTCCTGCCCACTGTCAAGTATCAGGACTTACCTCATCTCACCCCGTTCTCCCTATCTCCTTATCAGTGGCTAAAGAAGAGATCCGGCTTTCAGCCATCATCGACTCTGGGGCCTGTAGCTGCTTCTTAGACCTAACCCTGGCCAAGAGACTTGGAATTCCCCTTATTACTAAGAAGCAACAGTTAACAGTTCATTTGGCTGATGGATCTCTACCCAGTTCTGGACTGATTACCCACGAAACCCTGCCAATTTTCATGACAACCAAGTCCGACCATAAGGAACTGATACGCTTTGATGTGTTGTGCTCTCCCCTGTTTCCAGTCATTTTGGGTGTCCCATGGCTTCAAGCACACAAACCCCGCATTGACTGGCTCAAGAATGAAGTTCAGTTTTCATGTGCCTATTGTCATCAGCACTGCTTTGTCCCTAGTCCCATGGACTTCACCAGCTGCCTATCCATACAACCATTTTCTTGTGCCAATCCTCATGTACCCCTTGCCTATCAAGAATTCCTGGACATGTTTGATAAGAAGGGGGCGGACTCCCTTCCACCACACCATCCCTACGACTGCCCTATTGAGTTGCTTCCAGGCTCTGAAATTCCCTTTGGCCGAATCTTTACTTTATCAGAGACTGAACTTGAAACGTTACGATCCTATATCGATGAGAACCTGGAAAAAGGATTTATTTGTCCCTCTTCATTCCCTGCCGGTGCCGGCATCTTTTTCATCGGGAAAAAGAATAAGACACTAAGACCTTGCATAGACTATCGAGAGTTGAATAAGATTACCATCAAAAATCGCTACCCCCCCCATCCCGGAACTCTTCCAAAGTTTCCATTCTGCCCAAGTCTTTTCCAAACTGGATTTATGAGGTGCTTACAATCTGGTGTGCATCCGTGAGGGGAATGAGTGGAAAACAGGATTCTGAACTCGTTTCGGACATTTTGAGTACCTGGTAATGCCATTCAGACTCTGCAATGCTCCAGCCATGTTCCAGCACTTCGTGAACGATATTTTTCGAGACCATCTTGACAACTTCCTCATTGTATATCTGGATGACATCCTTGTTTTCTCAGCCACCCTGGAGATCCATCGAGTGCACATGAAAAAGGTACTAACTATTCTAAGAACGCATGGACTGTACGTGAAAGCTGAAAAACTTTGACAAAGAAACTATCCACTTCTTGGGTCTAGTCATTTCTACTAAAGGAGTGGCCATGGATCCCCAAAAAGTAAAAGCGATCTTGGATTGGCCTACCCCCTCAGACAAAAAGGGCATCCAAAGATTTATCGGTTTTTCAAACTTCTATAGAAGGTTTATTAAGAACTTTTCAGCCCTAATATCTCCTATAACTAACCCGTTTGCATTCCAGGTTCCAGTGGACCCCAAAGGCTCAAGCAGCCTTTGACAGACTTAAGGCAGTATTTGTCTCAGCACCAGTCCTGCAGCATCCTGATCCCACATTACCCTATGTACTAGCATGCATTAGTACTCTCTCTGGACTGATTTACCCGTGTATGACCCCTGGCCTGTCTCCTGGTTTATACTTTTACCTGGACACTGCAAGTTCTGCTTTGCCAGCATTAACCATCCCTCCGTGGCTGAGCTCCTTGGACTGCAAACAAGCACCTGGCCAACCGTGCTTCTTTGGGCACCACGCTTCCTGTTCCCAAATCCAGGAATGCACTGCACTTAGCCGCAAGGGGAGCCCTCTTAGCATCTTGATCTCCATACCCGCATCTGACAACATCAGTGCTCATCTATGCCACAAAAGTGCTCATCCATGCCACATCCATGCCACATCAGTTCTCTTCCATGCCACAACCATGCCACATCAGTGCTCATCCATGCCACATCCATGCCACTACAGTGTCCATCAGTGCCACATCAGTGCCTCACAAAATTGTACAGGCATACCCCACTTAAGTACACAATGGGGTTTATTGGGGTTTAAAGTGCAAAATCAGGCTTACTTCTGCATAGTAACCAATGAGCTTCTAACATCGGCTTGTTCAATTAAGCTTTGGTAATAAAAACTGAAAGCTCATTGGTTTCTATGCAGCAGTGAGCCTGATTTTGCACTTTCCAGCCTTAGTAAATAAACCCCATTTTGTAATTAAAAGTGGGGTATGTCTGTAATAGGTAGTCAAATTAGATTTGAAATGTATGTCCCTAGAACACCTGACGGTGCTACCTGCATGTTGAGCCTCTCTATGTGGCCAGGCTGTGTAAAAGTCTCACACATGTGGTATCGCCATACTCAGGAGGAGTATCAGAATGGATTTTGGGTTGCCATTTTTGCTATGTGTTAGAAATATCTTATAAATGGACAACTTTGTGTAAAAAGTTTTCATTTTCTTTCCACATTTTCCAAAAACTTGTGGAAATTACATGTTCAAAAGACTCATTAAGCCTCATAGAATATACGTCGGGGTGTTTACTCTTTCAAAATGAGGTCATTTTTTGTACGTTTCCATTGTCCCGGCCTCCAGGGCCTTCAAAAGTGTAATGCCCTGTACACACGGTCGGATTCTCCGACGGAAAATGTGTGATAGGACCTTGTTGTCGGAAATTCCGACTATGTGTGGGCTTTTGGACAGGATCCGATTGGACAGGATCCAATTAATCTACAAGCATGTATTTGGAGTGGTGGAGGAAACTGGAGTACCCGATGGAAACCCACGAAGGCACAGGGAGAACATGCAAACTCCAGGCAGGTAGTGTTGTGGTTGGAAATCTTCATTTATCTATCTGAACTCACTTCAGTTCTTTGTGATCATGTGTGAATAAAGCAAGGAAGAATATTTTACTTTCAAGTTCATATACTTTAAACATATTTCTATTCTACAATTCCTGTAAGGTAATACAAATTTGTTGCACAGTTGCAACACATAGCTATTACTTACACACATTAATTGCACATGTTTCCTTAATGCGTAAAAGCAAGGAAAGGCACTGGCTGAATCTAATTAACTATGGAATTTGTGAAAAGTAGATTAAAGGTTAAGTTGGCAACCCTGTAGGAAAAATAACAAAAAAGTATCAAGGTCACACATAATTAAAATTTGACCTTGTTTGCATAACCTAATTGCTCTTTGCTCTGCTAGATTTCATAAAGCCATTAGTAACTAAAATTCGTCTTCCTCTATGTCATATTTCAGCTTTAGTAAATACTGGAAAAGAGAAACCATCGTAGCAGCTTCTTTTGACTTTTTGGGATTGCAATAAATCTTTGCGCTTGTTTTTATAAATCTCCAGGTCTTCCAAGGCCATTGCAATGACTGTTGGATTTATTTTTATTTATTTTATGTTCAGGGAGATGAGAATAGAATCATGACTGCTTACCTTCTATTATTATTATTATTATTATAATACAGGATTTATATAGCACCAACAGTTTACGTAGCGCTTTACAACTTGAGGGTACACAGCACAAATTCAATACACTTTAATATAGTAGGAATCAGGGGGCCCTGCTCCTTAGAGCTTACAATCTAAGAGGGAAGTTCTAGAGATACAAGAGGTAATAACTGTGGGTGATGTGCTGATTGAGAAGATAAATGTACAGTTGTTAGGTGGGGGCCAGATAGGCTTCTCTGAAGAGATGAGTTTTCAGGGATTGTCTGAAGGTGGATAAAGTAGGAGAAAATCGGACAGATTGGGGTAGAGCATTCCCGAGGATGGGAGAGGCTCTGGAGAAGTCCAGAAGGCGAACATGGGATGAGGTGACAAGGGAGTTTGAGAGCAGGAGGTCTTGGGAGGAGCTAAGAGAACGATTAGGTTGGTATTTTGTGACTAGGTTAGAGATGTAGCTGGGGGCCAGATTGTGGATGGCTTTGTAAGTTATAGTTAGTATCTTGAATTTAATTCGGTGACTGAGTGGCAGCCAATGGAGGGATTGGCAGAGGGGTGTAACAGACGCTGAGCGGTTTGTGAGGTGGATGAGCCTGGCAGCAGCGTTCATAATGGACTGAAGTGGGGATAGCCTATTTAGCGGTAAACCAATGAGGAGGGAGTTGCAGTAGTTGAGGCGGGAGATGACCAGGGAGTGGATTAGAAGCTTTGTGGTGACATTGGTTAGACAGGGGCGTATCTTGGAGATGTTGTGGAGATTGAGGCGGCAAATTTTGGACAGTGATAGAATGTGGGGTGGAAAGGTTAGTTCAGAGTCCAGGATTACACCTAGGACCTTGGCATGGGGAGATGGGTTGATAGTTGAGCCGTTGATATTGACAGAGAAATCAGGGGAAGTGGCACCTGAGGGAGAAAATATCATGAGCTCGGTTTTAGATAGGTTGAGTTTGAGGAAGTGATGTGACATCCAGGCCGATATGTCTGCTAATAAGTTGGTAATGCATGAGGAGACAGATGGAGAGAGCTGGGGGGTGGAGAGATAGATTTGGGTGTCATCAGCTTAGAGATGATATTTAAATCCGTGGGAGGCAATCAACTGACCCAAGGAGGTGGTGTAGATTGAGAAAAGGAGAGGTCCAAGAACAGAACCTTGGGGGACCCCAATGGAGAAAGGAAGAGGAGAGGAGGAAGTAGAGTTGTAAGTGACATCGAAGGAGCGGTGGGATAGGTAGGATGAGAACCAGTGAAGAGTACAGTCACGGAGACCAAAGGAGTGGATTTTATTGAGGAGGAGGGGGTGGTCCACTGTGTCAAAGGCAGCAGAGAGATCCAGGAGAAGTAGTACAGAATAGTGTCCACTGGTTTTAGCCGTTAGTAGGTCATTTGAGAGTTTAAGGAGAGCAGTTTCCGTAGAGTGATGAGGGCGAAAACCGGACTGAAGGGGATCAAGAAATTTATTCATGGTCAGATGGTCGCTTAGTCAGTTGTAGACCAGTCTTTCAAGAAGTTTGGAGGAGAAGGTGAGTAAGGAGATGGGACATAAGTTGTTGAGATTGGTGAGGTCCAGTGAGGTCTTTTTAAGTATGAGGGTGACTAGTGCATGTTTTAGAGAGTTTGGGAAGATGCCACAAGAGAGGGAGAGGTTGAAAATGTGAGTTAGAGTGTAGAATCGAGTCAGAGGGTGAGCGTAGCATTTGCGAGGGAGCAGGATCCAGGGGGCAGATGGTTAGATGAGTGTTAGATAAAATTTTAGCAACCTCAGTAATAGTAGCAGGGTTGAATGAGGGAAGTAGTGATTGTATCTGTGGACATGGGGTCTTGCATGGGGGAGGTTTTTACGCATTAGCGATCTCCTCATAAATTGTATCAATCTTAGTTTTGAAGTGATTGGCAATCTCCTGGGCAGTGAGTGAGTTGGTGGGTGGAGGTTGTGGAGGATAGAGTAGAGTGTTGAAGGTAGAGAAGAGCCATATGATCTACAGCCATATGATCTTTTATCGTCCTTTAACATTGTATAAGAGGAGATTTTGTTTGTTATAACAGTAAGACGTGTTGCTTACAATGATGATTTGATAAATGTCACTAGATAATCAGTAGATTAAAAACATATTTAAATGACAACTTTTTCATTTATAAATATATGTGTTAGGAAAAAGGGGTTGGGGGGATTTGGCTTTTTATAATGTGTTTATTTAACAGAGGTTTAAGCAATATGCTGTAATAAAAGTGTCACATACTAGAGAGTTGTTTATTTTTCTTCATCTACTTTAGAAAGCACCAAATCAGATGGGAATGGTTATTGCTCTAACAACATCTGTTGCAAACACTAAAGGAAGTGCAGCAGATGCTATTAATAAAACAGCATCCATATATTTTTGTCTACAGTAAGTTTTAGCATAGTGCCTTTCTAATTATTGTTGAAGGCTGAAATCTGATAAGTTAGCAGTTGTAATCATGCCTTGTGCTGCTCTAGCAGCCACATCTTATTGGATTACATCAGATGCATCTGTTCTCGCAAGGGGGATTCCTATCTGAGCTTCCTTGTCTTTTACAGCTTAGAAGGTTAAAGAGGTTGTAAACCCTTGTGTTTTTTTCACCTTAATGCATCCCACTGACCAGCCCCCAGCCCCCCGTTTTACTCACCTGAGTCCTGTAATTCCCATGTCGGGGACGCACTCTTTCCCTCTCCCCTTTGTCTTGGCTCTTGATTGGATAGATTGATAGCAGCGAAGCCATTGGCTCCCACTGCTGTCAATCAAATCCAATGACGTGGGTTCCAGGGGTGGGGCGGAGTCCAGAATTCTGCATCTATGGACACAAATGCTGGACTTGGGAACATGCCTGCAAGGTAACTCCCAGGAGATAATCACGTAATAAACATTTGTATATATTTATCTTAAAAATGTAGTTTTCTGTAAATGATTGAATTTGTAGACTATTAAGGTCTTCCTCTATATTGTGAACTTACAACGTTTACTATTCACTTATAGAACTTTGTATACAATATCACTGCAAGTCTCCTGAAAAAGCTACAGTTCTGGCGAAACATGTTGCATGGAAACCTTTGTACAATGACCATATGAATTTGTCATGTTGGTTTTAACAATATGTGATTTTAACTTTGAATACATAAAAAAAATATTTTTAGAAATTGTTGTTGTACTTTATTGTTAAGCACCTAAAAAAATCCCATTCTGTATCTTTTCAAAATAATTTTTTCATAAACTTTGGGATTTGGTGCATCTAGAAAAACCTTGTATCTTTAGCGAATGTATTCAAAATTTAAGGCTTGTTGGTCATCAGTGTGGTACATGGAAACCGTGGCTTCTTTGAGACCTCGGAAAATGTATATCCATTCATCCTTAACTAGACATGCAGATACTTTCTGTTTTAGGAAGGCTGTACAGTGTTTCTCACTGATTCCGTGGAGGGCTTTTGGGTTTCTTTGACTTCACATCACCAAATCCTGTTTGATTATATACTTAACTATGAAATGTGAAATGAATTTGTAGAAACCCTATGCCATTATGTTTTTGCATGTAAAATTCAGTGTAAATAGTTGATGTTCTGTTTTTTTTTTTTCTTTTTCTTGCTCTGGGCAATGCAGAGCTAACACGGGTGGCTTACAGGCCATAACCCTGGATATCTGGTTACCTATTGTTTTGTCTTTGCTAGCATTTCTTTAAACCATACTCTTCTGTTCATGGACTGGGATAACCAAATGGCCAGATTTGCTACTGCAGCAGGAAGCTGTTCATTTGGTGGTGGTATTACTACCGCATCATTGGTTACTAGGAAGCAAGAGGCTGCACAGCATCATTGGATGTTAGGATGCAGGTGACCTCCAGTGTCTTAGTGATCAACAATCTCACTGCCTGCTGGCATGTTTACAATTGTAAACAAGCCAGTAGACATCCAAGTTGTTGTCCTTGACTAAATATGGTCAATATATTAAAACAATATTTTTGTTAAAATACACTAAAACCATTATTAGTGGACACAAACACAAAAATACTAACAATTCCTGACAAATCTAAAAGATAAAACTGTATATAGTTATTAAATAAAGCTAGGTGTTCAAATGAGATCTTGAAGCTCATTCACATGGGTGCTGTGGTCTGTACAGTGCAAATTTGTGTTTTTTTGCGTGTGACTGGAGCTGTGTGTAGGAAGCCTATGCCATGCAGCTGTAAAAACACAGCTGCAGGTCCCAATTTGACAGGTGAGTGGATGCAGTTGTACAACCCTGAACACAGACAGTGTGCAATCGGGGCCACTCACCTGCACACCTGTCAAATTAGCCATATAAACAAACCACTCATTCACACTGTATGGGTCAGAGAACCCGTGTGAATTATCCCTTAATTATTTTATCATTATTTACATTTCTTATTATTTTCTGCATTTTTTTTAACCACATGACCTCCAGAAGATTTTACCCCCTTCATGACCAGAGCATTTTTTGCTATTCAGCACTGCGCTATTTTAACTGGCAATTGTGCGGTCATGCAACTCTGTACACAAATGACATTTTTTATATTTTTTTCACACAAATAAAGCTTTTTTTTGGTGGTATTTGATCACCGCTGGGCTTTTTTTGGGATATAAACAAAAAAAGAGAACATTTTGATAAAAAAAGTATTTTTTACTTTCTGCCATAAAACATACCCAATAAAAAATTTAAAAAATCTAATTTCTTCATTAATTTAAGCCAAAATGTATTTTTTTAGGTTTGAAAATGCAATGAACAGGAAATATATAATCCTCCACCCACGTAACTAACTGTGAAAAATTCAAATGATATATAAAAACATTATATTATAAAAGTGCAAATTTACAACATATAAATGGGAGAGCTGCTCGTTATAAGGCTAACCTGAAAGTTATGAATCACAAATAAGTTATTAACGGCGCCCTCACGTCCACAAATAAACAAAAGTGCTTATAGCTCCAGTTAAATCATGTCAAAACATTTATGAATGCAGCGTCCTTTAAAAAATCTCAAATGAGTCCAAAAAACACAGCAGTAATTCCACACTGACAGTGACCATTAGTCTCTCCTCTTCGCCAGCATGCAAGGACACAGCCCACTCACTGGAACTTTTTGACCCCTATTGCAGGCAGTCAAAAACAGCATTGGGTGTCTGATGATCCTGCTTGCATTAATCCACTGTTCTAATTGTCAAAGGAATGTCACAGGACAGACCATCAGTGGCGGCGATCTTGCACCTTTAAATTTTCATACCAGAACTTGCTCAAAAAGGGGAGGTAAAAGAGAAGCCTCTCACAGTGCAGTATTTCAAATTACATTTTTTAAAAACACACTTATAATTAGGGATGAGCTTCGAGTTCGAGTCGAACTCATGTTCGACTCGAACATTGGCTGTTCGCAAGTTCACCGAACAGCGAACAATTTGGGGTGTTCGCGGCAAATTCGAATGCCGCGGAACACCCTTTAAAAGTCTATGGGAGAAATCAAAAGTGCTAATTTTAAAGGCTAATATGCAAGTTATTGTCATAAAAAGTGTTTGGGGACCTGGGTCCTGCCCCAGGGGACATGGATCAATGCAAAAAAAAGTTTTAAAAACGGCCGTTTTTTCAGGAGCAGTGATTTTAATAATGCTTAAAGTCAATCAATAAAAGTGTAATATCCCTTTAAATTTCGTACCTGGGGGGTGTCTATAGTGTGCCTGTAAAGGGGCGCATGTTTCCTGTGTTTAGAACAGTCTGACAGCAAAATGACATTTTGAAGGAAAAAACTCATTTAAAACTACTCGCGGCTATTGCATTGCCGACAATACACATAGAAGTTCATTGATAAAAACGGCATGGGAATTCCCCAAAGGGGAACCCCGAACCAAAATTTAAAAAAAAAAATGACGTGGGAGTCCCCCTAAATTCCATACCAGGCCCTTCAGGTCTGGTATGGATATTAAGGGGAACCCCGGCCAAAATTTAAAAAAAAAAATGACGTGGGGTTCCCCCTAAATTCCATACCAGACCCTTCAGGTCTGGTATGGATTTTAAGGGGAACCCCGCGCCAAAAAAAAAAAAAAAAAAAACGGCGTGGGGTCCCCCCAAAAATCCATACCAGACCCTTATCCGAGCACGCAACCTGGCAGGCCGCAGGAAAAGAGGGGGGGACGAGAGTGCGGCCCCCCCCCCTCCTGAACCGTACCAGGCCACATGCCCTCAACATTGGGAGGGTGCTTTGGGGTAGCCCCCCAAAACACCTTGTCCCCATGTTGATGAGGACAAGGGCCTCATCCCCACAACCCTGGCCGGTGGTTGTGGGGGTCTGCGGGCGGGGGGCTTATCGGAATCTGGAAGCCCCCTTTAACAAGGTGACCCCCAGATCCCGGCCCCCCCCCTGTGTGAAATGGTAAGGGGGTACATAAGTACCCCTACCATTTCACGAAGAAAGTGTCAAAAATGTTAAAAATGACAAGAGACAGTTTTTGACAATTCCTTTATTTAAATGCTTCTTCTTTCTTCTATCTTCCTTCATCTTCTGGTTCTTCTGGTTCTTCTGGCTCTTCTGGTTCTTCCTCCGGCGTTCTCGTCCAGCATCTCCTCCGCGGCGTCTTCTATCTTCTTCTCCTCGGGCCGCTCCGCACCCATGGCATGGGGGGGAGGCTCCCGCTCTTCTCTTCTTCTTTTCTTCTCTTCTTCTCTTCTTCTTTTCTTCTTTTCTTCTCCGGGCCGCTCCGCAATCCATGCTGGCATGGAGGGAGGCTCCCGCTGTGTGACGGCGCTCCTCGTCTGACAGTTCTTAAATAACGGGGGGCGGGGCCACCCGGTGACCCCGCCCCCCTCTGACGCACGGTGACTTGACGGGACTTCCCTGTGACGTCACGGGGAATGCCACAGGGAAGTCCCGTCAAGTACGGTTCAGGAGGGAGGGGGGGCCGCACTCTTGTCCCCCCCTCTTTTCCTGCGGCCTGCCAGGTTGCGTGCTCGGATAAGGGTCTGGTATGGATTTTTGGGGGGACCCCACGCCGTTTTTTTTTTTTTTTTTTGGCGCGGGGTTCCCCTTAAAATCCATACCAGACCTGAAGGGCCTGGTATGGAATTTAGGAGGACTCCCACGTCATTTTTTTTTTTTAATTTTGGTTCGGGGTTCCCCTTTGGGGAATTCCCATGCCGTTTTTATCAATGAACTTCTATGTGTATTGTCGGCAATGCAATAGCCGCGAGTAGTTTTAAATTAGTTTTTTCCTTCAAAATGTCATTTTGCTGTCAGACTGTTCTAAACACAGGAAACATGCGCCCCTTTACAGGCATACTATAGACACCCCCCAGGTACGAAATTTAAAGGGATATTACACTTTTATTGTTTGACTTTAAGCATTATTAAAATCACTGCTCCTGAAAAAACGGCCGTTTTTAAAACTTTTTTTTGCATTGATCCATGTCCCCTGGGGCAGGACCCAGGTCCCCAAACACTTTTTATGACAATAACTTTCATATAAGCCTTTAAAATTAGCACTTTTGATTATTCATGTTCGTGTCCCATAGACTTTAACGGTGTTCGCATGTTCGAACGAACTTTTTTCCTGTTCGCATGTTCTGGTGCGAACCGAACAGGGGGGTGTTCGGCTCATCCCTACTTATAATGTTGTAAGATGAATCACAGCATTCAAAACAACCTAGAAACACCGGTTTGGGCTCCACCTGCTTTTCAAGATGGCGAAAGGGACATACCACAATGATTCCACCCTACGCATTTCATCAGCATACGCCTGATGTCATCAGGGGTCTGGTGGTCAAGTGAAAGGAATCTGGCTACTATATACGTAGCTGCCCACACTCTTACATGAACCCCCAGTAGTGTGACCCCCTACACCATGTTCCCTGGGCTCCACTATCCCCTCTGTGGGCCCTGGACCTCTGTAGTAAGTGTCGCTGGGTAAAGGGGAGGAAGACCAGGAAAAATCAACTCACTGATCCCCCCGTGCTAGAATGTACACATAAGCGATAGGCATTACATCACTTCTGAGTTCATCTGTCCTCACTATGGCCGACTAAGAAGCTAATGGAGTGTGATCTGCATTCCATTAGCTTCATCAGAAGGAAAATCCTATCACATAGGGGACTAAAAGTCCTTTATGTGATAAAACAATTTAGTGAAAAATAAAGTACAATAACATTAATTGTACGACACATGTTACATATCACATTGCACACTGATGTGAGAGCAATTTTTCTGTGGCCATTATTTACAGTTAACTCTAAACTGACGACCTGTAGTGACATTCAAAATGTCATATATGAAAACTTTGAGGTGATGAAGTTCATTGTCATTTCACGGGCGTGCACAATTTTAAGCCTTGACATGTTTGATATCTATTCACTCGACACAACCTTATCTTTTATATTTTACCAAAAATTGGATAATATATTTCATTTGTGTACTTTAAAATTAACTTTAGTGTGCTAAACTTTTAACTTTTGTGCTAATATCATGTGGCATACGATGTATGAACTACCACCTTTTGATTCTTCTAGCTCTGTTATTTCAGAAAATATATAATGTTTGGGGTTTTTAACTAACCTTCAGACCTAAAATGGTTTTCTAAACATTTCTGCAAAATACACAAAAATAGCTCAGGCAATAAAAGGGTTAAAGGATATGTAAACCCTAATAATTACCTAACAAGTAAAAAAAATACCCACTGACCTTGTCAGAATTTCATAGCTATTCTATGTCCTGTTCAGTCTGCCTGTGTTATCTCAAGGAGTGTAATTGGTCTTATAATGCTTCGTACACACGAGCAGACTTTCCGGCATACTTGGTCCGGCGGACCAGAGTCTGCCGGACAATCCGACCGTGTGTAGGCTCCGGCGGACTTTTCCGGCGGACTTTTTCCCAAAAGCCAGCCGGACCTAGATTTGAAACATGTTTTAAATCTTTCCGTCGGACTCAGTTTCTGGCGGAAAGTCCGCTCGTCTGTATGCTGGTCCGATGGAAAGCCCGCTCGTCTGTATGCTGGTCCAATGGACCAGATTCGACGCAAGGGCAGGGTATTGCATTTCGCGCTCGCAGCAATAGGAAAAACAAATTTTCCTATTGCGGCGAGCGCGGGGCATACCAGGCCCTTAGGTCTGGTATGGATTTTAAAGGGAAGCCCCTACGCAGATAAAACGGCGTGGGGTCCCCCCTAAAATCCATACCAGACCCCGATCCGAGCACGCAGCCCGGCCGGTCAGGAAAGGGGATGGGGACGAGCGAGCGCCCCCCTTCCTGAACCGTACCAGGCCGCATGTCCTCAACATGGGGGGGTGGGTGCTTTGGGGGAGGGGGGCCCCACCCCAAAGCACCTTGTCCCCATGTTGATGAGGACAAGGGCCTCTTCTCGACAACCCTGGCCATTGGTTGTCGGGGTCTGTGGGCGGGGGGGCTTATCGGAATCCGAGAGCCCCCTATAATAAGAGGGCCCCCAGATCCCGGCCCCCCACCGTATGTGAATGAGTATGGGGTACATGGTACCCATTCACCTAGGGAAAAGTGTCAATAATAAAACACACTACACAGGTTTTTAAAATAATTTATTAAACAGCTCCAGGGGGGTCTTCCTCCGGCTTCGGGGGTCTTCTTCCGGCTTCGGGGGTCCCTCCAGTTCCTCTTCTCCGGGCGTCCGGTTGGTTCTTCTCTGCTCTCTCTGGCCTCTTCTCCCGGTGTTCCAGTTCTTTGGCCGGCTCCTCCGCTGTCTTCAGGCCGCTCTTTTGCCAGCGGAGGTCCGGACTTCTGGGCTTCTTGTCTTCTTCCCTCTTCTCTTCTCCAGATGTTGACATGACACTCTCTCCGGCTGGACTGCTCTCTGAGCGCTCCGTTGTGACTTATATAGGGGGAGACCCCGCCCCCTTATGATGTCACAGTCCCTGGGCATGCTGGGACTGTGACGTTTTAGGGGGCGTGGTCACCGGGTGATGTTGACCACGCCCCCTAAAACATCACAGTCCCAGCATGCCCAGGGACTGTAACATCATAAGGGGGCGGGGTCTCCGCCTATATAAGTCACAACGGAGCGCTCAGAGAGCAGTCCAGCCGGAGAGAGCGTCTTGTCAACATCTGGAGAAGGGAAGAGGGAAGAAGAGAAGAAGCCCAGAAGTCCGGACCTCCACTGGCAAAAGAGCGGCCTGAAGACAGCGGAGGAGCCGGCCGAAGAACTGGAACACCGGGAGAAGAGGCCGGAGAGAGCGGAGAAGAACCAACCGGACGCCGGGAGAAGAGGAACCGGAGGGACCCCCAAAGCCAGAAGAAGACCCCCGAAGCCGGAAGAAGACCCCCGAAGCCGGAGGAAGACCCCCCGGAGCTGTTTAATAAATTATTTTAAAAACCTGTGTAGTGTGTTTTATTATTGACACTTTTTCCCTAGGTGAATGGGTAGGGGCACCATGTACCCCATACTCATTCACATAGGGTGGGGGGCCGGGATCTGGGGGGCCCTCTTATTATAGGGGGCTCCCGGATTCCAATAAGCCCCCCGCTCGCAGACCCCAACAACCAACGGCCAGGGTTGTCGGGAAGAGGCCCTTGTCCTCATCAACATGGGGACAAGATGCTTTGGCCCCGCTCGTCCCCACCCCCTTTCCTGACCAGCCGGGCTGCATGCTCGGATCGTGGTCTGGTATGGATTTTAGGGGGGACCCCACGCCGTTTTTTCAGCGTAGGGGGTTCCCTTTATAACCCATACCAGACCTAAGGGCCTGGTATGACCCGCGATGGGGCTCGCAAGGCGTCAAGCTTGCCGATAAAAGCGGCAAGATTGACTTCCTTTTCTAGTCCCGTTGCACCTGAGTCACGTTCAAAATGAACGGACTTGTCCATGTGTGGGCAAGTCCGTTCATCCTGAAAGTCCGCCGTAACTCCGGTGAAAGTCTGTAGGAAAGACCGGTCGTGTGTGGGCAAGTCCGTCCACTTTAAAGTCCGGCGCACCTGGCGGACAAAGTCCATCGGAAAGTGTGCCGGACCAAGTATGCCAGTAAGTCCGATCGTGTGTACGCGGCATTTGTTCTTATCTTGGACTACAAAACAATTACTGCCTATGTTGTGGATATTAGGAGACTGGGAGGTTTTCTATAGTTTATCAAGAAACAAATGGGCAGGGTTGGCACCATTAATTTTGATTTCAGGTGAGTAAAGGGTTTTTTTTTGAGAGGGGGGATTGGTGCTAGTAAGGATGATTGTGAGGTATTTGTTCTAGGAGGGGAAATTGGGGGGGGGGGGGGATTTGTGCTGGGAAGGGGGGAATCGGAGTGGGGGGGGTGATGTGCTGGCGATTTGGTTTTGGCAGATAAATTAGACTTTCCAAGGTATTTTGTTTTTAGATTTTGTATTGTAGAAAAGCAGAGCCTCAGTAACTCTTTTGGTTAAATTCGAAAACTAGAGGCGGGGGTAAATAAATACATTTGCAAACCTGGGGCGGTGTCTTGTAATAAACAACAGCTGCCAAGTATTACAAACCAAAGAAACTGTAATGAGGATTTTAACACAACGATGTGCATACAGTCTTGGTTTTCAATAATAGTGTGACACAACCTAAAAATGTCAGAATGGTACCATTACAAAATGCTTTGCATTTACCAATTAAATGCTGATAGCAGGGATAAAAAAAAAAGAAGCAAATATAGAACACACACAGACAAATGTGTTGTCTACTCTTGAACCAGAATAGGTTAGGATTCCTTTCTGCTCTTTACTGGCAGGATAATCACATCAGCAGACATGCAGGAGTCAGCACATTTTAAAATTCCTAATAAGCCAAATGATGATGACTTGTGTCTCACACAGACATATTTTCCCTTTTACTTTTCTATTTTCTAGTTTTATTTTGTTAGCCAAGGAGAAGCAAGGAACTAAAATGGAGCAACAGGTTGCAAATTTCATGCAGACAGCCTTACTGGTGACCATTTGAGAGTCAGATGGCCATCTCCAGCAGCGGCATATTCTAAATAGGCAGTATTAAGGAGCAATCAGGAGCCATATTCTAATTTCTGCACCAAAAGGAGGTTTGCCACTGATTACAGCACATGGTGGTGATCCTGTGGTGAGGTATGTGATATAAAGGGTGGAAAGGGTACTGGCTATTATTCAACTACTTCCAAAAACACACCATAGTCACATAACATCAGGAGAGAAGGGAATTTAATGCACCTTCCTCCTCCTGTAAATTATCAATGCATGCCAGATACATCCAAGTAGGCTAAAATGGGTCAATTTATAGCTGATAGCTCTTGTGCCCTACGCCATGACCTAGGTAGCCTACCCACAAATCAGGGTAGCTGAAAGTGTATCTGTAGAAAACTTTTTTTGTAGCTTTGGATATGGTAAAGAAAAGGTTGTAACCCCTCTCAGGCTTTCATAAGGTATTTGTTTCCCTGTTGAGGAGATTCACATCTCTATTTGTCCAGGATAAAACATTATGCAAAAGCCAACATTTTGCATTTGTTACAGAAACCAGTAAGCCTCCAATCTTTGTAGTATGATTTACTTTTTGAGCAAAAATGTGCTGATACCAATATTCTGTATATATACTATATATACAGTATAAATTGTATACGTTTCTAGATGAAGTCATCTGTGTTGACCAATTTTCCAGAAAGGATTCCAGAGGGTGGGCAAAAGAATACCTGCACTGCAAGATGGGCTAGTTTAACCACTTGACATCCAGCCGTAGCCGAATGATGGCTACAGCGCGGATTTCAATTCCCGGGAGGCCGTCATATGATGGCCTCCCCATGTACACTCCCCGTGCGCGCTCACGAGCGTGCATCGGGGTAATTCTGTGTTGGCCATGTCCCTTTGACACAGCCAATCACAGATCGCTGTAAATGGGCAATCACAGCGGCCATTAACAGCGCGATCACCATGGCCAATGAGCGATGATCTCAAATGTAAACATATGAGATCATCTCTCATTGCCGGCTCTCTCTCCTCACACAGAGACAGGGTGTGAGGAGAGAGAAACTGTCAGTGATCTGTGAGTAAAAAAAATGTTTACAGTGCCTACAGTGCCCCATCAGTACAGTGCCCATCAGTACAGTGCCCCATCAGTACAGTGCCAACCTGTGCCAATCGGTGCCCACCTGTCTGACTAGCGGTGATCAGTGTCCATCTTAACATCTGCACAATCAGTGCCCACCTGTGCCACCTCATCAGTGACCACCTGTGCCACCTCATCAGTGACCACCTGTGCCACCTCATCAGTGACCATCTGTGCAATCAATCAGTGCACATCTGTGCCGCCTCATCAGTGCCTATCTGTGCCACCTCATCAGTACCCCTCTGTGCCCGTCTGTGCTCATCAGTGCCGCCTCATCAGTGCCCATCAGTGCAGGCTTAGCAACCATGTCATAAAGGTGCTTTTCCGCTGAGGAGGCATACCAAATATTGTCCCAGGCCGTCGAGAGCAACGGGGAGCTCTCTTTTTTGAATTCCCTTTCAGACTCCAATTCTGAGTCGGACATAAATTATGAGCCAGTCCTCAGTAGTGGAACACTGAGTGACTCAGAGGAGGAAGATATTCGGCCCGCCAAACGAAGGCATTCTGGTGAGGAGGCAATGGCATCCACCAGCACCGCAGTGCCATCCACCAGCACCGCAGTGCCATCCACCAGCACCGCAGTACCTCGGCAAGAAAGGCCAAGGACCCATGCCAGCCTTCCCTATGCCCTGCAGAACCCCTTGTGGCTTCCTCCTAACTCAGGAGAAGCCAACATTCCCCCTTTCACTGCCCAGCGAGGAGTCCAGGTGGACACAGAGAATTTTTCCCCAATAAATTTTTTTGATTTATTTTTTACCGAGGACATGCTATCAAATATTGTGGCCCAGTGCAACCTTTATGCACAGCAATTTATTTTAAATAATCCAACGTCCTACTATGCCCGTCCCTACGAGTGAAGAGACCTAACGGTGGAGGAGTTGAAGGTTTTTTTAGGCCTCACATTTAATATGGGACTCACCAAAAAAAACACTTTGATGTCCTATTGGTCAACCCACCCCATCCACCACATGCCAGTATTCTCCAAGGTAATGCCCAGAAACAGATACCTCATGATAATGAGGTTTCTTCATTTCAATGACAATACCCAGTGCCCTCCCCGAAAGGACCCAAACTATGACAGGCTTTTCAAAATGCGGCCACTTCTAAATTATTTTTCTGAAGTATTCCCCCAGCTGTTTACCCCGGACCAAAACATATGTGTGGATGAGTCCCTTGTTAAGTTTAGTGACAGGCTTAAAATAAAACAATTTATTTCCAGTAAAAGGGCCCACTATGGGGTGAAGGTATACAAATTATGTGACCGAGTCACAGGGTACATATATGCCTTCAAAGTGTACGAAGGGAAGGGCACCCAGCTGCAACCCCCTAATTGCCCAGACTACTTGGGATCAAGTGGGAAAATTGTTTGGGACCTCATATACCCCCTACTGGAGAAAGGCTACAATTTATACATAGACAACTTCTACACATCTCTGCCCCTGTTCCACAACCTTCACCGGAAGAAGACGCCAGCATGTGGCACCGTAAAAAAGAACCGGAAGGGCTTTCCTCAAAGTCTTGTCAATAAGAAATTGAGAAAAGGAGAAACGGCAAGTCTACAAAACAACAAGATTTTGGCAGTGAAGTGGAAGGACAAAAGAGATGTCTACATGTTGTCTTCAATCCACAATGATACCTTCATGGAAATCCCCAGAAGGAATGGCCCCATACAAAAACCTAAATGCATCTATGAGTATAATTTGTTTATGGGGGGAGTCGACTTCAATGACCAGATGCTGGAACCATACCTTGCCACAAGACGGACATACCATTGGTATAAAAAAGTCGAAATGTATTTTTTTCAATTGGCCATATACAATTCATATGTAATTTACCGCAACTCCACCCAAAACCCCAAACGCTTCCTTGGCTACCAGGAGGAAGTTTTCACTGCCCTTATATTCCCGAACGGCCCACCAGAAAATATCCGATCAGATGTTCTTAGTCGACTCTCCGAACGCTACTTTCCTGATAAAATCCCTCCCAAACCAACAGGCCAACGACGTAAAAAGAAATGTAAGGTGTGTACCAGAGCAGGATTCAGAAGAGACACATCTTTTTATTGTGCACAATGTCCTTCCAAACCAGGCCTCTGCGTAGGTGAATGTTTTCGCCGTTACCATACTTCAGTAAATTATTAGTGAAGTATGGTAAACGTAAGCCTCCGTTCCTGCAATTTGCCCTCACACCCCTTATGCCACTGCCTGCTCTGTAACTGACCCTGGCTTGTTATTTGACCACGCTTCTGCCTAACGATTCTGTACATACCTCTGCCTGATCTGGAACTGACCCTGGACTGTTATTCGACCATGATTCTGCCTAACGTTTCTGTACATACATCTGCCTGATCTGGAACTGACCCAGGACTGTTATTCGACCATGATTCTGCCTAACGTTTCTGTACATACATCTGCCTGATCTGAAACTGACCTTGGACAGTTTGAGCATGTTTTTTGCCTGCCTCATGGACTGATCTTGTACCTTGCTACTGGACTAGTGGGATTCAACACAGGGGTCTCACATATGTGAGGGGCTCCAGAATTGTTTTTCTGGATGAAGAAAACAATTTTTTTTGTTTTCTCAATCCTAGATTAGGGTCTGGAGACTTGGAGGCTTCAAAGAGATTTGGGTGGGAGAAGCCTCTACCCGTGTCCCCATTCTGTCCTGAACGAGGCCCTACTTCTGCCTGTAGGACTTACTACCGTCATGCCACTGACCACACCACATGGACCTGCCTACTACCAGGACCAATATTTTTGGCACTGCTGACAATATCTCTGCCTGCACTGACCCTGGACTTTATATGGACAGTAACCCTGCCTGCTGCCTGGACAATTGTGTTTGCCGTTGCCTGGTCCAGTGCTATCCTCCTGTGTACAACTGCGCTACTACAACCACAGGTAATCTTTTGTTTACGCTTTGCTCAGCATAATGTATTTTGGGGGTGTAATTCTTGGTATGCGCATGCTATGTGTCCCTGGAACACCTGACGGTGTTCCTTGCATGTTGGATCTCTGTATGTGGCCAGGCTGTGTAGAAGTCTCACACATGTGGTACTGCCATACTCAGGAGGAGTAGCAGAATGTATTTTGGGGTGTAATTTTTGCTATCTAAATGCTATGTGTTGGAAATATCTTATAAACGGACAACTTTGTGTAAAAAAAATGCATTTTTTTTTCCACATTTTCCAAAAACTTCTGGAAAAAAATGAACCGTTCAAAAGACTCATTATGCCTCATAGATTATACGTTGGGGTGTTAGCTTTCCAAAATGGGGTCATTTTGTGGGTGTTTCCATTGTCCTGGTGCTCCAGGGCCTTCAAAAGTGTAATAGGTGGTTGAGAAATGTGATGTGTAATTTATGCTCCTAGAACACCTGATGGTGCTCCATGCATGTTGGGCCTCTGTATGTGGCCAGGCAGTAAAAAAGTCACACACATGTGGTATCGTAATACTCAGAAGGACCAGCAGAATTTATTTTGGGGTGTCATTTTTGCTATCTAAATGCTATGTGTTGGAAATATCTTATAAACTGACAACTTTGTGTAAAAAAAATGCGTTTTCATTTTTTTTCCACATTTTTCAAAAACTTCTGTAAAAAAATGAACAGTTCAAAGACTCATTATGCCTCATAGATTATATGTTGGGGTGTTAGCTTTCCAAAATGGGGTCATTTTGTGGGTGTTTCTATTGTCCTGGTGCTCCAGGGCCTTCAAAAGTGTAATAGGTGGTTGAGAAATTTGATGTGTAATTTATGCTCCTAGAACACCTGATGGTGCTCCCTGCATGCTGGGCCTCTGTATGTGGCCAGGCAGTGAAAAAGTCACACACATGTGGTATCGTAATACTCAGGAGGAGTAGCAGAATGTATTTTGGGGTGTCATTTGTGGTATACACATGCCATGTGAGAGAAATAAGCTATTACAATGACAATTTTGTGGGGGAAAAAAAAATAATCTCAATTTTGCAAAGAATTGTGGGAAAAAAATACAACTTCAAATAACTCACTATGCCTCTAATTAAATACCTTGAAATGTCTACTTTCCAAAAAGGGGTTATTTGGGGGGCATTTGTACTTTCCTGGCTTGTTAGGGTCTCAGGAAATGAGATAGGCCACCAGTACATCAGATGTGATAATTTTTTTATGATTTGCACCATAGCTAGACTCTAAAACTTTCACATAGACCAAATCATTTCCACAAATTTTTGGTTATTTTTACCAAAGATATGTAGCAGTATAAATTGTGGCCAAAATTTATGAAGAAAAATTACTAATTTGCAAAATTTTATCACAGAAATTAAGAAAAATTTGTTTTTTTTTCAAAACTTTTTTCATTTATAGCGCAAAAAATAAAAAAAACAGAGGTGATCAAATACCACCAAAAGAAAGCTCTATTTGCATGAAAAAAAGGACAAAAAAAATCATTTGGGTACAGTGTTGCATGACTGAGTAATTGTCATTTAAAGTGTGAGAGTACTGAAAGCTGAAAATTGGTCTGTATAGGAGGGGGGTTTAAGTGCCCAGTAAGCAAGTGGTTAAGCCACTGATCAAGACTGCAGACTCAGTAATTCATGCTGTCATTGGAATGAATTTACAAAGATTGGAGTAGACATGGCAGCCAACCAGCTTCTACCCTTCATTTTTAAAGCTTAACTGAACAAGCTGAAAACAGAAGCTAATTGGTTGTAATGGACAACTGCTCCAGTTTCCATCAGCTCCAAAAAAATACTGGCTTCTGGTACTTCAGTGTGGGGATGAAGCTGGGAAAAAAAAGATGGCATTGGAAAAAGTGTTGGCGTACTGAGGGTGGAGAAGGTAAGAGCTTCAGAAAAAAAATTAAAAAGATGCTACTTAATAAAAATATCATTACGCCAGGGACATTGGTGTTTTGTTCAGTTTCTTGGGGTTGACATTGAGAGCACTCGAGCGCTGGTGGACATTTGAATTAATCAAAAAAGTACAATTAAAGCATATTGATTTACTCCCATCAGCTTAACAGTCTATATGTAAGTAAATAAATACATTTTCATTTTAAAATCAGATATATACTATTGAGCTCTTTTAATGCATCTCCAGAGACACTGGTGGATGATTCTAATGCCCCGTACACACGGTCGGATTTTCCGATGGAAAATGTCCGATCGGAGCGTGTTGTCGGAAATTCCGACCGTGTGTGGGCTTCATCGGACATTTTCCATCGGATTTTCCGACACACAAAGTTGGAGAGCAGGAGATAAAATTTTCCGACAACAAAATCCGATCGCGTCAATTCCAACCGTGTGTGGCCTGTTCCGACGCACAAAGTGCTCAGAAGAAATTTTGACACGGAACAGCTCGGTCAGGTAAAATTAGCGTTCGCAATGGATACAGCACTTTCATCACGCTGCAATGTTAAAAATGGTTTAATACAGTGCACTCTCTTCTTCTTTATAATGTGACAAGAATTAAGTAGTTTTGCTGCTCATATTCACACACACTTCTCACAAACTTATTTTTTTGTTTTTTTCTTGGGATTCCCTGAATATATTGTTATTTGTCACATCTGACAGAATTTTTTTTTTTTTTTCTTTTTTTTTTGATTTAAAGCCATTTTTGGTTTAGATTTTATGTTTGTATTTTTTCCAAGGCTGATCTTTGTTTAATGTTATTTTTAGTTTTACTCCAGACTATTTTTGTGTGTGTTTTGTGTGTCAAGTTACCACAACACCATTGATATCTTTTATTATTTAATCTCAAGGAGATTGCTTGGTGTTGGTGTCCCTTGTTAATTTCACATTGTATTTTTGAAATGTACCTGAATCCTCACAAACAAACTGTCCTTTTTGAAGTAAAACACACATAGGCAAGTATAATTCAAAACAAAATTCCTTTATTAAGGGCTCAGAACCAAACAAAGAGGGAGGCAAACACTGGATAAACAGGAGAAATTAGCGAAGCCTGGGACCCCCAGGGCAGACATCAATTCTTGAACATCAAAATTGGTGGCCTGAGGAGTCCATATGTAAGGGAGGGCAGTCTGGTCCAGAAGTCCCAGAGATCCGGAAAGCAGCAGATGACATCTGTGTCCCCAGCCTGTGGTACCACAAGAGGCTGCATCTTTTGGCCGACCAGACTGGATCCAGGGTCCTCACTTTCTGGTCTTCCTTCCACGCTTCATTCTGGGCTGTGGCTGTGCTGTTGGAGATGTGGCAGGAGGAGGAGTAGGACCTGGAGGAGGAGGACTGGGAGGACCTGGAGAAGGAGGAGGAGGACCTGCAGGACTAGGAGGAGGACCATGTGTGAGTTCGCAAAGGTGTGTCCCAGATGTAATTTGGGCCCTCATACCTTTATTAAGAGCCTCCAATATGAGCGACTCACACATGAGTTGTTGTCCCTCCTCCATCCTCTGCATTTTGGAGGCAATGATGGCAGCGAAGTCATCCTCCATGGTCTGTGGTGCTCCCAGGGCCTCTGTAGCCCTCCAAAAGAGGCCTATGGCAGCCTCCTCTAGGACACTCCTCCTCCTGCCACTTTCTCTTTCCAGGTTTAGGGGAGGGACCTGCAGATCAGGCAGGCGGCTCGGCCCGGCCACCTCCTGGCTGAGACTTCCCTGTGTATGAAAAAGGGACATGGTTTTAGTTTTCGCATCATCAATCACAATCAGAAATTAGTACTCCAAACTAACATCTAGTTAACATCATTGATTGGACAAGCAGAAATATTTAGAGGAATGCTATACCTGGCTCCACATGTTGTTGCCTGGAAGGCCCAGGTTGGGTGTCAGAAGCCTCAGCTGGAGGGGAAGGAAGCATGGAAGGAAGACTGGAGAGGGATGACCTGGGTTCAGTCTGGCCTGCCAGAAAATGCAGCCTGTCATAGTACCACATCCTGGGGACATAGATGTCATTTGCTGCTCCGGATCTCTGGGAATCCTGGACTTTCTGGCGCTCCCTTACATATGTGCTCCTCAGGCCACCAATTAAGATCTTCAAATATGTGATGTCTGCTGTGGGGATCACCTGCTTCACAATTTCCAACAATTGATCCAGCGCTGCCTTCCTCTTTGTTTGGTTCCTGTAATGTGGGTGGTTGATCTCCCACAAACAGGGCAGCTCCCTGAACATGTCAATGAATATTGACATGAAGTCATTATCTTGTAATAAGTTATCCATGTTCACTGCAAGACACAACACAAGACAAAGCCTAATGTCAGACAAAACTCTCCTAATCTTGTTACAATATAGGCCTCAATCTAGAAGCAGTATAGGCACAAGTATGTCTCTTACCTTCGTTCTTACGATCGGCGCATCCAATGCTCCTTCCTCCGCTCACAGATCGTACGTAATACGCACGTGTGTTACGCTTTATACACACTGCGCATGCGTGTAACTCCGCCCGCCCCTAACGTTCTTTCTAGTCTATTCCCTGCCCTTTTCGTTCGGCGCAGTGGGTGAAGAGCACATGGCGGAGTCACAGCAGGTGCGTGCTAATTATAGCAACGAGGAGGAGGAAATCCCGGAGACAGAAACGTCCCGATCCAGAAGGAGAAGATTTAAGGCCACAAATATGTCCTTTGGGGAGATGTTGGAGATGGTGGACATCCTGAAGAAGGCTGACTATGATGGAAAGTATGGGCCTTACCCCAACCCCAATATCAGAAAGGCCAAGATCATGGCGAAAGTGATCAAAAGTTTGCACCGGAATTTCGGGGTACGACGAACGAAAGATCAGCTCAGGAAGCGGTGGTCGGACCTGAAATAAAGAGAGCCCGAGCAGTACCGAAAGATCCGGAGAGTGCTGCAAAAAAGCAAGTAGTTGTGCTGTGTTCCTATTCTTTTTGTCTTTATTACGTTCGTGCTGCTCCATATGCTTTTCTTAATTGTACAGTTTAAAATGTCAATTTTAATGTTCATGGGCCCATTATTCGTTCGTATCAAACATTTTTTTTTCGGCCTCTAAAACACCATTGTTTAGGCCATATGCATTTTCCTACATTTTTTAGGGCCTACTTGGATGCAAAATATTTGGTTGTGTAGATGGGTTTGTTACTAGAATGAAATGCAAACTAAATTCTGTGTAAGGAGAGGACATTCAGCAGCTGTTTTCACATCTGGACACTGGAGCACTAGTGTGGGACACAAGAACACCCTTTTTATTAGGGGGCCCACACAGGTGCTCCAGTGTATACTGTAGGGGGGTCTCCATCTGTGAAGCTTGTACAAAACAGGTAAAGTATTGCAGGTTGACAAAGGACAATAAAAAAGCGACATCTTGGAACTCTGCTAAAATTGACAATTGTACCCCACTTCAGTGCAACCCCTTCTTCAATAATAAAGTAGCTGTGAGGAAGGGGTTGCTCCCACAAAACACGTCCCTTGATCCCCCGTGATGGTAGCTAGCACATGTTGACATTCGTAAATTGGTGTGCATCTTCCAAATTTGTCTTTTCAAGGGGTGACTTCACCCCATCTGAATGCAATATCAAACACAGTTCCTAAATACTCATGTCTGATATTGCCTTCAAGTTTTACCATATGTGAACTTTGTAAGTTCAAGTTTTTTGTCTTTCTTATTGGTTTTACACAGGCCTGTTTTATCGTAAATGTACATTTCTATTTTTGATAATGCCACCCCAAAAATTGTTATACAACAAACATGTTGGTTTGTTTTAAAAACCGTTTCTAAATGCACATGTGATTGTGCATGTATTAAAAAGTTTGTTAATCAAGAATGTGTGGATTATTGTCTCAATGCTACAACACTTTTGTGGTGATGTAATTGCTGTTTTCTGAGAAAATGGTGGTTATTTCCTAAGGGCAAATCCTCTTTGCACTACAAGAGCATTTTCATTGCAGTTGCAGTAGCACTTGTAGTATAAAAAGTGTCTTTGCCTTTAGTAAATAACAGCCAACAGTGCTTTGTATAAGGTTACACAATCACGCCATTTTCTGGACTCAACACATTTCTGTCAGGGTCAGCTAAAACAAACACAAGCAGTAAATGTCCACAAAGAATTTCTTTTTTTTTGCTTTTTTATTCGAAAAAGGCTTCACAAATTTGCAGGCATATTGATGGCCCCCCTACCCGCAAAGAACTCCAGGTATTGTAACCGGACATCATGGGCACTCAGGGAGGGCAAGCCAGGACGGCCACTTTCAAACGCCGTCAGTGTTGTTTCAGGTATCACTCCAGCCTCAGGCCAAACTGAGCCAGCATAGTTGGCCGAATGTTTCCGTAAAAAGTTATGGAGATTATATTATATGATTACGTTTATACTCCGCCATATGGATAGGTGTCAGAAATAGGCGGAACCGGCTGGCCAGGATTCCACCACTCTTCGGGCTCTGGCCAGCCGGTAATTAAAAACCCTCTCTTCCGGGGGGGGTGAGGGTCCTCATAGGGAATGGCCGCATAAGATGGTCCCCCAGCGCAAACGCTTCATCAGCAATGAACACGAATGGGAGTCCTTCCACGTTGTCCTCTGGAGCTGGCAAGTCCAAGCTGCCATTCTGGAGACGCCTGTAGAACTCCGTCTGGGCGATGACTCCACCATCGGACATCCGGCCATTCTTCCCCACGTCCACATACAAGAAGTCGTAATTAGCCGACACCACAGCCAACATCACAATACTATTGAACCCCTTATAGTTGAAATAGTACGACCCCGAGTTGGGTGGTGGGATGATGTGGACGTGTTTCCCATCAATTGCCCCTCTGCAGTTAGGAAAGTCCCACCGCTGGCAAAGTGGGAGGCCACAGTCTGCCATTCCTGTGGCGTGGAAGGAAACTGTTGAGGAAAAAAAAAATTAATCAATATTTTTGCTCAGAAACATGGCAAGCAGTTTAGGCACAAACATTCTGGGGCAACCTCCAGATAGCATTTATTAAGGGGAATTTAACAACACCAAAGTACACCTATCATATTCCCCCTCCCGCCCCCCCCATTATGGGGGGGTGTGGAATTCTTGGACAGGTAACCCTCTTCACTTCATTGAGAGATGAATGCCTAAATAATGGGTATTACTTGGAACAGCCCCTCCTTAGTTAGACTATTGGCAGCCCACTGGACAGTTAAGAAGTGTCAGAATACAAAGATATAAATACACACTGTACACATTTGAGCACATTTGAACATTCTGCTATTACCTGTCTCAAGATAATAATAGGATCTAAAAACTTCAAACAGTACCATTTGAAAGTATACAGGCAGGCCCTTGCACTACATGCTTTGGGGAATTCATCCATAAATCAGAGCAAAAAAGAGATGGGTATAGTGTGTATGGGTTTGGCAAAGTCATCAGATAGATGATTGAGGATAGATAGAGAATTGGGATCAGCTGACTTAGCAGTTGGGGGGAGGGAGGGTTAAGAAAAATAATTTGGGGACACCACAAAAAAAGCCTCTGGCACTCTGCCTGAATTTAAAGCACAAATCACATTTCAAAACATTTTAGGGGGTGTTTGGGGTAAAGCACTACTATGGAGATGATAAAATACATTGTTAAGTGACTACATGAGGTGAATATAGGGCAGGAGAACATGCTGGGGAGGTTATTGAAGGACAATCTGTATGAAGGACCAAAAAAATAATTACATACAAATCCAGCATGCATGAGGACAAAGGGGACATTCACAGCATATTACAATCATGGTAATTAGGGAATGAGGAAAGAAATATAATATATTATCAATCATTAAATACAATAAAATGTGATATTAAAGGATAAAAATCTTACCTTCATATAATCCTTCTGCAGGACCTGGATGATGGCAGAACAGGTCTCTGGGATAATGATCCCCAGAGCATGGGGGGAGATGCCTGTCGAGAACTTCAAGTCCTGCAGACTTCTCCCTGTCGCCAAATACTGCAGGGTAGCGACGAGCCTCTGCTCCGGAGTGATGGCTTGCCTCATGCAGGTATCCTGCCTGCTAATATAAGGGGTCAGCGAAGCCTACAGACGGTGAAATACGGGGTCCGTCATCCTGAGAAAGTTCCTGAAATCATCAGGATTATTCTCACGGATCTCACGGAGCAAAGGCATATGAGAGAACTGGTCACGCTGAAGCAACCAATTCTTGGTCCATGAACTCCTCCCCACCCTGTTCATGGACTGGACTTGTGTCAAGGTCAGGACCCCAACACCAAGCCCCCGCACAGCACGAACTCTACGAGGAGTACGCATACGCAACATGGCTAGAAAACGGTCGGCTGCTCAGAACGAAGTAACAGAACGCACTGAAGAACAGCAAGGCCTGTGAAGAGCGACCTGAAAAACAGCAACGAATGCACAAGAACACAATGACTACTTAAAGTCACGCGGAACTTGCTTGCACGCACTGAAGAGCAGATACAAACCCACAAGCACAAACTGAACGGCAGAAAACGATCTGAAAACCACGAGTCTGAAAAAGCGCGAATCGTCTCTCACCAAACTTTTACTAACACGAGATTAGCAAAAGGAGCCCAAAGGGTGCCGCGCTTGGTTCTGAAATGGCCTTTTCTAGTCTCGTCATACGTGCTTGATGTCACCGCGTTCTTGGCGATCGGAAATTCCGACAACTTTGTGCGACCATGTGTACGCAAAACAAGTTTGAGCCAACATCCGTCGGAAAAAATCCTAGGATTTTGTTGTCGGAATGTCCGAACAAAGTCCAACCGTGTGTATGGGGCATTAGTGTGCAATTGGAGGAATCCGCAGATGATGAGAATGAATGACTGAAAATGCCAGGCTGGACAAAAATACATAAGAATAGTGACACTCCACTCCAGAGACAGATCTCATTTGCTACCTTACCTTAATTCTTACCCTCCTGGGAGTTTTGTACTCCCAGGAGGGTTAGAATTAACTGTATAAGCCAGTTAATGACATCGGCACATGCAAATACTGGAGATATCTCCTAAACCGTGCAGGTTTAGGAGATTTCCAGTGTAGCTATAGGTAAGTCTATAATTAGGCCTAATTATACGCTTACCTGTAGAAAAAAGTGGTTGTAAGGGTTTACAACCACTTTAAGTGTTTTCATGACATAATAACTTCAATATGGTTGATGTTAGTTCATTTATTTTAACTACTTGCCGCCAAATCACATACATGTACGTGATTGACTGCAAGTGATTATACCAGGGCTATGGCTGCAGCCATAACCCCATATTGTTTTTATAGCCAGTGATGCTCTGCAAAGTAAAAGTAATCCTAAAGACTAAATAGCCACTGGGTTGCTTTTACAGGTGATGGAAGGGGATCCCCCCTCCTGCCACCCACCGGTGCCTCTTTGGGCTCTCCCATGCGATCAGGAAGCACGGCACCAAAGCTGGTGGTTGCGCCAGCTGATCAGAAGGTCTCCGATTATATATATGGTCTAAGACAGGGGTCTCCAAACTTTCCGAACAAAGGGACAGTTTACTGTCCTTCAGATTTTGAGGGGGCAGGACTGTGTCCAATGGGAGTAAGAAAGGCCCAGGTATCAATGGGAGTAAAGAATGCCCTATCATTGGTATTAGTGGGAGGAATATTGCCCCATTGTTAGTATTAGGGGAAGAAATAGTGCCCCATCATTTGTGTCTTTTGGAGGAATAGTGCCCCATTATTGGTGTCAAGGGAAGGGATAGTGCCCCATCATTGGTGTCGGTGGGAAGGATAGAGCCCTGCAGTTGGTGGCAGTGGGAGGAATAGTGTCCCATCATTGGTGTCAGTGCGAGGAATAGTTCCCCATTGTTGGGGTCAGTGGTAGGAATAGTACCCTATTGGCTGGGGCCGGTGACAGGAATTATGCCTTGTATCAATTGGAGGAATAGTGTCCCAAGGGGCTGATAAAGGCAAGCAATGGGCCACATCCAGCCCCCAGGCTGCAGTTTGGAGACCGCTGGTCTAGGAGACTGGAAGCGACAAGCATTTTTGTCACATCCAGTTAGGACAGATGTAAACACTGCCATTTCTTTTTGGAAAGCATGAGATCATTTTTTTTTTATGTCATGCTTCAAGGATAGAGGAGAGATCCGGAGTCTTATAGACCCCAGATATCTCCATAAAGAAGACCTGTCACTTCCGGTTCTGGCGCCACATGAGGAGGAGGTAGATATACTCGGCTCCCGCCACACTCCTCACAAATCCTGCTATCTAAACCCGCAAGTGCCTCGGGGAGACCCCCCTTCATCCCCGGTACCTAGCGGATCACATGGATCGCTTTGTGGAGCGATCACACGCTCGAGAGTTGCCAGCCACAGTAACCCCCACAGGAGACACGGCCGCAGCCGAAGCCAAAATGGGGGCCGCTCCATGTTTAACAGAGATGCTGCAGTCTCCCACAACACTAGGAGCAATGGTCACAGATCCTGCCTCTCCTGCAGGCATAGCACAAGCAGCAATTACCTTACTGGGCATTTACGCATTATTGGGCCGCCAGAATCTGTTTCCAATACCCAGCTCATGAATATCTGCGCTAAAATTATACCCTGCACTATTGAACGTGCCCACTGCATTGGTCAGTACTCAGAAAGTTGTGCCAAACCTCGACATGCCATTGTCAAATATCTCAACTATGCTGACCAAAATACCATTATGCAGAAATTTCACCGTACACGTTCCCTGTCCGTTGATGGCGCAAACCTGCTACTCTTTGCAGACTACTCAATGGAAGTAATGAAACAACGTAAGGCGTTCTCCTCGATCTACAACAACCAAGTTAGATTCTCCCTCGCCTACCCGGCAATCCTGCGCATCCAAACACACACAGGGAAACACCTTACTTTTGCCTCCCCTGAAGAAGCGGAACAATACATTAATGCCTCTGACACAGAAATGGAACACATCAACACTGCAGAGGGCTCCTCTTCAACATCTATTACTTCTCCCTCCGCACCACCTAAACAACAATGCAGCCCAACCAAGCCTCCATACAAACGCAGTCAATTTACACACAAGGAAGACTGATCTGGAAATCGCTGACAGATTTTGGAGACTCCCTATCAGTGAATCTACATGGGAAATGGGTAATATTATTACCCCCCTTCTCTCCCACCCCCTTTCTCTGTTTTTGTTTGAACTCTCTGTTGCATTATATGGACTAACCCTCTGCGCTACTCATATATGATTATTAGCTAGCTGTTTCTCTTACCACTAGGATAAATTACTATCTGCACCTATGGGTAACTTTAAGGTTCTTGCTGCTAAACAACTCCCTTGTTCCCTCCTAGAGGTGACCCTTGAGCTGAGCACTCGCTCTCTAGAATCTATCCCTCCACCCAGCTCTGACCGGTCCCTCCCTTATCCCTACTCCTCTGACCATCCCTCCCCAATACCCATTACCTCTACCCTCCCTCCCCCCCTCCCTCCCTGAAGCTCAAGATTCATACCTAGGAGAGGAGCTAGCGACTGGCGGGAGCTTTGCCAAGTAGATAAAACTCATGTGAAAAAAAGTGATGTACACCCTATCAGTTAGGTGGCTTCTTCACTTGATTTCTGTTTTGTTGTTTTTTTTTTAAACTTTAGTTCTGAATATGTGATAATCATATTTACCTGTCTTGTACCTATACCCTCAGGAGACCTACAATACTTTAGTGACTCACAGATTGATGACGCGATGCCTGAAGAGAGGCTTTATTCCAAGCCTCCAACTCACTACCTTCCTATACACCAGACATGGCCTCTTCAACCAATGGGAATCACCTAAATATTGTGTCATGGAACGTTCTCCAAGTAAGTGCATGTATAGAGGCTTATTCGCGGATGACATATTGTTATTCTCCACCAACCCCATCTCAGACTTTGACAGATTCCGAGAACTTTTTGCGGCCTTTAGGCTCGACTGGCTTTTGAATCAACTTCTAAATGGAATCACCAATCCCCGCTAGCCCTGGCAACCCAACATATTACATATTTTGGCATTCATATAGGCCGAGAACCCTCCTCTTTATATGTACTTAACTATCCATCTTTAATATCCAAAATTGTGAAGGAGCTGGAAGCTTGGGCAACCCTCCCCCTCTCGCTCTTTGGGAGATGTCACTTCTTTAAAATGGTGTCGTTTGCACGCCTACTTTACCCAGTGCAGACCATACCTCTTATTAAAACACTCTGATGTACAAAAAATCCATAAGGCGTTATCTGCCTTTTTATGGCAAAAAAATCACGCATTGCTCTACAAAAACGATGTCTCCCAAAGTCCGAGGGTGGAGCAGGCTTGCCCAATATACATTTCTACAATCTCTCATGCCTACTTAGACAGGGCCTGGATTGACTGTCTGGAAAGTCTAGGTACTCCAATATAATACTCGAGGGTGCCTTGGCCTCTCCGCACACCCTTTTTGCCATCCTCCACTCAAATCTTAATGCTCTACCACCACACCCTAAATCAAGTGTACTTATCAAATATACGATGATTGCCTGGAGGGAGTTACAGAGACTACTGGGGCTACCATCAAGTATTTCATGCCATCTACCAATCCACAACAACCCTACGTTACTCCCATCTACTCTACATAAGGCCTTTGCTCAATGGCGTACCAAGGGCCTTACTAAAAATAACCTGCATGTACCTTGGCAAACCTGGCAAGTTCAAATCCTTCCAAACCCTATCACGGGAATTTTCCTTGCCATCATCACATATCTTCTTCTACCATCAATTAACCAACTATCTATGGTCTAGTTGTGGGCCTCAGGCTGATCCCCAGACGACTACTCCATCTCCAGCCTGTACTCTCACCTCATTACACACCAATCAGAAAAATATCATTTCAAGCCATTCCAAAAATGGTCTAACATCTCTGATGACAACCAACTATCGGAAAAAAATCCTTGAAGGATACAGACATGTCCACAAAATTACTGTCTCAGAAAACTCAATTTAAGATCATACACAGAGCATACTACCTGCTCCGCATCAACAAGGCAGACCCAAATCAAGCGCAATGCCCCTGGTGCTCACTACCACACCCCACATTGCTTCACCGTCTCTAGGAATGCCCAACTATCAATAATTACTGGTAGGGATGAGCCGAACACCCCCGCTGTTCGGTTCGCACCAGAACTTGCGAACAGGCAAAATATTTGTTCAAACGCGCGTTAAAGTCTATGGGACGCGAACATGAATAATCAAAAGTGCTAATTTTAAAGGCTTATATGCAAGTTATTGTCATAAAAAGTGTTTGGGGACCTGGGTCCTGCCCCAGAGGACATGGATCAATGCAAAAAAAGTTTTAAAAAAAGCTGTTTTTTCGGGAGCAGTGATTTTAATAATGCTTAAAGTAAAACAATAAACGTGTAATATTAATTTAAATTTCGTACCTGGGGGGTGTCTATAGTATGCCTGTAAAGCTGCACGTTTCCCGTGTTTAGAACAGTCTGACAGCTAAATGACATTTCAAAGGAAAAAAAAAGTAATTTAAAACTACTCGCGGCAATTAATGAATTGCTGATCCGACAATACACATAAAAGTTCATTGATAAAAACGGCATGGGAATTCCCCACAAGGGGAACCCCGAACCAAAATTAAAAAAAAAAATGACGTGGGGGTCCCCCTAAATTCCATACCAGGCCCTTCAGGTCTGTTATGGATATTAAGGGGAACCCTGGCCAAAAATGTTTTTAAAAATGGCATGGGGTCCCCCTCAAAATCTATGGATTTTAAGGGGAACCCCACGCCAAAATTAAAATAAAAATGGCATGGGGTCCCCCCAAAAATCCATACCAGACCTTTATCCGAGCATGCAACCTGGCAGGCCGCAGGAAAAGAGAGGGGGTGAGAGAGCGCCCCCCCTCCTGGACCGTACCAGGCCACATGCCCTCAACATTGGGAGGGTGCTTTGGGGTAGCCCCCCAAAACACCTTGTCACCACAACCCTTGCACGGTGGTTGTGGGGGTCTGCTGGCGGGGGGCTTATCGGAATCTGGAAGCCCCCTTTAACAAGGGAACCCCCAGATCCCAGCCCTCCCCCCTGTGAGAAATGGTAAGGGGGTACAAAAGTACCCCTACCATTTCACAAAAAACTGTCAAAAATGTTAAAAATGACAAGAGACAGTTTTTGACAATTCCTTTATTTAAATGCTTCTTCTTTCTTCTATCTTCTATCTTCTTTCTTCTATCTTCTATCTTCCTTCGGTTTCTTCCTCCATCTTCTTCTTCTTCTGGTTTATCTGGTTCTTCCTCCAGTGTTCTCGTCCTGCATCTTCATCGGCGGCGTCTTTTTCCCTTCTTCTCCTCGGGCCGCTCCGCATCCATGATGGCATGGAGGGAGGCTCCCGCTGTGTGACGCTTGTCCTTTTCTGACCCGGTGACCCCGCCCCCTCTGAAGCACGGGGACTTGATGGGACTTCCCTGTGGCATTCCCTGTGGCATCAGAAGGGGGTGGGGTTATGTAACGGGTGACCCCGCCCCCTCTGACGTCAAGGGGAATGCCACATCAAGTCCCCGTGCATCAGATGGGGGGCAGGGTCACCGGGTCAGAAGAGGAAAAGGGAAGAAGACGTCGCGGATGAAGATGCCAGACAAGAACACCGGAGGAAGAACCAGAAGAACCAGAAGAAGAAGAAGATGGAGGAAGAAACCGAAGGAAGATAGAAGAAAGAAGAAAGAAGAAGCATTTAAATAAAGGAATTGTCAAAAACTGTCTCTTGTCATTAACATTTTTGACAGTTTTTTTGTGAAATGGTAGGGGTACTTTTGTACCCCCTTACCATTTCACACAGGGGGGAGGGCTGGGATCTGGGGGTCCCCTTGTTAAAGGGGGATTCCAGATTCCGATAAGCCCCCCACCCGCAGACCCCCACAACCACCGGGCAAGGGTTGTGGGGATGAGGCGCTTGTCCCCATCAACATGTAGACAAGGTGTTTTGGGGGGCTACCCCAAAGCACCCTTCCAATGTTGAGGGCATGTGGCCTGGTACGGTTCAGGAGGGGGGGCGCTCTCTCGTCCCCCCTCTTTTCCTGCAGCCTGCCAGGTTGCGTGCTCGGATAAGGGTCTGGTATGGATTTTTGGGGGGACCCCACGCCATTTTTTTTTTAATTTTGGCGTGGGGTTCCCCTTAAAATCCATACCAGACCTGAAGTGTCTGGTATAGATTTTGAGGGGGACCGCACACCATTTTTTAAAATTTTGGCCAGGGTTCCCCTTAATATCCATATCAGGCCTGAAGGGCCTGGTATGGAATTTAGGGGGACCCCCCACATCATTTTTTTTTTAAATTTTGGTTCGGGGTTCCCCTGTGGGGAATTCCCATGCCATTTTTTATCAATGAACTTTTATGTGTATTATCGGACCGGCAATTCATTAATAGCCGCGAGTATTTTTAAATGACTTTTTTTCCTTTGAAATGTCATTTTGCTGTCAGACTGTTCTAAACACTGGAAACATGCGCCCCTTTACAGGCATACTATAGACACCCCCCAGGTACGAAATTTGAAGGAATATTACACTTTTATTGTTTCACTTTAAGCATTATTAAAATCACTGCTCCCGAAAAAACGGCCATTTTTAAAACTTTTTTTGCATTGATCCATGTCCCATGGGGCAGGACCCAGGTCCCCAAACACTTTTTATGACAATAACTTGCATATAAGCCTTTAAAATTAGCACTTTTGATTTCTCCCATAGACTTTTAAAGGGTGTTCCGCAGCTTTCGAATTTGCCGCAAACACCCTAAATCGTTCGCTGTTCGCGAACTTGAAGCTCATCCCTACTTACTGGGACTCTGTGCTGGCCTTCGTCTCTAACATCAATAAAACTCTGATACCAAAAAACCATCTATTGTGCCTGTTCAGATGCGAACCACCCTCATCCACATCATCAGCAGTAAGACCACTCAACATTTTTCAATGGACTCATATATGTCTCCTAGTTGCCCGCAGGACTATTATGTCTCATTGAATTAAATCAACACCACCCAATTTGCTGGCAGTGAAAAAAGCTATGTTATCGCTCTTCTACCTGGAGAGGCTGGACACCATCGTACTGAACTTTCGTTCTACTTCATGCTTCTTCACGAGATGGCGTAAATACATGGAGATCACATTCACCCAAAAGGACCTACAGTAACTTATGCAACCATTTCGCTTTACAGACTGGTATCTTAAATGAGATCTTACCAATACCTTATGTAATCTCAAACTGTCCAATTTGTCTGACCCCTCTGCTTTTCTACCACCCTAGAACATCCACAACTTCATGAAGCTCTTTCGTGACTGTGACTCTTTCCTATCTAAAACATGTAGCCTCATCCACTATAATTGTTGTAGCTAGGCCAGTCTCTGAGATCACTAGTTAAATATATCATACGCTGCTTCCACTCCTGCAGGTACCAATGTTTAGGATGTCGTTTTGTTCTGAAATACTTTGTTGTATTATTGTTGTACAGGTAACTATGATTCCCCTATCATCCTCCCCCTTCCCCATACCTCCCCCACGCCCTCCCTTCCCTACTCACGATCAAACTTCAATTGTTTGCTATGCTATACAACGCTAATGAGCTCTATTCCATTATAATGTACAAAACCCAATTCACCCAATTCATATTTTAAAAAAAAAAAAACAGGAGACCTGTTATCCTGTTATGCTTTATTTCCATCCCAAGGGATGTTTACATTTATTGTGATAGGAATAAAAATGATCAAAAATAAATAAATTAAAGGGACAGTGTAAAAATAAAAAAATGATGTAGGTCACGCACACATATGTAAAGGGTGTTCGCGTAACACATGTGAGGTGTTGCCATGAACCTTATAGTGAGAGCAATAATTCTAGTGCTAGATATCCTATAGTGACTCTAAACTGGTAGCCTGTAAACATTTTGAAAGCCTCGGATATGCAGATTTTTAAAGGGTAACTCCACTTTCATGGGGAAAATAATAGCAAATAAAGAAAAAATAATATATGATTGCGACACTAATCATTTTGTAATTGAATGTTACTAAAAATTACCTTTCCTTTTCAATCTGCAGCCAATGTAATTTTCTGAGAATACATTGCAATATGGCTACCTGTAGTTTTCCTTGTCAAAAGAAGTTTATTGAGTATACAATGTTATAAAGATACATAAAGTAAGTTTACAAGGATCTATAAAGTAAGCTCATTGTTTTACAGTAGGGTTTATATAGGTAAATATCATGAAATTTCAAATATTAAACATTGGGTTCATGTAAACCTAAATTAAAGATATATATCATTTCCTTAGTTACTTTTGTAGGTATTTAAATGATTTATACCTACTATACATATTATTTACAAGTAGAGTGTATATAGGTCAAATAAATTCTGATAATGAGCTTTAATCATAAGGTGGAGAAAAGGAAAGAGAAAGAAGAAAAAGGGTTGAAAGGTAGAGGTATGGTCCACAAGGTTGTCCCGCTCGTCAGTTTATTATTCTTTTTAGTTCTCTTTGAAGCATTAGAATGGGTGTCTCTGTAAGTCATTTAATCTGTTACCATGGCAACAGGACAGAGTCATTGAAGTTTGACAGGAACTGTTGTTTTATCCAAGGATGCCAAAGTTTTTCAAATTTTGGAATTTGATTTTGATCGATGGCTACCATCTTAGCATGGGACATTGTATTATTCATTCTATGAATTGTTTCTGCTAGTACCAATGTAGGAGATTTCCATGCCTTGGCCACTGTTTGTTTTGCAGCCGTTATTAGTTGGATCATAAGTTTGAATTGAGAGAGTGTTAACCATTCCGGTTTTAGATTAAGTAAAGTTAAATATGGATCTGGTTGTATTATTTTTTTAAATATTTTAGATGCAATCACGAAGACTTCCTTCCAGAAGGTTTGGGCTACCTGTAGTTTTCTGTACTCAGTGTGTACTGATCACTCCCCAGAAACATCATTTCCTGCTTGTGTGATTGGCTCAAATCAGATTTCAGTCATCCCTTGCAACAAAAATGTCATTTTCAATAGGAACCCGTCTGAAGTGATGCAGGCCCAGCAGATTTCCCCATTAGTGCCCTTTAGCTCCACACCTGACTGATAATTATGAAACCACTCCCATTAGACCTACTCAGAACAGATTCACAGAGAAACACACATGGATTTCTTCAGAATAACAAAAGGCAGGAAACTGCAACAAAGTTTGTTATAACCCTTGCAATGTACATTGATCACCCAGAGGGGAATGATTTTTTCTCAACAAAAGTGGAGTTACGCTTTAAGCATCATAGTCTGTTGCCATTCCAGGAGTGTGCACAATTTTAAAGCGGGCATGTTATGTATTTATGTACTTGGTGTAACATCATCTTTTATACTTTACTAAAAAACTGGGTTATATATTGTGTTTTTTTTGTATTGAAATTCATTAAAGTTTATTTTTTCTGAAAAAATAAACCTGATGCGCAAATATCGTGTAACATAATAAATTGCAATAACCACCATATTATTCTCTAGGGCCTCTAAAAAAAAAAAATATATATATATATATATATATATATATATATATATAATCAAATGACCAAATGTATTGGGACACCTGCACATGATCTTTAATGGCATCCCAGTCTTGGTCCGTACGGTTCAATATTGATTGGCCCACTCTTTGCAGCTATAACAGCTCAGTCTGAGGCTGCGGAACTCTGTGTAAGTGGAACTGGTATAAGTGGTGAGTTAAAAACCAGAGTTAGAGTGAACAAGTCTTGCTTTTTGTTTGCTGAGTTGCATTTTTGGGGCTTTTCCTTTTTTGTTTTTCAATCACCTTTTTCTGTCACTTTTTAAATTGCTTTTTTTTTTTTTTTTTCTCTGGTTCCTTCAGGCTATCAATTAAGGGGGGTGGTTAATTGCTCACAGGTGCCTATATAACTGTGTGTAGGACTCATTCTGAGGCTGTGGAACTCTGTGAAACTGGAACTGGTATAAGTGGTGAGTTAAAAACCAGAGTTAGAGTGAACAAGTCTTGCTTTTTGTTTGCTGGGTTGCATTTTTGGGGGCTTTTCCTTTTTTGTTTTTCAATCACCTTTTTCTGTCACTTTTTAAATAGCTTTTTTTTTTTTTTCCTCTGGTTCCTTCAGGCTATCAATTAAGGGGGTGGTTAATTGCTCACAGGTGCCTATATAACTGTATGTAGGACTCATTCTGAGGCTGTGGAACTCTGTGTAAGTGGAACTGGTATAAGTGGTGAGTTAAAAACCAGAGTAATAGGGCGTACACACGGTCGGACTTTGTTCGGACATTCCGACAACAAAATCCTAGGATTTTTTCCGACGGATGTTGGCTCAAACTTGTTTTGTCTACACACGGTCGCACAAAGTTGTCGGAATTTCCAATCGCCAACCACGCAGTCACGTACGACGAGACTAGAAAAGGCCGGTTCAGAACCAAGCGCGGCACCCTTTGGGCTCCTTTTGCTAATCTCGTGTTAGTAAAAGTTTGGTGAGAGACTATTCGTGCTTTTTCAGACTCGTGGTTATCAGATTGTTTTCTGCCGTTCAGTTTGTGCTTGTGGGTTTGTATCTGCTCTTCAGTGCGTGCAAGCAAGTTCCGCGTGACTTTAGTCATTGTATTCTTGTTCATTCGTTACTGTTTTTCAGGTCGCTCTTCACAGGCCTTGCTGTTCTTCAGTGCGTTCTGTTACTTCGTTCTGAGCAGCCGACTGTTTTCTAGCCATGTTTCGTATGCGTACTCCTCGTAGAGTTCGTGCTGTGCGGGGGCTGGGTGTTGGGGTCCTGACCTTGACACAAGTCCAGTCCATGAACAGGGTGGGGAGGAGTTCATGGACCAAGAATTGTTTGCTTCAGCGTGACCAGTTCTCTCATATGCCTTTGCTCCGTGAGATCCGTGAGAATAATCCTGATGATTTCAGGAACTTTCTCAGGATGACGGACCCCGTGTTTCACCGTCTGTTGGCTTTACTGACCCCCTATATCAGCAGGCAGGATACCTGCATGAGGCAAGCCATCACTCCGGAGCAGAGGCTGGTCGCTACCCTGCGGTATTTGGCGACAGGGAGAAGTCTGCAGGACTTAAAGTTCTCGACAGGCATCTCCCCCCAGGCTCTGGGGATCATTATCCCAGAGACCTGTTCTGCCATCATCCAGGTCCTACAGAAGGAGTATATGAAGGTAAGATTTTTATCCTTTAATATCACATTTTATTGTATTGAATGTTTGCTAATATATTGTATTTCTTTCCTCATTCCCTAATTACCATGATTGTAATATGCTGTGAATGTCCCCTTTGTTCTCATGCATGCTGGATTTTTATGTAATTATTATTTTAGGTCCTTCATACATATTTGCCCTTCAATATCCTCCCCAGCATGGTGTCTCCTGGCCCTATATTCACCTCATGTAGTCACTTAACAATGTATTTTTTCTGCTCCATAGTAGTGCTTTACCCCAAACACCCCCTAAAATGTTTTGAAATGTTCTTTTTGCTTTAAATTCTGGCAGAGTGCCAGAGGCTTTTTTTTGGTGGTGTCCCCAAATAATTTTTAGTAACTCTCCCTCCCCCAACTGCTAAGTCAGCTGATCCCAATTCATCATCCTCAATCATCTATCTGCTGACTTTGCCAAACCCATACACACTATACCCATCTCTTTTGTGCTCAGATTTATGGATGAATTCCCCAAAGCATGTAGTGCAAGGGCCTGCCTGTATACTTTCAAATGGTACTGTTTAAAGTTTTTTTATTCTATTATTATCTTGATAGGTAATAGCAGAATGTCCAAATGTACAGTACAGTGTGTATTTATATCTTTGTATTATGACACTTCTTACCTGTCCAGTGGGCTGCCAATAGTGTAACTAAGGAGGGGCTGTTCCAAGTAATACCCTGTATTTAGGCATTCATCTCTCAATGAAGTGAAGAGGGTTACCTGTCCAAGATTTCCACACACCCCTATAATGTTAGAAATGGCCCATGAGAGGGGGGAGGGGGAATATGATAGGTGTACCTTATACTTTGGTGTTGTTAAATTCCCCTTAATAAATGCTATCTGGAGGTTGCCCCATAATGTTTGTGCCTAAGTCTGCTTGCCATGTTTCTGATCAAAAATAGTAATCTTTATTGTTTTTTCCTCAACAGTTTCCTTCCACGCCACAGGAATGGCAGACTGTGGCCTCCCACTTTGCCCAGCGGTGGGACTTTCCTAACTGCGGAGGGGCAATTGATGGGAAACACGTCCACATCATCCCACCACCCAACTCGGGGTCGTACTATTTCAACTATAAGGGGTTCAATAGTATTGTGATGTTGGCGGTGGTGTCGGCTAATTACGACTTCCTGTATGTGGACGTGGGGAAGAATGGCCGGATGTCCGATGGTGGAGTCATCGCCCAGACGGAGTTTTACAGGCGTCTCCAGAATGGCAGCTTGGACTTGCCAGCTCCAGAGGACAATGTTGAAGGACTCCCATTTGTGTTCGTTGCTGATGAAGCGTTTGCACTGGGGGACCAGCTGATGCGGCCATTCCCAATGAGGACCCTCACCCCGGAAGAGAGGGTTTTTAATTACCGGCTGGCCAGAGCCCGAAGAGTGGTGGAGAACACATTTGGAATCCTGGCCAGCCGGTTCCGCCTATTTCTGACACCCATCCATATGGCGGAGTATAAACTGAACCATATTATACTTGCGTGCTGTGTTCTCCATAACCTTTTAAGGAAACATTCGGCCAACTATGCTGGCTCAGTTGGGCCTGAGGCCGGAATGATACATCAAACCACATTGACGGCGCTTGAAAGCGGCCGTCCTGGCTCACCCTCCCTGAGTGCCCATGATGTCCGGTTACGCTACCTGGAGTTCTTTGCGGGTAGGGGGGCTATCAATATGCCAGCAAATCTGTGAAGCCTTTTTATAATAAAACCAAAAAAAAAATTTTTTGTGGACATTTACTGCTTGTGTTTGTTTTAGGTGACCCTGACAGAAATGTTTGGAGTGTAGAAAATGGCGTGATTGTGTAACCTTATACAAAGCACTGTTGGCTGTTATTTACTAAATGCAAAAACACATTTCACTACAAGTGCACTTGCAACTGCACTAAAACTGCACTTGTAGTGCAAAGAGGATTTGCCCTTAGTAAATAACCCCCATTTTTGCTGAAAACAGCAATGACATCACCCCAAAAGTGTTGTAGCGTTGAGACAATAATCCACACATTCTTGCTTAACAAACTTTTTTATACCTGCACAATCACATGTGCATTTACCAAAGGTTTTTCAAACAAACCAACATGTTTGTTGTCTAACAATTTTTGGGGTAGCATTATCAAAAATAGAAATGTCCATTTTAGATAAAACAGGCATGTGTAAAACCAACAAGAAAGACACAAATCTTGAACTTACAAACGCCACATTTTGTAGAACTTGAAGGCAATATCAGACATGAGTATTTAGGAACTGTGTTTGATATTGCATTCAGATGGGGTGAAGTCACCCCAGGAAAAGCCAAATTTGGAAGATGCACAGCAATTTACCAATGTCAACATGTGCGACCTGCCATCACGGGGGATTTTTTGTTTTGGGGGAGCAAGCTCTTCCTCACCGCTACTTTATTATTGAGGAAGGGGTTGCACCCCCAAAACGCGTCCATTGATCTCCCGTGATGGCAGATAGCACATGTTGACACACTGTGTGCATCCTCCAAATTTTGCTTTGTGAAAAATCACAAAAACATTTTGCACATTTGGAGAGGTTTAAACTCGCCCCAAAACATCAATGATGTTTTTATTTTTTTGAATAACATCATTGATGTTTTTCTTGATGTTTTCCAATTGTAAATTACACCCCATGATCTCCCCGATCATGATCTGGGCACTTTCGGATGTGAAAGGATCTGGATCCACAACATCATGATCACCTAAAAAGAGAGGAACCCCAAAAAAAAATTAGGTCTCAAAAATATGCCGGCATCCATCTCTTACTTGAGCCTGTGGTCGCAGACATTCACCTGTTGTGGTGACTAGTTCCACCATGTCTTCCTCCTCCTGCTCTTCTTGGGTTGGGGGGATTTCACCTTCTTCCGGAGGTGGGGGGTCTCTGGTCTCCTCGGATAAGGGCTGTCCTCCGAGTCTTTTATCCCCTATGTAAAACAAAATGGTATAATTAGCACACAGATATTTGATGGCAGAACTAGAAATAGGAAACATTGCTTGGAAGTGGGGTACAATTGTCAATTTTAGCAGAGTTCCAAAATGTAGCAGTTTCAGTGTCCTTTGTCAAGCTGCAATACTTTACCTGTTTGGTACAAGCTTCACAGATGTAGCCCCCCCTATAGTATACACTGGAGCACCTGTGTGGCCCCCCTAATAAAAATGGTGTTCTGGGGTCCCACACTAGTGCTCCAGTGTCCAGATGTGAAAACAGCTGCTCAGTGTCCTCTCCTTACACAGAATCTAGTTTGCATTTCATTCTAGTAACAAAGCCATCTACACAGCCCAATTTTTTTAAGACAAGTATAGGGCATAAAAATGGTGGCCACATGCATATGGCCTAAACAATGGTATTTTTGAGTCCGAAAGAAAAATGTTTGATACAAACGAATAATGTGCCCATGAACATGAAAGTTGCCATTTAAAACTGTACAACAGTTCCTAAAAGCACATGGAGCAGCACGAACGTAATAAAGACAAAAAGAATAGGAACACAGCACAACTACTTACTTTTTTGCAGCACTCTCCGGATCTTTCTGTACTGCTCATGTTCTCGTAATTTGAGGTCCGACCACCGCTTCCTGAGCTGATCTTTCGATCGTCCTACCCCGAATTTCCTGTGCAGACTTTTGACCACTTTCGCCATGATCTTGGCCTTTCTGACACTGGGGTTGGGGTAAGGTCCATACTTTCCATCATACTCGGCCCTCTTCAGGATGTCCACCATCTCCAACATCTCCCAAAGGACATATTTGAGTCCTTAAATCTCCTTCTGGATCGGGACGTGTCTGGATCCGGCCTTTTCTCCTCCTCCTCCTCCTCGTTGCTACAATTAGCACGATCCTGCTGTGTCTCTGTCATGTGCTCTTCCCCCACTGCGCCGAACGAAAAGGGGTAGGGAATAGACTAGAAAGAACGACAGGGGCGGAGTTACACGCATGCGCAGTGTGTATAAAGCGTAACACGCGTGCGTCTTACGTACGATCTGTGAGCGGAGGAAGGAGCATCGGAGGCGCCGATCATGATAACGAAGGTAGGATCTAAACTTGGGCCTATACTGCTTCGAAATGAAAGCCTATATTGTAACAAGATTAGGGGAGTTTGGCCTGACATTAGGGTTTGTCTTGTGTTGTGTCTTGCAGAGAAAATGGATGGCTTCAACGACCACAATTTCCTCCCCCTGTTCATTGACAAATACAGGGAGCTGCCCTGTCTGTGGCAGGTGAGACACCCCCATTATAACCATAAACAAAAGAGGCAGGCAGCGCTGGAGAAACTGCTGGAGTTGGTGAAGCCGGTGGTCCCCACAGCAACCATCCCCTATTTAAAAACCAAAATTGGTGGCCTGAGGAGCACTTATCTTAGGGAGCGCAAGAAGGTCACAGATTCCCAGAGGTCCGGAGCTGCAGCAGATGATGTTTATGTCCCCAGGCTGTGGTACTACGAGAGACTGCGATTTCTGTCAGACCACACTGAAGTCAGGGAATCCCTCTCCACTCTTCCTTCCACTCTTCCTTCCACCCCAGCTGAGGCTTCTGATGTCCAACCTGGGCCTTCCAGCCAGGAAGAAGTGGAGGAGCCCAGCTGGAGTCAGGTATAGCATTGTTCTACAGATTTCTGGTCAATAAAGAAATTATGTTTACTAGATGTTATTATTGATCACTAATTGCTGATTGAAAGTGTTTTACATATCAATAGACAGTAGTGGACACCCAAAATTGGGACAAGAATGAAAACTGCTGGGCTCAGAAGGATAGTCTGTTATATTTGTTAACATTCAATTTGCAGCAGTCAGGAGGTGAAAATTGTGTGTGATTGATGAAAAAAATAGTAAAACTATGTCCCTTTTTCATACACAGGAAGACCTCAGCCAGGAGGAGGCTGTGGAATGTGGCAGTCAGGAGGAGGCGGGGATTAGTGGCAGCCAGGAGGAGGCGGGGCTAAGTGGCAGCCAGGTGAAGCCAGGGACCAGTCGCAGCCTGACTGAGTCTCAGGTTCCTCCCCTCCGCCTTCCATATAAAAGAGCCAGGAAGACGACTCTGAGTCCCGTGCAGGATTCAGCATTCAGGCTGATTCAGGAGGCTTTGGCATCCCTCCGAGCCTTACCCACTCCTGAAGAGGCCTTTGCCTGCATGGCTGCCACAAAACTGCAGGGCATGCAGGAGGGTCAATGCAGGCTCTGTGAGGACCTGCTTTATAAAGTCCTAACTAAGGGGGTGAGTGGGGAACTAACACCCAAGACCGACCTGGTTGAGTTGGACCATCCTCCTCCTCCTCCTGCTGCCACAACTCCACCACCACAGCCACCGCGTGGAAGGAGGTGTGGAAAGAAGACCAGAGAGTGATGGCCCTGGGTTCAGTCTGGTCTGACAAAAGATGCAGTCTCTCGTATGACCACAGCCTGGGGACACAGATGTCATCTGCTGCTTTCCGGATCTCTGGGACTTCTGGACCAGACTGCCCTCCCTTAGATAAGGACTCCTCAGGCCACCAATTTTGCTTAAAAATAGTTGATGTGTGCCCTGGGGGTCCAAGGCTTCACCCATTTCTGCTGTTTCTCCAGCGTTGCCTCCCTCTTTGTTTAGTTGTGACCCCTTAATAAAAATTTTTGGGGGAAATTTGACTCTCCTGTGTGTTTTCATCCAAAAAGGACAGTTTGTGGGTGACGATTCAGGTACATTTCTAACATAAAATGTGAAATTAACAAGAGACAACAACACCAAACAATCTCCTACAGATTAAATAGAACAACATATCAATGGTGTTGTGGGAACTTGTCACAAAAAACACACACAAACATTTTCAGTACAAATCAAAATCCCCCCCAAAAAATACCTTCCAAAAAATACAAACACAAAAAAATAATCTACATTAAAGCCAAAAAAAAAATATGTTGTCAGATGTGAGAAATCAAAATATATTGAGGGAATCCAGATAAATAGTAACAAAATAAGTTTGTGAGAAGTGTGTGTGAATATGAGCAGCAAAACTACTATATTCTTGTCACATTATAAAGAAGAAGAGAGTGCGCTGTATTAAACCATTTTTAACATTGCAGCGTGACGAAAGTGCTGTATCCATTGCGAACGCTAAGTTTACCAGAACGAGCTGTTCCGTGCCGGAATTTCTTCTGAGCATGCGTGGCACTTTGTGCGTCGGAACAGGCCACACACGGTCGGAATTGACGCGATCGGATTTTGTTGTCGGAAAATTTTATCTCCTGCTCTCCAATTTTGTGTGTCGGAAAATCCGAGGGAAAATGTCCGATGGAGCCCACACACGGTCGGAATTTCCGACAACACGCTCCGATCGGACATTTTCCATCGGAAAATCCGACCGTGTGTACGGGGCATTAGAGTGAACAAGTCTTGCTTTTTGTTTGCTGGGTTGCATTTTTGGGGCTTTTCCTTTTAGTTTTTCAATCACCTTTTTTCTGTCACTTTTTAAATTGCTTTTTTTTTTTTTCTCTGGTTCCTTCAGACTATCAATTAAGGGGGGTGGTTAATTGCTCACAGGTGCCTATATAACTGTGTGTAGGACTCATTCTGAGCCTGCTCAGTCTGAGGCTGTGGAACTCTGTGTAAGTGGAACTGGTATAAGTAGTGAGTTAAAAACCAGAGTTTAAAACAGGAGGTTATAACAGGGGTCATAGTACCTGTGTAGTGTGAGTAACTGAGTGTTTTCTGAGTAGTGTGTGTGGATCGTTAGTACTTGTGTATTGTGTACTGTATACTTGAGTATTGCGAGTGCAAGTAGGTCTGCGACTGTTCTGTGATTGCACGTAGGTCTGTGAGTACCTGGGTATTGTCTCGTTGTGTACCTGTGTATTGTCTTGAGTATTAGTGCCAGGAAGCTAGCTGTTAGGTAATTTGGACAGGGTAAAATCCCCAAATCCTCACTAAATTTAATAGGTACGATGCCCGGCGGGTGTGGAGAGGCGACTCTTTGTACATCTTGCTGCATGTATGCGTTCCTTGATCATCCGATCGAGGGCGAATACTGCTGTGCAAAATGTAAGCACACTGTTCCCCTGGAAGCCCAGGTTCTGAATCTGGGGAAGCAACTGTCAGCACTGAGAAGTCCCTCCATACTAAAGGAGAGCCAGGAACGTACACGGCAGGTGCCGGCAGGGGCCAGCACAGAGGCGGGTGGAGACAAAGAGGTGCAGGCACTAGCAAAGAGTAGATGGGCGACAGTCAGGAGGGGTAGAGGGGGAAGTGCCAGGGAGGCCGATCCAGGACTAGAGCATCCCAATAAGTACGCTCCATTGAGTGACATTGGTGAAACCAGTCAGGGACCAGCACTGCTGAAGCTGAGGGACTCTCCTAGCTGCCAGGGGAAGAACTCCTCCAGTGAGAGTGGGGGGGCAGCAAAGGGAAAGGAAAGACCGATTCTGGGGGTAGGGGACTCAATTCTTAGAAGGACAGAGAGGGCAATCTGTAACCAAGACCTGAAGCGCCGAACAGTATGTTGTCTACCGGGCGCTCGGGTTCGGCACATCACAGATCTTGTGGACAGATTACTGGGAGGGGCTGGGGAAGACCTGGCTGTCATGGTGCACGTTGGCACCAATGACAAAGTCAGAGGCAGATGGAGTGTCCTAAAGAATGATTTTAGGGACCCATGAGCTAAATTGAGGAAAAGGACCTCCAAGGTCGTATTCTCAGGAATACTACCGGTACATCGAGCCACACCAGAAAGGCAGAGAGAGATTAGGGAAGTAAACAAGTGGCTGAAGAGCTGGTGTAGTAAGGAGGGGTTTGGGTTCCTGGAGGACTGGGCCGACTTCTCAGTCGGTAACCGGTACTATAGAAGGGACGGACTGCACCTAAATGAGGAGGGTGCAGATCTGCTGGGAATGAAGATGGCCAAAAAGTTAGAGGAGTTTTTAAACTAGGCGATGGGGGGAGGGTCCAGAGACAGAGATAGCCAGCGCTGAAGATATTTCAGAGGGTAGTATTGGGGGCATTAGTGGTAGGTTAACCAAAGCACAAAAACACAAGGTGAGTATAGTAGCAAGTCCTAGTTGCAATCTCGAAACACCCAATACGAGGACAATATGCGACCGGTCTAAACTATGTGGCATGTTCGAAGTAAAATAAGAGAGAATCTGCTGCGCCAACCCAACAAACAAATAAGAAAACAAGCAGCCAACACCACCAATTAGACTAATTGTGAAAATAAATATAAGAACGAAAAAGTGTAGCGCTAGAATGTGTCAGTCAGCAACACTATAAAGTGTGCTGAGTAACATACCCAGAGTGTATCAAATGTTAAGTCCTGCTAGACCTCATAGGAAAAAACAAAAAACCAGTGAGAAATCTAATATTCAAAAGAAAAACACTGCTAGTAGCATATCCTATGTATTAAACAGTGTGGATTATATGTGCATCAAAAGGTTAAACCCAAACCCTCAAAACAAAACACAAGCATGTAAGGGTGGGGATAAGTGATAGATCCCTGGGGTTTTGGACAGTTCGTTTAATCAGGCAGAGAAATCCTGGAGCATAGACATAAAACTCATAGTAGTATCCATTCTTATCTCCGATAGATTCTTCCAATATTCAGCCAGGTACAAGAGTAACATAAAATGCCCTTACCAGACGTGGTGGACTCACAGGCCGTTGGCGGTGAGTCATACGAGCTTGAACCGTAAAGCACGGTAAGGCAACAGCTGTTCCTGGTCCACACCAGAAGGATCCTGGGAAGGTCTCCAATCCCGAACGATCCCCCCGATTCGTCCTCCAACAATCACTTGGGTCTCAGGCAATTTGAGACAGGGAAAATAGGAGAAAGAAGGCTCCACATAGTGTAAATTCCGGATTATCAGGAAATTTATTGTATAAAAAGTTCCAACAAAAAAAATTCAAATAAAAGCAAAGTTCATACAGACGTATAAAAATGTGTTTAGCGCAGTAGACAGATGGTTTAAGGTAGCGTCCTTTGCTTTTATTTGAATTTTTTTTGTTGGAACTTTTTATACAATAAATTTCCTGATAATCCAGAATTTACACTATGTGGAGCCTTCTTTCTCCTATTTTCCCTGTCTCAAATTGCCTGAGACCCAAGTGATTGTTGGAGGACGAATCGGGGGGATCGTTCGGGATTGGAGACCTTCCCAGGATCCTTCTGGTGTGGACCAGGAACAGCTGTTGCCTTACCGTGCTTTACGGTTCAAGCTCATATGACTCACCGCCAACGGCCTGTGAGTCCACCACGTCTGGTAAGGGAATTTTATGTTACTCTTGTACCTGGCTGAATATTGGAAGAATCTATCGGAGATAAGAATGGATACTACTATGAGTTTTATGTCTATGCTCCAGGATTTCTCTGCCTGATTAAACGAACTGTCCAAAACCCCAGGGATCTATCACTTATCCTCACCCTTACATGCTTGTGTTTTGTTTTGAGGGTTTGGGTTTAACCTTTTGATGCACATATAATCCACACTGTTTAATACATAGGATATGCTACTAGCAGTGTTTTTCTTTTGAATATTAGATTTCTCACTGTTTTTTTGTTTTTTCCTATGAGGTCTAGCAGGACTTAACATTTGATACACTCTGGGTATGTTACTCAGCACACTTTATAGTGTTGCTGACTGACACATTATAGCGCTACACTTTTTCGTTCTTATATGTGGCATGTTCACCAATGCCAGGAGCATGGCAGACAAGATGGGTGAACTAGAGAGACTGTTGTACAAGGAGGATTTGGATTTTGTGGGAATTTCAGAGACCTAGTTCAACAGCTCTCATGATTGGCTGGCAAACATTCAAGGGTATACCCTATACTGCAAGGATAGAGAGTGTAAAAAAGGGGGAGGGGTATGCCTATATATCAAGAATAATGTACAAGCGAATGTGAGAGATGACATCACTGAGGGAGCTAGAGAGGAGGTGGAATCCTTATGGGTAGAGCTCCAAAGGGATGAAGCTAAGGGGAAAATAATACTGGGAGTAATCTATAGGCCCCCTAACCTGAGGGAGGAAGTGGAGACGGATCTCCTATCACAAATTGGATTAGCAGCAAGGATGGGAAGTGTTACCATAATGGGGGATTTTAATTATCCAGACATAGACTGGGCGGAGGGAACTGCGCATTCATTTAAGGCTCGCCAGTTCCTTAATGTCTTGCAGGACAATTTTATGGGTCAGATGGTAGACGCACCAACTAGAAATAAAACATTACTGGATCTACTGATTACCAACAATACAGACCTGATCACGGATGTGGAAATACGGGGCAATTTAGGTAACAGCGATCACAGGTCAATTAGTTTCAGTATAAATCACACAAATAGGAAACATGAAGGGAACGCAAAGACACTGAATTTCAAAAGAGCCAACTTCCCTAAACTACAAACCTTGCTAAAAGGCATAAATTGGGATAAAATATTAGGAACAAAGAATACGGAGGAGAGATGGGTTTGCTTTAAGAGCATATTAAATAAGGGCATTAGCCAATGTATCCCATTGGGTAATAAATTTAAAAGAGCGAACAAAAATCCTGGATGGCTTAACTCCAATGTAAAAATGCATATAAAAGCAAAGGAGAAGGCCTTCAAAAAACACAAGGTTGAGGGATCATCCTCAGCATTCAGACTTTATAAAGAGTGCAACAAGAAATGTAAGGGTGCAATTAGGACGGCTAAGATAGAACATGAAAGACACATAAGCGGAGGAGAGCAAAAAAAATCCCAAGAAATTCTTTAAGTATGAAAACAGTAAAAAAGGGAGGACAGACCATATTGGCCCCATAAAGAATGAGGAAGGACATCTGGTTACAAAGGATGGGGAGATGGCGAACGTATTGAATTTATTCTTCTCCTCAGTCTTCACGAATGAATCGGGGGGCTTCAGTAACCAAAAACTGCAGTGTTTATCCTCATGACACAACACAGGAAGCACCTCCATGGTTAACAGAGGACAGAATTAAAATTAGACTTGAGAAACTTAACATTAATAAATCACCGGGACCAGATGGCTTGCATCCGAGGGTACTTAGGGAACTCAGTCAAGTGATTGCCAGACCGTTGTTCCTAATTTTTACAGACAGTCTTTTGACTGGAATGGTACCAGCTGATTGGAGAAAAGCCAATGTAGCACCAATATTTAAAAAGGGCCCAAAATATATCCCTGGGAATTACGGACCAGTTAGCCTAACATCAATAGTATGTAAACTCTTGGAGGGGATGATAAGGGACTATATACAAGATTTTTGTAATAAGAACGATATCATTAGCAATAATCAGCATGGATTCATGAAGAATCATTCTTGCCAAACCAATCTATTAACCTTCTATGAGGAGGTGAGTTGCCATCTAGATAAAGGAAGGCCCGTAGACGTGGTGTATCTGGATTTTGCAAAAGCATTTGACACAGTTCCCCATAAACGTTTACTGTACAAAATAAGGTCCGTTGGCATGGACCATAGGGTGAGTACATGGATTGAAAACTGGCTACAAGGGCGAGTTCAGAGGGTGGTGATAAATGGGGAGTACTCAGAATGGTCAGGGGTGGGTAGTGGGGTTCCCCAGGGTTCTGTGCTGGGACCAATCCTATTTAATTTGTTTATAAACGACCTGGAGGATGGGATAAACAGTTCAATCTCTGTATTTGCAGACGATACTAAGCTAAGCAGGGCAATAACTTCTCCGCAGGATGTGGAAACCTTGCAAAAAGACCTGAACAAATTGATGGGGTGGGCAACTACATGGCAAATGAGGTTCAATGTAGAAAAATGTAAAATAATGCATTTGGGTGGCAAAAATATGAATGCAATCTATATACTGGGGGGAGAACCTCTGGGGGAATCTAGGATGGAAAAGGACCTGGGGGTCCTAGTAGATGATAGGCTCAGCAATGGCATGCCATGCCAAGCTGCTGCAATAAAGCAAACAGAATATTGGCATGCATTAAAAGGGGGATCAACACAAGAGATAAGATGATAATTCTCCCACTCTACAAGGCTCTGGTCCGGCCGCACCTGGAGTATGCTGTCCAGTTCTGGGCACCAGTCCTCAGGAAGGATGTACTGGAAATGGAGCGAGTACAAAGAAGGGCAACAAAGCTAATAAAGGGTCTGGAGGATCTTAGTTATGAGGAAAGGTTGCAAGCACTGAACTTATTCTCTCTGGAGAAGAGAAGCTTGAGAGGGGATATGATTTCAATTTACAAATACTGTACTGGTGACCCCACAATAGGGATAAAACTTTTTCGCAGAAGAGAGTTTAATAAGACTCGTGGCCACTCATTACAATTAGAAGAAAAGAGGTTTAACCTTAAACTACGTAGAGGGTTCTTTACTGTAAGAGCGGCAAGGATGTGGAATTCCCTTCCATAGGCGGTGGTCTCAGCGGGGAGCATTGATAGCTTCAAGAAACTATTAGATAATCACCTGAATGACCGCAACATACAGGGATATACAATGTAATACTGACACATAATCACACACATAGGTTGGACTTGATGGACTTGTGTCTTTTTTCAACCTCACTTACTATGTAACTATGTAACTATGTAACAGCTTCAACTCTTCTGGGAAAGCTGTCGACAGGGTTTAGGAGTGTGTCTATGGGAGTGCTTGACCATTCTTCCAGAAGCTACTGCTCAAGTTTAATCCCCCCAGGAACAGAAAGAGGCAAGGAAGGCAGGAGCAGGCACATTATTATTCTCATCTCTGTGCATTACTGATGACAGGTGGCATCATTAGTTGGTAGTAACCCGTTAGTGCCTGGCCCAGGGGAGCATGTCAGCAGTGCAGAGGTTAAGGCAATCAGTGGTGGCTGGTGGGTTGGTCGGGCTTCCGCTGCATTTCCTCCGGCTGAGCGTCTCCTCCGGCCGTACATCTCCTCCCTCCTCCTCCTAGGCCATTAGGATCACTTCTCCTTTTGGTCAATAGGGAAACAGGTTTTAGGAACCACTTCCTGATTGGCTGGGAGGCGAATCAGTGTGATGATAGCAAATATTCATTTGCTATTGTCACACAACAGGGTGGGCTCAGGACACAGTGCTCTGCTCCTCAAGCCCACCCTTTTTTTTAAGCCTATTAGAACCTCAGGCTCTAATCATGTTTCAGGCTTCAAAAAAAAAAGAAAAACCCCATTGGAATCCATGCGCCTGGAGCCCTGCATGTAGATTAGGGAGCCAGACACATGGATAGGGGGGCAAGACACCCCTGCGCCCCTAATAGACAGGCTGCCACTGATGGACACACAGAGCCGCTGCTCAGGAGTGTGCTGGCTTAGGTGACCCCACAGCAAGCTGCTTGCTGTGGGGGCACTTGGTAGGAGGGAGGAGCCAGGAGCACTGGTGGGGGACCCGAGAAGAGGAGGATCCGGGCTGCTCTGTGCAAAACCACTGCATAGAGCAGGTAAGTATAACATGTTTGTTATTTAGAAAAAAGTTTTTTTCCTTTTGGGATAAAGGTTTTACATAAATGAATAACAGCTGATCATTGCAAGCACCCCTGACAGAGTTAAATGGTTGTCTCAACCCTCTAACTGCTTTTTTGTCTGGACAGCTTGGTCTGTTTAAGTAAGTTGAAATTTACCAGATTTACCAAAATAATAACGAATGCAGCCACCACATCTAAGAATTGGGGATCTGCATTCTAATATTTTTTTGTTTTTGAGCTTAATAAGACTTTAACCACTTGCCGCCCGCCCACCGTCAAATGACTCTCATTCTGGGTGGATGTCATATGACAGCCTCCCAGAACAACCGATCTCACGCGCCATGCCATGTTGCTTTGGCATGGCACCACCATGTGGCCACCGTAGCCACAGCTCTTTAACCATGTGATCAGCTGTGTCCAATCACGTAACACAGAGATGCCGGTAATCGGTACCCCTCGCATCACACTGACAGAGTGTGAGGAAAGGAGAGCCGATCAAGGGCATCTCCTCACAGAGGATCATCAGTGCCCTGATTACAATTAAGTGCCCACCAGTGTCAGCAATACCAGCAATGCCACTGCCAACAATCAGTGCCAACCAGTGCCCACAAGTGCCAGCAATCAGTTGCCATCAGTGATGCCAGTTATCAATGCTCATCATTGCTGCCCATCAATGCCCATCACTGCTGCCCATCAGTTCTGTCTATCCGTGCAGCCTGTGCCCACCAGTGCTGCATATCTGTGCCCAGTGCTAGGGATGAGCCGAACACCCCCCGGTTTGGTTCGCACCAGAACCTGCGAACGGACCGAAAGTTCGCACGAACGTTAGAACCCCATTGACGTCTATGGGACTCGAACGTTCGAAATCAAAAGTGCTCATTTTAAAGGCTAATTTGCATGGTATTGTCCTAAAAAGGTTTTGGGGACCCGGGTCCTACCCCAGGGGACATGTATCAATGCAAAAAAAACTTTTAAAAACGGCCGTTTTTTCGGGAGCAGTGATTTTAATGATGCTTAAAGTAAAAAAAAAAAAGTGAAATATTCCTTTAAATATCGTACCTGGGGTGTGTCTATAGTAGGCCTGTAAAGTGGCTCGTGTTTCCCGTGTTTAGAACAGTCCCTGCACCAAATGTCATTTTTAAAGGAAAAAATCTCATTTAAAACTGCTTGCGGGTTTAATGTCATGTCGGGTCATGGCAATATGGATGAAAATCAGTGAGACAAACGGCATGGGTACCCCCCAGTCCATTACCAGGCCCTTTGGGTCTTGTATGGATATTAAGGGGAACACCGCACCCAAATTAAAATAAGGAAAGGCCCTATATACTCTGAACAGCAGTATACAGGCGGTGCAAACAAGACAGGGACTGTAGGTTTGTTGTTAAGTAGAATCTCTTTGTAATTTTGAACGGGTAAATTTTTAAAGCGTTTAGCTCCAGCCAAAAAATCTTTTTTAAGCTTTTTGGAAAACATAGGGAAGGGTTATCACCCCTGTGACATTTGTTTTTCTGTCTTTCCTCCTCTTCAGAAGATTTCACCTCACTTTTTGTCCCAATGAAAAATGTTTTTTGAAAATTTGGGTTTTTTGTGGAACAAGGATTGGAAAGCATCAGTGGAAAGGAGAAATTGTTTTCCCATATTAACTCTTACAGGAGAGAATTTCCCTTCCTAGGGGTAGATTTCATCTCACTTCCTGTTGTCTCCTTCCGTTTGCAAGTAGGAGTCGTTTGTAAGTTAGATGTTTGAAAGTAGGGGCCTGCCCTATATACTCAGCAGAAATTTGGGCCTTAGGTGTTGCTGTGGCCACAACACTGTAAGCCCTCACAGGGCCCTGCTGTGAAATATTAGATCAAGAATTGTAATTACATGCTCCTGTTGAACAGGAGCTGAAAAATTAGGCCTTAGGCACTGGTGCTGGTGCCACAACACTGCAACCCCTTACAGACACTCTAGTTGGAACGCAGGAACGAGCCCTGCTGCAAAGTATTGCATCAAAAATTGTAATTACACGCCCCTGTTAGACAGGGGCAGAAAAATTGGGCCTTAGGCACTGGTGCTGGTGCCACAACACTGCAACCCCTCACAGACACTCTAGTTGGAACGCAGGAACGAGCCCTGCTGCAAAGTATTGCATCAAAAATTGTAATTACACGCCCCTGTTAGACAGGGGCAGAAAAATTGGGCCTTAGGCACTGGTGCTGGTGCCACAACACTGCAACCCCTCACAGACACTCTAGTTGGAATGCAGGAACGAGCCCTGCTGCAAAGTATTACATCAAAAATTGTAATTAACACGCCCCTGTTAAACAGGGGCTGAAAAATTGTGCCTTAGGCACTGGTGGTGGCGCCCAGAACCAAAAATGTTCTTACAAGCTATCAGCGTGATGATTGAGGAGGAAGAGGATAATTACTCAGGGATAGTCACTCAGCATCAGCATAGGCAGTCTTTGAAGGGATCTGAGATTTCAAAAAAAATTATTCGGTTACATCAGCATCAGGTGCTTGGTAGCTGGTGGTGATCCAAGACTCATTCATTTTTATGAAGGTCAGCCGATCGACCGAGTCGGTGGACAGACGCACCCTGTGATCGGTTACCACGCCTCCAGCAGCACTGAATGTGCGTTCCGAAAGAACGCTGGATGCAGGACAGGCCAGTAGCTCAATTGCATACTGTGCAAGCTCTGGCCAGTGATCCATCCTCAAGACCCAGTAACCCAGAGGATTTTCGGTGGGAAAGGTGTCCAAGTCTGATCTTGCCCCTAGGTATTCCTGCACCATGTAAAACAGACGCTGGCGATGGTTGCTGGAACCGATCATACCTTGGGGCTGCGGACCAAAAAATTGTCTGAACGCATCGGTCAGACGGCCACCTTCTCCACCGCTCCTTCTTTGACTGACCGAAGCCTCAGCAACACGTTGTCCAGAAACAGGAGTTTGTAACCTCCCAGTCTCTGGGAACGCATTGCACAGACCTTTCTGCAAGGCCTCCCGAAGATGTTTCATCCTCTGCTCCCTCTGCGATGGCAAGATAAGGTCCGCAACCTTACCCTTGTAACGTGGATCAAGGAGGGTTGCCAGCCAGTATTGGTCCTTCTCCTTGATACCACGAATACGAGGATCCTTACGCAGGCTTTGCAGGATCAGGGAGGCCATGCAGCGTAGGTTTGCTGAGGCATTCGGTCCGGAGTCCTCTGGGTCACTAAGGACGACAACGTCCGCAGCCACCTCCTCCCAGCCACGTACACATCCATGTGTTTCTTGGGACTGATCCCTTAAAGACTGCTGCTGATGCTGAGTGCCAGGCTCCACCTCCATACTGACACAATCTTCCTCCTCCTCCTCCTCCTCCTCGTCCTCTTCCTGTGTGATCGGCGGGCACGCAGGAACACTGTCTGGATAAAGGGGGCCTTGAGAGCTAAGGAAGTCCTCCTCTTCCTGCCTCTGTTCTGCCTCAAGTGCCCTGTCCATTATTCCACGCAGCGTGTGCTCCAACAGGTGGACAAGGGGGACAGTGTCACTGATGCATGCACTGTCACTGCTCACCATCCTCGTGGCCTCCTCGAATGGTGACAGGACAGTGCATGCATCCCTGATCATGGCCCACTGGCGTGGGGAAAAAAAACCAAGCTCCCCTGACCCTGTCCTGGTGCCATAGTCGCACAGGTACTCATTGATGGCCCTCTGCTGCGTGTGCAGCCGCTGCAGCATGGCCAACGTTGAGTTCCACCTGGTGGGCATGTCACAGATTAGGCGGTTCTTGGGCAGGTTAAACTCCTTTTGGAGGTCCGTCAGCCGAGCACTGGCATTATATGACCGGCGGAAATGCACACAGACTTTCCTGGCCTGCCTCAGGACATCCTGTAAGCCCGGGTACCTGCCCAAGAACCGCTGCACCACCAAGTTAAGGACGTGAGCCAAACAGGGCACATGGGTCATTTGTCCCTGTCGGAGGGCAGAGAGGAGGTTGGTGCCATTGTCGCAAACCACCATTCCTGCCTTAAGTTGGCGTGGCGTCAACCACCTCTGAACCTGCCCCTGCAGAGCTGACAGAACCTCTGCCCCAGTGTGGCTCCTGTCCCCCAAGCACACCAGCTCAAGCACCGCATGGCATCTTTTGGCCTGCGTACTTGCGTAGCCCCTTGAACGACTACAGAGCACCGCTGGTTCCGAGGAAGAGGCCATGGAGGAAGAAGAAGAGGAGGGGGTGGAGGAGAGAGGTGTGTCACAATCAGCATTTTGGAGGCGTGGTGGCGGAACAACCTCCAACACTACTGCACCTTGTCCTGCATCCTTCCCAGCTGCCAGCAGAGTCACCCAATGTGCCGTGAAACTTAGGTAACGTCCCTGTCCATGCCTGCTGGACCATGAGTCAGCGGTAATATGCACCTTACCGCTGACCGCCCTGTCCAGCGAGGCATGGACATTGCCTTCCACATGCCGGTAGAGAGCCGGAATCGCCTTCCGTGAGAAAAAGTGGCGTTTGGGTACCTGCCACTGAGGAACCGCATATTCCACAAACTCACGGAAGGGGGCAGAGTCTACCAACTGAAAAGGCAGCAGTTGAAGTGCTAGCAATTTTGCCAAGCTAGCATTCAACCGCTGGGCATGTGGATGGCTGGGAGCAAACTTCTTTCGGCGGTGCAGCAGCTGGGGCAGGGAAATTTGCCTGGTACAATCTGACATCGGTGTACCAAAAGCAGATTGCCCACAAGTACTTGGCTGTGACACACCTAATTCTACACCTTCATTCCTCTCACTGCAGGTCTCAGAGAGGACTGGAGGTCTAGTGGGGTTGGAAATCTCAGCTGATGAGGAGCAAGGAGAGATCCTCTTTGTTCTTTGGTGTGGGTCTTTTAGATACGCTTGCCAACGAACTGCATGGCAGGTCAACATATGTCTGGTCAAGCATGTGGTACCCAAGCGGGAGATGTTTTGGCCACGTGAGATACGCTTGAGACATATGTTGCAAATAGCAGCGGTGCGATCTGATGCACTCGTCTCAAAAAAGGCCCACACCAAAGAACTTTTTGAATAACGCGCAGAGACTGCAGCGCCCTGCACATGTGGAGCTTTGGGGTGTGATGCAGTCAATGTGCTGCCCTTAGGCTGGCCCCTGGAGGGCATCCTGCCTCGTTGGTGATGTGCCGCCTCCTCCTCCTCCTCCTCCTCCTCTCTCCTATCAGGCACCCACGTTGAGTCAGTGACCTCATCATCCCCTCCCTCCTCATCACTGGAGCAAACCTGGCAGTATGCTGCAGCAGGGGGAGCATGACTGCCAGATTGCTGTCCTTCTTGGGCACCCCCTCTGTCCGTGCTCATGTTACTGCCTTCATCGAGCTCAGTATCATCATCAGAGCCTTCCAAACACTGGGCATCCTCCTGGAGCATGTACCCAACACTGTGGTCAAACAGTTCGAGGGAATCCTCATGAGGACATGGTGGAGCTAGGGAAGGAGTCACTGATGACATTGAGCTGAGGGAAGAGGCCGCTGCTTTGCCAGACAAAGCACCCTGGGCATGGGTGAGAGAGGATGAGGAGGATGAGGACGGCTTGGTCATCCACTCGACCAAGTCTTCCGCATGTTGCGGCTCAACACGGCCAGCTGCCGTAAAAAAGGCCCAGCGTGTCCCATGGCCACGTGCTGATGAGGATGCACCGTCTCCACGACCAGCACTAGACACAGAGCCTGCTTGCCCTCTCTTATTGGCTTGTGACTGTCTGCCTCTCCTTCTTGGCCTTCCAGACATACTAATGGCCTGTAGCTGCACTAAGCTGGGATAGAACACCAGTAATTTTCTTCAGGTAGCTTTATATACTGTAACCAGACAAGCCTGCCTGTCAGTAGGAAGATAACAGGAACGGATCTAGCTGAACACTGTGAGCAGGACGCACTGTACTAAATGTAAATAGTCTAGCTGCCTGACCGTGGTACTAATAGGATCAAATAGAACACCAGTAATTTTCTTCAGGTAGCTTTATATACTGTAACCAGACAAGCCTGCCTGTCAGTAGGAAGATAACAGGAACGGATCTAGCTGAACACTGTGAGCAGGACGCACTGTACTAAATGTAAATAGTCTAGCTGCCTGACCGTGGTACTAATAGGATCAAATAGAACACCAGTAATTTTCTTCAGGTAGCTTTATATACTGTAACCAGACAAGCCTGCCTGTCAGTAGGAAGATAACAGGAACGGATCTAGCTGAACACTGTGAGCAGGACGCACTGCACTAAATGTAAATGGTCTAGAAGATAACAGGAACGGATCTAGCTAAACTGAATACAGTGTATATATATATATATGCAACACCTGGGATGCATATATATACACAATACACTGTAAGTGCAGCTAACTGACTGACTGTTCTGTCTAATCTATCTAACTCAAATCAAATGACCCTGTCTGTCTCTCTCTCTCTCTCTCAATGAACGCCGGAACACACACTACACAGGGCCGCCGTGCAGGCGGCCTTATATAGTGTGGGGCGTGTACTAAATCCCCTGAGCCATAATTGGCCAAAGCCTCCTTGGCTTTGGCCAATTATGGCTCTCTGTTCAGGCGGCGCTGTGATTGGCCAAGCATGCGGGTCATAGTGCATGCTTGGCCAATCATCAGCAAGCAATGCACTGCCATGCCGCAGTGAATTATGGGCCGTGACGTGCCACACGAATTTGGCGCGAACGGCCCATATCGTTCGCAATTCGGCGAACGGGCGAACAGCCGATGTTCGAGTCGAACATGGGTTCGACTCGAACACGAAGCTCATCCCTACCCAGTGCCCACCAGTGGCACCCATCAGTGTCGCCTATCAGTGCTCATCAGTGCCACATATCAGTGCCATCTATCAGTGCCCATAAGTGCAGAATATTCGTGCCTCCTCATCAGTGGCGGAACTACCGCCATAGCAACCCACGCGGTCGCTATGGGGCCCGCGGTTGCTATGGGGCCCTGAGCCGGGGCCCGCTGCCGAGTGGGGCCCTCAGCCGCAGCCTGTTGCCGAGTGAGTCCCGCTGCCGAGTGGCTCGGGGCGTCATCCCCGTCCAAGCGGCGTGACATCACTCGGCCGGAGGCACGATGGGAGGAGCGTCGCGAGCTACTGTACTGCAGCCCGCAACCAAGAGGAGCCAGGCAGCGCCACCGAGGAGGAACCTCAATGCACTGTCCGTGACCCACTTTATTGCAGACACAGAGAGACAGAGTCCAGATTCACATTTTTTTCACAGGTAAGTAAGCAAGCAAGCACAAGCTAAATTAAGCTGATGCATCATGCAGTGTGATGCCATACAGCCGGACTGCAGTCTGAAGATTATGAACTGTCTGTGATGTGACTGTCTGTTTTTTCTAATATGTAGCATGGCGGGGGGAGGGGGGGTACATGCCCTGCACTGGTCACAGTAACTGCTGTATTAACCACTTCCGCCCCGGAAGGATTTACCCCCTTCCTGACCAGAGCACTTTTTGCGATTTGGCACTGCATCGCATCGCTTTAACTGACAACTGACAATTGGCGACGTGGATCCCAAACAAAACTGATGTCTTTTTTACCCCACAAATAGAGCTTTCTTTTGGTGGTATTTTATCATCTCTGCGATTTTGTATTTTTTGCGCTATAAACAAAATAAGAGCGACAATTTTGAAAAAAACGCAATAATTTTTACATTTTGCTATAATAAATATCCCCCAAAAATATATAAAAAAACTTTTTTTTTTCCTCAGTTTAGACCGACACGTATTCTTCTACATATTTTTGGTAAATCAGTTATTTTTTTTTGTGTGGGGGGCTGTTTGCAGGGGGGGCCCCATACAGCATTTTGCTATGGGGCCTGTGATTTATAGTTACGCCCCTGCTCCTCATCAGTGCCACCTAATCAGTGCCCATAAGTGCCGCCTCATCAGTGCCCATAAGTGCCACCTCATCAGTGCCCATCAGTGCAGCCTATCAGTGCCCATCAGTGCTGCCTCATCAGCGCCCATCAGTAAATGAGAAAAATTACTTATTTACAAAATTTTCTGACAGAAACTAAGAAAAACTTTTTTTTTTTTTAACAAAATTTTTGGTCTTTTTTTTTAGGTAAAAATAAAAAACGCAGGAGTGATTAAATACCACCAAAAGAAAGCTCTATTTGTGTGAAGAAAATAACAATTTCTCATGGTTACAGTGTAGCATGACCGTGCAATTGTCAATCATAGTGTGACAGCTCTGAAAGCTGAAATTTGCGGCGCTAATTTAAATAAATAATGTAAAACCACCAAACCATACCAAGAGGTAATAAAGCCAGATCTCCAGGTATCGATAATGTCTAATTGCTTGATCTTCCACTAATTTGTGCAATCAAAGGTCACAGAAAGCCAGTATTGCATCAAAAAATGAAATAACTAAAACAAAACTATATAATTACACAGAATGGGAATAATGGGTCGCTGTTTCTAAATAGCAAGTAATTTCAATATTTATTTCAGCTTGTCTCTCCGATCACGGCCGGGATCGTTGAGCTGAGAGCAGCCTGAGAGCTTTCTGTGTTACCCAGTTTTCTATGTAAGTGGAATATTGTTGAAATAAATATTGAAATTACTTGCTACACTATGGAGCCCTTTCCTTTCTTTTGAGCTGAACCTGAAAGCAGCATTCTGGAGACCCCTGGTAACAAGGAGACTGGGAAGCCGGTGTTTCATCTGTTACATGCTAAATAGGCTGTGATCGTTCAGCCGGGAGGTGAGAGGCTGGGGGAACCGCTACCATTACACACTATATCTATCACTGAATATCTTTGGAACAACTTTGTTTGGCACGTTTTTTTTCAATTATTTGTCACAATGGAGATCTTATCTTCTATGGGACTTTTTTGAGACTGTTTATTTATATTACTTCTTTTCCTAAGTATTATTCATTCATTTACACTCTGTGTGATCACATATGTTGCAAATATTTTTTCACTTGATACTTTTATTGATTGATTAGTTTCCTTTTTTTGGATGGGACGTTTTGGAGACTGTTTTATTTAAATTTATTGCTTTCGCAGTATTATTCATGTACACCCTGTGACATCACTTATGTTGCAATTTATGGTCTATTTTTTCATTGGACACTTTTAGTCACTTTTATTAGTTTTGGTATTATTAGATCGTGATCTTTATTTATGCTGTGTTAACTACACTTATTGTTTCACTAGTCATTTTTCATCTAATTACTTAATTATTTTTTGATTGCTGCACTAATTATCACAATTGCAGATATTTTATAAGGATATGTTTTAATTTGGATTTATTTATTTGAGTAGTGGTTTGAAGATCTTTTTAAGCTGTGGAGTCTGTGGATATATATATTTTTTTCAATATTTTTTCACTGTTTATTCATTTCAGTGGACTTTTTATTTAGATATTTATGTACATCTATATGGGCTATTTAGAAACAGCGACCCATTATTCCCATTCTGTGTAATTATATAGTTTTGTTTTAGTTATTTCATTTTTTGATGCAATACTGGCTTTCTGTGACCTTTGATTGCACAAATTAGTGGAAGATCAAGCAATTAGACATTATCGATACCTGGAGATCTGGCTTTATTACCTCTTGGTATGGTTTGGTGGTTTTACATTATTTATTTAAATTAGCGCCGCAGATTTACCCCCCTTTTTTAGCAATTGTCTTTAGGTGTGTGAACACTATTATTTGTGGCTGCTATTTTGTCTTATTTTGACGTTTTTTAAGGTATTATATATATTTTTATTGTTGGCTTTTTAATATTTAATATTTTGGTGTGCGCACAAGTACTTATTACCATATCTGAAAGCTGAAAAATGGCTTGGGCAGCAAGGGAGTGTAAGTGCCCTGTATTGAGGTGGTTAAACACCTTCTCCAGAGTGAACAAATGCAAATATATTTTACATGTGTAGTTTCAGGCACCAAAGTGCAAAACTTTGCAATATTTAAATATAGAACCTGATCTGCCATGTAGCTGCCCAACCCTCAATTTCATCATGGTTGTCTTGTAGTGTTTCTTTATCCTGTTCTGAATTGATTTGTTTACAAACTTTTTTATTGGGAACAAAATAGTGGTACAAACAATGGTGTCATATATTGATTTCTCTGTGATGTCTAGTATCAACCGCAAATACTGAAATCAAACTCTTAATTTCAGCCTCAATATCATTAATAAACAAGTTATACAGCATTGGCCTCAGCAGAGAGCCTTGGGGCACACCACTCACAACCTTAGACTGGAGCATCTGGAGAATGGGTCATGAAGAGTAGTAATTTTAAATTAGTATTATAAATGCACTATGGTAGTTTTGCTAAATGAGAATATAAAAAGCCATACTTTGTTTTGCTGTACTAAAAGAACATATGATAATCATATATAGTTTTTATTCATATACTTCATATGGGCATTATTCAATATCTTTAAGTCAAATTAACCAATTATGCTAAATGGTTATCTGCAAAGATCCTAGAGCATAAGGTTAATTAAACCCATCTTGTTACAAACGTTTTGTGTTAATTTGCTACACTTCTCAGTGTCAACTGTGGATTGATATGTTTTAAAAGTCCTCTATATCAGCCAACATGAAACAATGAAACATCTTTATTGTAGGCAATTCACAGTATCTGGCAGTTCCACACACTAAGCATTATTGATATATTCTTAGATAATGTCCCAATCTTTCTTCAAGCTGGGAATGACTTCAAGAAAACAGAATGAATACCCACAGAGGTATTTGATATGTTTGCTCTCATCCCAACTCATGTGAGTTTGGGGGCAGCTGTAGAACACTTATGTATGACTAATGAGCCATTGTGTGGGCCATCTTCCAAGATTCTGCCACTGTGCACGCAGTCAGACATATTCCTGAAGAACAGCTATTTAATATATGTGCATAGGGGGTTCTGCCTGCTCAATTTTCCAAACTAATTTGTGAAGCAGTAGTGCAGTTTCTATACATATGTAAAATTACCATTGCTTTTATATACCATGAACCGAGTACTAAAAGACCTAGCAGGAGGAATCTAAAATTGCACACATATGCTTACAAATGTATATTTTAATTAAAAGATAGTACACATGGCTTAGTGAAGATAAATTATAAACCTATGTAACATTTTGCTTTAGATTATGACAGAATTTATAGACACAAACACATTTAAGAACATGATAAAGAATTTTGCACAGTTTGGTAGAGGTATAACTTGTTTCAAGATTTAAGAATGCCTCGCCGAGCACCAAGTTCTGCTATCTATTGTTATTCTTTATGGAAGCTGCAGATAGTTATGATAAGAAAAATATATTTATCAGAGAAGCCTATACTATCCAAGTGTCAAAGAGGTGCCACATCTCAAAAATGCTAGAACAAAAAAGGGGAAAGTCCCATCCTATTTTCCCCTTTTTTGTTCAGATAGTTAAGATGCTTTCCTGAATGTGTTTGCATGAGTGTGGCCTTTTCTGTTTTCTCCAACTGACCAGCAAACATCTTCTTCTGCCCACCATAATTTCTGCAGTCAGCTAATTTTATGCTTTCATTCTATACCCAGCAAAACAATAACAGTTTGTTCTGCACATTTTACTTAAAGCGGAGTTCCGCCAATTTTTTTTTTTTTTTTTAAGTCAGCAGCTACAAATACTGCAGCTGCTGACTTTTAAAATATGGACACTTACCTACCCAGGGCGCCCGTGATGTTGCCACTCGAAGCCGACCCATCCCTCAGCTCTCTGCTGGAGGCGCCGCCATCTTCGGTAAGGGAATTAGGAAGTGAAGCCTTGCAGCGACTCGCGCTGCATGATCCCACTGGTCCCTGCTGTCTTCTGGGACCTGTGTGTTTATCTATGTCCAGAAGTGGGAGCAAAATACTTGTATTAGACAGGTATCTGCTCCCCCCTCCCCCCTGAAAGGTGCCAAATGTGACACCGGATGGGGGGGATTCCAAAAAGCGGAAGCTCCATTTTTGGGTGGAACTCCACTCTAAAGCGACCCTGCTACAAAATGATTTGATAGAAGCAACTATTAACTGATTTGCAGTATACTAGTATTAAAGTGCGATTGTGGGGGACTGGCCTTCCACTTGTAGTTCTGCAAAGGAGCAATTGGTGGCAGGACTAGAGTGCACTTTATTCCAGCACTCAGTACAAGATATAAGCAAAACAGCATGCAGAAGAAGTACTCTGAAGGAAGTGAGTAGAAAAGGACCGGTAAAAAGAAAGACTTCTTTCTACCAGCTACAGATCTGCCAGTAGCCTGACAAGTGATAAGTAGGGTTGCATACTATGATCTATTTAGGTGAATTTGAGGAGAAGTACTGAATCTATTTTGGGAGCATAGTAGGGTATGCTTAGTGGATTTGGGGTGTCATGTGCTAAATGTAAACTGGTTGAGGGTGTGGTAGTAGTATTGGGGTGCATGGTGTAGAGTGTAACAGGGTGCATTATGAAGTGTGGTAGATGTATTGTGGTACATGGTGCAATTTGTAAAGTGCAATGAAGTGCAAGGTATATTTGGGGTGTATTCTGGGGACACTAAATGTGCTGGGGTGCATCCTGGGATGTGATAACTGAATTAGGGCTATACTGTGGTGTGTTAAGTGTAAAGAGATGCATATTGGGTGTGCTAAGTGTACAGAGATGTCTCTCCCATGAATACCTGTCTATTCATATGGCTACTTGCATGGCTTCATTCAACGACTTTGATTCAGGGTAGTGTACTAGAGAGTCCTTGATAGAGTCTGATAAGCCTAACCTGAATTGGTCCTTAGAGTGGGGTCATTCCACCCAGAGTCAGGTGCCCAGTGGCAGAAATCAGACCAGTATAGCTCAGCAGTGCATTTACCCGGATGTAATGACCTAAGATTAGCTTCTGCTGAGTGTGCACAATCAGGATCATCATAGAGTAACCCCAGAGCCTTGAAAAATGGCTGAAAAATCTAAAAGCCCAAGACTGGCTGTGCTTCCGAACCAGAAGAGTGTGGCTTAAGCTTAAAATATAGCATACAACTATGTTTAAAGTTGGAAAACACATGGGGGTCACCAGAAAAACTATCAGATGGGTTAAAGGGGTTGTAAAGGTAATTTTATTTTTTTTTTTAAATAACATGTCATACTTACCTTCACTGTGCAGCTCGTTCTGCACAGAGTGGCCCCGAACCTGCTCTTCTGGGGTCCCTCGGCGGCTGTTTCAGCTCCTCCCCGCAAGAAATAACCACCTTAATGCGAGCTCCCTCGCATGGTGGTTAGTTGTTGCGGGCGCGCTCCCGTGATACAGCCGGCGGCTATAGCCGCTCGCTGTATCACTCGGCCCCGCCCCCGGCGCGCCGCGTCATCGGATGTGATTGACAGCAGCGCGAGCCAATGGCTGCGCTGCTTTCAATCCATCCACTGCAGCCAATCAGCGACCAGGTTGAGCTGCAATAGAGATGACGAGAACGAGCAGCGGAGATTCGAGGTGTCAGGTAAGTAAAACGGGGGGGCTGGGGGCGGCGGTATTGTCAAAAGTTTTTTCACCTTAATGCATATAATGCATTAAGGTGAAAAAATTTTTACCTTTACAACCCCTTTAACTTTGGGCTCTGGCTCCTGTGTTACTGCTGGAGGTGCGTTTACACGCAAAGACAATTCCTGGACTTGGCATGTCAGTGTGCACATTTCCTCAGCAAATAAATAGGCCTGTGCAAAGTCCATCTTGACAGAAAATTTTGTTAAAGGCTTGTGATAATGTCAGGTCTACCTCAATGCAGGTGGTCAGACACTATATCTAGCTATTGTGTGCTTCACCTATAGCAGCCCCCTTTCGCTTAAGACAAGCAGGCCTTGGTTGCTCCCAGGACTTATATACAATGCTATGGTGCCTGGCCACCACACCAGGGCAGATGCGAACAGAGCAAACTACAGACTACTTCCAGTTTAGCAGACAGCATGGTTCTAAGACAGTCCAGGTAATAAGGAAGGCTGAGTTCAGGGAATAGTTCAATATCCGATCCGGGTCATACACAGGGAAATCCAACAGCAAGGCAAACTGGAGGCTTGACCAGGAACAATGCAGGTAACTGTCTTTATCACAAGCAAGGGATAGAGTGTTCAGTTTGCTTATATCAGGTGACTGATTCAGATCAATCACCTTGCAGGTGAACACAGACAGGGGAAAAGCAACAGCCAACACCCGGGTGCTGCTCCGATGCCAGGACATTTTCTACACCCACTGGCCACAGTCCAGCCCTCCTAAAGTTTGTCGGGCAGTAAACCGGCCCTTTGTGTCGAAAGTTAGGAAACCCCTGACATAGAGGTATTCAGTTTGTATATGTGGGATCCCTAAGCACTCCAAACATCATCATACAGGACACCAGCTGATAGTTGGGTCTTGTTCAAAGCCACCTACATAATTGCACTTATAGAAAAGGGAAGAAGAGCAGACCCATGCTCCACGCAGTGTAAATCAGCTAAAATAATAAATACATATATTAAAATAATACAATTCCATTAACATGTGCAGAAAATGAAGAGAAAGTGAAAACTAAACATGTGAAGGGGGGTAAAGGATAATTTATCTCGTGGGACAGTAGGATAATGTGTAAAACAGTTTATTCATTAGGTATATGCTAAGTTTCTTTATCAAGGTTCCCATTTCTTTCATGAATTTATTTTACACAACACCTTTACTTCATTTATATTTCCTGGCTGAGCTCACCACAGCCCCAAAGTGCACGAAGATCGTTGGAAAGGTAGGAGGGGTCTATGGGGGCCACAAAACAAAAGAGTGCAACACCAGTCTAATAAGGTGTTTTGTCTTTATAGGAGTAGAAGTCCTAAAAAAAGACACTTGCAGAAGGAAAAGTCTCGTCACCGCTCAAAATCTCTGCATGCATCTGGGTCACGCACAGGACATAGATCCCAAGCAACGGCCAGTCCATGTCGCAAAAACGCTCAGACCGCTATGGCAGCAGAACAAAGTGCGACAAGAGGCCGTCCCGCCGAAGGCCTCTGCTGGGCCTGTTTAGCGTCATCCACCCCTGAGAAACTCTTGTGCACAGAATGTATAAGAGATGTAGCCACAGACAGAGAAACAGAGGCACATAGGATAAAGGACTATAATCAGGAGGCGGTGATGGAGAGTATGCAGGCATTCGCAGGCCTAAGAGCCTCCGGGACTAAGCCTAGAGCCAAGAACGCATCTAAGCAGAAGCGAGACTCATCACCGAGGCTTGAAATATCTTCAGGAGATACTTCAGACTCTGATGAACCGTCAAAATATTTATTCGACTTCCAGCTCATAGACCCTTACATTGTAGCAGTGAAGGAGGCCATAGACTGAGAACAAGACTCTCAGCCTCCGGAAAAAATTAAAAGATATTTCCCTAACTTGAAAAGGCAAGGGGCAACCTTCCCGTTCATGACAGAGATCTGCGAATTATTCGATGAGGAATGGGGAAAGCCAGAAAGGAAGGCAAATGTACAAAATCGCTTTTTAAGATTATACCCATTTAACACCCCAGATACTGCCTTTTGGGAGTCACCTCCAGGGGTAGATGCGGCCTTGCAGCGCTTAGCAAGGCAGGTGTCCCTGCCATTGCAGGATTCTACAACCTTCAGAGACCCGATGGACAGGCGCACAGACACAGATCTAAAGAAGATCTATTTAACTGCTGGCGCAGCTTGCTGCCCGGCCATAGCCCTAACCTCGATCTCCAGGACTCTAAAGGTCTGGGTCACAAATGTGGAGATGGCCCTGAAGTCTGACGTAGAGATGGCCAGAATCATTTCGGCAATGGAGGAACTTGGAGAATCTCTCAGCCGCCTTTTTGGCAGAAGCCTCTATAGACCTAGTAAAACTGCTCGCAAGACGTTTTCAGTAATGGCGAAAAGGGCCCTATGGTTACGCCATTGGGTGGGAGAAGTACCTCGTAACAGGCACTTTGTAACATTCCATACAAGGGCAAGATGCTATTCGGGGACACCCTGGAGGAAGCTATTAAACGAGCTACTGGAGGGAAGTCCGGTCTGCTACCACAGAGACCCAAAAGGAGACAGCAAACCGCTCGGTCAGGCCAATCAGAGTTCAGAAGGGCACAGGAAGCCAGGTCATATAGACCAGGCCGAGAATATACGAGACCCCAACGGAGAGGCTCACAAAGCTCCTTTCTTCGGAAGGTGAAGTCTAAGTCCGCTCAGACTGCTAAGAAACTTGAGAAGTCCTTTTCACGGGTTGACCGCCCATCCCCCCAGGTGGGTGCCAAGTTGGCATCCTTTTGGAAGGTATGAGCGGAGAAAGCCAAGGACCAATGGGTCCAGAATACAGTCAAGATAATGTTTTGAGAAAAACCACCGGACATCCTTGTCCAGACAGATTGGCCACAAGATCAAAAGAAACAAAGGTGTTTGCAAAAATTTGTGACCAAATTACTTCAGAAAGAGGCAATCTCGCCAGTTCCTTTAAAGCAGCAGGGAACAGGGGTTTACTCCCCAATTTTTCTGGTGCCCAAAGCAAGGTCTTAGACCTAAGACCCCTAAACCACTACATCGATCCCAAGACATTCAAAATGGAATCAATATTTACAGTTATATCAATTCTGCAACCAGGGGACTGGCTAATATCAGTAGATTTAGCAGATGCCTACCTTCATGTCCCAATTAACAGGCATCACCAAAGATACCTGAGATTGATGGTAGGGGGAGGTCATTTCCGGTTCAAATGTCTGCCCTTCGGAATCAGCACAGCACCTCGAGTCCTTTTCAAGCTCTTGCTAGCTACCATCCCTGTTATACGTTTGAGGGGCATAAACATTTTCCACTACTTTGACGACATCTTGATAGTGGCCCGTGCAAGCAAGGAGTTAATGGCACAAAGCGAAGTGGTGCTGAAAATTCTATCCGAATTTGGCTGGATTAACAGCAAGCAGAAGAGCCAGTTGATTCCCTCCCAAGAGATGGAGTACCTAGGGCTTGTTTTCAACACAAGCAAAGGGCAGGTCTCACTACCACATCGCAAGATAGCCAAGCTAGTAGCCTGCGTGAACAGCATGATGGAGTCCTTGTCGCTGTCGGCGAGGGACTGTATGATGCTTCTGGGAATGTTTACTGCAGCAACCCCAGCTGTGGCAAGATTCCATACAAGGGCATTCCAAACATTGTTTCTGAAACAGTGGGATGGCGTATCACTCCACCAAAAAATCTTCATACCAAGATGGATCCGCCAGGGCTTGGCGTGCTGGATAGCGCCAGGAACTCTGTCGCGGGGCATGCCTCTCAGCCCCGGAGATTGGATGCAGATAACCTCAGATGCCAGTCTACGGGGCTGGGGTGCTCATTGCCTCGGCAGACGGGTTCACGGCAAATGGAGCAGGATGGAGACCAGACACTCCAACCTGTTGGAGTTACAGGCAGCATACCTAGCCCTACTGGCATTCGAGGACCTGATTCAAGGAGCTCGGCTCAAGCTTACGTTGAACAACCAGACGGTGGTCGCTTATATAACCAAACAGGGAGGAACCAAGAGCTTGCCACTGCTACAGTTCGCAACCAAGATATTCGTCTGGGCCAAGGTACATGTGGAAGCCTTGACGGCAGCCTACATTCCGGGCAGTCAAAACTACATAGCAGACCATCTGAGTTGGGATTTTCCCAACAAAAATGAGTGGGCACTCAACAAGGACTATCTGAAAACAATCTTTTACAGGTGGGGTACAGCTTCAGTAGATCTGATGGCGACCCCATGGAATGCACAGGTACCCCAGTTTGTGTCAAGATTCCACTGCAACGCAGGGCTAGCTCAAGATGTCTTCTCAATTATAAAATGCCTTCTCAATAAAGCAATTTCTTAGAGTGGCCATAAGAATAAGATCACCAAGGAAGTCCCTGTTCCCAGCCTGGGACTTGGGCTCAGTGCTAAAAGTTTTGCTCCAACATCCATTTGTGCCTGCAGAGACATGTCCACTATGGTTCCTGACAGTCAAGCTGATTTTCCTCACAGCCATAACATCAGCGAGGAGAGTTTCAGAGCTGGCAGCTCTATCTTGCAAAGATCCTTTTTGCATCATTTTCCCGGACAAAGTGATCCTAAGGCCCTCGCCAGCCTTAACCCCTAAGGTGGTTTCCAAGTTCCATGCAAATTGGGAGGCGGTCCTACCCAGCTTCACGCAACTGCCGAGACAAGCGGAGGAACTAGATCTCAGACCATTGGACATGGTCAACTTATTTTCAACCTACTTAAACCGCTCTCTACACATGCGCAAAATGGATACCTTGTTCGTCCTGCCGTCAGGACCTAGAAGAGTAGAAGCAGCATCAGCTAGAATCATAGCTACCTGGATCACTAAGGTGATAGGCCTCATGTATGAGAAACAGGGGCTGACACCTCCACAGTTTATTAGAGCTCATTCAACAAGAGGGTGGCAGCCTCATGGGCAGCTTCTGCTAAAATAGCGGTTGAAGACATATGCAGGACCACTAGTTGGAGCTCCTGCGAAACCTTCGCAAACATTACAGTTTAGATGTCACAGCGGCTAGTGCATCAAATTTTGGAAACGCAGTGGTGTCAGCACCCTTCCAAGCAAAAAAAAAAATATTCACTAAAGCAGCAATACCAGTTGTTTTTCAACTCTTTTTGTTATCCCACCCTATATCAGCTAAATCAATTCCTATCGTATGCTGACATGAGGTTGGCCAGGAAAACCAAAAATTGTTACCAATACTTACTGTAATTTTCCTTTCCTGGCCTGCCCTCATGTCAGCACAATCTTTTTTCCCTCCCTACAAGCATATCGTCCACTGGTTAATGGAACAAGGGCGGGGAGGAGGGGCTCCCTTTTATCAGCTAAGAGAAGGTGGTACTGAGAGACTGGAGGAAGGGGTTAACCCATTGTGTGCTGACGTGAGGGCAGGCCAGGAAAGGAAAATTACAGTATGTATTGGTAACAATTTTCCATAACTTCTTAGTTTGTTCAGAAAGTTCAAAATTACATTTTTACATTAATGAATTTGTAAATAGTTTTCTTTGCTTCATTCTTCCCTTGATGTTCAAATGCCTTCTGTATTTATTATAACCTGAGTGGGCTGGTTCATGAAAACAGGTTACAAATTGAAAAACAACATGGAGTTGTTTTCTATAGAAACCATGTAGATTATTTTGAGAATGCATGATGCTTGTAGTGTTTTCATTATCGTATATTATTTTTCCCCTAGCTTTTTCTATAACTGCTTGCGGACCGCCCACCGTAGGTATACTGCAGAAATGTGACCCCTCTGCACCGGATCATGTACCTAGTACGTGATCTATACGCCGGGGTAGAGAGTGTGCCTCCACCAATTTGCTGCAATCGGCTGCAGCACCAACCAATCAGTGGCTGCCAGCCACTGATTGGTTGCTGGCACCTGACGTTCGGCTCTGGACACGGAAGAGAGCCCTGTGTAAGTAAACAAGCAAAGTGCCCTCTTCTGACTGCAAAGCAGGAAGTAAAAAACAGTGCATTGCTTGGTAAAAACAGCATACACCGTAACACATGTTGGCCACACATTTGATAAAGAAATTAGATTTTTTACATTTTTTTTTATTGGAAGTGTTTTATAGCAGAAAGTAAAAAATATAGTTTTTTTTCAAAATTGTTGGTCTTTTTTTGTTTATAGCACAAAAAAAAAAAAGCCCAAAGGAAAAGAAATCTATATCTGTAGGAAAAAAGGATATACATTTCATTTGGGTACAGTGTTGCACGACCGCGCAATTGTCAGTAGCGCAGAGCCATATCGCAAAAAATGGCCTGCACATGAAGGGGGGTAAACCTTCCAGAGCTGAAGAGGTTTTGAACATATCTTCACATTTTAACCCAGGTATGAGTGAAGTTTACTACATGCATGTTATACTATTGCTTTTTGCACTGGCATTCTGTATTGGGTACAGTACCCTGAACACACCATACCCACCATGAAACATGGTGGTGGCATCATCATGTTGTGGGGATGCTTTTCTTCAGCAGGGAAAGGAAGCTGGTCAGAGTTGGAAGATGGATGTAGCCAAATACAGGACAATCTTAGAAGAAAACCTGTTAGAATCTGCAAATGACTTGAGACTGGGACGGAGGTTCACCTTTTAGTAGGACAACGACCGTAAACATACAGCCAGAGCTACAATGGAACGGTTTAGATTGAGGCATATTTATGTGTTAGAATGGCCCAGTCAAGGTCCAGATCTAAATCCAATTGAGAATTTGTGATGGGAATTGAAAATTGCTATTCACAGTCGCTCTCCATCCAATCTGACAGAGCTTGAGCTATTTTGCAAAGAATAATGGGCAAAAATGTCACTCTATAGATGTGTAAAGCTGGTATAGACATACCCAAGAAGACTTGCAGCTGTAATTGCAGTGAAAGGTGGTTCGACAAAGTATTCACTCAGGGGAGCTGAATACAAATGCACACCACACTTTTCACATATTTATTTGTACAAAAAAATAAAAATCATTTATCATTATCCTTCCACTTCACAATTATGTGCCACTTTGTGTTGGTCTATTACATAAAATCCAAATAAAATAGAATTACGTTTTTGGTTGTAACATGACAAAATATGGAAAAATTCAAGGAGTGTGAATACTTTTTCAAGGCACTGTATCTGATGCTCTTAGTGACAATTATTCATGTACAGTGTACAGTTAATGATGTAACACTGTACACAAAATAATTTTATATCCCTTTTTTTGAGACAAATATAACTTTTTTTTTTTTTTGGAAAGTAGATACCCTAACATAATATAATTTTTTGCCACAAGCTTTTGGACGAAACATGCTGATATTGAGGGGGTTTAAACTTCAGGTTTGGTAATGGCACTAGATACATTAAATGTACAGGCCATACACAGAGGAGGAGATGTATATGAAAGGAGCAATAGATAGATATGCAGGATAAGGTAGGTGAAGAGTTAATATACAGGTCAGATTAGAGACCGGATGGGGCTGATATATACAGATGAGGGGTGAATAACAGTCATGGGTTATCATACTGTTTAAACACAAGACAATGTAGTCCACCACTGCAATCCACAGCATTGAATACCACAGTTGACTGCAGCCCTTTTCAAGCTCTTCCTATACAGATTGTCTGCTTTCCCTATCCCATCTCTAGAAGTACACTGACAATATGGCTTCTGTAAGCCCCACCTTTTACAGTGAGGGGGCTGTAATATACAATTACCATCATATTTGGCAGTTCTAAGCTGTCTGACCATTGTCCAAAGTCCATGCAGTGCATTATGTTTTTTTAAAAGTTTCAGCCCAGTGAAAATGCACATAAATTAGCATATGAACAGTCTTGCTGTTTCTCCTCCCCCAGTTTGTATGCAACTGAGAACAGAGAATATGCAATCACTTATAAAAAATGTAAAAGATATTTATAATGTTTTTTTTTTTTTAAATATATATCTATACACAAATGTTTTGCCTTTCATTTCTAATTTAAACTGAATGGATTGTTTTAAATGTGATTGTTTACAATCTCTTTAAGCAGTTATTTTGTATGTGAACTTAATGTTCTGATGCCAAAATTTTCTTGACATGGAATAGCAAACCTATTTAAAAAAAATCATACATAGTAGTGATTTGACCGTAAAGTGTATTTCCACTTTTGCAGCCAAACTGAGTTAACACCTACTTCCTATTTGATACCTCAACTCAATTTGGCTGCAAAAGTTACCAGTTCTCATTAACACAGTGGGGTTGATTTACTTAAACAGGAGTGCAAAATGTGGTGCAGCTCTGCATAGAAACCAATCAGCTTCCGGGTTTATTGTCAAAGCTGATTGGCTATCATGCACAGCTGTATCGGATTTTGAACTCTCCAGTTTTAGTATGTCGATGCAACTCTAACTTAAAAAAAATCCTTACATGCTCTGCTTTATGATTTTTAGGATGGGGCTGTCAAGTAATGTTTAAGATTATAAACCCTGTCTGTACTGTGTTTGCAGTTTTTCATTATCAGCTGTAAACTAGATTTGTTTACTGTCTGTCCTAACAAAAGCTCAGACATTTAGAAACTGTCCTCCTGACTTGCATGGTAGGGAGAGGTCAATTTAAGAACACCGAAACCTCCTGACTGGTATAAAGTGTGAGTGCCTGCACATACATTCTAAAGTTTTAGGTATCCTCGCTTCACCCAAATGTCAGGCTGACCCAATAGGGCAGAGCTCTGACACTTCCAGGTAGTGTCAGAGTTTTCTGCTAAGCTTCATGCCCACACATTCATATTAGCTCATCTTTATGAAAGGTGAGAGAGGTTGGAGGGTATAGGCAAACTGCATCACTATCAGAAAGAGCAGAAGATTTGTTTAATTAGACTAGTCAATCATTTGGGTGCAGCAGAGTATACTGAAAGCTGCTGCATATACATACAAGCACCTCTAAGTGATGTTACTAACCACTTTTTAGCAGTTTTCAGTATTCTCAAAATTACAAAGCCTCTTAAAAGTGGACATTTCTGTATAGGCTCATTCAAACTATGTATGGTGACCAGCATTTTTCTGCTATTGAAAAGAGCAAGTATCTACATGGGCATACAGAAAGCAAGGTGCCCTGTTTGCAACACAATGGTGATTTTTTCCATGCCAGAGCTCTTCTGTTGTCTCCATCTGCCAGTGGGTTTCTATGTACCAGAACTCAATGATGCCATCGTAACATTTCAATAAAAGAAAAGAAAAAAGAATGCAAGGCACAGCCCCTCACTGTCCATGCATAACATACACCAGCCTGCATAGTCACTCTCCACTCATGTTACAAGGTGAGAGGGTGTAGCAGGGGGCTAATCTGTGTCAAACGTTTGTTGGAAAAACAGCCCACAACTGCAAAAACACAGGAATTTATATAACCAATTATTCTGTGGGCTCGTAACCCCCAGCATCTCAGTCCAGGAAATAGATCCTGACACTGGATGATGCCTGATCATGAAGATGTAACATCTGATAAATTATATGAGCCTAGATCTATTTAGACATGGCTCATATTTTGCATCAGAGCTTAAAAGTGTTCAGCTATCCACCTATGTTTCTTTCATGGATTAGAATTGGCATGCAAACATGAATATATAATTTTAAGAAATCCGTATAAATAATTGGTTTAATTTCAAAGACATCTATTTACCTGCTATATCAACAAGCATGTGGTATAACTAAAGGCAAAGTACATTAGTGGGTATAATATAAGAAAATGCAAATAAAGAGAAAAGGTTACTGCAGACTGCAATAGGCTGTTAAACTGAACTACATCCATATAAAGCCTGTATAAAGTTGTGATTGCTTTATTAAAAGATGTATTTGTTTGAGTGACTTTAAAAAAAAACCACTCACCTAGGTGAATGCAGCATCAATCCGATGGTGGAGACTGTCAGTATCTGGCTCTCTGCTTTGTCCCCCAAGCTTACTGGAGCAATGAACTAATGGGCTGTTGAGGGGGTGGGAAGGGCTGGCTCAGGCTCTCAGCTCTCAGCAGATTGCTGAGAGAAGGCCAGCTGTCTGTCCAGGCTTCTAGGCCTAGACCGGCCCTGTGGCATCAGGCAATAGTAGGATTCAGCCCGCTGTCAGCTAAATACGGATCGCAGGAGTGCAGAATGAACTGCACTCCTGTGATCTTTAGGAGAAGTATAGCCAAAATGGCTTCTGATTAGGTTTGGGTGAACGGAGCAACAACATTGGCTGTTCACCCCATTTGGTAAACACCAGAATTTGCAGGGTGTTTGCCCCACCGAACACCTTACAATGCACTGTGCTCTGCATTCTGTGCCCTAATTGGGCAAAACTTTGCCCAATCAGGATGCAGTAAAAGCTGGTTGTTAGGGAGCAGGGCTGGGAAGCCCTTCGTATTTCCCACCTAGCGGGCACGCGCATGCCGCGGAAGCGTGCCCGCAGGTCCCGTGGATTCGATGTTCGCCGGCGGCCCGCGATTGCAAGGAGAAGAGGCAGAACGGGGAGATGCCTATGTAAACAAAGCATTTCCCTGTTCTGCCTAGCAAATTGACAGAGATCTACTGCTCCCAGTGATCTCTGTCATGTTATAGTGAGCCCACCCCCCCTACAGTTACAAAAAAAGAGAGTCACCCTGGGACTTTAAATGAGGTGGTCACAGCCACTGAGTCACAAGAGGTAATAGCAGTATAAATGTTTATTAAAATTAATGTATATACATGGATAACATAGCATATTAGCTCAGCCAATGGATTTGCACATAATAAAGAGAATAAATAAAGTTGATACAAATGTTATACAATGCAGTATATACAAATGCACCCATCAGAAATCCCGGCACGCGTTTCGCAAGATCATTGCGCGCTCATCAGGGGTGGATGCGGATGAGATGTATCTAAATAGACAAAAAGATGTGTCACAATGGTAAATGTATGAACAATGGCAGAATGGGCCAGAGCAAAATGGCCCAATACTTACCAATGAATGAAACCAGAGTTTCCATCGCTGAACCCCCAAATGGACGGCAGCAGCCAGAGTATGGCATGGGAGCTGAGGGGGAGAAGACGGACACGGATACCCCCAGGGGGGATGCCAGGCAGCAGACATGGCATAGGTGAATGGTCCTAATTGTCTCAGTATGTAACTTTATAAATATCAGCTGTAAACATATATGTATATGTCTCAATGATTTGCCAAATTTAATAAGATGAACATCAAGTTATATAATGTAATAATATTTTTGTATGAGAGCATGTATACTCTAGCATAAGTATATGTGTCAAGCCTTACTAAAAAAGCAGAGTAGACAAAAGTTGTACAATTATTTGTATATAAACATATGTGGACTAACCTGATCCAATAATGGAGCAGACATAGAGACCATGGGTAAGAAAGTAAATCCTGAAAAAATGTGTTTGTCTGAGAAAGAAAAGAGGAAAAGGTTGTGTGAAAAGCGGTGTTATAAATTAAACAAAAAAGTGCAGGGAATGCAGATGAAGCACCAGGTGAGTGCTGGGGTGGGGAGAGTGTATTCCTTGATATACAAACAGCTGAACAGCAATGGAAATCTCTGTGGTGTGCATAGTATTGGTGAGTGAAGGAAGCTCAGCCATGTCTCACCCCTGACTTATATCCCCAAAGGGGATCGCTCCGCTCCGCCCCCAACACAATGCGAGGATGGATTGTTGCGCCGACGCCGGGGTGTCAGCTGACAATGGGAGTATGCATGCGCAGTGGACTCCTGTCCATCCAAGATGACAAACTGCACTGCCACTGGGTGACAGCGCAACCGCAGAAGTCACCCAATGGGTGTAGGAGCATAGCGCCGATATGCTGGTGGCCACAAAGTCCATAGGACGAAGGGGGGGACAGCAGGAGACAAGAATCTTCCTTAGCATATCGCAGCTCCCATGCCAGACAACCCCAGCTAGAGCTGGTGTGCTTGTTCCTGGCCGGAGAAAGACAGCATTCAGGTAAGTAAAACAGGAGGGGGGGCATTAAGTTGAAAAACCTTGAGGGTTTACAACCCCTTTAATCTTTGAATTGAACCATTTAGTAAGGATGAGTCTCTACAATGAGTTTCTGCTTTGGATCATTGGAATTGGTCTGCACTGGAGAAGACACTATTTACTTAGAAAAGTGAATTTTCAAATAGCTTAGTAAATAAGGTGAGGCTGGATACGCAATCATAACATAAATGCAAGATAATGGCACTGAAACCCAATCATGCAAACAGAGCCAGCAAAAGCTCTCTGTTTCCACTTACCGTGCCTGACTTGCAGTCTTCACCTCACAACACAAGAGTTCTTCCATGTAGATACAGTTGGCAACCAAGTGAGGATGAATAAAATGTCTCTTTATTTCATCCAAGGAGTACACATGTTCCAAACAGAAACAACACTAACGCATTTCAGCCTACTGTATCAAGGCCTTTAGGCCTTGCAGCCAGAAGTCCTTTAAATACTCATAAAAAGCTTACCACAGCCATATTTGCTCAATGACATCAGTCAACAATGGTACCTCCTTCCAGTTAGCCTAGGCCTAGCATACTCACCCCCAATGCACTCTGGCAGTATAGTTTCCAGATTGCAGTAAATTTAGCCACATTACTGTCTATATGATTTTGCTACTGTTTATACTGATGCTGGTGCATAGTGGGCTTGATTTACTAAAGGCAAATCGACTGTGCACTTTGCAAAGTGCAGTTGCTCCAGAGCTTAGAAAATGAGGTAAAGCGTCACTTTGCAAAGAATGCCCAATCATTTGCAAGGAAAATTTAAAAAACAGCATTTTTGCTTGCACATGATTGGATGATAGAAGTCAGCAGAGCTTCTGCTCATTTACTAATCTCTGGAGCAACTGCTCTTGCAGAGTACAACTACACTTTGCACAGTACAGGGTCTATTTGCCTTTAGTAAATCAACCCAAGTGCTATCCTATACCTATTGCTGACTATTGATCATACTATGCGTTGTGTTGTACTACTACTATTGCTAATCCACTTTCATTCCCTTATAACTACCAATCATATTGTGGGACAATATAGAGAGGCTTGCCTTCACTAATTTGTTTGGTGTCTGTTTCCTGACATACGGTAGCATTATTATTGTGTAACTGGTATTGCCTTCAGTGATTTCTGTGATATTGTAAGCTTTGCTCACTTAACCTACTGTGTCAGAGGGGCTTAAGTAATTTAGGAAAATGAGGCAAAGAATGGAGAACCTATACTAACCAGTGGCCCCTGCAGGGGTAGAGCTACAGAAGGGTAATATATACCCCTTACTCACATAGAGGGCTACTTATCTGTGGCATCCTTTGTTTTAAAGGAGGTTCCAGATTTCAGTAGGTCTGCCCCACAAATCCCCACATCCACCAGGCCAGGTCAACATGGGGACAAGGTGCCGTGCTGGGTGGGATGCTTTTTGCCCCCCCCCCCCCCAAGGAACCCTCCAAAGGTTGATGGCATGTGAGCTTATATGGTTCAGGAGGGGGATGCACACTAGCTGCCCTGATCCAGGCTGCATGCCTGGATATGGATCTGGTATAGTGTTCTAGGCGCACCACTTCACAGGCAGGTTTAAGGTATCCGCCAAGCATGTTATTTAAAAAAATTGTTTATTTTTAATGCTGCCCTTTAAGCCTTATTAACCACCTGCTGACTGTATAACATGCATATATGGCAGCAAGGTGGCTCTCCTGTGCCAAATCACATACTAGGTATGTGATCTGGCACATTCCAGGTAGAGGTTGCACGCTGCAGGGAGCTGACTGTCCTGTGATTAAACAGCAGATGATGATTAGCGTGTGCCGGCCAAAAAACTCCCGCCAACAACCGCCTATCGTTGGGAATTAACACAGGACAGAGCCCTGCCTATGTAATCAAGGCAGAGTCCTGTTAGCAGGGAAGTAATGGATTTTCTTCCCTCTAGCAGGGATTAAAATCCATTACTTCCCTTAGTAAAAGCACCACACACAGTACTCCAAAACACTGGCTAGGTACACATTTGACCCTTTGATCACCCTAGATGTTTAACCCTTCCCAGCCAGTGACAGTGCATATTTTTAGTACTAATCACTGTATTAGTGTCACTGGTCCCCAAAGATTGTCAAAAGTGTCAGTTAGTGTCCGCTGCAATATTGCAGTCCCACTACAAGTCGCTGATCGCTATCATTACTAGTAAAAAATAAATAAATAAATAAAAATTCCAGTATATATCCCATGGTTTGCAAACATTTGCGCAAACCAATCAATTTACTCTTATTGGGATTTTTTTTACCAAAAATATGTAGCAGAATACATATTGGCCTAAATTTATGAAGAAATTAGATTTTTTATTTTTTTTTTATTGGATATGTTTTATAGCATAAAGTAAAAAATATAGTTTTTTTCAAAATCATCTGTCTTTTTTTGTTCATAGGGCAAAAGATAAAAAAACACAGTGGTGATCAGATACTAAAATAAATCTCTATTTGTTGGAAAAAAGTACATACATTTTATTTGGGTACAGCGTCGCATGACTGCGCAATTAATGTAAAGAAAAAAGAACTTTTGCGCTAACCAGACAAATTAAATAAAATAAAATATTAGGTGCAGATGCTAGTGTTAGTCAAAAAAAAAACAAAAGACCCTTATACAATACATATATAGTAACAAGCGCGCATCCTGACACAGTGTGTATTATACAGTGTGTGTAATCCTTAGTGTTTTGAACCCTATAGGTGTGATATTGAATAATAAATATCCAAAATAATTTATGTGAAAAAAACTTATTGAAGAGTTTGTTATAGTTCCGCTAAATATTGAATTACCATGCTCCAAACAATATTGTGAAAACAATATAGTAAAAAATGTTGGTATAGTGACACTTTTTTAGCAACAATGTTGCTAAAAAAACTTTTGCTCAGCAACAATGTAGCATCCACTCATTACTCAAAATAATATTGTGAACATCATATGGTGAAATATAGTGATAAAGTGACACCAGCCACAATGTTGCAAAAAGACTCTTTGGTCAGCAACAATGTAGTATTCACTCCACACCTCAAAAATAGTGCTAGAAAAAAATAGTCTGTCAATGAAAACTTCTTCCCCCTGAATATCCTGTGTAAGGATTTAAACAATAAAAAATATGTATTCAAACTCAGTCCTCATAGAAATATATATTATGCTGATGATGAAATAAATCTTCTACTGGAATACAAAAATGATCTTCCTATTCAGAAAATATAGTAGAAGAGGCTGCTTACCGGATTAGATGGATCTCTGGTTAGGGAGATCAAACAAGCTTGTTGCATTAGCCTGCCGGCTTCCCTGATTATCACCTGGATGTCAGTTGTAGGATCTTCATCCACTTTACCCAATTCACAGAACAGGTATCCTCTGTTTTTGGTATACAGGATTTCACAACTCCAGAATGATTTTAAGTCTTTGAATTATCCATAGTATAGCCAAACACCTCAGTGGGAACAAAGCGGGAGAAACTCCATAGTGCAGATGTGTATTTCAAAAAAATGTATTTTAAAAAACTTTTTCACAGTCACTTCAACAAATTCCACTGCAGTTAATCACAGCAATGACACACAGCACTCTAGGAACCGCAAATCAACAATGGTCTCCGTTCCCAGTGGAAGCCTGTTTAGGGGAAACATGTCGGGTGGAGCTAGAGGCCGTGATGCCATCACGTTTTTTTAGTTTTTTTCCCCATGCAGTCAGTCAGTTTGCTCCCTCGCTGCATGTCTGCTAAAATTTGCAGTTGAACTTTTTAGCTGTTATTTATCTGGTTCCCGTTTGCTGTGCACTTTTGAAGTTGTTGATTTGCGGTTCCTAGAGTGCTGTGTGTCATTGCTGTGATTAACTGCAGTGGAATTTGTTGAAGTGACTGTGAAAAAGTTTTTTAAAATACATTTTTTTGAAATACACATCTGCACTATGGAGTTTCTCCCGCTTTGTTCCCACTGAGGTGTTTGGCTATACTATGGATAATTCAAAGACTTAAAATCATTCTGGAGTTGTGAAATCCTGTATACCAAAAACAGAGGATACCTGTTCTGTGAATTGGGTAAAGTGCATGAAGATCCTACAACTGACATCCAGGTGATAATCAGGGAAGCCGGCAGGCTAATGCAACAAGCTTGTTTGATCTCCCTAACCAGAGATCCATCTGATCCGGTAAGCAGCCTCTTCTACTATATTTTCTGAATAGGAAGATCATTGTTGTATTCCAGTAGAAGATTTATTTCATCATCAGCATAATATATATTTCTATGAGGACTGAGTTTGAATACATATTTTTTATTTAAATCCTTACACAGGATATTCAGGGGGAAGAAGTTTTCACTGACAGACTATTTTTTTCTAGCACTATTTTTGAGGTGTGGAGTGAATACTACATTGTTGCTGACCAAAGAGTCTTTTTGCAACATTGTGGCTGGTGTCACTATATTTCACCATATGATGTTCACAATATTATTTTGAGTAATGAGTGGATGCTACATTGTTGCTGACCAAAAGTTTTTTTAGCAACATTGTGGCTAAAAAAGTGTCACTATACTAACATTTTTTACTATATTGTTTTCACGATATTGTTTGGAGCATGGTAATTCAATATTTAGCGGAACTATAACAAACTCTTCAATAAGTTTTTTTCACATAATTTATTTTGGATATTTATTATTCAATATCACACCTATAGGGTTCAAAACACTAAGGATTACACACACTGTATAATACACACTGTGTCAGGATGCGCGCTTGTCACTATATATATATATGACTGCGCAATTGTCAGTTAAAGTAGCGCAGTTCCAAATCGCAAAAAATTGCCTGGTCACGAACAGGGGTAAATCTTCCAGAGGTCAAGTGGTTAAAACACCCACTCCCTTTTTAACAATATTCTTTATTTTATTTATTTTTTTTTTTTTTTCCACAAAGAATTTTTATTTCAAAAGAATAAGACACAACATACAGGACAAAAGTATTGACACAACACGTCATTTAACAGATTCATATAAAGAGTATGTATGTCACGATACAACATAAAGATCCTAACTGAGATTAAGTGAACATTACTGAGACTTTAAGTTTATCATTAAGCGTATGTGGGCGGAGGATCTTCATTTCTATTGTCCCCTCCCCCCCCTCCCCCCCCGGTTAGACTGCGGGAAGGGCAGGGATCAGTCACTCAAGTAAGTTCACCATCTAAATAACAATGTATCCTGACCGGATGAGGACTAAGTGTCGATCCGGGGAAAAGGAGAATAAAGAATAGAAAAAAGGAAAAAAAGAAAAGGGGGGAAGAAAGGAAAGAGTAAAAGCAAAGAGAAAGAGAAAAAGGAAAAGAAGGAAGTGAGAGAGAAGAGAAAAAAAAAAGGGGGGGGAAGGGGGGGGGAGAAAAGGAAAAAAAGAGGGGGGTGGAGAGGGGATAAATGTTAGGTGGGGAGTAAGGATAATGGAAGTGAGAGGGGAAGGGTGAGTGGGTCCGCACCTGCCCCCCTCTTTATTTTATATTTATCTTTATTTTTTGCATTGGTACATGTCCTTCATGTCGGTGTCCAGAGTTTTTTAATAAAAAGCTAACTAAATGGTTTCACACTATGCAGAAATTTCTCTTTCATGTCCTTATGTTGACTCTATATGGGGATGATGCTGAGATGACCACAACAGTCTAAACCCCTGCCCTTGAGGGAATCTTTTAGGAATACTTTGGAAATACCCTGGCCAGGTTGTTTTGGCCACACGCTCTGCTGACCTCTCTTTAATTAGAGGTTCCTATGAAGTCGGTAAGACTGCACTTTTTATTAAGATGGTAGTGTCACGTCTTGGATATTGCAATGGTGGTGACAGATGTTCACTGCTCACATGGTTGTTTTTGAACATTTATGAAGAGGATCCTCATTTTGCACACTAACTTTGCACTTTATTTCCTTTCTTTATTGAATTTGAACTTTATTTTGTGCAGCTATCCCTTAATAGGGGAAATTATGTGGACACTTTTATTATTATTTCTAAGATTATTATTTTTCTAAGTATCAATTTTTTTTAGCATGGCTCTTTGGATATTTAAACGTACAAACACGTACTTACAAAATAAAGATACTAAAGGAATGATTGATTAGGCACATTTTCTAATTATTCATTTACAGATGTTACAAATCCATTTACAATGTAACATTTCAGTTACAGATTTTAAAAATAACTTTTAGTTAAAAGTAAAAAAAAGTAGATATCATAAAATAGATAATTACAAAACCATGCTTCAGTGCAATGAGAAAATAATTTTCAGTATAGCTTACAGCTTTCCTTGATTGCTTTTATTTTTATTTTTTTTTCTAGAATGCAGTTTCTGTACCTTGAAATATTTCACTTTTATGGAATTAATTTGCCTTGTATATAAAAATATATATTTTTATGAAACTGTTGCTAATACTACTAACGCATCTTTAAAGAAGAACTACATTTGCTAGAAGGTCGAGTTCTTTGGTTGAACAGACTTGTGAGTCTCTTCCAAAAGACTGCTTTACCTGTCTTCTAGCAATTTTTTTCTTTGTGCACACTGCCTGTGTGTGTATTAAAGTGTGCACTCCTTACAGCTATAAAAGGCAGAACATGAGGTTAGGTCCACAGATGATGTAACCCCATTGCACATACCCGGGAATTAAAAGTTGCCACGCAATGAATGAAAAGAGAACATGCCAAGCCAGAAGACCGGAAACAATGGCAGCAACCTGCAGAATGATGATGGAGAGCAGCAAACTGTTTGTGTTATAGAAGGCCAGTTATAGAAGTCTACCAGAAATGCTGTGCATAATTGTTTAGGGGACCAACTGTGGTTTAATGTAGATCCACTTTGATGCCATTCTTTCCTTTTCCAGTATTTTCAGAAACTGATTCCAAATATGAACTATCAGTTAAAGGACTCACTGGTGCAAAAGCAGCAAACTTTGCTAAAGTTCGCCCCTCAAGACCCAGTTATACCCCCAGTGCTTGACAGTGCCTAGCTCTTTGCAGGAGGTCAAACCAGGCTATCAATCACATCAAAGACACTGCTGCACTTCACTTGGTGGTCATGTAGCACTGCTTTCAGCAGAACAGAAATCAGCCAGTGAGTGTCGTTAGGCATGGTGATAGAGAGTTGTGGGCTAAATATTAACAAAAAAGTATATGTTTGCATATTAGTAACATTGCTGTTTAATCTGCTTAGGCTGCAAAGTACATTTGATGCAGTCGATGGAACAGACTATGAAGATACCAATATGTTTACTTGCTTGGAAAATGCAAAGGTTCACTTTCTTTTTTTTTCAGGGAGTTTCTATGTTCAGTAGTCACTAATTTAAGTTAAACTTTCCTTATATATTTTTGTCAATGTAATGATGCAATGTCTGATAAAATTCACTCTGGGCTTGACCATGCTGAGTAACTGTGGTTTCCAGGCACAGGGTAGTGTCAAGCGCTACTATTGTTTTAGCTTCTGTGAATATTTTCTGCAAAAGGATCAGATATTTCAGTAAAACTATAAATTACTTAGCAATGGGGGCATGAATTTAAAATGTGAAGGAGATTTCTGTTATGTCTTAGTCTTCATTACATAACCTTTATCTTACATCACATTGATAGATTTACTTTACAGGGAAAACAGCATTTTGATATTCATCATTCGTTATTTGAGATTAACAAGCATTTACCTCTACATTGTTCAATGTTCAGATTCATTTGATAATGTAATGTTAATTTATGTGAGCATTATCATTCACAATTGTTGTTTGCATTGTTCAGGCTACCAACTACCAATGCAGTGCAACTTTCTGTTATAAATAAATTCATGTAAAATGTGCCAAAACAGCTGATTATTTATTTATTTAAATTGTTTATGCCCTAAAATCAAACTCTAGGCGAACAGCACAGTTTACAGATAGATTACATACAATATATGAAAACCGTCTTAACTGCCAAATGAACTGTTCATCATATCTTATGATTTAGGCATTCTTGTAAAGAAATGTAGCCAGGTACTTGATCTCCAGAGCAAATAAGCAGCACAGCTTAGAGAATTGATTAGAGAATGGGAAAGCAGTAAGAATGGTAAGTTAGAGGAGGAATAATGCCCAATTGTCAGTGTTAGTGGAAGAAAAAGTGCTTTGTCATTAGAAACAGTTTAAGGATTAGTGCCCCATTCCTGATATCAGTGGAAGGAATAGCGCTCTATTGTTGGTATTAGTGGAAGGAATAGTGTCCCATTGTTATAATCAGGATGTCATTTACCTGTATGAGGAGCTCAAGATGAAGACAGTGGCCTCTTGCACAATTCCCTTCCCCTCCCTAAATGTTAAACCTGGAACTGCTACGGCAATGTAGGAGTGCAGGCACCAGGTAGCTGGAACTACAGACTTGAACTTGGGATGTGCTGCTGTCAGGTAAGCAGAGGACACTCCAACTTCACCCAGACCAGTAGAAAGTAGAGCCAGATCACAAGCCACGTTCAAAAACAGCCAAACAGAAAGGCACAAAAATCACAAGCAGGATCATGGTAGGAGACAATCAGAGGTTGACAACGTGCAGGCAATGAGTTACAGAATCAATAGGCAAAATCTTGGTAAAGAGTCCAGGCTGAGGTCCACAACACAGGTAGGCAGAAGGCATACACTGCAGACATCCCAAGTCTCCCGCGAGTCACGGGAGTCTCCCGCATTTGGCTGCAGGCTCCTGGACACCCGCGAGCGCTGGGTGATCTCCTGGCTTGGCCTGTCACTCAGCCACAGACAGAAGACAGAGCAGTCTGAGCGGCCGAATGGAGTACGGCTGCTGCGGCCGCTCGGGCTGCTCTGACTTCTGTCTGTGGTCAGGGGAGGGGGCGGGAAAAAGCGATCCACTGGTGGACACTGAGACTGCGCTGGTGGACACTGATGAGGTGGTACTGAAGGACACTGATGGGCTGCACTGGTAGGCACTGATAAGCTGCACTGATGGACACTGGCTGCACTGGGGGCATGATGAGGTGGCACTGATGGACACTGATGGGCTGCGCTGATGGACACTGATGGGCTGCGCTGGTGGGCACTGATGGGGTGGCACTGATGGACACTGATGGGCTGCACTGGTGGACACTGATGAGGTGGCACTGATGCACATTGATAGGCTGCACAGGTTGGCACTGATGAGGTGGCACTGATGAGGTGAACCTGATGGACACTGATAGGCTGCACTGATGGGCACTGATGAGGTGGCACTGATGGGCTGCACTGGTGAGCACTGATGAGGTGGCACTGATGGAGACTGTTGGACACTGATAGGCTGCGCTTGTGGGCACTGATGAGGTAGCACTGGTGGGCTGCACTGGTGGGCACTGATGAGGTGGAACTGATAGACACTGATAGGCTGCACTGATGGACACAGGCTGCACAGGTGAACACTGATGAGGTGGCACTGAAGGACACTGATTGATAGGCTGCACTGATGGACACTTATGGGCTGAGCTGGTAGGCACTGATGAGGTATGGATGGACAATAATAGGCTGCATTTAATTGGCACTGGTAAGCTGCATTTCATGTGGGGGGGGTCGGCGCCAGCTCCCTCTAATTTGTTTTTGCAGGTTGGGATGTCTGTACACAGGCAGGGATAATCCATAGTCAGAGTTAAGAAGATTCAGAATAACAGAGATACAAACTGAAAGGCCATCCAAAAATGATCCCATGCAGGGCCCAAGTTTAAAAGGCCACTAGGGGCCAGTATCTCTGGTGGACATGCCTGGGCGTCCATGTGTACACTGTGTGTGCGATCTTTTGTGTGTGCACATTCCTCCATGCTTACTTAGGCTCCCATGCCTGAAAAGATGTGCACGTTTGAGCACATGAACATTAGCCCTACAGTTGGCACAATCCCTCTATCATCTAATGGGATGTTCATAACAAAGGAATAGTGACTCATTTGTTATATCAGTGGAAGGAATAGTGCCCTATTGTTGAAGTTAGTGGGAGCAATAGTGCCCCATTGTTAGGGTCAATGGGAAAAATCATGCCCCACTGTTGGTGTCAGTGGGAGTATTTGTGCCTCTGTATTTGTGTCACAGACAGGAATAGTGTCACAAAGGCTGGTTAAGTCAAGCAAATTATGGGTGGGATGTTAAAAATTAGTTCTGGCCATTTTCTAAACTAATAGATAAGGATTTTATCATAGGGGCTGGGCAATGCCCTAGGGAACATACACCAAAGCAAAAATGTTTTTTTGTAAATGCTGCTTGGTAAGGAACAGTAATTTTCATCATGCTTAGAGCGAAACATTGAAAATGCAAAATTACTCTAAATAACATATCTGGGGGTGCCCATAATTTGCATGTAAAGTGGTACATCTGTATGGTGTATATATCCTACTACAACAATACAAAAATTTACAAAGAAAAACTAGTGCCTTTTACTTTGCCAACAATTTACAGCTTTGTCTGTTTACTTCTCTGTGTAAACAAATTGTCTGGGGATTGCCTTAATCTTAACAAACCCTTTTACGAGCAAGTGGTCTGATATACAGTAGTAGTTAATGGGGATCCCTGTACAAAAAAAGGTGGGGTTCCCTCTAAAAATACTTACCAGACCCTTATAATTGATGAGGGTGTCAAGGATACCGAGTGCTGGTATCCTGTGAAGCAAGTGTGACAAGAAATGTGTGGGCTTGCACAGAGAACCCCAGGCACCCCAGATAATGTAAAATAACATAATTTATTAAGAATAAAGTGAAACACAAAAATATAAATGTACCTCCAATATACCAGAACTACATAAACCAAAACCAGAGAATCTGCTAAGTAAGTGAAAAAACAATGAGCAACTAGCCAAATATATACAAACAGCAGGATATGAGAAGCACAGTTGGTGTCAGAACCAGGGACATACATGGAAGATCAGGCAGAAGGAGCAGGGAGCAAGCCAGGACAGGGAGAGGCTATACGGGAGTAGAAACAGACAGACGGGTAAGGATACAGGATCAGGATGCAGGGGCCGTGTGCAGGGTCAGGACCAGGATCAGGATGCAGGAACACAGGTCAGAGGCACATGGACAAACCCAGAGATAAAAGGCAGCAGCACAGGCAGATCAGAAATACACTTTCTGCAATGAGAATCTGGTGATGATGACTGATTGCCATGGGCTGCTAAGAGACACCCGTCAGTGGTCACCTGAACTGCAGCCTATAGGTCTGGGAGCCACAGTGATACCAGCAGGTGAACCAATTCCTGACATAGGGTCTGGTATGGATTACAAGGGGGACCTCACACAAAAATAACAAAAAATGTAATGGAGTCCCCCTAAATTCTATACCAAACTCTTATCCAACATGCAGCTTTTCTGGGCAGGAAAGGGAGATCCCCCCCCCCTCGCAAAGCACTGTGTCCCTATAGCCAGGGGGTTGTGTGGGTCTGTGGCCAGAGGGCTTATTGGAATCTGGAAATCCCCTTTAACAATAAGAGGACAATCAATGCAGAGCCCTGTCAATTATGATGAACAACAGAAAAAAGCTATGAATGAATGAATGATAGCCCTGGCAGATGACAACTAATATAAACAAAGGGGTGGGGTTTTCTGAAGTGATGTCATTGACCAAATATGGATATGTCTATATTCAGTCAATGACATTATAAAGGTTCCAAATCACAAACCCCCACAGCCACCGAGGCCAGGGTTGTGGGGAAGAGGCCCTTGTCCTCATCAACATGAGACAATGTGCTTTGCCAAGGGAGTCTCCACTGGCAAGGTACCCCCCCCATAATGTAGATATGTGGTCTGATATGGTTCAGGGAGGCCCAACACTGTTCCCCATTTTCCTGGTCTGCCAGGCTGCATGCTCAGATAAGGCTCCTGTGGGGGATAAATGCTTTATGTGCAAAGTATTTAAGCCCTTATTAAGTTACAGCTTTGGTCTTTCCTCAGCTGTCATCTGTACAGCTTACAGGAAACTAAAATAAAGTCAGGATGTCAGTATATACTTATAACAAATGTATTTCATTTTTAAGACTAAAACAATTTAATGAAACATTTTTTTTTTAATTTGTGAACTCTCTTTTAATGTACACGTTGTAGCCAAGGCCTAAAAAAAGTTTATAAAAAATCTTATGTAATTGAAATATGGTTATGTCTAAGATATTTAAGTATGCTTTTAAAAGAGGGGGTATTTTAATATAATTCATGTTTAAACGTGTGAATTAGGGGTGAGCGACGCTGTCTATAAATTAACAAGTGATCTTAGTGAATCACCTTTCTCAGGTGAGAGTGCACTAAGGTGAATTACCACCAAGTGTGTTAGAAATTTGGTGTGCTCAAATGCTCTACCTTCTAAAGGTAATTAAACTTTTTATAACCTTTGTGTAAAACAGTGTACATTCATCAAAATCCCATTATATACATTAACAACAAAATACCACCAGTTGATATGAAAGTAAATATTTCTAGAGTCTCCTCTTAAACGCGAACAGATAAAAATCAACACATGCAGGTGTTTATAGCCACACTTGAGGTGATAAGTGTGTCCTTTAATAAACTTCAGCTGAACACAGTGCAAAAAACAAAAGAAGAAAAAAACACCAATGAATGAAGAAAAATATATTAAGAGGCAGTACAATCTTATATGAACATTGATAACACAATTTTCAGGTGACTTGTGCAATATTCAAAGTGACTTGTCCTTGAATTAGTTTCCAATCCTTGTGTAAAGTGATGGGTGACTGTTGTGCTCCCCTTTTGAATCCCTACTCACCAGATCCTGGCACCCCTACAGGGGCAAACCGCATGTAGTGAGTATGTAGTGGCTGCCGAGCCGATCACTCCATCCTTCAGCACATCCTGGGAAATCCAAAGCCTCCAGACTCTCAAAGGACCGTTGGAACATGCTGTTAACCCTGGGTCAAAATGTAGCAGTCTCCTTCTCTGTGACCCCGATATTGTATCCTCATACAGAAAAGAGATGGGCTCTCATAGTGTAAATCCGAAAAGTGTTTTTTATTAAAAAATTTGTTTTACAACAAAATTTCCTTAAAACAAATGGGTGGTGGTCTCCAACCCAATACAGCTTAAAAAAGAACAACAAGCGCTCTAGGTCAGCGTGCGTTCAACAGACCAGAACTTCGCTAGACCAGAAATGACATGTGTGCGCAGCCCAGCTTATGTGTTTCATCATTGGACATCATCTTTGTGAAAAAAAATTGAGTTGTTTGTTGATATATTACTAATGCATCCAATTAAACCACAAATATGTAAATAATAATTGTATTATTATTTCGGTGTCGGTACCTCCACAAGGTATTTGAATTTTATAGTCCTACAATGTTTGTGTTTGTGTTAACAACCCAATATACCTAGATCACAAACCCTAAAATAAATACACGTTTACCCAAGAAATCCTCAGTTTCACTATACTCTTGTATGTCTCTCTTTTTTATAAATTGACTAATTTGGCAATTACTATAAAAAGCACTTAAAACCAGATTTACCAGGGCAGGCATTGTTCTGTCTGTACTCTAATTTCTATACACTTGGAACCAGAAAGCCATGCCAAGCCTTGCTAGTGTACATTTGTTGATGATCTGCACTAAGTAAAAATAAAAGTCATATATCACAAAAATGGGTGTCATAAAAATGTGCTAAACTAACTTGGTCAAACTGTTACATATCTGTACATTCTTTTCCAATCTAAAAAAATGTTCTGATACATCTTCCATGACTCGATATAAGGTGAATAGTTGCTGAGTTATGGTACAGAGCAACTTTAAAGTGAAGATCACTGAACCATTGTTAGATATCCTTGTGCACTATAATTGAAATCCATAAATAACCCTCCTCCTTCTTCTTTCCCATTACATGGCATGTAATGTCCCCTACATTGTGAGGTACTCATGCAAATAAATCAATGATGTCACTTCTGCAGTAATGAGGAAGCAGAAGGTATATGAGTTATGGTTCTATTTATGCTTAGCAGGAGCTGTTAATTACAAACCATATAGCTCATGTCGGGGGTTCAATGCTGGAACTTCCTCTTATTGTTTCTCAATTTGCTCATAGAAAATTCCAGCACAGATTTACAGTCAGCACTATGGTTTAAAACTACTTTATTCCTGCTGGTGTAAATGTTGATAAAGAGTCTCGTAAAATAAAAATCCTGATTGTCATACACACACAAGCACACTAGACAAATCAGCAGTGGATGGAAGCAGAATTTCTCCAAAAACATTGAAAAGTGTAATAAGTGTTGAAAAGGGATGGGATACCATGCCTCCCATACAGAAACCTAAAGTTTCTGCAAAACCTGCATGGAACTACAACCTCTAAACCAAAATGTTACTTGCAACATGCTTGAAACCTGTTTGTACCAATAACCCATAGATTCAGGGCTGGTGCTACCACTAGGCGGACTAGGCAACAGCCTGGGGCGCACTGCCACCTTGTTTATTTGACTCCCGCACTGTTCAAAGAGCTTGCAACTATCCAACATGCAGCCGCTCTGACATGTGTCAAGCAGCGCCACCCCCCACGCGGCTCTCCGCTCTGACATCATGTGTCCAGCAACCACCCAGCCACCCCCCAGCAGGACACTCTCCACTCTGATGTGTGTCCAGCAATACCCCCTCTCCGCTCTGAGATCATGTCACATCAGCTACACACTTCTCCCGAGTCCCGCCCCTCCTGTGTGCTCCATCCAATCCACCTCCAGCATGTCTGCCCTGAACAGCTACACACTTCTCCCGAGTCCCGCCCCTGTTGTGTGCTCCGTCCAATCCACCTCCTGCATGTCTGCCCCAAGCAGCTTCACACTTCTCCTGAGTCCTGCCCCTCCTTTGTGCTCCATCCAATCCACCTCCAGCATGTCTGCCCTGAACAGCTACACACTTCTCCCGAGTCCCGCCCCTGTTGTGTGCTCCATCCAATCCACCTCCAGCATGTCTGCCCTGAACAGCTACACACTTCTCCCGAGTCTCGCCCCTCCTGTGTGCTCCATCCAATCCACCTCCAGCATGTCTGCTCAGAGCAGCTTCACACTTCACACTTCTCCCGAGTACCGTCCCTTCAGCCACACTGAAAAACTGCTGAATGAATCAGTGAGCCCCTGGGGACCATTCCAAGTGAGCGAGCACTTTCACCAGACCCTGCTCCCTTCTCTCTCTCTCCCTGACCCCGCTCTCTCTCCCTGACCCCTCTCTCTCTCCCTGACCCCCCTCTCTCTCCCTGACCCCCTCTCTCTCTCCCTGACCTCCCCTCTCTCTCTCCCCGACCTCCCCTCTCTCTCCCTGACCCACCTCTGTCTCCCTGAACCCCTCTCTACCTCCCTGACACTATCTCTCCCTGAAACTCCCTGACCCTGTCTCTCTCTCCCTGACCCCCCCTTGCTCTCTCTCTTTCTCTCTCTGCCCCCCCTATCTCCTTGCCAGCACTGGAAGTAGCTTTACTCCAGTCTGTTTATCTCCTATTTTAGCTCTTTCCTTCCCATCATTTGTCTATACATTGATGTATAACAGAATTGATTAACTTGATTAACTTTATCCACTTAAAGTGGTATTAAAGAAAAGCAAAATTTTTATTATAGTGCAGCTTACTAATGCTTAGATGGGTGGCTGCATTATATTCGCCTGGTGATCCTGCTAGTAAGCCTGTTGTTTTTCAAAAGAACAAGCTGTCTTGCAGATGTAGCAGTTAGAGGGTTGAATCCATTTAACACTGGCAAAGGGGGTGGAGTCAGGGGCGGATCCAGAGGGGGTGGCAAAATGAGGTTTCAAAAATCCTTGCACCAGCCCTGCATAGATTCTATACTCACAACTGTACCTGAAACATGCCTTTCCTGCTCCAATAGAGCAATGGTAAATACCAGGTTTCAGAGATGTTACAAGATACTGCTGCTATGTTATAGACAGATTGCCTACATCTACACAAAACAGAAGATTGGGATGTTTTAGAGAGATATACTGTAATTGTATGTTCTTAGGTATAGTAATGCATTGAACCATGAGTGAGATACCACAATTCAAACCAGCTTTAAAGTAAACCAGTCATAAGAAATATATGGGGGGGGGGGGGGGGTTCCAATACTGGTTTCTTTCTTGAAATTCTAGTTTTCTGGCTGTTATTCCAACTCACTGGCTTTCATATCTTGTGATACTAACCTGAAATAAGATCATGAAATTCTAAATCAGAAGTTTTTATCTGCAAAATTGTTTTGGGTAAGTGCCTAAAATTATTGATGCAGGAAAGCCAGTCAGGCAAATATCATTGTCATAAGGAGAGATCAGGATTGTCAGGTATAGTTTCATGACAAGTTTCCCTTCAACTAGGATATGCTAATTTTTATTTGGAATTCAACTTTTGGAGATTTCTTCGCTTCATGTTTTAGAGACAACATTGTCACTGGCACAGAAGGTTTGGGGCCCCAGAGAGCTATAAAAACTGTCAGGTTCTAATCCTTCATCTTTTCTTCAGAGGTAAAGGCGTTTTGGATGGAAACACACTTCATTTTTAAATTGAATAATCTATGGTCTTGCCTATATTATATAAAAAAAAAGTAAAAGCCATTGGAATATGGGTGCTTAGTATTTCCTTAACTGTGTAAGTAATATGTGACTGTACAAATGGCACAACTCCAACATGGGCTCATAGCTCACAAGTCAGAAAAGCTGCATTTGTTTGGCTGTACCTTGCCCACATCTTCTTAACCACTTTCTGCCCCGCCACAGTACATTTACTGCAGGCTCAGTCACATACAGTATATACAGTATAGGTGATTCTGCCTCATTCGAGTTAGGGGTGTGCAGTGCGCTCTTCTAGTGGACACAGCAGATTACTGTTACTGGTAGCTGGGTATCATGTGATTGCTATGATTGCTATTAGCGATCACATGATAACAATGTAAACAACCTCTCATGGATGTCTTGCTTGCTTACAGTTGTTATCAGTGATTGGCCCACAGCAATCACATGGTACCTGGCTACCTGTAGCATGTGATTAGCTGTAGCCAATCACAGATCACAACATAAGCAAGCTGTTCATGAATGAGAAACCTATTTATGACAGCTAAAACTATTACTTATACAGTGATCACCACTGTATAAACATTAGCAGTGTAAAAAAAATCCCTGATCCCCACCCTAGAGTAGTCACTGAGCTACTCTGATAACAGGATGTAAAAAAAAAGAAAAAAAGTTGATTAAATAAGAAACGTATTTATTTTTTTACATACAGTCACCAGTCAGTACCTCTGATAACCATCCCATCAGTCACGGTGACGCTGTACTGCACTGGTGACTAGGGATGAGCCAAGCACCCCCCCGGTTCGGTTTGCAGCAGAACATGCGAACAGGCAAAAAATTTGTTCGAACATGCGAACACCGTTAAAGTCTATGGGACACGAACATGAAAAATCAAAAGTGCTAATTTCAAGGGTTAATATGCAAGTTATTGTCATGAAAAGTGTTTGGAGACCTGGGTCCTGCCCCAGGGGATGTGTATCAATGAAAAAAAAGTAATTTAAAACTACTCGCAGCTATAATGAATTGTTTATGGAAGAAATCAAAAGTGCTAATTTTAAAGGCTTATATGCATGGTATTGTCATAAAAAGTGTTTGGGAACCTGGGGCCTGCCCCAACGGACTTCTATCAATGCAAAAAAAAGTTTTAAAAACGTCAGTTTTTTCAGGAGCAATGATTTTAATAATGCTTAAAGAGAAACAATACAAGTGAAATATTCCTTTAAATTTCATACCTGGGGGGTGTCTATAGTATGCTTGTAGGGACTTCTCTATGGTTTCTCCGTGGCATCAGAGGGGGGCGGGGTCACCCAGGTACGTCTTGTCATTTTTAACATTTTGACACTTTTTTTGTAAAATGGTAGGGGTACATTTGTACCATTTCACACAGGGGGGGAGGCTGGGATCTGGGGGTCCCCTCATTAAAGGGGGCTTCCAGATTCTGATAAGCCCCCTGCCCACAGACCCCCACAACCACCGGGCAAGGGTTGTGGGGATGAGGCCCTTGTCCCCATCAACATGGGGACAAGGTGCTTTGGGGGGCTACCCCAAAGCACCCTCCCCGTGTTGAGGTTATGTGGCCTGGTATGGTTCAGGGGTTGCTCTCTCGTCCCCCCTCTTTTCCTGAGGCCTGCCAGGTTGTGTGCTTGGATAAGGGTCTGGTTTGGATTTTGGGGGGACCCCTACGCCATTTTAAAAAAAAAATTGGTGCAGGGTTCCCCTTAACTTCCATATCAGACCCGAAGGGCCTGGTATGGGTCTTAGGGGGACCCCCATGCAATTTTTCATTTTGGTTTGTGGGTTCCCTTTAATATTCATACCAGACCCAAAGGGCCTGGTAATGGACTGGGGGGACCCCATGTTCTTTTTTTCAATGAGTTTTATCTATATTACCGAGACCCGACAATTTATTACAGCCGCGATCAGTTTTAAATTACAATTTTTCCTTTAGAAACTTAATTTTGCTGTGATACTGTTCCAAACACGGGAAAATGTGCCACTTTACAGGCATACTATAGACAACCCCAGGTACGATATTTAAAGGAATATTTCATTTATATTGTTTAAAATTAAGCATGAAAAAAATCACTGCTCCCGAAAAAACGTCCGTTTTTAAAAAAAAAATTTGCATTGATATATGTCCCCTGGGGCAGGACCCGGGACCCCAAACACTTTTTATGACAATAACTTGCATATAAGCCTTTAAAATGAGCACTTTTGATTATTCATGTTCGTGTCCCATAGACTTTAATGGTGTTTGTGTGTTCTGCCAAATTTTTTTTCCTGTTTGGTATGTTCTGGTGCGAACCGAACCGGGGAGTGTTCGGCTCATACCTAGTAGTTACTATAATTTTCACATAAACCAATTATTATACACTTATTGGGATTTTTGTTTTTACCAAAGACATGTAGCAGAATATATTTTGGTCTAAACTTATGAAGAAATTAGATTTTTATTGAATATGTTTTATAACATAAAACCCTGTGGCTGTCTCAGCCAATGAGGAGAGGGAGTCCCGGAACAGCCGGGGCTCTTGCTGGATTGAGAGGGAGCTCAGGTGATTATTAGGGGATGCTCTTTGGGGAGCAGCACATAGAAGTTGTTTTACCTTCATGCATAGGATGCATGAAGATAAAAAACCTTCGGTCTTTACAACCACTTTAATGCATGACCTCTGTCTGTAGTCTGAGAACTAACATTTCCTGAGAAAAAACTACATATCCCACAATCCTACAGTCTCTCAGTCTAGTGCTGGTGCAAGCAAGAGCTAATTAGATCTGACAGACACAAGCAGGCAGAGCATTTACAGACACACAGAGAGCTTACCCTGCTGGAAGGAGTTTGTTTTTGCAATAAAACTTCCTCACTTGTGATGTAACACAGAATGGCAATGGCATGCACTGGACACTATGACAGTGTATCGGGAAATTGTCTTGTCCCTTTGGCAATTAAGGACAGGCTAGTTGTAGCAAAGTTTGGACATAGGGGAATTGACCAGTCATGACACTACGCACTTCAGCCATAACATGTGAATGCCTCATTATAAGGTGAGGCAAATAAACAGCATATGGAGCATTCATAGAGGGCACACGAGTGCCGCCTCCCCTATCCATGCGTCCAGCCCCCTGATCTACATATCAGTGGAGCCGAGCCATGGATTTCAATGCAGAGGCTTTAATAAGCTTCAAAAAAGGGTGACCTCGGAGCGCAGAGCATTGCGCTCCGAGGTCATCCAGTTGTGTGACCATAACAAATTAATTTTTGCTATTTTCACACTAAAGTTTCTTCCTGCCAATCAGAAGGCAGGTTTGTGAGACCTGTTTGTCGATTGGCCAAAGCGCCAGGTGATCCTATTGCCTAGCGCTTTGGTGGAAGAGGAGACGCATGGTGGAGGAAGCTGGAGGAGCAGACACTGGGGCCGGCGGTGGCCGCTGCCCACACTCCAGGAGAGCAGGAGAGGCCATCACAGCCCAGCGGGTAAGTGCCAGACCGCCGCAGGGTTGCTATTTCAGTGCCATGCCACGCCGCCGGGGGGGTGTTCTTTGTTTGCTGCCCCTCCAAAAGAAGAACCCACCAGCCTCCACTGATATGGAATATACCGTATTTATCGGCGTATAACACGCACTTTTTTCCCCTTAAAATCAGGGGAAAATCGCGGGTGCGTATTATACGCCGATGCCCTGCTGACTGTGAGCGGAGCGATCGCCGTCCGCCAATATACATAGATAGCCAAGTGTACTCGGCTAGGTTCGGCTAGCTCCGCTCACAGTTATGCCCAGTCCCGCCTTATGATGTACACAGGGACTGGGCGTGACTGTGAACGGAGCTAGCCGAACCTAGCCGAGTACACTAGGCTATCTGTATATGGGCGGCGCTCGGCTCCACTCACAGTCACGCCCATCCCGGGAGGGACTACGAGAAGAGCCGAAAGTGGCCGAGAGCCGCAGAGATACACAGGACCGGCTCTGCGTGACATGTCTCGGCAGCGCCACTTTCAAACTGCAGTGACACTGGCAAGTCACTGCAGTTTAACTGCAGCCTGGGCAAGGCTGCAAATGGACACTTACAAAGCTGAAAATGGTCACTGAAAAGCTGCAGATGGGCACTGACAAGGGTGCAAGGCTGCAAATGGACACTGATAAGGCTGCAAGGCTGCAAATGACACCAAGGCTGCAAATGACACTGTGCAAGGCTGCAGATGGACACTGATAAGGCTGCATTGAATGGCATTTAAATGTAAGTTTTTTTCCTTTAAAACATTTTTTTCCTAAAAATTCCCTCCTAAACTTGGGGTGCGTGTTATACGCCGATAAATACGGTAACTACACTAATTTCTTGTTATGACAGTAAAATATTTTAAAATGTAGGCAATAAGGTGTTTGGAGGCAAGGAGGGACAGGGATTTATTAAAATAGTACAGGGCAAAATATGGTGCAGTTCTGCATTGAACCCAATCACCTTGCAGGTTTTTTTTTTGTCAAAGCTTAATTGAACAAGCTGAAGTTAGAAGCTGATTGGCTACTATGCACAGCTGCACCAGATTTTGCACTCCCCAGTTTTAGTAAAGCAATCCCCAGTCATATTTGGCAAGTAACAATTTAATTGAAGTGTTGTTTGGTCGGTTGTTCTCTTGAAGCCTTTGACTGATCTGTCTGTTCACCCTATGTTCTGTCTTAGCAGGTAAAAATATACATCAGCTAATACTTTATTGAATTATGCTTGCCTTTGCCCCATACTGAAGACAGTATGCCCTATATAAAGCATCTCCACCTTTGCTGCATTTGTTCATCCGTATTTGAGGTTTATCAACAATCTAAGATTTTGGACTCATGCACAAGGGTCAAGCCATGAGACCATGGTCAACATATATTAAATCTATGTGCCAAGGTTCTCAATATTGATAGGAGACCCATTTTTAACAAACTTAACACTGACAGTGTAATTACTTATGTCAGGTGTGGGCATAATGAAGTTTTGATTATATGATTGGCTGGCTAATCATAGCAATGTTAGTTTATGCCTCTTGATTCCCAACAAAGTGTTTGTGTACACTGTCATATTTCCCCATATGACCCACTTATCATTTTAAAAACTCCAGAATAAAAGTTATATATTTATGCAGTAGTTCTAGAGATGATTTGGATAAAGACCTCTGCTTTCTTATTGATTGGTTTCCTAAGAAGCAATATCTCTACAAAATATTCTGAGCATTTTTTTAGTAATCAACACACAAATCTGTCTTATAACAGTTCTTAACAAGGTTAAGATTGTAGTCCCTTGAAACTTATTTACCCTGATAAAGTCTTACTACATAAACCCGTGCTATCATCTTGCAAATGGCTCATATACTCCACTGAACCTGACCATGTGATTAGTCTTGTATTACATAGTACAGGGGATGTGGTGGCGCTTGTATTCCAGGTATCAACAGCTACTTGACCAAAAATCCTCCTGCATGCTCAGTGGCATATGTAGGTTATGGAAGGTATGACATATATCCAGGGCAACACTTGAAATGGGGGCACCACTCAATAGATTGGCAAAAGTTCATGCACCCACAGAGCCTGCAGAGAAATGGGAGAGTGATGCTGTGTCTTCACTCTTCCTACTGTAGTCTCTAGTGCAGGCTCCATCCACCCCAATTGCCCACCACCACCTTCATCATCAACAATGTGGCTGGTTGCTAGGAATGCAGGTGTTCTAGTATCCAATTACATGTTTGTCCCAACATTCAAAGGAGGGGGACAGACATTTTCTCTTCCAGACCTGCTCTCAGTGATCAGCCTTTCTGCTGTTTACCTGCTCCCTGGGAACTCTGATGGAACTCTGAAAAATCTGATTTAGGGGGAAATTCTAATGGGGACTTTGATGTAGGGGAAACTCTGAGGACTCTCATGTAAGGAGAAACTGTGGGAACTCTGATGTAATGGAGGACTCCGGGGGATCTGATATAATGGTGCATTCTGGAAACCCATGTAAGGGGGGACACTGACAGGGACTTGATGATATAGGGGACTCTGGGGATTCTTGTTTAAGGGGGGCACTCTAATGTAAGAGGGGACTCTGATGTAAGGGAAGAATCTGATGTAAGGGAATCCTGGGGACACTGCTATAAGGGGGGACTCTGGGGATTATTGCTGTAAGGGGGGACTCTGAAGACTCTTATGGAAGGGGAAACTCTGTGGACTCTGATGTAACTGGGTGACTCTGGGGATTCATGATGTAGGGCAGACTCTGGCAACTCTGTAGGTGGAGACTCTGATGGGGACTCATGGTGTAAGGGGGGACTTGGAGGACTCTTTATTCAAGGGGGAACTCTGGGGAGTCTAAAGTAAAGGGGGACTCTGAGGACTCTGATGTAAGGTAGGACTTTGGGGACTTTAATGTAAGGGGGAAAGTTTGGGGACTCTAATGTGAATGTGGGCTCATTCTCACTGCTGCTACCTACAGTATACATTGTTTTGTATGTTACTTATCCCTGACCCCTTCATTTTATACATAGTGTTGTATATCAAATACTTTACCCTTTGTCCCGAAGTTAATGTATGTTTGTAAAACTGTTATTTGTGTAATTAAGGAGTAGTTTGTGGGTACAAGGACTGTGATATACTAAATGTGATATATGTGTGCAGTGTATACTGATTAGGTACAGCTTTTTTCCGACGGATGTTGGCTCAAACTTGTTTTGCATACACACGGTCGCACAAAGTTGTTGGAATTTCTGATCACTAAGAACGCGGTCACGTACACCACGTACGACAAGACTATAAAAGGGCAGTTCAGAACCAAGCGCGGCACCCTTTGGGCTCCTTTTGCTAATCTTGTGTTAGTAAAAGTTTGGTGAGAGACGATTCGCGCTTTTTCAGACTCGTGGCTTTCAGATCGTTTTCTGCCATTCAGTTTGTGCTTGTGGGTTTGTATCTGGTCTTCAGTGCGTGCAGCGAGTACAATTGACTTGTCATTGTGTTCGTTCGTTACTGAGCAGCCAACCATTTTCTAGCCATGTTGTGTATACATACTCCTCGTAGAGTTCGTGCTGTGCGGGGGCTTAGTGTTGGGGGTCCTTACCTTGACACAAGTCCAGTCCATGAACAGGGTGGGGATGAGTTCATGGACCAAGAATTGGTTGCTCCAACATGACCAGTTCTGTCATATGCCTTTGCTCCGTGAGATCCGTAAGAATAATCCTGATGATTTCAGGAACTTTCTCCGGATGACGGACGCCGTATTTCACTGTTTGTTGGCTTTGCTGACCCCCTATATCAGCAGGCAGGATACCTGCATGAGGTAAGCCATCACTCCAGAGCAGATGCTAGTCGCCACCCTGTGGTACTTGGCGACGCGGAGAAGCCTGCAGGACATCAAGTTCTCGACAGGCATCTACCCCCCCAGGCTCTGGGGATCATTATCCCGGAGACCTGTTCTGCCATCATCCAGGTCCTGCAGAAGGAGTATATTAAGGTAATATTTTTATCCTTTAACATCACATTTTATTGTATTTAATGTTTGTTAATATATTGTATTTCTTTCCTCATTCCCTAATTACCATGACTGTAATATGCTGTGAATGTCCCCTTTGTCCTCATGCATGCTGGATTTTTATGTAATTTTTTTTTTTTTTTGTCCTTCATACATATTTGCCTTCACTTACCTCCCCAGCATGCTCTCCTGGGCTTATATTCACCCCACGTAGTCACTTAACAATGTATTTTGTCAGCTCCGTAGTAGTGCTTTACCCTAAACACCCCCTAAAATGTGTAAAATTGTGATTTGTACTTTAAATTCAGGCAGAGTGCCAGAGGCTTTTTTTTGGTGTCCCAAAATCATTTGGAACCCTCCCTCCCCCCCAACTGCTAACTCAGCTGATACCAATCCTCTATCTGCTGACTTTGCCAAACCCATACACACTATATCCACCTCTTTTGTGGTCAGATTTATGGATGAATTTCCCAAAGCATATAGTGCAAGGGCCTGCCTGAATACTTTCAAATGGTACTGTTTAAAGTTTTTGTATCCTATTACTATCTTGATAGGTAATAGCAGAATGTAAAAATGTGCTAAAATGTGTACAGTCTGTATTTATATCTTTGTATTATGAAACTTCTTACCTGTCCAGTGGGCTGCCAATAGTGTAAGTAAGGAGGGGCTGGCCAAAGTAATCCACATTATTTAGGCATTCATCTCTCAATGAAGTGGAGAGGGTTACCTGTCCAAAACATCCCCCCCCCATAAAATTTTACAAATGGCCCGTGAGAGGGGGGAGTAATCTGATAGGTGGACCTTATACCTTTGTCTTTAAATACTCCCTAAAATAAATGTTATACCGATGTTGGCCAAGAATGTTTGTGTCTAATCTGCTTTCCATGTTTATGTGCAAAATGATAAATTTATTTTTCTTGTTTGACTCCACAGTTTCCTTCCAACCCACAGGAATAGCAGACTGTGGCCTCCCACTTTGCCCAGCGGTGGGACTTTCCTAACTGCGGAGGGGCAATTGATGGGAAACACGTCCATATCGTCCCACTACCCAACTCATCATACTATTATAATTATAAGGGGTTCAATAGTATTGTGATGTTGGCGGTGGTGTCGGCTACTTATGAGTTCCTGTATGTGGACGTGGGGAAGAATGGCCGGATGTCAGATGGTGGAGTCATCGCCCAAACGGAGTTCTACAGGCATCTCCAGAATGGCAGCTTGGACTTGCCACCTCCAGAAGACAATGTGGAAGGACTTCCATTTGTCTTTGTTGCAGATGAAGCATTTGCACTGGGGGACCATCTTATGTGGCCATTCCCAATGAGGACCCTCACCCCAGACCAGTGGGTTTTTAATTACCGGCTGGCCAGAGCCAGAAGAGTGGTGGAGAACATGTTTGGAATCATGGCCAGCCAGTTCCGCCTATTTCTTACACCCATACACATGGCGGAGTATAAACTGAATCACAACATCCTGGCGTGCTGTGTTCTCCACAACTTTTTAAGGAGAAATTCTGCCAACTATGCTGCCTCAGTTGGGCCTGAGGCTGGAATTCCTGGAAATGAACCAACCCTGGCAGCGCTTGAAGCTGGCCATCCTGGCTTGCCCCCCCTGGGTGCCAGCGAGGTCTGTCTAAGATACCTTGAATACTTTGCGGGTAGGGGGGCATCAATATGCCAGACAATGTCTGAGAACTTTTTTAAATTAAAAAAAAAATTTTAACTACTAAAATATTTGCTGGCATTTACTGCTTGTGTTTCTTTTAGCTGACCCTGACTGAAATGTGGGTAGTCCTGAAAATGGCGTGATTGTGTAACATTAGAAAGCACTGTTGGGTGTTATTTACTAAAGGAAAATACACTTTGCACTACAAGTGCACTTGAGACTGCACTGAAACTGCACTTGTAGTGCAAAGTGGATTTGCCCTTAAGAAATAACCACCATTGTCACAGAAAACACCAATTTGAACACAAAAAAAGTTTTGGAGCATTGAAACAATAATTCACACATTCTTGATTATCAATCTTTTTAATACCAGCACAATCACATGTGCATTTATAAAAGGTTTTTAAAACAAACCAACATGTTTGTTGTATAACAATTTTTTGGGTCACATTAATAAAAGTAGAAATGTCCATTTAAGGTAAAACAGGCATGTTTTAAAAGCACCAAGAAATACACAAATCTGGAACTTACAAAGTTCAACTTTGTTAGAAATTGAAGGCAATATCAGACATGAGTATTTATAAACTGTGTTTGATATTGTGTTCAGATGTGGTTGAAGTCACCCCTGGAAAAGTCAAATTTTGAAGATGCACACAAATTGCCAAATGTCAACATGTGCTATCTGCCATCACGGGGGATCAAGGGACGTGTTTTGTGGGTGCAACCCCTTCCTCTCAGCTACTTTATTATTGAGGAAGGGGTTGCACCCACAAAACGCCTACATTGATCTCCCGTGATGGCAGATAGCACATGTTGACACACTGTGTGCATCTTCAAAATTTGGCTTTTCTCGAATATGTCCAAAAATCTGAAAACATTTTCAATTCAAAAAACCAAAAAAAAGGATTTGGAGTTGTTTTAAACTCTCCCTAAAACATCAATGATTTTCTTCATTTTGGTTTTAACATCATTGATGTTTTTCTGGATGTTTTCCAAGTCCCTATTACACCCCATGATCAGGATCAGGGTACTCTCACTGGTGAAATGTCCTGGATCCACAACATCACGATCACCTAAAAATATAGAAACAAAAACACACCATTTATTATAAATCTGCCGACATCCATCTCTTACCTGAGCCTGTGGTCGCAGACACTCACCTGTTGTTGTGACTATTTCCACCACGTCTCCCTCCTCCTCCTGTTGACTTTGGTGGATTTCCCCTTCTTCATAAGGTGGGGGGTCTGTGGTCTCCTCGGATGAGTGGTGTCCTCTGAGTCTTTTCTCCCCTATGTAAAAAAAAAAATAGGTATACTTAGCACTCAGATATCTGATGGCAGAAATAGGAACATGAAACATTGCTTGGAAGTGGGGTACAATTGTCTGTTTTGACAGAGTTCCAAGATGAAGAATTATTTTTGTAACTTTGTCAAGCTTGAATACTTACCTGTTTTGTACAAGCTTCACAGATGGAGACACCCCTATAGTATACACTGGAGCACCTGTGTGGGCCCCCTAATAAAAAGGATGTTCTGGTGTCCCACACTAGTGCTCCAGCATCCAGATGTGTAAACAGCTGCTGAGTGTCCTCTGCTTTACACAGAATCTAGTTTGCATTTCATTCTATTTAACAACCCATCTAGACAACAAAATTATTTGAAGAGAAGTAGGCTAGCAAAAATGTATTCAAATGCATATATCCAAAACATGGTGTTTTCTATGCCGAATGAACAATGTTTCATACGAACGAATAATGTGCCCATGAACAGGAAAGTTGCCATTTTAAACTGTACAACAGTAAAGAAAAGCACATGAAGCAGCACGAATGTTAGAAAAATAATGAATAGGAACACAGGACAACTACTTACTTTTTTGCAGCACTCTCCTGATCCTTCTGTACTGCTCATGCTCCCTTAATTTGAGGTCTGACCACCGCTTCCTCAGTTGATCTTTCGATCGTCGTACCCCAAAATTCTTCTGCAGACGCTTGACAACTTTTGCCATGATCTTGGCCTTTCTGACATTGGGGTTGTGTAAGGTCCATACTTCCCGTCATAGTTGGCCCTCTTCAGGATGTCGACCATCTCCCCAAAGGACATATTTGATGCTTTAAATCGTCTCTTCTGGGATTGGGATGTTTCTGGGTCCGGGCTTTCCTCCTCCTCCTCCTTGTTGCTGTAATTAGCACGCACCTGCTGTGTTTCCGCCATGTGCTCTTCCTCACCACCCTACGAGAAGGGGCAGGGAATAGACTAGAAAGAACGTCAGGGGCGGGCGGAGTTTCACGCATGCGCAGTGTATATAAAGCGTAACACGTGTGCGTAGTACATACGATCTGTGAGAGGAGGAAGTTTTGGAAGCGCCAATCGTGATAACGAAGGTAACATTTAAACTTGGGCCTATACTGATTCTAGATTGAGGCCTATATTGGGACAAGATTAGGAGACTTTAGCCTGACATTAGGGTTTGTCTTGTGTATTGCAGAGAAAATGGATGGCTTCAATGACCACAACTTCCTCCCCCTGTTCATAGACAAATACAGGGAGCTGCCCTATCTGTGGCAGATAAAACACCCGCATTATAATAATAAACAGAAGAGGCAGGCAGCGCTGGAGAAACTGCTGGAGTTGGTGAAGCCGGTGGTCCCCACGGCAACCACCCCCTATTTAAAAGCCAAAATTGGTGGCCTGTGGAGCACTTATCTTAGGGAGCGCAAGAAGGTCACAGATTCCCAGAGATCAGGAGCTGCAGCAGATGATGTTTATGTCCCCAGGCTCTGGTACTATGAGAGACTTTGTTTTCTGTCAGACCACACTGAAGTCAGGGAATCCCTCTCCACTCTTCCTTCCACTCTTCCTTTCACCCTATCTTCCACCCCAGCTGAGGCTTCCGATGTCCAACCTGGGACTTCCAGCCAGGAAGAAGTGGAGGAGCCCAGCTGGAGCCAGGTATAGCATTCTTCTACAGATTTCTGGTCAATAAATTAAATGATTTTTACTAGATATTATTATTGATCACTAATTGCTGATTTAATAAAGTGTTTTACATATCAATAGACAGTAGTGGGCACAAATAATTGAGACAAGAATGAAAAATGCTGGGCTCAGAATGATAGTCTGTTATATTTGTTAACATTCAATTTGCAACAGTCATGAGATGAAAATTGTGTGTGATTGATGTAAAAAAAACTAAAACTATGTCCCTTTTTCATACACAGGAAGACCTCAGCCAGGAGGAGGCTGTGGAATGTGGCACACAGGAGGAGGCTGTGGAATGTGGCAGCCAGGAGAAGGTGGGGGTTAGTGGCAGCCAGGAGAAGGCCGGGCCCAGTAGGAGCCTGACAGAATCGCAGGTCTCTCCCCTCTGCCTTTCAAACAAAAGACCTAGAAAGGGGTGTAACGTGCAGGATTCAACACTCAGGCTGATTCAGGAGGCTTCTGCATCCCTGAGAGCCTTCCCTACTCCTGAAGAGGCCTTTGCCTGCATGGCTGCCACAAAACTGCAGGGTATGCAGGAGGGCCAATGCCTCATGTGTGAGGACCTTCTTTATAAAGCCTTAACTAAGGGGGTTAGGGGCAAAATCACACCCAATACCCACCTGTGTGAGTTGGACCATCCTCCTCATCCTCCTCCTGCCACAACTTCCTCCACCACAGACACAGCATGGAAGGAAGCGTGGAAGGAAGACCAGGGAGTGATGACCTGGGTTCAGTCTGGTCTGACAAAAGATGCAGGCTCTTGTATGACCACAGCCTGGGGACATACATGTCATCTGCTGCTGTTCAGGATATCTTGGACTTCTAGACTAGATTGAACTCCCTTAGATAAGGACTCCTCAGGCCACCAATTTTTGCTTGAAATAATTGATGTATGCCCTGGGGGCCAAAGGCTTCGCCAATTTCTGCTGTTTCTCCAGCATTGCCTCCCTCTTTGTTTGGTTCTGATCCCTTAATAAAGGATTGTTTGTTTCAATTATACTCGCCTATGTGTGTTTTCCTTCAAAAAGGACAGTTTGTTTGTGAGGAGGCAGGTACATTTCAAAAATACAATGTGAAATTAACAAGAGACACCAACACCAAACAACCTCCTTGAGATTAAATAATACAAGATAATAATTGTGTTGTGGTAACTGGACACACAAAGCACACGCAAAAATATTCTGGAGTTTAAAAAAAATTTAAAAAAAATATCAGGCTTGAAAAAAATACTAACCAAAAAAATAAAATAAAGTTTTTGATTCAGATGTGACAAATACAAATATTATATTGATGAAATCAACAGAAATAATAAAGAAAGAAGTTTGTGAGAAGTCTGTGTGAATATGAGCAGCAAAACTACTTCATTCTTCTGGCATTATAAAGAAGAAGAGAGTGCGCTGCATTAAACAATTTAGAACCTTGCAGCCTGACGAAAGTGCTATATCCATTCCGAATGCTAATTTTACCAGACCTAGCAGTTCTGTCTCGGAATTTCTTCTGAGCATGCGTGGCACTTTGTACGTTGGAATTGTCCACACGTGGTCAGAACTGACGCAATCGGATTTTGTTGTCGGAAAATTTTATAGACTGCTCTCAAACTTTGTGTGTCGGAAAATCCAATGGAAAAAGTCTGATGGAGCCCACACATGGTCAGAATTTCCGACAACAAGCTCCCATCGCACATTTTCCGTCGGAAAATCCGACCGTGTGTATGGGGCATTAGAGTTAATACAGCTCAGCCTGAGTCAATTGGGGTGGATAACGAGTCTGGAAAAGTTCAAAACTACCCCAACACAGGAAATTCTGTACTTTGGGTACAAGATCCTGTCGGTAGAGCAGAGAATAGTACTACCAGAAGAAAAGATATTGAATCTGTGGCAGAGAATGTCTTTTCTTCAAAGCAGCACCAAATGTACAGTGAGGGAGGTGATGCCGGTCTTAGGACTTATGACAGCAGCCATTCCGGCCGTACAATGGGCCAGGTTCCACCAAAGAGACCTTCAGAGGTTCTTGTTGGAACAGTTAAAAGACAGGGATCTGGAAGAAGAGATTTCAATCACCACCAGAGTAAAACGCTCCCTCTGGTGGTGGAAGGACACAGAGAATTTAAAAAAAGGGGTTCTCTGGATCTCTCCTATCACATCCATACTAACTACGGATGGGGTTGGGGAGCCCATCTCAACTCAGGCTGGGCCCAGGGCAGGTGGATGTCAGAGGAGAAACTTCTCTCGCCCAATTGGAAGGAACTAACAGCTATCCTCAGAGCTCTACTAACTTTTCAGAACACAATACAGGGTCACCATCTACAAGTCCGCTCAGACAATATGACGGCTGTAGCTTATATAAACAAGCATGGAGGCACCAGAAGTCCTTGACTTATGTTGGTGGCCAGTTGCATATTTCAATGGGCAGAATCCAATCTAGCATCCATCTCTTCAATACACCTGAAAGGGGAGCTGAACAACACTGCAGACTTCTTGAGTCGGCAACAAGTTTTGAATCAAGAATGGTCTCTACACCCAGAAGTGTTCAACTACATAGCAGATTACAGGGGAAAACCAGTAGTGGACCTATTTGCAAACAAAGAGAATGCAAAAGTTCCCAATTTTTGCTCGCTATACCCAGGAGTTCAGCCCTTGGCAGTAGACGCCTTACAGACTCCACGGACCTTCAGTTTGGCATATGCGTTTCCTCCGCTTCACCTCATCCCGAGGGTTCTAGGGAAATTTCTAGCGGAAGAAACATGTTTAATCTTAGTAGCACAGTTTTGGCCCAAGAGACCATTGTTCACAACGTTGCTGCGGTTGACAGACCAACCTCCCCTGAGACTTCCCTGCAGACAAGACCTTCTGTCTCAAGGACCTCTCTTTCATTCACAAGTAACCATGCTGAACCTCTCAGCGTGGTTACTGAGGAAGAAATATCGAGGAGCAAAGGCCTGACTGAAAGAGTGATTCAGACCTTGCTACAGAATAGAAAACCTGTCACCCAAGCTATTTACAGGAAAGTCTGGAGAAAATTTAACAACTGGCTGAATAGCCGAGGTGAGGTAAACATAGACACAGCAAGTATCCTACAGTTTCTCCAAGAGGGGATAGACAAAGGACTAACTCCTAGTACTATTAAGGTTCAGATAGCTGCCTTAAGTGTATACTTATCGAAAAGGTTACAAGAAGATCCTTTCATCGCTAGGTTCTGTAAAGCAATCTCCAGACACAAACCAGTCAGAGTTAACATAGCTCCATCCTGGGATCTATCAATCATTCTAAAGGTCTTTTTGGGGTCACCTTTTCAACCTCTCAGAGGCCTCTCTAAGACTGATTACATTCAAGACAGTACTTCTTGTGGCAATCACTTCAGCCCGTAGAGTTAGTGAAATCCAAGCTCTCTCCGTCAGAGAGCCATTCCTCCAAATTCTAGAAGACAGAGTCATCCTAAAGACAGACCCTGGGTTCTCACCAAAGGTGGCATCTAGTTTCCAAAGGTCACAAGATATTGTCCTCCCTTCTTTCTGTCAGAAGGCTTCAAACGAGAAAGAAAAACAATTTCATTTATTAGATGTGAGGAGGTGTATCCTAGAGTATCTAAGGGTAACCAATCCATTCAGAATTTCAGATTCACTTTTCGTTCTTTTTTCCGGACATTGTAAGGGGCAAAAAGCTTCTAAAGTCAGCATAGCTAGATGGATTAGGCTAGCTATAGCATAATAGGGTATAAGACAGTAAACAAAGATCTTCCCGGAGGTATTAAAGCCCACTCCACAAGGGCATTGTCGGCATCCTGGGCAGAAAGAGCTGGTGCCACCCCGGAGCAAATATGTAAAGCAGCCACTTGGTCAAGCTTCTCCACTTTTACAAGGCATTATCAACTAGACTTAATGTCAAGTCAGGATCAGGCTTTTGGGAGGAAAGTCCTCCAAGCCGTGGTCCCCCCTAATCTGGTGAGTACTTGGGGATCCTCTCAAGGGCTGTCCTGGAAGACAACTGGGGAAAACTGGAGTTAGACTTACCGGTAACTCCTTTTCCAGTGGTCTTCCAGAACAGCACGATCCCACCCTTTTTTTATTATGTTGATGTACTAACGTTATTGCCTGTTATGGTTATATTTTTCAGTTCCATCCTTCAGTTCTTGGCAAATGATTGACCAGGGACCTGAGGGACTGCCTTTTGAACTCTGGCAACGTGTTTCCTGGGTCGATGGGAGGGACTCCATCTCACAAGGTTGTCCTGGAAGACCACTGGAAAAGGAGTTACCGGTAAGTCTAACTCATTCTATCTCAGGATGCCCCAGGTCTTTCATAATCCTAGTCATGCTCACATCTTGTCATGCTGTCTTGACTTTTTAACTGTAAATTGTCAAAGTTTATATAGTGTTTAAATATCAATTTTCTTAGTATTTCAGGTAAAAACAAGTCAGTATAAATGTGCTGTGACAGTAACTTTTCCCTGCCCATACATGGATCGAAATTCAGCTAGTCCCTGCTGAACTGGCAGGATTTTGTCTGACCTGCTTAAATGAAGAAATAAAGTACCCCTAATATCTTTCTATTATATCATGATACCAGAGTTAACTAATAGCCTGACTCACAAATAATATATTATAAATGAAATACAATTGCTGCTCTTGCTTGTAAAACTCAAACTTAGGGATTGGCGAATGGTTCGGCTTGAGCATGAGTTCGGGCTGAACATTGGCTGTTTACCCATTCGTTGAACACCCAAATTATCGGGGAATTCGACTGTTTGGCTCAGTGGTGTAGTGGGTCGCTGATTTGAATCCCAACCATGACACTACCTGCCTGGAGTTTGCATGTTCTTCCTGTACCTGCGTGGGTTTCCTCCGTGTACTCTGGTTTCCTCCCACACTCCAAAGACATGCTGGTAGGTTAATTGGCTTCTGTCAAAAATTGGCCCTAGTATATGAATGTGAGCTGGGGACCTTAGATTGTGGGCTCCTTGAGGTTAGGGACCAATGTGAGTGTGCGATGTATGTGTGGAGCACTGCGTAAATTGACGGTGCTATATGGGTGCCCTAAATAAATAATAACATAATAGATGAGAATCTTAACCACTTAAGGACCAGCCTCGTTTTGGATTTTAGGTGTTTACATGTTTAAAACAGGTTTTTCTGCTAGAAAATTACTTAGAACCCCCAAACATTATATATGGTTTTTCTTCTAACACCCTAGAGAATACAATGGCGGTCATTGCAATACTTTTTTTTTGCACCGTATTTGCGCAGCGGTCTTATAAGCGCACTTTTTTTGGAAAAAATTCACTTTTTTGAATAAAAAAATAAAACAACAGTAAAGTTATCCCAATTTTTTTTTTATATTGTGAAATATTATGTTACGCCAAGTAAATTGATACCCAACATGTCATGCTTGAAAATTGCGCCCGCTCGTGGAATGGCGTCAAACTTTTACCCTCAAAAATCTCCATAGGTGACGTTTAAAAAATTCTACAGGTTGCATATTTTGCGCTACAGAGGAGATCTAGGGCTAGAATTATTGCTCTCGCTCTACCGGTCGCTGTGATACCTCACATGTGTGGTTTGACCACCGTTTTCATATGCGGGCGCTACTCGCATATGCGTTCGCTTCTGCGCGCGAGCTCGTCGGGACAGGGGGGTTTTAAAAATTTTTTTTTTTTTTTATTATTTATTTTACAATATTTTATTTATTTTTACACTGTTTAAAAAAAAAATTGTGTCACTTTTATTCCTATTACAAGGAATGTAAACATCCCTTGTAATAGAAAAAAGCATGGCAGGACCTCTTAAATATGAGATCTGGGGTCAAAAAGACCTCAGATCTCATATTTACACTAAAATGGAATAAAAAAAAAAAAAAAAAAGTCATTTAGAAAAATGACATTTGAAAAAATATGCCTTTTAAGAGGCGTGGACGGAAGTGACGTTTTGACGTCGCTTCCGCCCAACAGTGTCATGGAGACGAGTGAGCGCCATCTTGGCCTCACTCGTCTCCAGACACACCACAGAGGAGGACGCGATCGCCTCCGCCGCTACCGACGGCGGTAAGCGGCGGAGGGCACTGGATCGCGGCGGGAGGGGCCCCTCTCCCGCCACCGATAAAAGTGATCTCGCAGTGAATCCGCTGCAGGGACCACTTTTATCTGAAAGCTGGCCGCCGCACGAAAACAGGGATACCGGGGTTATGGCAGCTAGCTGCTGCCATAACAACGATATCCCCGTTCAAACTTAGGACGTACATCGTCGTGCGGCGGTCGGGAAGTGGTTAAAGACACACAATGTACAGGGATAGGGACAATTGTAGACACGCACCCACACTAACTTAGGATGGACTGGTGTCTTTATTGAACCTTACTATGTAACTATGTTTGTTCGGCCCTGAACGACCACGATGCACAGCACCGCCGCACAGTGCATTGGAAACCCTGATTGGCTAAAGCAATGAAAGCTTTGCCCAATCAGGGCAGAGAGCACTGTTAAAGCCATGATTGGAAGCTGTCATGATGACTCTATCCAATCATTGCTCATTGCTCTTAGTCCTGCCCCGCACTATAAAAGTATTATTTCAATAGCTGCCATTTTTACTGTGATATTGGCATGGACAGAGATAGAACATGGCTCTGTTCAGTGCTACTAGACAGTTAGTGTGCTACAGTATGCTATTCTGATTCTATTGTCAGTGTAGAACATCAGTTTAGTGTGAATCTAGTGATAATTCAGTCAGTGTGAGTGTAGTGACCACTAGGGATGGGCCGAACATACCCCTGTTCAGTTCACACAAGAACTTTCGAACACCGCAAAAGTTCAGACCCGAAAAACGAACCCCATTAAAGTCAATGGGACCCGAATGTCAAAAATCAAAAGTGCCCATTTTGAAGGCTTATATGCAAGTAATTGGGCATACAATGGTTATAGGGGTCCTGCCCAGGGGAATATGTATCAATAAAAAAAGTTTGTGAAAAACGTCATTTTTAACCACTTGACAACTGGGCACTTAAACCCCCCTCCTGACCAGACCAATTTTCAGCTTTCAGTGCTCTCACACTTTGAATGACAATTACTCAGTCATGTAATACTGTACCCAAATGATTTTTTTGTCCTTTTTTTTCATACAAATAGAACTTTCTTTTGGGGGTATTTGATCACCTCTGGGTTTTTTATTTTTTGCGCTATAAATGAAAAAAGACCGGAAATTTTGAAAAAAACGCATTTTTCTTAGTTTCTGTGATAAAATTTTGCAAATTATTAATTTTTCTTCATAAATTTAAGCCACAATTTATACTGCTGCATATATTTGGTAAAAATAACCCAAATTACTGGATATTATTTGGTCTTTGTGAAAGTTAGAGTCTACAAGCTATGGTGCAAATCATAAAAAATTGATCCCACCTGATGTACTGGTAGCCTATCTCATTTCTTGCGACCCGAACAAGTCAGGAAAGTACAAATACCCCCAAATGATTCCCTTTTTTAAAGTAGACATTCCAAGGTATTTAGTTAGATGCATGGTGAGGTTTTTGATGTTGTCATTTTTTCCCAGAATTCTTTGCAAAATTAAGATTTTTTTTCCCACAAAATTGTTATTGTAATAGGTTATTTCTCTCACATGGTATGTGTATACCACAAATGACACCCCAAAATACATTCTGCTACTCGTCCTGAGTATTACAATACCACATGTGTGGGACTTTTTCACAGCCTAGCCACATAGAGAGGCCCAACATGCAGGGAGCACCATCAGGTGTTCAAGGAGCATAAATTACACATCAAACTTGTTGATTACCTATTACAATTTAGAAGGCCCTGGAGCACCAGGACAATGACACGTGACACTGATGTGGCACTGATGACAGGTGGCACTGATACATGGCACTGATGACACGTGACACTGGTGACAGATGGCACTAATATGTGGCACTGATGACATGTGGCACTAATGACAGATGGCACTAATACGTGGCACTAATGACAGATGGCACTAATACGTGGGCGCAAAGTGGTTAAATGAGCAGTGATGTTTTGATTTTTAAAGTGAAAGCATAAAAATGAAAAATTCCTTCCAATATAGTGCCTGGGGGCCCCCCTTAGTCTACCTGTAAAGTGGCAGATCAGTGTCTAGAATCTGCTGCAGTAATAATTGCATTTATAAAGCCAAAAAAATTACATTTTCCCTGCAAGCTGCCTTTATTTTGCTTAGCAACAGCTGGGGAGCCAGTGTGAATGATAAGGTCATAATGTATTGCACTGGGAACAAGATTAGAGATTTTTTGGATACATTCTGGTGTTACTTTGACTTTGGATAGCAGTAACAGGTGTGTAAAAATTGGTCTTTGGGTGTGGGTGGCACCTTTTCACCGTAACCCTATAGAGGTACTCTTGATAAAACAAAGAATTGGCCTTGCTGAAAAAAATTGCAATGATATGCACCTGTCAAACAAGTGCTGTAAAATTGGTCTTTAGTGTTAATTGTGCCCATGAAACCTATTTAAAAACATTCTTCCAGATGAAATGATTGAACACCCTCAAAGCTAGGCAGCCTCGAAGTCCTGCAGAGATTCCACTTCCCAAAAAGACTTAATCAGTGACATCGGCATCAGGAGCTTCATAGCTGGTAATCCAGGACTGATTAATTTTTATAAAAGTCAAACGATCCACGAAGTCTGTGGACAGATGCGTTCTATGATCAGTAATGAAACTTCCTGCAGCACTGAATGCCCGTTGTGAAAGCATGCTGGATGCAGGACAGCCCAAAAACTCAATAGCATACTGGGCAAGTTCTGGCCAGTGGTCTATTCTCATGACCTAGTAAGTCAGTGCATCATCAGCTGGAAAGCTTTCCATCTCTGTTTTGGCCACGAGGTAATCGTCCACCATGCGATGCAGACGCTGCCGAAGGGATGTGGAAGCTGACAGCCCTGGGTGGCAAGGACTAAAAAAATTCTGAAATGCCTCACTTAGGCGGACACCTTCTCCAGCGCTCCTCTCTTGACCAACAGAAGACTGAAAACGATGTTTTCCACCACACTGTAACCTACTGGAGTCAGGAAAAATGTTCAATAAAATCCTCTTTAATGCGTCCTCAAGAGATTTTATCTTCTGCGCACTCTGTGGGGACGGGATGAGTTCTGAGACCTTCCCCTTATAACGGTGGTTAAGGAGGGTTGCCAACCTGTAATCATCCTTTTCCTTTATGCCACTTATTCTTGGGTCCTTTCGCAGGCTTTGAAGCATGAGGTTGCCCATGTGCCTCAAATGTGCCGAGGCTTGAGAATCAGACTCCTCTGGGTCACTCAGGATGACATCATCTCGAAGTTCCTCCTCCCAGCCGTGTACTACTCCCAAGGATCCTGGGGTTGGAAAGCCATCGCTTACAGATTGACACATGTCTTCCTCTTCTTTGAAGCCTATAAAAGTGCTAAAATCCTCCTCCTCATCCTCCTCCCCTCTTTCCTCCTGTGTGTTCTGTGACATAGGAATGATGATGTCTGGATAAAGTGGACCTTGAGAGTTAAAGAAGTCCTACTCCTCCTCCTGCTGTTCTGCCTCCAGTGCCCTGTCCATAATGCCACACAGTCTGCTCCAGCAGGAACACAACAGGGATTGTGTCACTGATGCATGCACTGTCATGGCTCACCATCCTTGTGGCATCCTCAAATGGTGACAATACAGTGCATGCATCCTTAATGATGATTGGCGTGGGAAAAAAAAGCTGAGGCGGCCTGAGCCTATCGTTGTGCCATACTCGCACAGGTACTCATTGACAGCCCTCTGCTGCATATATAACTGCTGCAGCATTGCCAAAATTGAGTTTCACCTGGTGGGCATGTCACAAATCAGGTGGTTTATGGGCAGGTGGAATTCCTGCTGAATTTCAGCAACCGAGCACTGCATGTGTATGACCACCTGAAATGTCTACAGACTCCTCTGGCCAGCTTTAGCACATCTTGCAACCCCGTATTTAGGGAACACTGCACCACCAAATTGAGGACCTGTGGCAGGCATGGCACATGTGTCAACTTTCTCTGTCTAAGGGTGGACAGGAGGTTTGAGCTGGTTCCAGTTGGCGTGGTGTGAACCACCTCTGGGCCTGTCCAGCAGAGTTGCAAGAATTTCTTCTCCGGTGGGGTTCCTGTCCCCTAAACACACCAGCTAAAGCACTGCATTGCACCTTTTATACTGACTCATGGAATAGCCCTTTTAATGCTTAGGGGGTACCTGATGTTCATAGGGCAATTCTGCAGAGGAGGGCAAAGAGGTGGAGGAGGGGGTAGAGCTCAAAGGTCTGGCATCGTCACCACCAGCTGTATGGAGACGTGGGGGCACAACAAGCTGCAGCACCGAGCCCTCTCCTCCATCCTTTCAAGCAGCATTATCCAATGTGCTGTGAATAAAATATATTGTCCCTGCCCATGCTTGCTGGACCACGTGTCAGCAGTAAGGTGTATTTTATGGCTGACTGCCTTGCCCAACAATTCCAGAACATTCCCTTCCACGTGATGGTAAAGAGACGGAACAACCTTACGTGAAAAGTAGTAGCGACTGGGAACCTGCCATTGTGGTACAGCACATTTGTGCAAATTCACGGAAGGTGGCAGAATCCACCAGGCTGAAAGGCAGAAGTTGGAGAGCCAACAGCTTTGACGAGCTTGCATTTAGACGCTGGGCATGTGGGTGGCAGGGACTGTATTTTTTTTTTCCGCTGCAGCAGATGGGGCAGAGAAATTTTCTGGCTACAGTCTACAGCTGGTGGTGTGCTGCTGGGACCTGGGACACACTGTGCTATACCATCATCCCTGTCAGTGGAGGCTGCTGAGAGGTAATGACTCATTATAGCAGGGGCAGACTGAAGTGGGTAAGGAGAAGGGGGGACAGATTTGTGCCCCTTTTGTGTGGCTTTTGGGTGCTCTTGCCAACAGGCTGAGTGGTTGGACGTTAAATGCCTTGTTAAGCATGTGGTACCCAAATGGCTGGTGTTTTTGCCACATTCGATGTGCCTGAGACACAGTTTGCAGATAACAACAGTGCAATCTGCTGCAGATGTGCTGAAAAAGGCCCAGACAGCTGAGCTTTGGGGAGTGGGCCGGGAGATTACAGAATGTGATGGAATAGGGTGGCTGTTCTCTCCTCTTTCTTGATGTCGGCCTCCTTGGGGTTGTGCCACCTCACTTTCAGTTTCCTCCTCTGCTCTATCTGGCACCCAAGTCACATCAGTGACCTCATCATCATCTCTATCTCCTCCGTCATCATCATCATTACCATTGGAGACAACTTGGCAATATGCTGTGGCTTGGGGAACATGAATGCCAATTTGTCTACCAGTGTTCCTCCCTATTTCTAGGCTCATGTTCCTGTCATCCTCAACCTCAGAACCAACAACTGAATCCAGTAAGGGCTAGGCATCATCAAGGAGCAAGTGGCTGATGCTGTGGTCAAATAACTCAGCTGACTCCTCCAGGGCTGATATTGGGCTATGGCAGGAATAGATGTGGACAAGGAGGCAGGTTTATCCACTCTGACAACTGTAGGGGACTGCACACTTGTCTCTGCTTGCGTGACAGAGGATAAGGAGGATGAGAAAGGTTTAGTAAGCCAGTCTACTACTTCTTCTGCATGCTGTGGCTGGATAGCACGGGCCAACTCACTAAACAGAGGAAATTATACCCTGCCTGAGGACTGACCACCACATCCATCCTTTGCCCATGGACATATTTGTTGCTGGCCCCCTTACAGTGCCAAGGGAACAGGCATTATTGGGAGGGAGGGGGCGATGCTTATAAGCAAATGTAAAGAAGAAGTGGAAATCTGTAAGTAGATGCACTTTAATCAATGTAAAATGGTGTTTTGTGCATTTTAATTTAAGTACTCGCACTACACAGACATACTCCATGGATACACTTTAATATACTGCAATATAATGCACCAAACGTACAGTAACGTACACAGAACTAAATGACGTTAAACTGGCAGTAACACACCAAAAACTATATGGCGTTAAACTGGCAGTATCGCACACAGAACTATATGGCGTGAAACTGGCAGTAACGCACAAAACTATATGGTGTTAAATCGGCAGTAACGCATACAGAAATAAATGGCATTAAACTGTCAGTAAAGCACAAAACTATATGGCATTAAACTGACAGTAATGCACACAGAACTTTATGGCTTTAAACTGGTAATAGCGCACACAAAACTATATGGCGTTGAATTGGCAGTAACTCAGACAGAAGTAAATGGCGTTAAACTTGCAGTAACACACAAAACTATATGGCTTTAAACTGGCAATAACGCACACAAAACTATATGGTGTTAAAGTAGCAGTAATGCACACAGAACTATATGGAATTAAACTGGCAGTAACGCACATAGAATTAAATGGCGTTAAACATGAAATAATGCACAAAGCTATATGGCGTTAAACTGTCACTAATGCACACAGAACTATATGTCGATAAACTGTCCACCTCATTAATAACAACCTTCTTGATCCCCTTCAATCTGGATTTCGCCCCCAACACTCCACAGAAACTGCTCTTTTAAAACTCACAAATGACCTTCTAACTGTAAAAACCAATGGACAATATTCTGTACTCCTACCTCTGGACCTTTCAGCTGCCTTTGACGCGGTTGACCACCCCCTCCTCCTCAAATAACTTTACTCCCTTGGTCTCCGTGACTGTGCTCTTCAGTAGCTCTCATCCTACCTATCCCAACGCACCTTCAGTGTTACTTACAATTCTACTTCCTCCACTCCTCTTCCCTTCTCCGTCGGGGTCCCCCAAGGTTCTGTTCTTGGACCTCTTTTATTTTCAATCTACACCTCTTCCCTGGGTCAGCTGATAGCCTCTCATGGCTTTCAATATCATTTCTACGCTGACAACACACAAATCTATCTCTCCACCCCTCAAATCACTCCATCAGTCTCCTCACGCATCACTAACTTACTAACCGACATATCTGTATGGATGTCACACTACTTCCTCAAACTCAACTTGTCCAAAACCGAGCTTATAATATTTCCTCCCCCACATGCCTCTTCCCCTGACTTATCTGTCAAGAGCAATGGCACAACCATCCACCCATCTCCACATGTCAGGGTGCTAGGTGTTATCCTGGATTCTGAACTCTCCTTCTCCTCCTTTACTAACAATAAGTTACAAAGCCATCCACAACTCTGCCCCCAGCTACATCACTAGCCTAGTCTCAAACTATCAACCTAATCACCCTCTCTGTTCCTCCCAAGACCTCCTGCTCTCTAGCTCCCTCATCACCTCCTCCCATATCCGCCTCCAGGACTTCTCCCGAGCCTCGCCCATCCTCTGGAATTCCCTACCCAAATCTGTCAGACTGTCTCCAAATTTATCCACTTTTAGGCGATCCCTGAAAACTTTCCTCTACAGAAAAGCCTATCCTGCCTCCATCTAACAACTGCACTATTTTTTCCATTAGCTCATCCCCCACAGCTATTACCCTTTTGTATAACTTGACCCTTCCTCCTAGATTGTAAGCTCTAACGAGCAGGGCTCTGATTCCTCCTGTATTGAATTGTATTGTAATTGTACTGTCTGCCCTAATGTTGTAAAATGCTGCGTAAACTGTCGGCGCTATATAAATCCTGTATTATAATAATAATAACTGTCAATTACACACACAGAAGTAAATGGCGTTAAACTTGCAGTAACGCACAAAATTATATGGTGTTAAACTGGCAGTAGCGCACACAAAACTATATGGCATTAAACTGGCAGTAATACACAAAAAACAATATGGCGTTAAACTGGCAGTAATGCACACAGAACTATATGGCATGAAACTGGCAGTAACGCACACAAAACTATATGGCGTTAAACTGGCAGTAACGCACAAAACTACATGGTGTTAAACTGGCAGTTATGCACACAGAACTATATGGCATTAAACTGGCAGTAACACACACAGAAGTAAATGGCGTTAAACTGGCAGTAATGCACACAAAACTATATGGTATTAAACTGGCAGTAACTCACATAGAACTATATGGCTTTAAACTGGCAATAATGCACACAAAACTATATGGCATTAAACTGGCAGTAACGCACACAGAAATAAATGGCATTAAACTTGCAGTAACGCACAATACTATAAGGCGTTAAACTGGCAGTAAACCACACAGAAGTAGATGGCGTTAAACTTGCAGTAATGCACAAAACCCTATGGTGTTAAACTGGCAGTTACGCACACAGAACTATATGGCGTTAAACTGGCAGTAACGCACAAAAAACTATATGGCATTAAACTGACAGTAATGCACACAGAACTATATGGCGTTAAACTGGCTGTTATGCACACAAAACTATATGCCGTTAAACTGGCAGTTACGCACAACAAACTATATGGCATTAAACTGGCAGTAGTGCACACAGAACTAAATGACGTTAAACTTGCAGTAACACACAAAACTATATGGCATTAAACTCTCCACTCCAAAATCACACTGAAAATGGCTTTCATTGAAAAATACTTTTATACAGTGGGGCGGGAATGAGCCATGATTGGATAAAGTCATGATGACAGTGTCCAATCATGACTCTGACAGTGCTCTATGCCCTGCTTGGCTGAAGCTTTCACTGCTTCAGCCAATCAGGGCTTGCCATGCACTGTTCAGCGTCGCAATGCATTGTGGTCGGTTTCGGGGGGGCGAACAAACGGTTGAACGACCCATTTGTTCAGATGTTCACCGAACTTATGCTCAGGCCGAACTGTACACCCATCCCTAGTGACCACCATTCATCTTTACATTAGTGTGAATCTAGTGATAGTTCAGTCAGTGTGAGTGTAGTGACCACTATTCATCTTTACATTAGTGTAAATCTAGTGATAGTTCAGTCAGTGTGAGTGTAGTGACCACTGACCACCGGGGTTGCCAACCTCCTGCGGCATTTTTTACTGACAAAACATGGAAAATTTACTGGCAGAGCACTTTTTTTTTTTTACTGACAAACTGAAAAATTACAGAACTTCCATTGAAAACTAACACAGTGAATATTTGAACAGTATAAACATGATATGGAAACACTGACAATACCTATAACAAAGTAATTTGCTTGATTTACACTTAAAAAGTCAACACAGCATGAAATTATCAGCCCCTGATATTTACTGGCAGTTGTAAATAAATCATTGATTTTTATAAACTGTCAGTAAATGTACTGGCAGTTGGCAACCCTGCTAAGCGCCATTCATCTTTACATTAGTGTGAATCTAGTGATAGTTCACTCAGTGCGAGTGTAGTGACAGTTTAACGCTGTATATTTCAGTGTGTTACATGCCATTTAACACAGTATATTTCGTTACAGCAAGTTTAACGCCATATATTTCACTGTGTTACGTGGCATTTAACGCAGTATACTTCTGTGCGTCAGTGCACGTTTAACGCAGTGTATTTCAGTGCGTTACTGCAAGCTTAACGTGGTATATTTCAGTGCGTTACCTTCCATTTAATACAGTATTGTTTAGTTTAGTGCGGTACCGCAAGTTTATTTTTTAGTGTGTGCTGTATATTTCTGTGCGTTATTGAAAGTTTAACGCCATGTATTTCAGTGCGTTTCTGCAAGTTTATTGCCATATTTTTCAGTGTGTTACATGCCATTTAACGTAATATATTTCTGTGCGTTAGTGCACGTTTAACACAGTATATATCAGTGCGTTACTGTAAGTTTAACACCGTATATTTCAGTGCGTTACTGCAAGTTTAACACATTTCAGTGCATTACGTGCCATTTAACACAGTATATTTCTGTGCATTAGTGCAGGTTTAATGCAGTATACTTCAGTGCATTACTGCAAGTTTAATGCCGTATATTTCAGTTCATTACCTTCCGTTTAGCGCAGTATAGTTCAGTGCAATACTGCAAGTTTAATGCCATATATTTCAGTGCATTATATGCCATTTAATGCAGTATATTTCTGTACGTTAATGCACGTTTAACGCAGTATATTTCAGTGCATTACTGCAAGTTTAATGTCATGAATATGTAGTAGTGTTTGTCTGCCAGCTTATCTCTCCTCCATGTGTTCACCTTTAGAGGCCAGCCACTCTCACCTGGCTGCCTAAATAATCTCTCCTCTAAGCATGGCTCCACCCCAGCCCCTATCAGAGAACTCTATATTACCTGTGTACTGCAAGGCAGCCCTGCTGATCAACTTTGTGTGTTTTTCAGCCTTCATGTGTGACTTGCTGTGTCATCTATGTCTGATTCCAGTTACCGATCTTGGCTTGTTCTCGATTATCCCTGCCTGCTTGTGACCCTGACCTTTGGCGTGTTCTATGTTTATCCTTGTCTGCTAGTCGCTCCGACATTTGGCTTATCTCCTTACTATCTCTTGTTATCCTGGGCTGCTGCTTCCTCTCTATCCTCCTGTAGTTTAATGCCAAGTTTAATGCCGTATATTTCAGTTCCTTACCTTCCGTTTAGCGCAGTATAGTTCAGTGCATTAATGCAAGTTTAATGCCGTATATTTCAGCGCATTACCTTCTGTTTTAACGCAGCATATTTTAGTGTGTTAAGTGCCATTTAACACAGTATATTTCAGTGCGTTACCTTCCGTTTAACGCAGTATAGTTCAGTGCGTTACTGCAAGTTTAATGCCATATATTTCAGTGCGTTATATGCCATTAAATGCAGTATATTTCTGTACGTTAATGCACATTTAACGCAGTATATTTCAGTGCATTACTGCAAGTTTAATGTCATGAATATGTAGTAGTGTTTGTCTGCCAGCTTATCTCTCCTCCATGTGTTCACCTTTAGAGGCCAGCCACTCTCACCTGGCTGCCTAAATAATCTCTCCTCTAAGCATGGCTCCACCCCAGCCCCTATCAGAGAACTCTATATTACCTGTGTACTGCAAGGCAGCCCTGCTGATCAACTTTGTGTGTTTTTCAGCCTTCATGTGTGACTTGCTGTGTCATCTATGTCTGATTCCAGTTACCGTCTTGGCTTATTCTCGACTATCCCTGCCTGCTTGTGACCCTGACCTTTGGCGTGTTCTATCCTTGTCTGCTAGTCGCTCCGACATTTGGCTTATCTCCTTACTATCTCTTGGTATCCTGGGCTGCTGCTTCCTCTCTATCCTCCTGTAGCCTACTGTGAGCATGAGCTGGGAGACCCTGGGGGCCATCACCTGGAGCCAGTTGCAGCGCAGTCCATCCTCACCACTAGAGGCTCTGGTGAACACCTGCTGGCTCTTATGCTCTAGCTCCCTATGGGATCCGTGTTGGTGCTCCAGTGGACCTGCCTTCCTTAACCACCCAGACTTCCATCTGCAGCAGTCAGCCATAGGGTCCACTACCTTAGCAGTGCACTCCTGACCCCAACGGTGTGCATCTGTCACCTGGCCTCAGGTGACCTGACATTTAATGCCGTATATTTCAGTGGGTTAGTGCATGTTTAACACAGTATATTTCTGTGCATTACTGCATGTTTGACACAGTATATTGCAATGCCTCAGTTCAGTTTTACTGCAGTATATTATAGTGTGTCTGTCTGTGTAGTGAGTACTCAAGTTAAAGTGCACAAACACCACTTTCCATTGATTAAAGTGCATCCACGTACACATTTGAACATCTTTATTACATTTTTTTATTCACAATAAGCACCCTTCCATCATTTCTGGGAGGACAACAAGGAGAGGCAGATGTTCCAATGCCACTGTGAGGGGGCAAGCAGCATATGTGTCTACAGGTAGGGATGAGCTTCGCGTTCGAGTCGAACCCATGTTCGACTCGAACATCAGCTGTTCGATTGTTCGCCGAATTGCGAATGTTATGGACCGTTCGCGCCAAATTAGTGTGGCACGTCACGGCCCATAATTCAATGCGGCATCGCAGTGCATTGCTGGCTGATGATTGGCCAAGCATGCACTATGACCCGCATGCTTGGCCAATCACAGCGCCGTCAGTAGAGAGAGTTGTAATTGGCCAAAGCCAGGGTGGCTTTGGCCAGTTATGGCTCAGGGGGTTTAGAACACGTCCCACATTATATAAGGCCGCCTGCACGGCGGCCCTGTGTAGTGTGTTCCGGCATGCTTAGAGAGAGAGAGACAGTGTCATTTCATTTGAGTTAGCTAGATTAGGCAGGACAGTCAGTGAGTTAGCTGCACTTATAATGTATTGTGTATGCATCCCAGGTGTTGCATATATATATATATATATATATATATATATATATATATATATATATATATATATATATATACACTGTATTCAGTTTAGCTAGATCCGTTCCTGTTATCTTCCTACTGACAGGCAGGCTTGTCTTGTTACAGTATTTACAGCTACCTGAAGAAAATTGCTGGTGTTCTTTTGATCCTATTAGTACCACAGTCAGGCAGCTAGACTATTTACAGTTAGTGTAGTGCGTCCTCCTCACAGTGTTCAGTTAAAGCTCTAAGTTAGTATAATGTGACCTCTGGACAGTGTACAGCTAAAACTACAAGTTAGTGTAGTGCACAGTGTTCAGCTAAAGCTACAAGTTAGGGTAGTGCGTCCTCCTCACAGTGTTCAGCTAAAGCTACAAGTTAGTTTAGTGTGAACTCTACACAGTGTTCAGCTAAAGCTACAAGTTAGGGTAGTGCGTCCTCCTCACAGTGTTCAGCTAAAACTACAAGTTAGTGTAGTGCGACCTCTGCACAGTGTTCAGCTAAAGCTACAAGTTAGTGTAGTGCATCCTGCTCACAGTGTTCAGCTAAAACTACAAGTTAGTGTAGTGCAACCTCTGCACAGTGTTCAGCTAAAGCTACAAGTTAGTGTAGTGAGACCTCTGCACAGTGTTCAGCTAAAGCTACAAGTTAGTGTAGTGAGACCTCTGCACAGTGTTCAGCTAAAGTTACAAGTTAGTGTAGTGCATCCTGCTCACAGTGTTCAGCTAAAACTACAAGTTAGTGTAGTGCGACCTCTGCACAGTGTTCAGCTAAAGCTACAAGTTAGTGTAGTGCATCCTCCTCACAGTGTTCAGCTAAAGCTACAGGTTAGTTTAGTGTGACCTCTGCACAGTGTTCAGCTAAAGCTACAAGTTAGGGTAGTGCGTCCTCCTCACAGTGTTCAGCTATTTTTTTGCGAGCTCTGCACAGTGTTCAGCTTAAGCTACCTGTAGAAGGTTGGTGGTGTTTTCCTGATCCTATCACGATCACAGGCAGCTAAATAAGCTACAAGTTAGTGTAGTGCGAGCTCTGCACAGTGTTCACCTAAAGCTACCTGTAGAAGGTTGGTGGTGTTTTCCTTAACCTATCACTACCACAGGCAGCTAAATAAGCTACAAGTTGTTTTTTGGCGAGCTCTGCACAGTGTTCACCTAAAGCTACCTGTAGAAGGTTGGTGGTGTTTTCCTGATCCTATCACTACCGCAGGCAGCTAAATAAGCTACAAGTTAGTTTTTTGCAAGCTCTGCACAGTGTTCAGCTAAAGCTACCTGTAGAAGGTTGGTGGTGTTCTCATACTACAGGCAGGCAGTTGATTTTGCTAGCTGCAGTATCAGTATATATATATCCCAGCTTAGTGCAGCTACAGGCCATTAGTATGTCTGGAAGGCCAACAAGGAGAGGCAGACAGTCACAAGCCAATAAAAGAGGGCAAGCAGGCTCTGTGTCTAGAGGCAACAGTGCTGGTCGTGGAGACGGTGCATCCTCATCAGCACGTGGCCGTGGGACACGCTTGGCCTTTTTTTCGGCAGCTGGCCGTGTTGAGCCGCAACATGTGGAAGAGTTGGTCGAGTGGATGACCAAGCCGTCCTCATCCTCCTCATCCTCTCTCACCCATGCTCAGGGTACTTTGTCTGGCAAAGCAGCGGCCTCTTCCCTTGGCTCAATATCATCAGTGACTCCTTCCCTAGCCCCACCATGTCCTCCTGAGGAGTCCCTCGAACTGTTTGACCACAGTGTTGGGTACATGCTCCAGGAGGATGCCCAGCGTTTGGAAGGCTCTGATGATGATACTGAGCTAGATGAAGGCAGTAACGTGAGCACGGACAGAGGGGGTGCCCAAGAAGGACAGCAATCTGGCAGTCATCCTCCCCCTGCTGCAGCATACTGCCAGGTTTGCTCCAGTGATGAGGAGAGAGGGGATGATGAGGTCACTGACTCAACGTGGGTGCCTGATAGGAGAGAGGAGGAGGAGGAGGCGGCACATCACCAACGAGGCAGGATGCCCTCCAGGGGCCAGCCTAAGGGCAGCACACTGACTGCATCACACCCCAAAGCTCCGCATGTGCAGGGCGCTGCAGTCTCTGCGCGTTATTCAAAAAGTTCTTTGGTGTGGGCCTTTTTTGAGACGAGTGCATCAGATCGCACCGCTGCTATTTGCAACATATGTCTCAAGCGTATCTCGCGTGGCCAAAACATCTCCCGCTTGGGCACCACATGCTTGACCAGACATGCATTTCGTTGGCAAGCATATTTAAAAGACCCACACCAAAGAACAAAGAGGACCTCTCCTTGCTCCTCATCAGCTGAGATCTCCAACCCCACTATACCTTCAGTCCTCTCTGAGACCTGCACTGAGAGGAATGAAGGAGTAGAATTAGGTGTGTCACAGCCAAGTACTTGTGGGCAATCTGCTTTCGGTACACCGACGTCAGATTGTACCAGGCAAATTTCCCTGCCCCAGCTGCTGCACCGCCGAAAGAAGTTCACTCCCAGCCATCCACATGCCCAGTGGTTGAATGCTAGCTTGGCAAAATTGCTAGCACTTCAACTGCTGCCTTTTCAGTTGGTAGACTCTGTCCCCTTCCGTGAGTTTGTGGAATGTGCGGTTCCTCAGTGGCAGGTACCCAAACGCAACTACTAATGATTGTGACACACCTCTCTCCTCCACCCCCTCCTCTTCTTCTTCCTCCATGGCCTCTTCCTGTGCTTTGTCCTCCAAACCAGCGGTGCTCCGTAGCCGTTCAAGGGGCTACGCAAGTATGCCGGCCAAAAGATATCATGCGGTGCTTGAGCTGGTGTGCTTGGGGGACAGGAGCCACACTGGGGCAGAGGTTCTGTCAGCTCTGCAGGGGCAGGTTCAGAGGTGGTTGACGCCACGCCAACTTAAGACAGGAATGGTGGTTTGCGACAATGGCACCAACCTCCTCTCTGCCCTCTGACAGCAACAAATGACCCATGTGCCCTGTTTGGCTCACGTCTTTAACTTAGTGGTGCAGCGGTTCTTGGGCAGGTACCCGGGCTTACAGGGTACTGTGTGCATTTCCGCCGGTCATATAATGCCAGTGCTCGGCTGGCAGACCTCCAAAAGGAGTTTAACCTGCCCAAGAACTGCCTAATCTGTGACATGCCCACCAGGTGGAACTCAATGTTGGCCATGCTGCAGCAGCTGCACATGCAGCAGAGGGCCATCAATGAGTACCTGTGTGACTATGGCACCAGGACAGGGTCAGGGGAGCTTGTTTTTTTTTCTCCACGCCAGTGGGCCATGATCAGGGATGCATGCACTGTCCTGTCACCATTTGAGGAGGCCACGAGGATGGTGAGCAGTGACAGTGCATGCATCAGTGACACTGTCCCCCTTGTCCACCTGTTGGAGTACACGCTGCGTGGAATAATGGACAGGGCACTTGAGGCAGAACAGAGGCAGGAAGAGGAGGACTTCCTTAGCTCTCAAGGCCCCCTTTATCCAGACAGTGTTCCTGCGTGCCCACCGATCACACAGGAAGAGGACGAGGAGGAGGAGGATTGTGCCAGTATGGAGGTGGAGCCTGGCACTCAGCATCAGCAGCAGTCTTTAAGGGATCAGTCCCAAGAAACACATGGACTTGTACGTGGCTGGGAGGAGGTGGCTGCGGACCATGTCATCCTTAGTGACCCAGAGGACTCCGGACCGAATGCCTCAGCAAACCTACGCTGCATGGCCTCCCTGATCCTGCAAAGCCTGCGTAAGGATCCTCGTATTCGTGGTATCAAGGAGAAAGACCAATACTGGCTGGCAACCCTCCTTGATCCACATTACAAGGGTAAGGTTGCGGACCTTATCTTGCCATCGCAGAGGGAGCAGAGTATGAAACATCTTTGGGAGGCCTTGCAGAAAGGTCTGTGCAATGTGTTCCCAGAGACTGGGAGGTTACAAACTCCTGTTTCTGGACAACGTGTTGCTGAGGCTTCGGTCAGTCAAAGAAGGAGCGGTGGAGAAGGTGGCTGTCTGACCGATGCGTTCAGACAATTTTTTGGTCCGCAGCCCCAAGGTATGATCGGTTCCAGCAACCATCGCCAGCGTTTGTTTTACATGGTGCAGGAATACCTAGGGGCAAGATCTGACTTGGACACCTTTCCCACTGAAAATCCTCTGGGTTACTGGGTCTTGAGGATGGATCACTGGCCAGAGCTTGCACAGTATGCAATTGAGCTACTGGCCTGTCCTGCATCCAGCGTTCTTTCGGAATGCACATTTAGTGCTGCTGGAGGCTTTGTAACCGATCACAGGGTGCGTCTGTCCACCGACTCGGTCGATCGACTGACCTTCATAAAAATGAATCAGTCTTGGATCACCACCAGCTACCAAGCACCTGATGCTGATGTAACCAAATAATTTTTTTTGAAATCTCAGATCCCTTCAAAGACTGCCTATACTGATGCTGAGTGACTATCCTGAGTAATTATCCTCTTCCTCCTCAATGATCACGCTGATAGCTTGTAAAAACATTTTTGGTTCTGGGCGCCACCACCAGTGCCTAAGGCCCAATTTTTCAGCCCCTGTTTAACAGGGGCGTGTAATTACAATTTTTGATGCAATACTTTGCAGCAGGGCTCGTTTCTGCATTTCAACTGAGTATCTGTGAGGGGTTGCAGTGTTGTGGCACCAGCACCAGTGCCTAAGGCCCAATTTTTCAGCCCCTGTTTAACAGGGGCATGTAATTACAATTTTTGATGCAATACTTTGCAGCAGGGCTCGTTCCTGTGTTCCAACTAGAGTATCTGTGAGGGGTTGCAGTGTTATGGCACCAGCACCAGTGCCTAAGGCCCAGGGGCATGTAATTACAATTCTTGATCTAATATTTCACAGCAGGGCCCATTTCTGTGCCCACCAAGAGCGAGTGAGGACTTACAGTGTTGTGGCACCAGCGCCACCACCACCACCAAAGGCCCAATTTTTCTGCCCCTGTTCAACAGCGGCATGTAATTACAAATCTTGATCTCATATTTCACAGCAGGGCCCTGTGAGGGCTTACGTTGTTGTGGCCACAACAACACCTAAGGCCCAAATTTCTGCTGATTATACAGGGCAGGCCCCTACTTTCAAACATCCAACTTGCAAACGGAAGGAGACAACAGGAAGTGAGATGAAATCTACCCCTAGGAAGGGAAATTCTCTCCTGTAAGAATTAATATGGGAAAAACGTTTCTCCTTTCCACTGATGCTTTATCACCAATCCTTGTTTCACAAAAAACCCCAAATTTTCAAAAAACATTTGTCATTGGGACAAAAAATGAGGTGATATCTACTGAAGAGGAGCACAGACAGCAAAACAAATGTCACAGGGGTGATAACCCTTCCCTATGTTTTCCAAAAAGCTTAAAATAGATTTTTTGGCTGGAGCGAAACACGTTAAAAATGTACCAGTTCAAAATTACAAACAGATTCTACTTAACAACAAACCTACAGTCCCTGTCTTGTTTGCACCGCCTGTATACTGCTGTTCAGAGTATATAGGGCCTGGTGGCCCCACGCCTTTCCTTTTTTTAATTTAGGTGCGGGGTTCCCCTTAATATCCATACAAGACCCAAAGGGCCTGGTAATGGACTGGGGGGTACCCATGCTGTTTGTCTCACCGATTTTCATCCATATTGCCAGGACCCGACATTACATTAAAGCCGCAAGCAGTTTTAAATGACTTTTTTTCCTTTAAAAATGACATTTTGTGCAGGGACTGTTCTAAGCAAGGGAAACACGCGCCACTTTACAGGCATACTATAGACACCCCCCAGGTACAATATTTAAAGGAATATTTCACTTTTTTTAACTTTAAGCATCATTAAAATCACTGCTCCCGAAAAAACCGCCGTTTTTAAAAGTTTTTTTTGCATTGATACATGTCCCCTGGGGCAGGACCCGGGTCCCCAAACCCTTTTTTAGGACAATACCATGCAAATTAGCCTTTAAAATGAGCCCTTTTATTTTCAAACGTTTGAGACCCATAGACGTCAATGGGGTTCTAACGTTTGTGCGAATTTTCGGTCCGTTCGCAGGTTCTGGTGCAAACCTAACCGGGGGGTGTTCGGCTCATCCCTATCCACAGGCAAAGATGGATGTGGTCAGTCCTCAGGCAGGGTCATCATTTCCTCTGTTTAGTGATGTTGCCCATGCTATACAGCCACAGCATGCAGAGGAAGGTGGTGGACTGGCTTATTAAACCATCCTCATCCTCCATCACCCAAGCAGAGACTAGTGTGCAGTCCACTGCAGCTGCCAGAGTGGCTAAACTTGCCTCCTTGTTCCCAGCTATTCCTGCCATAGCCCCAGCATCAGTCATGGAAGTGTCAGCTGAGTTATTTGAACACAGCATCAGCCACCTGCTCCTTGACAAAGCACATCCATTAATTGATTCAGATATTGGTTCTGAGGTTGAAGAAGGCAGGAACCTGAGCCTACAGAGAGGGCATTCGTGTTCCCCCAGCCGCAGCGTATTGCTAAGTTGTCTTCAGTGGTAAAGAAGATGGAGGAGAAGATGATGATGATGAGGTCACTGACATGACTTGAGTGTCGGATAGAGAAGAGGAGGGTGAGGCATAACCCCAACAAGGCAGTCATCATGGAAGAGTAGAGAGCAGCCACCCTATTCCATCACATTGTGGAGCTGTTATCTCCCAGCCCACTTCGTACAGCTCAGATGTCTGGGTCTTTTTTTTAGCACATGTGCAGCCGATCGCACTGTAGCAATGTGCAAACTTTGTCTCAAGCACAACAAGCAAGGAAAAAACACCAGTCATTTGGGTACCACATGTTTGATAAGGCATTTAACCTCCCACCACTCAGGCCATTGGCAAGATCACCTGAAAGCCACACAAAAGGGGCGCAATTCTGTTCCTCCTCCTTACTCACCTCAGTCTGCCCCATGACCTATACCACATGACCTCTCAGCAGCCTCCACTTACAGGCATGATGGTATAGTGCAGGGTGTCCCAGGTCCTTGCAGCACATCGGCCAGTAGCACACCACCAGCTGTACGCTGTAGCTGGCAAATTTCTCTTTCCTATCTGCTGCAGTGGAAAAAAACAGTCATTGTCACCCACATGCCCAGTATCTAATTGCAAGCTTGTCAAAGCTGCTGGCTCTACAACTTCTGCCTTTCCATCTGGTGGATTCTGCCCCCTTCCATGAATTTGCAGAATGTGCTGTATCACAATGGCAGGTTCCCGGTTGCTATTTCTTTTCATGTAAAGCAATTTCAGCTCTATACCATAACATGGAAGGTAATGTTGTGGCATCGTTGGGCAAGGCAATCAGCCGCAAAGTCAACGTTACTGCTGACACGTAGTCCAGCAAGCATGGTCAGGGACAATATATTTTGTTAACAGCATACTGAATAACTACTGGGTAACTTGTGCCCCCACGTCTCCATACAGCTAGTGGTGATGATGCCAGATTCGTCAGCTCTACCCTCTACTCCTCCTCCTCCATGCCCTCCTCTGCTGAATTGTCCTATGAACCACAAGTACCCCCTAAGTGTTCAAGGGCAATTCAATGAGTCAGGCTAAAAGGTGCCATGCTGTGCTTCAGCTGGTGTGTCTAGGGGACGTGAACCACACCGGAGCAGAGATTCTTGCAGCTCTGCAGGGGCAGGCCTAGAGGTGGTTCACGCCATGCCAGGAATGGTGGTGTGCGATAATGCACAAACCTCCTGTCTGCCCTTAGACAGGGAAAGTTGGCTCATGTGCCATGCCTGGCACATGTCCTCAATTTGGTGGTGCAGCATTTTTTAAATAGGTACCAAGGGTTGGAAGATCTGCTAAAGCATGCCAGAAGAGTCCGTAGCCATTTCAGGCAAACATACACAGGCAGTGCTTGGTTGGCTGAAATTCAGGGAGAATTCCACCTGCCCATAAACCGCCTGATTTGTGACATGCCCACCAGGTGAATCTCAACTTTGGCAATGCTGCAGCAGCTGAACATGCAGCAGAGGGCCATCAATGAGTACCTGTGTGAGTATGGCACAACAGGCTCAGGCTGGCTCTGCTTTTTTTCCCCATGCCAATGGCTGCTCATAAAGGATGCATGCACTGTACTGTCACCATTTGAGGAGGCCACAAGGATGGTGAGCCGTGACCATGCATGCATCAGTGACACAATCCCTGTTGTGTTCCTGCTGGAGCAGACTCTGCGTGGCTTTACGGACAGGGCAGAGCAGCAGGAGGAAGAGGAGGTCTTCCTTTCCTTTCAAGGCCCACTTTATGCAGACACCATTGTTCCTACACCACAGAACACACAAGAGGAGAGGGAGGAGGAGGATTCTTGCAGTTGTGGAGGCATTGAAGCAGAGGAAGACATTCGTCAAACAGTAATGCCCCGTACACACGATTGGAAATGCCACCAGCAAAACTCTGATAAGAGCTCTTGGTCGGAAATTGCGAACGTGTGTATGCTCCATCAGTCTTTTGCTGGCGGATTCCCGCCAGCAAAAGATTGAGAGCAGGTTCTCTATTTTTCGATCGGAAAAAGTTCCTATCCGAAAATGCATTCGTCTGTATGCAATTCCGACGCGCAAAAAAACACACATGCTCGGAAGCATTGAACTTCATTTTCTCGGCTCACCGTAGTGTTGTACATCACTGCGTTCTTGATGGTCGAAAGTTCAGAGAACTTTTGTGTGACCATAAGTATGCAAGACAAGCTTGAGCGGAATTCCGTCAGAAAAACCATCCAAGATTTTTCTGAAGTTCGGCTCGTGTTTACGGATAAAAGAGATGGTTTTCCATCCCCAGAACCCTTGGGAGTAGTACGTGACTGGGAGGAGACAGTTCCAGATACTATAATCCTTAGTGACCCAGAGGAGTCTGCTTCTCATGCCTCCGCAAATTTGCAGTACATGGGCTCCCTCATGCTTCAAAGCCTGCAAAAGGACCCAAGAATACGTAGCGTAAAGGAGTAGGATCACTATTGGTTGGCAACCCTCCTTGACCACCGTTACAAGGGGAAAGTCCCAGAACTCATCCCATCCCCACAGAGAGTGGAGAAGATAAAATCTCTTGAGGACACTTTAAATAGTTTATCTAATGCTTTTCCTGACTCTGGTAGGTTACAGTGTCATAGAAAATGTAGTTTTGAGGCTTATGTTGGTCAAGAGAGGAGCGGTGGAGAAGCAGCCGCCAAAGTGATGCATTTCACAACTATTTTAGTCCTCGCCACCCAGGGCTGTCAGCTTCCACATCTCATCAGCAACATCTGCATCACATGGTGGATGATTATCTTGGGGCGAAAACAGAGATGGAGAGCTCTGGCTTACTGGGTCATAAGAATAGCCCACTGGCCAGAAGTTGCCCAGTATGCAATTGAGCTGCTGGGCTGCCCTGCATCCAGCGTGCTTTCCAAACAGGCATTCACTGCTGCTGGAGGTTTTGTTACTGATAACAGAACGTGTCTGTCCAGACTCCGTGGACCATCTGACATTTATCAAAATGAATCAGTCCTGGATTACCAGGAGCTATTTCTATCCAAAGTCTGTGGAAGATACACCAGAATTTGTCCAAAAAATCTCTAAACTTGTTCCCAGTGCACTACATTGTACAAATATACAAACTGGCTCCGCAAGCCGTTACAAAATTAAAAAAAGCTTGCAGGGAAAATGTTTTTTTCTTGGCTTTATAAGTGAAATTTTTGCTGCAGCAGCTTCTATACACAGTACAGATGTACCACTTTACAGGTGGACTAAGGGGACCCCCAGGCACTATATTGAAAGGAATTTTTCATTTTTATACTTTCACTTTAATTATCAATCAATCACTGCTCATTTATAAATGACATTTTTTACAAATTTTTTTCATTGATACATGTCCCCCAGGGTAGTACCCGGACCCCAATAACCATTGCATGCCCAATTACTTGCATATAAGCCTCCAGTTCAGGTCCCATAGACTTCAGTGGGATTTGTTATTTGGTTTCCGAACTTTCGCAATGTTCAAAAGTTCTGGTGTGAACCAAACGGGGTCGTTCAGCCCATCCCTACTAATATCCAAAATAATAAGGTCACCTCATGTTTTAACCTCCTTGGCGGTATTCCTGAGTGTGGCTCAGGGTGAGATTTCAGTACCATTAGCGGTAACCCTGAGCCACACTCGGGATTGCTTCGCTGGATCCTGGAAGAGGTTACTTACCTTGTCCAGGGGGTTCCACGATGTACTCCCGCTGTGTACAGCAGCTGGATCCTCCGCTCGATCCTCTGTGTGTTCCAGCTTCCCTTCCCTGCGAGGGTTGCGACGCACGGGGGTGGAACCGGCGGCAGATTCAAAAAGTATAAACCACAACACACACCATACATTGTAATCTTATTGGATTACATTACTGTATCTAATAGATTGACCTCACTTTGCCCCCCAGTGCTTTATCCAGTGCCCTTGCCTGCAGTTTTACAGTACTTTCTGCCTGGAAACTGCAGATCAACCATGGCATCAAAAAAGCACACCTCTACCTCAAAATCGGTTTATGACGTGCTGGAAAACAGTGATAGCAATACAGAATCACTTGCAGAATTGAGTGATAATGATTCATGCGGAAGTTCGTCATTAGACACAAAAAGTGATTTCTGTGACGATTCTGCGACTGACATCAGTGATGGACTTGGTGCTCTACCGACTGCGGTACGGATCACGTATCGCCCCCAAGATTCCCATTTACTGGAGCACCCGGTATCAAAGTGGATGTTAAAGATGACAACCCCTTGGCATACCTCCAACTATTTTTGACCGATGAGGTTATTGAAAAAATAGTTATGGGGGGCGTGGCCTGCAGCGGAGCCGGATGGTCGCATAATCCCGCAGCTCCGTCTACCCAGGGACACAGCGGCACCAAGCAACCTGATCCCAGCATCATTTCACCCCGTTTTCACGGCGGTTCAGACCGGGATACCTCCGGGACGATGCCTAATAAACGGCGGAACGATAGCTGACCCCAACGCCTGACAGACTTTTACTCTATCACAGAAGCTGGAGGTAAGCAAGATGGCGCCGAGGCCTATACACCGCGGACGGCCTCAGACACTAAAAACACATCAAAACAAGGCAATCGCCACTCCAAAACAGCATCCCCTAATAATCCACACTCCTGTCCCTCTACCCCATCATCAAATAGCCCAGCAAAGTCCAAGCCCAGGCTGGATGGCACTAGATGGGGTTCGCCAGGGAGCCCTGCAACAGAATCAGGGGAGGACACGAGGGAGATGCCTGACTCCATTGAAACCTTCCCCACACAGAATCTACAAGTGATGGACACAGTCCTAAAAGACATGCTAATGTCCCTCAGAAGCACTATCCAGACAGATATGGCTTCATGTATGAGCAGATTCAACAAAGATATCCAAGCAATAGGGGACAGAGTAGATCATGTGGAGGTTAAAATGGGAGAGTATGCAAACACCATAAACGACCTGGTTGATGCATATGAAGTTAAAGAAGGAGAAAATGAATGGATTAAAGCAAAATTGGCCGATTTGGAGGACAGGTCGAGAAGGAACAACTTGAAAATCAGAGGAATACCAGAGTCAGTACTTCCTTCCGACCTGCGTTCCTATGCTGCGACTTTATTCAAAGCTCTGCTCCCAAGCCTTACTGAATTAGATGTCACAATAGACAGAATTCATTGTTTACCCAAACCGTCCCACCTATCTGAGCATATACCGAGAGATGTGCTATTACGTTTACACTTCTTTCATGTTAAAGAAAACTGAATGCAGCACATGAGAAAGCAGGAGCAATTACCACCAACATATCAGAATCTGCAATTCTTTGCTGATCTATCACAGCATACACTTCTGAAAAGGAAAAATCTGAACACAGTAACCAAAGTTCTGAGGAACCATAAAATTCCTTACAGATGGGGATACCCAACCAAAATTACTGTAACCAGAGAAAATCGCACTTATGTTATAACGTCCTTAGATAAGGGCCTTGCCTTATTGAGAGAATGGGACATTCTCCTGGAACCAGATGAAGCTACCCCAACCACCAGCACACCACGCCAAATTGAAGGCGAATGGAAAGCAGTCACTGCTAAAAATGCGAAATCCCATGCTTAAACAACAGTGGAAACCTTTCTCAGCTCCTCATTCCCTGGGGGGGCGAAACACGGGACTTATAGGCTGAATTAAATCCCCCTAATACCTATTAGCAGCAACAGCTGCCTAAAAGTGCATTGCACCAGTTACCTACGTTGCACCATGTTAAGTGCACTACAGTTATCTTATTCGTTTCATTTTTTTCTTTGTTTTCTCTTTATGTTTTTCTTACTTGTTTTTTGGGATATCGATGACGTCAATCCAAAGAAAGGAACACTGCAACAAACCTCAACCTCAACTACGCTCTCCCATACGAAAACTCCTCTTCAAACACAATACGCAGGTATGGTTAATCTTTATTTCGCACATTACCACTACACCACACAGATGACACATGATGCCAGTAAGGAAAAGAATGGGTTTAAGACCCTTCCAAGACCCTGAAGCGCTTTAAAATCCACCAAAATGTCAATTAATTTTTTATCCATCAACACAAAGGGACTCAATCACCCGGCAAAACGCAAATCCCTATGGACTGAGGCACTTCTACATGACAGCGATATAGTCTGTGTACAAGAGACCCACTTCAGCGAAACAGTGCCACCTAAATGCACACACAAGCAATATCCTTTCATCACCACTGCTAACGCAAATTCCAAAACTAAAGGAGTGATGATAGCCATCAGAGACTCAATAGCATTTAAAATACATGAAGAAATTAAAGATCCGAACGGCAGATTTTTAATCCTCACGTGCGATCTAAATTCAACTACCTATACGATAGTCACAGTGTACTCACCTAATAAGCGGCAAGTCCATTTCTTCAACAAATTAATGAAAAAAATTATTACACATCTCCGAGGCCTGCTTATAATTTGTGGTGACTTCAATACTATCTCTGATCCAGAAATCGATTCAACATCTCACCCAAAACGCAAAGTCCCAAAACTACTCCCAGCAATCCACAACCACAATCTGTATGACGCCTGGAGATGCTTCCACGCTAGTGAAAGGGACTTTACCTACTTCTCTCCACCTCATCATACTTATACAAGGATCGACATGTTCCTAATAGACCAACAGGCCCTATTCCAAACCACATCCACTACGATCAACACAATATCATGGTCCGATCATGCCTCCATTGTCCTTTCTATATCTGACCAGACATCCTCCAAGCAGAAACCAATGTGGCGGCTGAACCCTTTTTTACTACAACAAGAGGAATACAAGATGACTATCCAAACCCGTTTAAAAGAATTTTTCACTGCTAATGAAGGATCTGTCCAGGACCCTTTTATATTATGGAACGCCCATAAGGCGTATATGAGGGGTATACTGATACAGTTGGGGGCTAGGGCAAAGAGGCAGAGACAAAAACGGCTAGCAGAAATAACTGAAAATATATCAATTCTAGAAACCCAAAATAAAAATACAACCACCCCAGCTCTAACCAAACAAATATCGCAACTCAGACAGGATCTTAGACTATTACTACTAGAGAATTTTGAAAAATGCTCCCGTAGATTAAAAATGAACTACTATGTTCAAGGAAACAAAGCAGGAAAACTACTAGCACAAAATTTAAAAGGACTTAGATACAGAACTAAAATTCCCTCCATAATACACCCAAAAACTAAACAAAAAGTATTTCACCCTCAAGAAATAGCTGATGCATTTAGTTTCTACTATGGAACACTATATAATTTAAAAGATGACCCCAACACAATACAACCCAAAACTGAAGATTAGGGATGAGCTTCGAGTTCGAGTCGAACTCATGTTCGACTCGAACATTGGCTGTTCGCAAGTTCGCCGAACAGCGAACAATTTGGGGTGTTCGCGGCAAATTCGAATGCCGCGGAACACCCTTTAAAAGTCTATGGGAGAAATCAAAAGTGCTAATTTTAAAGGCTAATATGCAAGTTATTGTCATAAAAAGTGTTTGGGGACCTGGGTCCTGCCCCAGGGGACATGGATCAATGCAAAAAAAAGTTTTAAAAACGGCCGTTTTTTCAGGAGCAGTGATTTTAATAATGCTTAAAGTCAATCAATAAAAGTGTAATATCCCTTTAAATTTCGTACCTGGGGGGTGTCTATAGTATGCCTGTAAAGGGGCGCATGTTTCCTGTGTTTAGAATAGTCTGACAGCAAAATGACATTTTGAAGGAAAAAACTCATTTAAAACTACCCGCGGCTATTGCATTGCCGACAATACACATAGAAGTTCATTGATAAAAACGGCATGGGAATTCATCCCCACAACCCTGGCCGGTGGTTGTGGGGGTCTGCGGGCGGGGGGCTTATCGGAATCTGGAAGCCCCCTTTAACAAGGGGACCCCCAGATCCCGCCCCCCCCCTGTGTGAAATGGTAAGGGGGTTCTTACCCCTACCATTTCACTAAAAAAATGTCAAAAATGTTAAAAATGACAAGAGACAGTTTTTGACAATTCCTTTATTTAAATGCTTCTTCTTTCTTCTATCTTCCTTCATCTTCTGGTTCTTCTGGTTCTTCTGGCTCTTCTGGTTCTTCCTCCGGCGTTCTCGTCCAGCATCTCCTCCGCGGCGTCTTCTATCTTCTTCTCCTCGGGCCGCTCCGCACCCATGGCATTGGGGGGAGGCTCCCGCTCTTCTCTTCTTCTCTTCTTCTCTTCTTCTCTTCTTCATTTTCTTCTCCGGGCCGCTCCGCAATCCATGCTGGCATGGAGGGAGGCTCCCGCTGTGTGACGGCGCTCCTTGTCTGACAGTTCTTAAATAACGGGGGGGGCGGGGCCACCCGGTGACCCCGCCCCCCCCGTTATTTAAGAACTGTCAGACAAGGAGCGCCGTCACACAGCGGGAGCCTCCCTCCATGCCAGCATGGATTGCGGAGCGGCCCGGAGAAGAAAATGAAGAAGAGAAGAAGAGAAGCAAAGAAGAAGAGAAGAGCGGGAGCCTCCCCCCCATGCCATGGGTGCGGAGCGGCCCGAGGAGAAGAAGATAGAAGACGCCGCGGAGGAGATGCTGGACGAGAACGCCGGAGGAAGAACCAGAAGAGCCAGAAGAACCAGAAGATGAAGGAAGATAGAAGAAAGAAGAAGCATTTAAATAAAGGAATTGTCAAAAACTGTCTCTTGTCATTTTTAACATTTTTGACACTTTTTTCGTGAAATGGTAGGGGTACTTATGTACCCCCTTACCATTTCACACAGGGGGGGGGCCGGGATCTGGGGGTCACCTTGTTAAAGGGGGCTTCCAGATTCCGATAAGCCCCCCGCCCGCAGACCCCCACAACCACCGGCCAGGGTTGTGGGGATGAGGCCCTTGTCCTCATCAACATGGGGACAAGGTGTTTTGGGGGATACCCCAAAGCACCCTCCCAATGTTGAGGGCATGTGGCCTGGTACGGTTCAGGAGGGAGGGGGGCCGCACTCTCGTCCCCCCCTCTTTTCCTGCGGCCTGCCAGGTTGCGTGCTCGGATAAGGGTCTGGTATGGATTTTTGGGGGGACCCCACGCCGTTTTTTTTTTTTTTTTTTGGCGCGGGGTTCCCCTTAAAATCCATACCAGACCTGAAGGGTCTGATATGGAATTTAGGGGGAACCCCACCTCATTTTTTTTTTTTTAATTTTGGCCGGGGTTCCCCTTAATATCCATACCAGACCTGAAGGGCCTGGTATGGAATTTAGGGGGACTCCCACGTCATTTTTTCTTTTTAATTTTGGTTCGGGGTTCCCCTTTGGGGAATTCCCATGCCGTTTTTATCAATGAACTTCTATGTGTATTGTCGGCAATGCAATAGCCGCGGGTAGTTTTAAATGAGTTTTTTCCTTCAAAATGTCATTTTGCTGTCAGACTGTTCTATACACGGGAAACATGCGCCCCTTTACAGGCATACTATAGACACCCCCCAGGTATGAAATTTAAAGGGATATTACACTTTTATTGTTTGACTTTAAGCATTATTAAAATCACTGCTCCTGAAAAAACTGCCGTTTTTAAAACTTTTTTTTGCATTGATCCATGTCCCCTGGGGCAGGACCCGGATCCCCAAACACTTTTTATGACAATAACTTGCATATTAGCCTTTAAAATTAGCACTTTTGATTATTCATGTTCGTGTCCCATAGACTTTAACGGTGTTCGCGTGTTCGAACGAACTTTTTTCCTGTTCGCATGTTCTGGTGCGAACCGAACAGGGGGGTGTTCGGCTCATCCCTACTGAAGATATTAAAGACTTTCTTTCCAAAATAAAAATACCAAAATTGACCGAAACACAAACCCAATCCTTAAATCAACCATTTACACTGCAGGAATTACATAAAACGATAAATTCCCTCCCATCGAACAAATCTCCAGGACCTTATGGTTTTAGTGGAGAATATTATAGAGAATTCGTAAACTACCTATCTCCATTTTTGCTCCAAGTTTGTGACTCTGCCGCTGTCTCTGCCTCTTTCCCTCCCGAAATGTTAGAAGCTCTTATTGTCACGTTGTCAAAGCCGGGGAAGGATCCTAATTCACCGACAAACTTTAGACCGATTTCACTTTTAAACATCGATTTAAAGATATATGCTAAGCTTATAGCAATACGTCTGATAGACATATTGCCTAACCTCATTCATCCTGACCAAACAGGTTTTACTCAAAACAGACAAACCTCCGATGCTACTCGTAGATTGGTGAATATTATTCACATGGCAGAAATACAGAAAAGGCCTTCTCTGCTTCTTGCACTGGATGCAGAGAAGGCCTTCGACCGCATACACTGGCATTATCTGGCCGAATTTTAAAGATCATTTGGGTTTGATGGAAGGATGTTCACGGCCATATTGGCCTTATACTCTAAACCATCAGCTAGAGTATATATGACGGGTGTCTTGTCTACCCCCTTTACCATATCTAACGGCACCAGACAGGGGTGTCCACTGTCCCCTTTAATTTTTAATCTTTTGATGGAACCCCTGGCCATATACATTAGAAACCACCCTCATATTAAAGGCTTCCCAACTAATGGAGGAGAACATACTATCAGCCTATTTGCTGATGATATAATTTTGATATTAACTGAAGCGGGTCCTTCGCTGGCAGCGGCATACGAAACCTTGACTTTGTTTAATAGAATATCTTATTATAAGATTAATGAAAGCAAATCCCATATAATGGGTCTAGGAATAGACAAGCACACAGAAAACAGTCTTAAGGCTCAATATCCATTCTCTTGGAATCCAGAAGGTATACAGTATCTTGGCATTACTTTGACTGCAAGAACTGAACAATTGTTTGAAGCAAACTACACCTCCTTTTTAAACCAACTCCCCACCAAGTTAGAAGCCATCTCTAAAACCGAATTGACTTGGTCAGGAAGGTTGGCAGCATTTAAAATGAATATACTACCACAATTTCTTTACTTGTTCCGCACCCTCCCCATCCCGGCCCCAAATTCCTTTTTCAGTAAGGTACAATCACTAGTCAATAAATATCTATGGCAAGGGAAAAAAGCCAGATGTGCCTTTCAGAAACTGATCAAAGCTAGAAGTGTGGGAGGTGTGGGACATGTTCTTATAAGAGATTATCACCAAGCAGCCATTCTTGCACAGATTCGCCAATGGTTTTCACAAAACCACATACCTAGATGGTATGAATTAGAAAACCAACAAAGTCCACACGGTAAAATATCAGACCTACTCATGGCAAGCTCTTTTATGACACAAACAATAAGAGACATCTCACCCAGCATCATAGCAGCTCTAGGTGCCTGGAAATCACTTTTAAATACCCCAATATATGATACCCCCCATAAATCATTACCGTTACCCATATCATCCCTGCAACTTTTAATACCCAACTTAAAGGTTAAACATTGGAAATCTAAAGGTATTATTTACGTCACAGATCTCCAGGTAGGCCCATCTGTTAAAACTTTTAGATCACTCCAAATAGAGTATAACTTAAATGATACAGATCTATATACATATCTCCAAATTTCACACCTATTAGCAAAAACCCCCACGCCATCAATTAAGCTACCTTGGAAAATAGCTTTATACCTATTGAACCCCATCACTGCCATCAAAGGCATCTCATTATTTTACAACACCCTGAATCACAAAACAATCTTTGTTAAATCAACTTCCATGAAAACATGGGAGATGGACATGTCAACCATATATTCGACTGAACAGTGGAACAAGGCGTTGACATCCACCTATAAGTCCACCAAGAGTGCTAATTTATGGAAACTTTATCAAAAAATTTTATTGAGATGGTACTTAACACCCTCGAGAATAGCAAGGTTCGACACACAAACGTCACCATTATGCTGGAGACAATATGGTCATAGAGGTTCACTGATCCACATATTCTGGAAATGCCCATTAATACAGCCCACTTGGTCATACATCTTTAACATAATAGACCAAATTACAGAGACCAAAACCACTAGAAAACCAGAATTAGCCATTTTAACTCTAGGAATTGAAATGATCTCTCCCCCATTGAGGAAAATAGTAACACATATACTATTAGCTATGAGATTAGAAATCACTAGACATTGGAAACAAATAGCTGTACCAACTTATACTGAAATAATAAGAACCATTAATTTACACATCTCATATGAAATAATGTTTGCCACGTCCCAAAATAATACTAACTCTTTGCACTCATCCTGGAAGCCATGGTTAGACTGGTATAAACTAAATAAAGTCTAAAACATAACACCCAGTACCTACCTAAACGGTAATCTATGTTCCTTTCTGTTAAATATATCCCAATGTTAACTCACACACCATGTTGATTACTAACTCAAAGTTATGTGAATATGACACTAAAATCTCTTAAGACAGAAGTTACTGAATATAAACCACAATATCCGAATTGGAGAGAGGGGAGGCACAGGCCTCGGGGGCGTGCCGGACGTCTGTCTGTCCCTCTCCAACACCACAGTTTGTTCCTAGATGGGGTGGTGGGGAGGGGGGGAGATGGGGCGCGTACCGCGGGGTATGGAGCACCACAATGGGATAGGTGGAACCATGGCCGCACTTCTGTTGCGGTTAGGGGGCCAACACTTACTTATACAACATTCTATTTTTTCCCCTCCTCTGTGTAGTAGAATGGCATACATATTACAAGTATGGTTATTTCGAAGGACTGTTTTGAATCTACATAAGATTTGTCTATTCAAGATGCATAACTGTATTTACTATATCTTACTTTCTCTTATTTATTTTCTTTTATGCTTTGTATTGCTCAAAAATATTAATAAAAATCTATTGAAATGAAAAAATAGTTATGGAGACAAACCGGTACCAGGAGCAAGAAGCTACTACACCTCGGAGGTTTTCAAGGAGCAGAAAGTGGGAAGCAGTGACCAAAGAGGACATCTGGAAATTTCTGGGCCTAATAATTATTCAGGGAGTGGTGGGGAAACCCCTGCAGAAGTGGTATTGGACAACCAATAAATTATTAGCCACTCCATTCTTTGGCACAGTCATGTCAGAGTACAAATTTTCCCTGATAATAAAATATTTGCACTTTGAAAATAATGAAGAATTTGACTAAACTACTCATCCAGCCCCCATCTGGGAGGTATATCAGATGATTATGAAAAATTTCCAACAGAGCTATGTGCCAGATAGAGACATCAGCATAGACGACAGTCTAATGGCCTACAAGGGAAGGCTCAGCTGGATACAATGTATAGCATCAAAGAGGGTACGATTTGGCGTAAAATCTTTCATGCTATGTGAATCGAGCACTGGTTATATTTGGAATTCTGTCCTATACACCGGTAAAGGAACCAAATTCAACCAAAAATACAGTCATTATGGAATGGCAACCTCTTCAGTTCTTTCATTGAGCCATTGCTGAATCAGGGCTATTGTGTAACTACAGACAATTTTTACACATTTCCTGAACTCTAGTTCTGTAGAGGTTTCTTCTAAAGAACAAAACGGATGCCTATGGAACCATTAGCGGTAACCGGCATGACATGCCGCCAACCTTTGGCAATAAGAAGCTCGAGACGGGAGAAATGGTTGCCTGGCAGAAAGGCAAAATGATGGCACTGCGATGGCGTGACAAAAAAGATGTGTGCCTAATGAGTACAATCCATAACACCTCCGCTGTCATGGTACACACAAAAGGTGGGAAAGACATCATGAAACCACAAGTGGTTATAGACTACAACAACACCATGGGAGATGTTGACAGAGCCGACCAGGCAATGACATTTTATCCAGCCACGAGAAAACAACAAAAAAAATTATAATAAGATCTTCAGGCATCTTCTTGAACAATGCCTATGGAATGCCTTCATTCTACTAAAAAAGGAGTGACAAGCCTGTGGTTCATGCTGACTTTGTTTGGAAAGTTGCAGAATGTATCTTTCTGAACCACCAAACACCAACGGCTGCAAACAGAGCTGGACGTCGTGCTGCTGGTGTTGTCAACCCAGAACGCCTGACTGGTCGTCACTTTATGGACCACATCCCACCAACTGAAAAAAAGGCAGCACCCACAAGGATGTGCGTAGTTTGTTGCTCAAAGCGTGATGACACTGGAAGGAAAATCCGAAAAGAAACCAAGTTCTATTGTCCGATTATGATGTTGGATTTTGCGCAGTCCCATTTTTCAAAATTTACCATACCCGGGATGTTTACTGAAGCAATATGACTTGTAATATTGCACCCTTGTTTGGCCCAAAAAAAGTCAGTGTTTTTGATTTGATTATATTATTGACTAAAATGTATTGAATAAAATGTATTTTTATTATTATATATTATTTGTTATTATTTATAGTTAATTATTATATTATAATTTATAATTTTGTGTTTCAAACATTATCATACCCGGGATGTCTACTAGACTCTGGTTTGGACAGATTTAAGTGAGTTATTCCTAAGAATTACAGGCCTACAATATAAAAAGCCAAATTTCCATGCAAAATAATTGTACCGATTTCAGCACCTAAAATCCGACATAATCCTACCGCCAGTGAGGTTAAACATAGGGAGATAAAAATTTACAACTTTTAGTTGCCTAACATTCTTCTTTAGTGATTTTACAGTAATGTAACCAATAATACCATCACCACCACCAAGGATTAACCTTTAATGAGTAGCCTTGGAAAAACTAGCAGCTCTGACCTCTGTGGTCAGATTTATCAATGAGCATAGCTGCTCCTGTCCTCAGACTTCACACTCATGTTAGGTGTGAACATTTTCATTGTGTTCCTTCTTAGCACAGTTGGAATGAAATCCCCAACACTTTATGAAAACTAGGATTGGTCCGATTCATTTTCCTTCAGGTTACTACAGCAAATAATACTCCAACCTTTTTTACACTGATACAAGAAATACAACTATTTAAGGCAAAGTTGTCTATTTAAAAGCAACTAGAATAAAAATGTAAGTAGTAGTACTTTTTTGGAGGAAAATACTTTAATGCTTCAACTAGGAGAAAGACTGTAATTTCAAAAGTTGTAGAAGGAAAATGCAGTGACATATTCTGAAGTATTTTTTTCCATTAAACAATCACAGGAATAGGTTTGCACAATATGTATAAACACAGCATTATTTTTAGCATGGATGAGGCATGGCAATGTGGCATATACTGTATACAGTGATATTGAGATATATAGATATATAGATATATAGATATATAGATATATAGATATATCTATATATCTATATATCTATATATATATATATATATATATATATATATATATATAGATATATAGATATATCTATATATCTCAATATCTCACAAAATTGAGTACACTCCTCGCATTTTTGTAAATATTTTATTATTTCTTTTTATGTGACAACACTAAAGAAATTACACATTGCTACAATGTAAAGTAGTGAGTGTACAGCTTGTATAACTGGAAATTTGCTGTCCCCTCAAAATAACTCAACACACAGCTAATAATGTCTAAACTGCTGGCAACAAAAGTGAGTACACCCCTAAATGAAAATGTCCAAATTGGGCCCAATTATCCATTTTCCCTCACCGGTGTCATGGGATTCGTTAGTGTTACAATGTCTCAGGTGTGAATGGGAAGCAGGTGTGTTAGATTTGGTGTTATCGCTCTCAGTCTCTCATACTGGTCACTGAAAGTTCAACTTGGCACCTCATGGCAAAGAACTCTCTGAGGATCTGAAAAAAATATTTGTTGCTCTACATAAAGTTGGCCTAGGCTATAAGAAGATTGGCAAGACCCTGAAACTGAGCTGCAGCATGGTGGCCAAGACCATACAGCCGTTTAACAGGACAGGTTCCTTTCAGAACAGGCATCACCACGGTCGACCAAAGAAGTTGAGTGCACATGCTCAGCATCATATCCAAAGGCTGTCTTTGGGAAATAGATGTATGAGTGCTGCCAGCATGGTTAAAGGGGTGGGGGTCAGCCTGTCAGTCTTCAGACCATACGTCGCACACTGCATCAAATTGGTCTGCATAGCTGTCACCCCAGGAGGAAGCCTCTTATAAAGATTATGCACAATAAAGCCCGGCAAACAGTTTGCTGAAGACAAGCAGACTAAGGACATTGATGACTGGAACCATGTCATGTGGTCTGATGAGACCAAGATTAACTTATTTGGTTCAGATGGTGTCAAGCATGTGTGGTGGCAACAAGGTGAGTACAAAGACAAGTCTGTCTTGCCTACAGTCAAGCATGGTGGTGGGAGCGTCATGGTCTGGGGTTGCATGAGTGCTTCCAGCACTGGGGAACTACAGTTCATTAAGAGAACCATGAATGCCAACATATACTGTGACATACTGAAGCAGAGCATGATCCCCTTCCTTCGGAGACTGACCCGCAGGGCAGTATTCCAACATTATAACGACCTGAAACACTCCAAGACAACCACTGCCTTGCTAATGAAGCTGAGGGTAAAGGTGATGGACTGGCCAAGCATGTCTCCAGACTTAAACCCTATTGAGAATCTGTGGGGCATCCTCAAATGGAAGGTGGAGGAGTGCAAGGTCTCTAACATCAACCAGCTTGGTGATGTCATCATGGAGGAGTGAAAGAGGACTCCAGTGGCAACCTGTGAAGCTCTGGTAAACTCCATGCCCAAGAGGGTTAAGGCAGTGCTGGAAAATAATGGTGGCTACACAAAATATTGACACTTTGGGCCCAATTTGGACATTTTCACTTAGGGGTGTACTCACTTGGTGCCACTGGTTTTTATATTAATGGCTGTGTGTTGAGTTATTTTGGGGGGGGCGGGCAGCAAATGTACACTGTTATACAAGCTGTACACTCACTACTTTACATTGTAGCAAAGTGTCATTTCTTCGGTGTTGTCACATGAAAAGATGAAGAAAAATCAGACCAGATAAAAGACCAGAAAAATCCAGTACCACTTAGCCACCGTGGTGACTACAGAGCCAAATGATGGGTGTTATACTACTACATTCCAGTGGATTTGCACAATGGAAAATAAACACATAACTGAGGACTACAGCAACAGAAGAGTGTCCCATCTACAACAGCATATTAGATTGTAAGCTCACCTCTTAGAATGAAAGCTCTAACGAACAGGGCTCTATGATTCCTACTGTATTAAAGTGTATTGTATTTGTACTGTCTACCCTCAAGTTGTAAAGCGCTTTGTAAACTGTCGGCACTATATAAATCCTGTATAATATAATATAATTATAATATATAATATATATAAATAAAGATTAGCAGTAAAAAGTTTTAGGACAACTCCATATTTCCAGTTTTTAACAAGATTCATGCAGCTTAAAGAATATGTAAACCCAACATTTTATATTCCTGATATGTGCCTGCTGTACCATGTACATGTATGCTTGTATGAAAAAGTATCCTGTCCCTTTGCATTGTGTGGTAATCCCTGGTGATCCCACCAGTCCTGTTTTTTTTGCTATTAAACACTGACCACACTAAGTAGGAGAACACACCATGATCAGATCTCTGGCTATTCTGGGTACTCAGCCAGCTCTCCTCAGACTTGTCCTGACCCCCCCCCCCACACAGCCATTCATTGGGAAGATCAGTGTGCTGCTGCTTCTCCTCCCCAACACTTATGCAGCTCTGATTCAACTTTCTGTTAGTGGGTAGCTTTATTCTTTTTCCATGGTCCCACTCTATGTAAGAATGTAGGGCACTTCTCTTGCTCATTCTGGAGAAGTATTGAAAAAATGATCCGCACTCCGGTTGTTTGCCTTAATTTTTCTTCATTTTATTGAATAGCCACAGTGAACAAAAGCAGATTGAGTCACGTGATGCGTTTCAGACTATTAAGCCTTAGTCATTCCAGATAAGGGCTATGGAATGTGGGATGTGGTGTGCGTAGAACAGTGTGCATGACTGCAACTAACGTGCACGGCCCTTGGCAAACAAATGGAATTCAGGGGGAAAAGCAGAAGTTCAGGAGCTCATGGAGGATGTTACATGGAAAATAGAGTATAGGGCTTTTAAGTAGTGGATGTGTATCAATTATTTCTGGAGAATGTGGATAATATTTCATGTAACTTTAAAGCATAGGGAAAAATAAAATTTTACAGAAAATTGAAACCGAGGAATTATTTGTTTTACAAAATTTAAAGTACTCTATATGTCCAGTCAAAGATTTTCCTAGAATGATATGATAGGGCTTGGGGTTAGAACCTCTCTCGGGTGTTTACAGGAAGTCAGGGGAACTCTCCAACAGAAACAGAAATAAATAAGAAGATAGAGTAAGGGAAAGCTAGAATCTATGTCAGATTTTTTTATTGCTTTCTGTGGCCTTATTAAAGACTTTGTATTATTCCTCTCTTGTAAAAACATTGTCAATGGGACAGTCAGTAAGGAAAATCCTCTTAGCACAGGATAGGAGTAAAAACCTCACTGGGTTTCTAATGCATCCCCACTAATTCTAAAATAAAATAAACATTATTTTTTTGGCTTGACAGATTTACTGTATTTGCTATGTGGACATTCTCTATCAGTTTAGTAAATTCATCCCATTCTTCTTACAAAATCAATCAAATATTGTTCAGGAAATTCTCCCCAACACTGTGACAGAGGTTTCCACAAGTGGGATTGCTAAGATTGCATAGATTGCTTTGCTTTCTGTCTTTTTTTCCTGTTCAGCTTGACAAGGTTTAGGTCTGAAGACTGTGCTGGTCATTACATAATTTGTAGCATACCATCTTGATCTCTTCTTTTAAAGTAGCTTTGGCATAATTTGTATGTTAGATCTCTACAGAATGAACCGCTGATTAGCTAGGTATAGAACAGAGGGTATTGCATGGCACTGTAAAATTCCATGGTCGGTCTTTTTGTTTCAGGTGGCGGTCTGTTTGTGTAAGTCAGTGAGTTTGGATCCAGCAAATCACCAAATCATCACACCTCCCCTCCATGTTTGATAGACTATGTCAATTGTGTCATTGAATTTCATGGATCCAGTTTTTTCAGGCTTATAAAATCATCCTTTTAACTGACTGTGGATTGAGGGGGTGCCTTACACGTCACAGAATAGAATGATTTGGGTTATATGTTATTATACCTCAGTTTCATACACCATTATGCCCCGTACACACGGTCGGATTTTCCGATGGACATTGTCCGATCGGAGCGTGTTGTCGGAAATTCCGACCGTGTGTGGGCGCCATTGGACATTTTCCATCGGATTTTCCGACACACAAAGTTGGACAGCAGGAGATAAAATTTTCCGACAACAAAATCCAATCGCGTCAATTCCGACCGTGTGTGGCCTGTTCCGACGCACAAAGTGCCACGCATGCTCAGAAGAAATTCCGACACAGGACAGCTCGTTCTGGTAAACTTAGCGTTCGCAATGGATACAGCACTTTCGTCACGCTGCAATGTAAAAAATGGTTTAATACAGCGCACTCTCTTCTTCTTTATAATGTGACAAGAATTAAGTAGTTTTGCTGCTCATATTCACACACACTTCTCACAAAGTTTTATTTGTGTTTTTTTAGTGGGATTCCCTGAATATATTGTTATTAGTTGTCACATCTGACAGTTTTAGATTTTTTATGTTTTTTTTTTTTGTTTTTAAGCCTTTTTTTTTCTTTAATGTTTGGATTTTTTCCAAGGCTGATCTTTGTTCAATGTTATTTTTATTTTTACTCCAGAATATTTTTGGGTGTGTTTTGTGTGTCAAGTTACCCCAACACCATTGATATCTTTTATTATTTAATCTCAAGGAGATTGTTTGTTGTTGGTGACCCTTGTTCATTTCACATTTTATATTAGAAATGTACCTGAATCCTCACAAACAAACTGTCATTTTTGAAGTAAAACACATAGGAGAGTATAATTCAAAACAAAAATCCTTTATTAAGGGATCAGAACCAAACAAAGAGGAAGGCAACACTGGATCAACAGCAGAAATTAGTGAAGCCTGGGACCCCCACGGCAGACATCAATTCTTAAACATCAAAATTGGTGGCCTGAGGAGTCCATATGTAAGGGAGGGCAGTCTGGTCTGGGATTCACAGAGACTCGGATAGCAGCAGATGACATCTGTGTCCCCAGGCTGTGGTACCACAAGAGGCTGCATCTTTTGGCCGACCAGACTGGATCCAGGGCAATCACTCTCTGGTCTTCCTTTCACACTTCCTTCCGGGCTGTGGCTGTGCAGTTGGAGATGTGGCAGGAGGAGGAGTAGGACCTGGAGGAGGAGGAGGAGGAGGACTGGGAGGACCTGGAGGAGGACTGGGAGGACCTGGAGGAGAGGGAGGAGGAGGAGGAGGACCTGCAGGAGGAGGAGGAGGACCATCCCAAAGCTGTGTGTGAGGTGTAATTTGGCCCCTCACACCTTTCTCCAGAGCCTCTGATATGAGGGCCTGACACATGGCTTTTTGGCCCTCCTCCATCCTCTGCATTTTATATGCTATGAATGCAGCAATGTTCTCCTGCCTGGTGTGTGGTGCTCCCAGGACCTCTGTAGCCCTCCAAAAGAATCTGATAGCCGCCTCCTCTAGGGCACTCGTCCTACTGCCACTTTCTGGTTTCAGGGGGGGTGGAGGGACCTTGATATCAGCCAGCCGGCTCGGCCCAGCCACCTCCTGGCTGAGACTTCCCTGTGTATGAAAAAGGGACATGGTTTTAGTTTTTGCATCATCAATCACAATCCTAAATTAGTACTCCCAACTAACATCTAGGTAACATCATTGATTGGACAAGCAGAAATATTTAGAGGAATGCTATACCTGGCTCAATCTGGGCTCCTCCACATATGACCTGGAAGGCCCAGGTTGGGCGTCAGAAGCCTCAACCTGGGGGGAAGGAAGCGTGGAAGGAAGACTGGAGAGGGATGGCCGGAGTTCAGTCTGGCCTGCCAGAAAATGCAGCCTGTCGTAGTACAACATCCTGGGGACATAGATGTCATCTGCTGCTCCGGATCTCTGTGAATCCAGGACTTTATTGCGCTCCCTCAGATATGTGCTCCTCAGGCCACCAATGAAAATCTTTAAATAAGTGATGTCTGCCGTGGGGATCACCTGCTTCACAATTTCACACAATTGCTCCAGTGCTGCCTTCCTCTTTGCTTGGTTCTTGAAATGGGGGTGGGTAATCTCCCACAGACAGGGCAGCTCACTTAGCATATCAATGAATAGTGACATGAAGTCAGTATCTCTCATTAAGATATCCATGTTCACTGCAAGACACAACACAAGACAAAGCCTACTGTCAGACCAAACTCTCCTAATCTTGTTACAATATAGGCCTCAATCTAGAAGCAGTATAGGCCCAAGTTTGTCTCTTACCTTCGTTCTTACGATCGGCGCGTCCAATGCTCCTTCCTCCACTCACAGATCGTACGTAATACGCACGCGTGTTACGCTTTATACACACTGCGCATGCGTGTAACTCCGCCCGCCCCTGACGTTCTTTCTAGTCTATTCCCCGCCCCTTTTCGTTCGGCGCAGTGGGGGGAGAGCGTGATGGCGGAGTTACAACAGGTGCGTGATAATTCTAACAACGAGGAGGAGGAGGAGGAAAGCCCGGATCCAGGCACGTCCCGATCCAGAAGGAGACGTTTTAAGGCCACAAATATGTCGTTTGGGGAGATGTTGGAGATGGTAGACATCATGAAGAAGTCCGACTATGACGGAAAATATGGGCCTTACCCCAACCCCAACATCAGAAAGGCCAAAATCATTGGTAAAGTGGTCAGGAGTCTTGAGCGGAATTTCGGGGTATGAAGGTCTAAAGATCAGCTCAGGAAGCGGTGGTCGGACCTGAAGTAGAGAGAGCCAGAGCAGTACCGAAAGATCCGGAGAGTGCTGCAAAAAAGTAAGTAGTTGTGCTGTGTTCATATTCTTTCTGTCTTTATTCCGTTCGTTCTGCTCCATATGCTTTTAGTAATTGTAACGTTTAAAAAGGTCAACTTTAATGTTCATGGGCCCATTATTCGTTCGTATCAAACATTTTTCTTTCGGCCTCTAGAACACCATTGTTTAGGCCATATGCATTTTCCCACATTTTTTTTGGGCCTACTTGGATGCCAAATATTTGTTTGTGTAGATGGGTTTGTTACTAGAATGAAATGCCAACTAGATTGTGTGTAAGGAGAGGACACTGAGCAGCTGTTTTCACATCTGGACACTGGAGCACTAGTGTGGGACACAAGAATAGGGATGAGCCGAACACCCCCCGGTTCGGTTCGCACCAGAACCCGCGAACGGACCGAAAGTTCGCACGAACCCCATTGACGTCTATGGGACTCGAACGTTCGAAATCAAAAGTGCTCATTTTAAAGGCTAATTTGCATGGTATTGTCCTAAAAAGGGTTTGGGGACCCGGGTCCTACCCCAGGGGACATGTATCAATGCAAAAAAAACTTTTAAAAACGGCCGTTTTTTCGGGAGCAGTGATTTTAATGATGCTTAAAGTAAAAAAAAAAAAGTGAAATATTCCTTTAAATATCGTACCTAGGGGGGTGTCTATAGTATGCCTGTAAAGTGACGCGTGTTTCCCATGTTTAGAACAGTCCCTGCACCAAATGTCATTTTTAAAGGAAAAAATCTCATTTAAAACTGCTTGCGGGTTTAATGTCATGTCGGGTCATGGGAATATGGATGAAAATTAGTGAGACAAATGGCATGGGTACCCCCCAGTCCATTACCAGGCCCTTTGGGTCTTGTATGGATATTAAGGGGAACCCCGCACCCAAATTAAAATAAGGAAAGGTGTGGGGCCACCAGGCCCTATATACTCTGAACAGCAGTATACAGGCGGTGCAAACAAGACAGGGACTGTAGGTTTGTTGTTAAGTAGAATCTGTTTGTAATTTTGAACATTTTTAATGTGTTTAGCTCCAGCCAAAAAATCTTTTCTAAGCTTTTTGGAAAACATAGGGAAGGGTTATCACCCCTGTGACATTTGTTTTGCTATCTTTCCTCCTCTTCAGAAGATTTCATCTCACTTTTTTGTCCCAATGAAAAATGTTTTTTGAAAATTTGGGTTTTTTTGTGGAACAAGGATTGGAAAGCATCAGTGGAAAGGAGAAATTGTTTTCCCATATTAACTCTTACAGGAGAGAATTTCCCTTCCTAGGGGTAGATTTCATCTCACTTCCTGTTGTCTCCTTCCGTTTGCAAGTAGGAGTCGTTTGTAAGTTAGATGTTTGAAAGTAGGGTCCTGCCCTATATACTCAGCAGAAATTTGGGCCTTAGGTGTTGCTGTGGCCACAACACTGTAAGCCCTCACAGGGCCCTGCTGTGAAATATTAGATCAAGAATTGTAATTACATGCCCCTGTTGAACAGGAGCTGAAAAATTAGGCCTTAGGCACTGGTGCTGGTGCCACAACACTGCAACCCCTCACAGACACTCTAGTTGGAACGCAGGAACGAGCCCTGCTGCAAAGTATTGCTTCAAAAATTGTAATTACACGCCCCTGTTAGACAGGGGCAGAAAAATTGGGCCTTAGGCACTGGTTCTGGTGCCACAACACTGCAACCCCTCACAGACACTCTAGTTGGAACGCAGGAACGAGCCCTGCTGCAAAGTATTGCATCAAAAATTGTAATTACACGCCCCTGTTAGACAGGGGCAGAAAAATTGGGCCTTAGGCACTGGTGCTGGTGCCACAACACTGCAACCCCTCACAGACACTCTAGTTGGAACGCAGGAACGAGCCCTGCTGCAAAGTATTGCATCAAAAATTGTAATTACACGCCCCTGTTAGACAGGGGCAGAAAAATTGGGCCTTAGGCACTGGTGCTGGTACCACAACACTGCAACCCCTCACAGACACTCTAGTTGGAATGCAGGAACGAGCCCTGCTGCAAAGTATTACATCAAAAATTGTAATTACACGCCCCTGTTAAACAGGGGCTGAAAAATTGTGCCTTAGGCACTGGTGGTGGCGCCCAGAACCAAAAATGTTCTTACAAGCTATCAGCGTGATTATTGAGGAGGAAGAGGATAATTACTCAGGGATAGTCACTCAGCATCAGCATAGGCAGTCTTTGAAGGGATCTGAGATTTCAAAAAAAATTATTCGGTTACATCAGCATCAGGTGCTTGGTAGCTGGTGGTGATCCAAGACTCATTCATTTTTATGAAGGTCAGCCGATCGACCGAGTCGGTGGACAGACGCACCCTGTGATCGGTTACCACGCCTCCAGCAGCACTGAATGTGCGTTCCGAAAGAACGCTGGATGCAGGACAGGCCAGTAGCTCAATTGCATACTGTGCAAGCTCTGGCCAGTGATCCATCCTCAAGACCCAGTAACCCAGAGGATTTTCGGTGGGAAAGGTGTCCAAGTCTGATCTTGCCCCTAGGTATTCCTGCACCATGTAAAACAGACGCTGGCGATGGTTGCTGGAACCGATCATACCTTGGGGCTGCGGACCAAAAAATTGTCTGAACGCATCGGTCAGACGGCCACCTTCTCCACCGCTCCTTCTTTGACTGACCGAAGCCTCAGCAACACGTTGTCCAGAAACAGGAGTTTGTAACCTCCCAGTCTCTGGGAACGCGTTGCACAGACCTTTCTGCAAGGCCTCCCGAAGATGTTTCATCCTCTGCTCCCTCTGCGATGGCAAGATAAGGTCCGCAACCTTACCCTTGTAACGTGGATCAAGGAGGGTTGCCAGCCAGTATTGGTCCTTCTCCTTGATACCACGAATACGAGGATCCTTACGCAGGCTTTGCAGGATCAGGGAGGCCATGCAGCGTAGGTTTGCTGAGGCATTCGGTCCGGAGTCCTCTGGGTCACTAAGAACGACATGGTCCGCAGCCACCTCCTCCCAGCCACGTACAAGTCCATGTGTTTCTTGGGACTGATCCCTTAAAGACTGCTGCTGATGCTGAGTGCCAGGCTCCACCTCCATACTGACACAATCTTCCTCCTCCTCCTCCTCCTCTTCCTCCTCGTCCTCTTCCTGTGTAATCGGCGGGCACGCAGGAACACTGTCTGGATAAAGGGGGCCTTGAGAGCTAAGGAAGTCCTCCTCTTCCTGCCTCTGTTCTGCCTCAAGTGCCCTGTCCATTATTCCACGCAGCGTGTGCTCCAACAGGTGGACAAGGGGGACAGTGTCACTGATGCATGCACTGTCACTGCTCACCATCCTCGTGGCCTCCTCGAATGGTGACAGGACAGTGCATGCATCCCTGATCATGGCCCACTGGCGTGGGGAAAAAAAACCAAGCTCCCCTGACCCTGTCCTGGTGCCATAGTCGCACAGGTACTCATTGATGGCCCTCTGCTGCGTGTGCAGCCGCTGCAGCATGGCCAACGTTGAGTTCCACCTGGTGGGCATGTCACAGATTAGGCGGTTCTTGGGCAGGTTAAACTCCTTTTGGAGGTCCGTCAGCCGAGCACTGGCATTATATGACCGGCGGAAATGCACACAGACTTTCCTGGCCTGCCTCAGGACATCCTGTAAGCCCGGGTACCTGCCCAAGAACCGCTGCACCACCAAGTTAAGGACGTGAGCCAAACAGGGCACATGGGTCATTTGTCCCTGTCGGAGGGCAGAGAGGAGGTTGGTGCCATTGTCGCAAACCACCATTCCTGCCTTAAGTTGGCGTGGCGTCAACCACCTCTGAACCTGCCCCTGCAGAGCTGACAGAACCTCTGCCCCAGTGTGGCTCCTGTCCCCCAAGCACACCAGCTCAAGCACCGCATGGCATCTTTTGGCCTGCGTACTTGCGTAGCCCCTTGAACGCCTACGGAGCACCGCTGGTTCCGAGGAAGAGGCCATGGAGGAAGAAGAAGAGGAGGGGGTGGAGGAGAGAGGTGTGTCACAATCAGCATTTTGGAGGCGTGGTGGCGGAACAACCTCCAACACTACTGCACCTTGTCCTGCATCCTTCCCAGCTGCCAGCAGAGTCACCCAATGCGCCGTGAAACTTAGGTAACGTCCCTGTCCATGCCTGCTGGACCATGAGTCAGCGGTAATATGCACCTTACCGCTGACCGCCCTGTCCAGCGAGGCATGGACATTGCCTTCCACATGCCGGTAGAGAGCCGGAATCGCCTTCCGTGAGAAAAAGTGGCGTTTGGGTACCTGCCACTGAGGAACCGCACATTCCACAAACTCACGGAAGGGGGCAGAGTCTACCAACTGAAAAGGCAGCAGTTGAAGTGCTAGCAATTTTGCCAAGCTAGCATTCAACCGCTGGGCATGTGGATGGCTGGGAGCAAACTTCTTTCGGCGGTGCAGCAGCTGGGGCAGGGAAATTTGCCTGGTACAATATGACGTCGGTGTACCAAAAGCAGATTGCCCACAAGTACTTGGCTGTGACACACCTAATTCTACACCTTCATTCCTCTCACTGCAGGTCTCAGAGAGGACTGAAGGTCTAGTGGGGTTGGAAATCTCAGCTGATGAGGAGCAAGGAGAGATCCTCTTTGTTCTTTGGTGTGGATCTTTTAGATACGCTTGCCAACGAACTGCATGGCAGGTCAACATATGTCTGGTCAAGCATGTGGTACCCAAGCGGGAGATGTTTTGGCCACGCGAGATACGCTTGAGACATATGTTGCAAATAGCAGCGGTGCGATCTGATGCACTCGTCTCAAAAAGGCCCACACCAAAGAACTTTTTGAATAACGCGCAGAGACTGCAGCGCCCTGCACATGTGGAGCTTTGGGGTGTGATGCAGTCAATGTGCTGCCCTTAGGCTGGCCCCCGGAGGGCATCCTGCCTCGTTGGTGATGTGCCGCCGCCTCCTCCTCCTCCTCCTCCTCCTCTCTCCTATCAGGCACCCACGTTGAGTCAGTGACCTCATCATCCCCTCCCTCCTCATCACTGGAGCAAACCTGGCAGTATGCTGCAGCAGGGGGAGCATGACTGCCAGATTGCTGTCCTTCTTGGGCACCCCCTCTGTCCGTGCTCATGTTACTGCCTTCATCGAGCTCAGTATCGTCATCAGAGCCTTCCAAACGCTGGGCATCCTCCTGGAGCATGTACCCAACACTGTGGTCAAACAGTTCGAGGGAATCCTCATGAGGACATGGTGGAGCTAGGGAAGGAGTCACTGATGACATTGAGCTGAGGGAAGAGGCCGCTGCTTTGCCAGACAAAGCACCCTGGGCATGGGTGAGAGAGGATGAGGAGGATGAGGATGGCTTGGTCATCCACTCGACCAAGTCTTCCGCATGTTGCGGCTCAACACGGCCAGCTGCCGAAAAAAAGGCCAAGCGTGTCCCATGGCCACGTGCTGATGAGGATGCACCGTCTCCACGACCAGCACTAGACACAGAGCCTGCTTGCCCTCTCTTATTGGCTTGTGACTGTCTGCCTCTCCTTCTTGGCCTTCCAGACATACTAATGGCCTGTAGCTGCACTAAGCTGGGATAGAACACCTGTAGTTTTCTTCAGGTAGCTTTATATACTGTAACCAGACAAGCCTGCCTGTCAGTAGGAAGATAACAGGAACGGATCTAGCTGAACACTGTGAGCAGGACGCACTGCACTAAATGTAAATAGTCTAGAAGATAACAGGAACGGATCTAGCTGAACACTGTGAGCAGGACGCACTGCACTAAATGTAAATAGCAGGAACGGCTCTAGCTGAACACTGTGAGCAGGACGCACTGCACTAAATGTAAATAGCAGGAACGGATCTAGCTGAACACTGTGAGCAGGACGCACTGCACTAAATGTAAATAACAGGAACGGATCTAGCTGAACACTGTGAGCAGGACGCACTGCACTAAATGTAAATAGTCTAGAAGATAACAGGAACGGATCTAGCTGAACACTGTGAGCAGGACGCACTGCACTAAATGTAAATAGCAGGAACGGATCTAGCTGAACACTGTGAGCAGGACGCACTGCACTAAATGTAAATAGCAGGAACGGATCTAGCTGAACACTGTGAGCAGGACGCACTGCACTAAATGTAAATAGCAGGAACGGATCTAGCTGAACACTGTGAGCAGGATGCACTGCACTAAATGTAAATAGTCTAGAAGATAACAGGAACGGATCTAGCTGAACACTGTGAGCAGGACGCACTGCACTAAATGTAAATAGCAGGAACGGCTCTAGCTGAACACTGTGAGCAGGACGCACTGCACTAAATGTAAATAGCAGGAACGGCTCTAGCTGAACACTGTGAGCAGGACGCACTGCACTAAATGTAAATAACAGGAACGGATCTAGCTGAACACTGTGAGCAGGACGCACTGCACTAAATGTAAATAGTCTAGAAGATAACAGGAACGGATCTAGCTGAACACTGTGAGCAGGACGCACTGCACTAAATGTAAATAGCAGGAACGGATCTAGCTGAACACTGTGAGCAGGACGCACTGCACTAAATGTAAATAGCAGGAACGGATCTAGCTGAACACTGTGAGCAGGACGCACTGCACTAAATGTAAATAACAGGAACGGATCTAGCTGAACACTGTGAGCAGGACGCACTGCACTAAATGTAAATAGTCTAGAAGATAACAGGAACGGATCTAGCTGAACACTGTGAGCAGGACGCACTGCACTAAATGTAAATAGCAGGAACGGATCTAGCTGAACACTGTGAGCAGGACGCACTGCACTAAATGTAAATAGCAGGAACGGATCTAGCTGAACACTGTGAGCAGGACGCACTGCACTAAATGTAAATAGCAGGAACGGATCTAGCTGAACACTGTGAGCAGGACGCACTGCACTAAATGTAAATAACAGGAACGGATCTAGCTGAACACTGTGAGCAGGACGCACTGCACTAAATGTAAATAGCAGGAACGGATCTAGCTGAACACTGTGAGCAGGATGCACTGCATTAAATGTAAATAGTCTAGATAGAAGATAACAGGAACGGATCTAGCTAAACTGAATACAGTGTATATATATATATATGCAACACCTGGGATGCATATATATACACAATACACTGTAAGTGCAGCTAACTGACTGACTGTTCTGCCTAATCTATCTAACTCAAATCAAATGACACTGTCTCTCTCTCTCTCTATCTCTCAGCACACCGGAACACACACTACACAGGGCCGCCGTGCAGGCGGCCTTATATAGTGTGGGGTGTGTACTAAATCCCCTGAGCCATAATTGGCCAAAGCCACCCTGGCTTTGGCCAATTACAGCTCTCTCTACTGACGGCGCTGTGATTGGCCAAGCATGCGGGTCATAGTGCATGCTTGGCCAATCATCAGCCAGCAATGCACTGCGATGCCGCAGTGAATTATGGGCCGTGACGCGCCACACGAATTTGGCGCGAACGGCCCATATCGTTCGCAATTCGACGAACGATCGAACAGCCGATGTTCGAGTCGAACATGGGTTCGACTCGAACACGAAGCTCATCCCTACACAAGAACACCATTTTTATTAGGGGGGGCACACTGATGCTCCAGTGTATACTATAGGGGGGTTACATGTGTGAAGCTTGTACCAAACAGGTAAAGTATTGCAGCTTGACAAAGGGCAATAAAAAATATACATCTTGGAACTCGGCTAAAATAGACAATTGTACCCCACTTACGAGCAATGTTTCCTATTTCTAGTTCTGTCATCAAATATCTGTGTGCTAATTATACCATTTTTGTTTTACATAGGGGAGAAAAGACTCGGACACCCCTCATCCCAGGAGACCAGAGCCCCCCCCCCCCTGGAAGAAGGGGAAATACCAACCCAAGAAGAAGAGCAGGAGGAAGAAGAAGATGTGGTGGAGATTGGCACCACAACAGGTGAGTGTCTGCGACCACAGGCTCAGGTAAAAGAGATGGATGTTGGCAGATTTTTGAGACCTGTTTTTTTTGTTCTTTATCTCTTTTTAGGTGATCGGGATCCAGAACGCTTTACATCTGAAAGTGCCCACATACTGATCGGGGAGATCATGGGGTGTAATCTCCAATTGCAAAACATCCAGCAACAAATCAGTGATGTTATTAAAAAAAATAATAACATCATTGATGTTTTGGGGCGAATTTAAACCCCACAAAATCACCTGTTTTATCTTACTAAAATGTTTACAATGTTTAGAAAAGCCAAATTTGGAGGATGCACACAGTGTGCCAACATGTGCTATCTGCCATCACGGGAGATCAATGGACGCGTTTTGGGGGTGCAACCCCTTCCTCAATTATAAAGTAGCGTTGAGGAAGGGCTTGCTCCCCCAAAACACGTCCCTTGATCCCCCCTGATGGCAGATAGCACATGTTGACATTCGTAAATTGGTGTGCATCTTCCAAATTTGGCTTTTCCAGGGGTGATTTCCCCCCATCTGAACGCTATATCAAACCCAGTTCCTAAATACTGATGTCTGATATAGCCTTCAGGTTTTACCTAATGTGAACTTTGTAAGTTCAAGTTTTTTGGCTTTCTTGTTGGTTTTACACAGGCCTGTTTTATCTGAAATGGATATTTCGATTTTTGATAATGCCCCCCCCCAAAATTGTTATACAACAAACATGTTGTTTTGTTTTAAAAACCTTTGGTAAATGCACATGTAATTGTGCAGGTATAAAAAAGTGCCTTACTCAAGAATGTGTGGATTATTGTCTCAACACTACAACACTTTTGGGGTGATGTAATAGCTGTTTTATGCAAAAATGGGGGTTATTTCCTAAGGGCAAATACACTTTGCACTACAAGTGCAGGTTCAGTGCAGTTGCAAGTGCACTTGTAGTGAAATGTGTTTTTGCATTTAGGAAGTACCAGCCAACACTATTCTTTATAAGGTTACCCAATCACGACATTTTCTGCACTCAACACATTTCTGTCAGGGTCAGCTCAAACAAACACAAGCAGTAAATGTCCACCAAGAATTGCTTTTGGTTGTTTTTTATTTGAAAAAGGTGTCACAGATTGTCTGGCATATTGATAGCCCCCCTACCCGCAAAGAACTCCAGGTATCGTAACCGGACATCACGGGCACTCAGGGAGGGCAAGCCAGGACGGCCGCTTTCAAGCACCGTCATTGTTGATGTATTTGGTATTCCAGCCTCAGGCCCAACTGAGCCAGCATAGTTGGCTGAATGTTTTCTTAAAAAATTATGGAGAACACAGCACGCCAGTATAATATGGTTCAGTTTATACTCCGCCATATGGATGGGTGTCAGAAATAGTCGGAACCGGCTGGCCAGGATTCCAAATGTGTTCTCCACCACTCTTCGGGCTCTGGCCAGCCGGTAATTAAAAACCCTCTGTTCTGGGGTGAGAGTCCTCATCGGGAATGGCCGCATCAGGTGGTCCCTCAGCGCAAACGCTTCATCAGCAACGAACACAAATGGGAGACCTTCAACATTGTCCTCTGGAGGTGGCAAGTCCAAGCTGCCATTCTGGAGACGCCTGTAGAACTCCGTCTGGGCGATCACTCCACCATCGGACATCCGGCCATTCTTCCCCACGTCCACATACAAGAAGTCGTAATTAGCCGACACCACCGCCAACATCACTATACTATTAAACCCCTTGTAATTATAATAGTACGACCCCGAGTTGGGTGGTGGGACGATGTGGACATGTTTCCCATCAATTGCCCCTCCGCAGTTAGGAAAGTCCCACCGCTGGGCAAAGTGGGAGGCCACAGTCTGCCATTCCTGTGGCGTGGAAGGAAACTGTTGAGGAAAAAACAATAAACATTACTATTTTTTCACAGAAACATGGCAAGCAGATTAGACACAAACTTTATGGGTCAACCTCCAGATAGCATTTATTAAGGGGAATTTTACAACAACAAATTATAAGGTACACCTATCATATTCCCCCTCCCCCCCCCCCCTCATGGGCCATTTCTAACATTATAGGGGGGGGGAACTCTTGGACAGGTAACCCTCTTCACTTCATTGAGAGATGAATGCCTAAATACAGGGTATTACTTGGAACAGCCCCTCCTTAGTTACACTATTGGCAGCCCACTGGACAGGTAAGAAGTGTCATAATACAAAGATATAAATACACACTGTACACATTTGAGCACATTTGGACATTCTGCTATTACCTATCAAGATCATAATAGGATACAAGAACTTTAAACAGTACCATTGGAAATTATACAGGTAGGCCCTTGCACTACATGCTTTGGGGAATTCATCCATAAATCTGACCAGTAAAGAGATGGGTATAGTGTGTATGGGTTTGGCAAAGTCAGCAGATAGATGATTGAGGATAGAGAATTGGGATCAGCTGACTTAGCAGTTGGGGGGGGAGGGTTACAAAAAATTTGGGGACACCACAAAAAAAAGCCTCTGGCACTCTGCCTGAATTTAAATCAAAAATAACATTTCCAAACATTTTAGGGGGTGTTTGGGGTAAAGCACTACTATGGAGCTGATAAAATACATTGTTAAGTGACTACATGAGGTGAATATAGGGCAGGAGACACCATGCTGGAGAGGTTATTGAAGGGCAAATATGTATGAAGGACCTAAAATAATAATTACATAAAAACCCAGCATGCATGAGAACAAAGGGGACATTCACAGCATATTCCAATCATGGTAATTAGGGAATGAGGAAAGAAATACAATATATTAGCAAACATTCAATACAATAAAATGTGATATTAAAGGATAAAAATCTTACCTTCATATACTCCTTCTGCAGGACCTGGATGATGGCAGAACAGGTCTCTGGGATAATGATTCCCAGAGCCTGGGGGGAGATGCCTGTCGAGAACTTCAAGTCCTGTAGACTTCTCCCTGTGGCCAAATACCGCAAGGTAGCGACCAACCTCTGCTCCGGAGTGATGGCTTGCCTCATGCAGGTATCCTGCCTGCTAATATAGGGGGTCAGCGAAGCCAACAGACGGTGAAACACGGGGTCCGTCATCCTGAGAAAGTTCCTGAAATCATCAGGATTATTCTCACGGATCTCACGGAGCAAAGGCATATGACAGAACTGGTCACGCTGAAGCAACCAATTCTTGGTCCATGAACTCCTCCCCACCCTGTTCATGGACTGGACTTGTGTCAAGGTCAGGACCCCAACACCAAGCCCCCGCACAGCACGAACTCTACGAGGAGTACGCACACGAAACATGGCTAGAAAACGGTCGGCTGCTCAGAATGAAGTAACAGAACGCAATGAAGAACAGCAAGGCCTGTGAAGAGCGACCTGAAAAACAGCAACGAGCAGGCAAGATCACACAGAAAACTCCGATACGAACTGACTGCACGCACTGAAGAGCAGATACAAACCCACAAGCACAAACTGAACGTCAGAAAACGATCTGAAAGCCACGAGTCTGAAAAAGCGCGAATCGTCTCTCACCAAACTTTTACTAACACGAGATTAGCAAAAGGAGCCCAAAGGGTGCCGCTCTTGGTTCTGAACCGGCCTTTTCTAGTCTCGTCGTACGTGGTGTACGTCACTGCGTTGTTGGCGATCGGAAATTCCGACAACTTTGTGCGACCGTGTGTAGGCAAAACAAGTTTGAGCCAACATCCGTCGGAAAAAATCCTAGGATTTTGTTGTCGGAATGTCTGAACAAAGTCCGACCGTGTGTACGGGGCATTAGTGTTCACATATCACAAGACACCTAATTCTGGGCCCTAGCACCTGCTAATCCTCTGTTCCTTGAGTTTGGCTTTATTGGCCACTGGGGACAAGCCCCAAAGACAGGAAAGTCAGGCCCCTGGTAACAGAATAGGGTTTTGTGGCGAACAGATAAGGAAGACATTCTCTGGTGTACACTGTTAGGCAAGATGTTTACTTGTGGTTGACAGATTTACTTTATTTGAGAACATTTGTGTTTTTAATGTTTCTACCAGCATTATGGTGCAGGTCACACCAGAGATAGAGGCTTGATGATTTCAACATTACTTATTTATCTATTTGATGCACCAGTTTATTTTTCCCCAATGCTAAAACTGGGCTTGAGGAATGATTTTTTTTTTTCTTTCAAAAGCTTTTATTTTGTAATAAGCATCAAAATAAACAAATGTAGCATACAAATAGGCAGCCATCATATAAGGATACATTGATTGGACATTCCGACAACAAAATCCATGGATTTTTTCTGATGGATGTTGGTTTAAATTTGTCTTGCATACACACGGCCACACAAAGTTGTCAGAAAATACGATCGTTCTAAACGCGGTGATGTAAAACACGTACGTCGGGACTATAAACGGGGCAGTAGCCAATAGCTTTTGTCTCTTAATTTATTCTGAGCATGCGTGGCACTTTGTGCGTCGGATTTGTGTACACACAATTGGAATTTCCGACAACGGATTTTGTTGTCAGAAAATTTTATAGCAAGCTCTCAAACTTTGTGTGTTGGAAATTCTGATGGAAAATGTGTGATGGAGCCCACACACGGTCAGAATTTCCTGACAACAAGGTCCTATAACACATTTTCCATTGGAAAATCTGACCGTGTGTACAGGGCATAAGTCATATATGTCGGAGAATAAACAAAACCAAGAGGTCCCTCAAACAACAGTCAGAGCAAAACATGAAATGCCAATGGAAAAAAAACACAGTATTAATAATGAATTAATAAAAGCTTAGCACAAGAAGTCACAATTCAACAGAAAATACATCATATCGGAGAGTGGCACTGACAGAGGAAAAAAACCGCTACGCCCAGAGGGCTGCTAACATAATTTGTGAAAAATACACACCAACAACAGAGGAATTCATTTTTAAACTAAGATGTACAAAAGAGATTAGGTAGCTATGATCAAAGAAAAATAGTGCCCATTATTAAGAAAGTTATTTGAAGAGCTTGCTGAATTTCCAATATACCCTCTTCTTTCAGTCTACTTTTTCTTCTCAGTAACAGAGAAATATGGCATGGTTATCTGTCATTGTATAGCAAAGATATGAAATCTCCTAATAGGATGATGTTGGTCCCAAGAAAAATTATTTTGTTCACTGAAAAGGCTTCCAGTTCTTATTTGTTTTATTTATGAAGCACAGAGAAAATACACAAACCTGGGAACAATATTTTTTTTTTGTTTCTGCACTTTTGTATTGATTGCAATATGTATGAGAATGTAATCTTATACCAGATCAGTTCTTGGTTTTGTTTGAATAAAACAGAACCTTGTTAATGCCAACACTTATCTCTCAAAAAGTGAGTACACCCCTTATATTTTTTAAAATATTTTATTTTATCTTTTTATGTGACAACACTGAAGAAATAACACTTTGCTACAATGTAAAGTAGTGAGTGTACAGCTTGTATAACAGTGTAAATTTGCTGTCCCTCAAAATAACTCAACACACAGCCATTAATGTCTAAACCGCTGGCAACAAAAGTGAGTACACCCCTAAGTGAAAATGTCCAAATTGGGCCCAATTAGCCATTTTCCCTCCCCAGTGTCATGTGACTCATTAGTGTTACAAGGTCTCAGATGTGAATGGGGAGAAGGTGTGTTAAATTTGGTGTTATTACTCTCACTCTCACTCTCTCATACTGGTCACTGGAAGTTCAACATGGCACCTCATGGCAAAGAACTCTCTGAGGATCTGAAAAAAAGAATTGTTGCTCTACATAAAGATGGCCTATGCTATAAGTAGATTGCCAAGACCCTGAAACTGAGCTGCAGGACAGTGGCCAAGACCATACAGCAGTTTAACAGGACAGGTTTCACTCAGAACAGACCTTGCTATGGTCGACCAAAGAAGTTGAGTGGACGTGCTCAGCGTCATATCCAGAGGTCGTCTTTGGGAAATAGATGTATGAGTGCTGCCAGCATTGCTGCAGAGGTTGAAGGGGTGGGGAATCAGCCTGTCAGTGCTCAGACCATTCGCTGCATACTGCATCAAATTGGTCTACATGGCTGTCATTCCAGAAGGAAGCCTCTTCTAAAGATGATGCACAAGAAAGCCCACAAACAGTTTGTTGAAGAAAAGCAGACTAAAGACATTGATTACTGGAACTGCCCTGTGGTCTGATGAGCCCAAGATAAACTTATTTGGTTCAGATGGTGTCAACCAGGTGAGAAGTACAAAGACAAGTGTGTTTTGCCTACAGTCAAGCATGGTGGTGGGAGTGTCATGGTCTGGGGCTGCATGAGTGCTGCCGGTGCTAGGGAGCTACAGTTAATTGAGGGAACCATGAATGCCAACATGTACTGTGACATACTGAAGCAGAGCATGATCCCCTCCCTTTGGAGACTGGGCCACAGGGCAGTATTCCAACATAACGACCCCAAACACACCTCCAAGACGACCACTGCCTTGCTAAATAAGCTGGAGTGGTGTGCTGGCAGGACACTAAAAAAAGTCCTGCAAGCAGCATCTTTGAAGTGGTGAATGAGCGGTGTATACACCGCTCCTGCCCATTGAACTGAATGGGTACCGCTGCAGAACCGCCGGCAAAGCGCTGCTGCAGCGGCGCTTTGCGGGTCGTTTTAATCCTTTTTTGGCCGCTAGCGGGGTTTAAAACTGTCCTGCTAGCAGCTGAAAACCCCCGCAAGAACAACGGTAAAGCGCCGCTAAAAATAGCGGCGCTTTACCGCTGATGGCCCTGACGCTCCAGTGTGAAAAGAGTCTAAATTGTAGCAAAGCGTCATTTCATCATTGTTGTCACATGAAAAGATATAATAAAATATTTACAAAAATGTGAGGGGTGTACTCACTTTTGTGAGATACTGCATGTATGTATATGTGTGTGTGTGTATATATATATATATGTATATATATATATATATGTACATATACAAATCTAAACACACTAACATGAAGCATGGCATAGGAGATATAAACTACTCACAATGGGTAGACTACAAATAGAACAAGCCCAATCACACCTATGCATTGTGTTATTGCATGCATTCTGTGTGTTGAGTTGCAATGCATTAAGGCAGCCCATTAATTTAATGGAGCTCTAAATGTACCTCGTTTAGGGGTGTTGCTAGGTGGGAAAAAGAGCAGGGGCTTCAGCCCAAAGGTAAATCGGCACAGTATACATATACACACACACACACACACATGCACAGTATACATATATACACACACACACACACGCACAGTATACATATATATATATACACACACACATGCACAGTATACAAATACACAGACACACATATGCACAGTATACATATATACACACACACAGTATACATATACACAGACACACACACACAGTATACATATGCACAGACACACGCACAGTATTAATATACACAAACACACACAGTATACATATATACAGACACACACAGTATACATACAGTATACATATACACACACGCACAGTATACATATACACACACACGCACAGTATATTTATACACAGACAAACGCACAGTAAACATATACACACACACACGCACAGTATATATATATATATATATATATATATATATATATATATATATATATACACAGACACACGCACAGTATACATGTACACACACACAGTATACATATTCACACACACACACGCACACACACAGCATACATACAATATACACAGACACACAAACACATGCACAGTATTCATATACACACACACGCACAGTATACATATACACACACGCACAGTATACATATACACACACGCACAGTATACACATACACAGACACATGCACAGTATACATATACACACATGCACAGTGTTCATATACACAGACACATGCACAGTATACATATATACACACACACACACAACTGCACAGTATACATATACACACACACACACGCACGGTATACATATACACATACTCACAGTATTCATATACACAGACACATGCACAGTATACATATATATATACACACACACACGCACAGTATACATATACACACACTCACAGTATTCATATACACAGACACATGCACAGTATACATACACACACACACACACAGACACACGTACAGTATACATATACACAGACACATGCAGAGTATACACACACGCACAGTATACATACATATATATATATATATATATATATATATATATATATATATATATACACACACACATGCACATTATACATATACACAGACAAACGAACAGTATACATATGCACAGACACACACACAGTATACATATATACACACACACACACACACACACACACACACAGTATACATATACACAGACACATGCACAGTATACATACACACACGCACAGTATTCATATGCACAGACACATGCACAGTATACATATATATACACACACACACACACACACACACACACAGTATACATATACACAGACACATACACAGTATACACATACACAGACACATGCACAGTATACACACATGCACAGTATACATATACACAGACACACACCCAGTATACATATACACAGATAGATGCACAGTATACATATACACAGACATACACCCAGTATACCTATACACACACATGCAAAGTATAGTAATATATACACACACACACACACACAGTATACATATACACATACACTCACACAGTATACAAACACAGACACGCGCACACAGTATGCCTGTACATACACATAGACACATCTGTACCCAGGGCGGACTGACAACCCAAGGGGCACCCGAGCAACAGGAGATCATGGGGCCCCCTGTGTCCCCACCTACAAAAAGCCCCAACTACATAGTGCAGCTCAACTGAATAGAGGGGGCATTTAAATATAGCCTGCATGGAAGTTCTCGGCTTTTTTCCTTAGGAGGTTCCAGGTTTAAAGATTGCCAATGCATGGCAGCCATCTTTATGATGCAACCAGGGTTGTTTTATAAAAGCAGTGGGTTTGAGCACAAGATCATAACTTGGGCCCCAATGCCAGAGAAAGAAGCGTGGCATGGGTGTGGTTTATGGGGGGCTGGTTTTCATTGCCTTGTGCAGCCATTCAGCTACCACTCACCTCCTTCCTTGAGAGAGGGGAGAGAGAGAGGGGAGAGAGAGAGAGGGGAGAGAGAGAAGTTGGAGAAAGGGGATGAGACAAATACAGAGGGGGAGTGAGAGAGAGGGGGGAGAGAGAAGTTAGAGAAAGGGGGATGAGACAAATAGAGAGGGGGAGTGAGAGAGAGGGGGGAGAGAAGTTAGAGAAAGTGATATGAGACAAATAGAGAGAGGGGAGTGAGAGAAAGAGATGGGTGTTAGAAAGAGAAGGGGGTGGGGGATTGTCAGGGATCTACCAGCACCAGACCGGGGCGCTTGCATGCGCCTATGCGCCGGCGCGCCCCTGTTCAGACATGGCAGCAAGCTGCTGCTGTTGCTGTGCATCAGCGTGGCGCCCGGGCACGCGCGGGTGCGTGCGCGCGTGCGCGGGCACGCGCGTTCGCGTTAGCGCCGGTTTGGCGCCATTTAGCACTTAAAAGTTCTCCTGTTCCATGGGAACATCGCTGCTTCATCTCAGCTCTGTGATTCTGCTTGAACCTGTATCCGATTGTCTGCTACCTGATTTGACCCGGCTTGTTTGACCATCCGACCTGCTCCAATCCCGACCCGGCTTGCCTGACCATCCTGCTGTCTGTATCTGCTACCGTTGCCGACCTCTGCCTGCTCACCGACTCTGCCTTTGCCTGCTGTGATTACCTGTGCCAGTTACCTGCCGACCCGGACTGTCTGACTCTGCTTTTGCCTGCCGCTCTACTTGCTGTTGCACCTTCAGCTTCAGCTCCTGTGATCCCTCACCTCCAGTGTGTCAAGTCTGCTGCTGTTCCAGTCTCCACTCACCTGCAGTCCTGCCATCCCAGGAGGGATCTCTGCCTCTTCATCAGAGCCTATACTCCAACAGGCACTCCTACCCCACTGCGCTCAGGAGACCACTGTCCCCACTCCAGTGGCTCCTGAACCAGCGTTGTATGAGAGGTCTTCTCCTACAGTCAGGCTCTCCTACCAGGTACCTAACAGGGATTGTGAGAAAGAGGGAGGTGAGACAAAAAGAGGGGGTGAGAGAGAGAGAGAGAGAGGGATGAGAGAGAGGGGAATGAGAGGGGGGGTGAGACTGCAGGGCTGGTGCAAGGATTTTTGACACCCTAGGCGAAACCTAATTTTTCCACCCCCCGGCTCCACCCCTGACCCCACCCCCTTTTCCCTGCCCATGTATACCCCACCTTTTTAATGAAGTGCCCAAAGGCAGTCTACCTGCGCCCATCAAATGCAGCCCCACCAGCACCCATCAATGTAGCCTCACCAGCGCCCATCAAATGCAGCCTACCAATACCCATCAATGAATGTTTGCTTGCTTCCATTCATTGGGGAGTTGGGACACAGACACAGTCCTCAGCTGCCGCTGCCCCTCTGACACTATGTGCAAATGGAGTGGCCACTGCCTGCTGATGCGGAGACTTAGTTGCTTGCTGCAGAGAGAAGAGAGTAGAAACACTGGCTGGGAGCCCTAGGCAGCAGGGCACCCTAGGCGGCTGCCTAGTTTGCCTAGTGGTAGCACCGGCCCTGAGGGAGGGAGAGGGGGAAGTGTGAGAGAGAAACACAGAGAGAGAGGGGGTGACACAAAGAGGGGAGGGGGGTGACACAGAGAGGATGGGTGAGATAGAAAGGGTGGGTGAGAGAGAGTGAGGGGGTGAGAGGGAAGGGGGAGAAAAAGAGAATGATGGGGGAGGTATTGATGGAAGGTGACCCTCAGGGGGTTTGCATTATAAGACGTACAGTGCCCCTCCGTACTCTGGGCACACAGGGGGGTACCATTATAAGGCATATAGTGTCCCCAACCTTGGGACACACAGGGGACCCCCTATTATAAGACATTAAGTTCCCCCCATCATCAGGTCACACAGGAGGCACCCCATTAAAAGATATTTGATGTCCCCCAATCTCAGGGCACACTGGGTGCTCCCTATTATAAAGTGCAGAGTACATCATCATGCTCAGGTCACAGGGTGGACCCCTTTTTATAAGGCGCACAGAGCCCCTTAATCAGGGCAGAAAGGGGATCCCCAACTACAAAACACAATAAGCCCTAATTCTCAGGTCACAGTGTGTGCCCCTCATTACAAGGTATATAGAGCTTCTATCCTCAGGTCATACAGGGGGTCCCCATTATAATATGCACTGAGCTCCCCAACCTGAGGTCACACAGGGGGTCCTCATTATAAGTTCAGTGCCCCCCATCCTCAGGACACAGGATCTCTCAATATAAGGAGTTAGCTCTCCCCCATCCACATGACATGACAGGGGGTTGTCCATTATGAGTACTGTTCATGCTAAGGGGACACAGGGCCCCCCAATATAGGAAGTAGAGTGCTCCCCCCACAGACACACAGCCCCCCCCCACACACACACAGGACCCCCCCACACACACACAGGCCCCCCCACACACACACACATAGCCCCCCCCCACACACACACACACAGGCCCCCACATATATTCTATCACTTTACCCCCCCTAACACATGTTCATCATTGTGTAAAGGTAAGACAAGGGAGGCCACTGGCTCTTACCACCCTTGCTCCAGCAGACATTTAATTCACCAGGATAGGAGACAGGAACAGCCTGGACTTCAGGAGAAGGCAGGTGCCAGCATTGCATGACAGGGCTAATCATCTTCCAGCTGTATTCGGGTGAATTGGCAGCCAAACATCCTGCTGTCCTCCTGGGAGGTGAAAGTGAAACTATGTATATATGCAGTGCAGAAGAGACTTCAGCGATGCTGTTCTCCTCACTGACACGAGTAGAGAGACAGTATAATGTGAGCAAGTGCAGCCTATTTGCCATTGGTGCTGTTAAACTGATGCCGACCTCTGCCCTGAGTTCTCTCACTGATTGGAAAAGTGTTCTCCTCCTCCCCGGGCTCTCTTGGTCTCTGTTGCTTTCTCTCTCCCTTCTCAAGACTGGACCCAGTACCTGCTTGCTCCATCCATTCTGCTGCATCCTCCTAGGAGCCTCTCATGGGGCCCCCTACTGGCCCCGGGCCCTCGGTCAGTGCCCGATATGCCCGTATGGTCAGTCCGCCCCTGCCTGTATCTTTCATCTGAAAATCAGCCTGATCTAACACACTCCTGCTGCCCCATCTCCTGACATGTTGTGACCGGTAGCGGCCCATCAATAGGGGGCGCACAGGCACACGGGCCCCCAGGGCTAGACATGAAAAAAAAGTGGCCCTTTAAGAGCGTCTAGACGCTGGGCACTGAGCTGTCCATAGGGTTGCCACCCAGGCAGTTCAGGTTTGGAATCATGCATCCGGGTTTCAGACCACCTGAAACCCGGACACATTAGACCAGATTATGGCTTTCCAGAAGGGCTGCTGGCTGCAGTTGTACAAGCCGAGATTGTGTGTTACACTCTCTTTTACACTGCCCAAACCCAGCACTAACAATCCCCCCCACAGATGGGAGAGGAGAGAGGGCTCAATCTGCAACTCTTCCACCCGCCTCTACCCCTCTGTGTCTGCCCACACTCCAAATTTCCCATCCCCACTATCCTTTTCTGAGCCACAGTGCCAGGGATTGAAGTACAGTAGCCTCAGATACATCTAATGAGAGGTGCTGACTGCCAAGGGGTGAATGAGTTCACCATCCATCCCTGTCTGTGACTGAAGTCTCCCCACTTCTCTTTTCTGTCTCTGAGTGAGTACACTAAGGTAAATCAGGGTTCTCAGAGCACTTATTACATCAGAGTTCGCCTTTACACCAGAGGCCACAGTGTTCCTCCTTACATCAGAGTCCTCTCCATACATCAGAGTTCTCAGTCTTCCCCCTCGAATCAGGGTTCCCAGATCTTCCCTTATGTTAGAATCCCCAGAGTTCTCCCTAACATCAGAGTCTGCAGTGTCCCCCCTTAAAGTGTAAGGAAACTCTGTGAGTTCAGATGAAAAAGGGTAACTATGTGGACTCTGATGTAATGGTGGACTCTTGTGATTAATTTCATTTGATTAGAAATGTTATTTAACTGCAAAATATATCTATAGTTTATACTATATAAAAAAGAAAAATTGTTGTGCACCACTAAAGTGTTCGGGTTTGACTTGAAGAAAAGGTGGCAACCCTAGCTGTCCATTAGAATTTTGACTGCTGCAATCAGGTGATTGCAGCTGAAAAGCTTCACTGAGCAGTCTTTTAAGTGTAAACAGGATGCAAGCCATGCGTCCTGAACACTCCCAGTCTTCATTGATTGATCCATTCCACCTGTTGCTTGTTTGCGATTGGTGGGTCTGGAGGATGGTAGGCGGGCTTTTCGCTGAACCGTCACTTCTGGTTTCCCACCAATTACTTGGAGAGCATGGCCTGGATGGGTATTTGGGTAAGCTGACTTAGCTAAGCAGGTGTCCTGTCCTGACTATGGGATCAGACAGGACAAGGGCTGAGTGTCTGGGTGGGGAGATCTAATAGTGGTGCTGCTGCTGGAAGAACACAACTTGGAGAAGTAACAGATCGGAGGACACTCCTCATCTTCATCACCCCCCCGCACTGACCATTGGACAATGAAGGGGAAGAAAGGTAGGTGAAGGCTGTGTGCAAGGGACAGAGGGTGTCTGCACTGACAGACAGGGGAGCTGGTTGTGTTGTCTGTGTGAACATTTGCTTTCCATGCTGCTGTCAAAGTGAATGCTCTGTCACTGTGTATCCCGGGACTGCCTGATAATCAGGACCCCTCCCCCCACAGTTCTACTCAGACTTTAACCCCCTCTGATCTGCATGCAAACTACTTTCAGAGCCCTGTGTAGCCTGCAAAGTACTTTGTGTCACTTCTAATGAATTTTTGTGTCTGATGGCAATCTGTGTTTTGTGCCTGATCTATTCCTGTATTAAAAAGTGTGTTGTGAGCACATCACAGCATGTGTTGGTGATGTGAGTGAGCTGAAAAGGACCCCCCCCTTTCCCCAGCAGCAGCGTATGGCTGAGCTCCTCACTTGTGGAACAAACAAACTTACTCCTGCAGGAAGGACATCAGTGAGAGCACATACAGTAGTTATTCTTTGTAAAGTTGGAATGCTGATGATGATCCCTCAGCCTTGTATTTTTTAAGGCCTTCTCCTTTGCATTTATATGCTTTCTTACGTTAGAGTTAAGCCCCTCAGGACCTTTATTAGCTCTTTTAAATGTATTTCCCATTGAGATGCACTGACTAATACCCTTATTTAATGTACTCTTAAAGCATACCCATTTTTCCTTTGTGTTCTTCGATCCTAAGATTTTATCCCATTTAGTATCTTCTATCAAGGATTGTAGTTTTGGGAAGTTGACTCTTTTGAAATTCAGTGTCTTTGTATTCCCCTTACGTTTCCTATTTGTGTGATTTAAACTGAAACTAATTGACCTGTGATCGCTGTTTCCTAAATTGCCCCGTATTTCCACATCCATGATCAGGTCTGTATTGTTGATAATTGGTAGGTCTAGTAATGCTTTGTTTCTAGTTGGTGCATTTACCATCTGACCCATGAAATTGTCCTGCAAGACATTTAGGAACTGGCGAGCCTTAGATGAATGTGAGGTTCCTTCCACCCTGTCTATGTCTGGATAATTAAAATCCCATCTTATAATGACACTTCCCATCCTTGCCGCTAATACAAATTGTGATAGGAGGTCCATCTCCGCCTCCTTCCTCTGGTTAGGGGGCCTATAGCATACTTCCAGTATTACTTTCCCCTTAGTTTCTTCCCTTTGTAGCTCTACCCATAAGGATTCCACCTCCTCCCTTGCTCCCTTAGTGATGTCGTCTCTCACATTCACTTGTACATCATTTTTTATATACAGGCATACCCCTCCCCCTTTTTTACCCTCTCTATCTCTGCAATATAGGGAATACCCTTGAATGGATGTCAGCCAATCATGAAAGCTGTTGAACCAAGTCTATGAAATTCCTACAAAATCTAAATCCTTCTCGTACAACAGTAGCTCTAGTTCTCCTATCTTGTCCGCCAGACTCCTGGCATTGGAGAACATCCCACATAGTTTAGACCGGTTGCATACTATCTCCTTATTGGGAGTTCTGAGCAAATAGGACTTGTTACTGTACTTACTTCGGGTTGAGGTGCTTTAGTCAACCACATGGGCTCTGCTCACCCACCATGCATCCCAGGCTCCATCCCTGCCTCTTCCACCCAATGTCATATTTATGTGCCACCAGCCCACACACCTGGGAAAGTCTTTGTTTGGGAATCAGGCTTGCATTTATGAGGGGAATAGGGAAATAACTTTTCAGGATGGCTGTTTTGCTGATTCTGTAAAAAATCCCCATTGTCAGATGTCCTATGAGTGCACTGTCTTTCTGCACTGATTCAATAAGAGGACAGGCTTTCTCATTACATGTGGGAAGCAACTAGGAAGCCATGAATTAGGAAGCAATGAATGACAATACAGATATGTGTGTCATCTGTATTGTGACAGTTCCCACAGCTGGACTGTATCTGTGACCCAATCTCATCAAATCTTCATCATGTCAATGTTTTTTCAAAAGTTATTGTCAATATTTTCAAATCTGCAGCTGTCATTATAATAATACCCAGCGATCCCTCTATGGAGGTCCATGTTCAGGCACTTCCTGTTATAGTGACAATGCTCTGTCCCATTCTGCCAATTATTTTCCTGGGTTTGGAATCACGTATTTAAACCTGACAAAAAAAACAACCTATTTTCTAACTGTATAGGTGGATCAACAACCCCTGGGGCTAGACGATCATGCAGAGAGGGGGTCTTTCTATATATGAACTGCAGTCACGGGGGTAGCACAGGACCCAATATATTGTCAAGTTTTAATATGGACCAATTTTTAAGAACAATTTATTTGAACATTTTATACTTAACATTGTAGTCTAATAATAATTTAAAATTGTTAGCATCTGTTTGTGGATCCCTATTTTTATTAGCTACTAACGTCTGTCGATCCATCATTCCTACTCGTTCTATCTCTCCATCAAGAATCATTTTGTTATACCCCTTCTGTTGATATCTGTTTGACAAGACCTGGGATTGAGCTAAATAGTCATCTTCAAGAATGCAATTATGCCTCAATCCTATAAATTGCCCCCTTAGGATGTTGCATAACCACTGACGATGGTGGCAGCTATCCAGGGGTATATAAGCATTGTGATTGGTAGGTTTGAAATAATTGCACATCCTGAAGTTGTCACCATCCTTAATAATCTCCAGGTCATGAAAAAACATCCAATCTAGACTAACATTCCATGTTAGTGAAATATTTTTAGTATTATTATTCAATTTCTGCATAAATGAACTAGGCACATCCCCCTCCCAGATCATAATGAGATCGTCGATGAACCTTCTGTAGCAAACAAGTTCAGGGGGGGCAATTCCTGAAGACCGATTCCTCCTCCCAGTGTGCCATAAAAAGACTGGCCCGACTGGGAGCGGACCGTGCCCCCATAGCCACCCCTCTGGTCTGTAAATAAAATTGTTTGCTATACCAGAAATAATTTCAAGGTTAAACAGAGGTGCAGACTGTTCAGGAGAAACTTCTTATGTCTCCTAGAGAGATCAGAGGAAGAGGGTGCCCATTGTATCGATGCTGTGGCATCCTCATGGCTGATGATGGAACTTACATCTATCCACTGTAATAAGGATACCGGATGAAGAGCACTTCAAGGATTCCAGAATTCAGATGATGTGCTTTGTGTCCTTAAGAAAGGCATCAATTTTGCCAACCAGTGGTTGAAGGAAAGAATCAATGTACTGGCCCAACCTGGCAGTCACCATATCTATCCCATTTACAGTAGGTCTACCCGGAGGGTTGACATTATCTTTGTGAATTTTTGGCAGAAAATAAATAATAGGGGTCCTACAGAACAAAGGATTTAAATACGCTGCTTCCTTAATGATACCTTTGTTTTTCCCCCCCTCTATTAAGGTGTGTAATTCATCTTTGTATTGCAACATGGGGTTGCATAATTTAATAATTGTTTAATAATTTATATGTATCCCGGTAACTCAAAGTGACACATTTCATTTTGATAATAGGATTCACTGAGAACAACCAATCCCCCTTCTGTATCAGCAGGGCATATGATGATTTCTTTCTGCTTTTCTAAAGATTCCATGCCTATTCTAACATACTGGGGATCTGCTACTTTCCTTACTTTGAGACCTTCCAGGTCCTTAAACACCATGTTTTTAAAGACCTCAAGATATTTGTTATCTATATTGGGAGGGTTAAAAGTAGATTTATTGAGAAGGTTAGAATGCACACCTCCGTAAATAGTTAATTTCCTATTTATGGGATTCGAGAGAAAGTACTTTTTGATATTTAAAGTCCTAACATACTTTTGTATATTGACATATGTCTGAAATTTGTTAAGATTTTGTGTCGGGACAAACTTTAGTCCTCTGTCTAAAACATGCATCTCATTATCATTTAGTGGGATACCGCTTAAGTTATAAACCCCAGTTCCTAGTGGGGTTGTGGTCTTTTGTAATCACCTATCCCCTCTCCTTCCTCTCTCTTTTTTTTTCCTTTTGTGGACCATTTTCTGTGGGCAGATGCTGTGGTGTATCTCTTCACCAGCCTCCCAAGTTTGGCTGATAAGGTGGAAGGCCCCTCCCTGATCCACTCTGGGACTCCAAAAAATCCCCCCCTTTTATAAGAGAAGAGATTCTGCAGGGGTGCATATCTATTAAATGTGGGCACCTGTCCTCCTTGCGGATATTGTGATCTCCCTCTATTGGAATTATTAGCAGCAAGAGGTCCGGATAGTGACGAGTATTATCCCAATTGTTGCCATACAGTAAACGCTAACTAGAATTTTCCCTATGTGGTGAATGTTGAAAACCACCCCTCTGTCCTCTTCACCTATTTTTCCCTCTTCTTTTGTTTCCTTTAAATGTTTGATATTGATTATCTCTAAGGGGGGTAAACCCCCCCCTCTTGACACAGGTAATCAGATACATACACGGGAATTCCTCTTGGGGTTGGTAGTGGGGAATTAACTACTTCCAAAATTGGGGAGCACCATTAGGGACAGGATTGGCACTAACACTCGAACTCTGCCATTTATAAACTATACCACTACCAAAATCATCTAAATCCCTTACTTTTTTTTTCCTAGCCTGTATTTCTAAATCCCATTTAGTGAGTTTATTCTTCAGGTCAAGAGATAACCTGAGGAATTCTTCACTTTCCTTATGTGATTCTATGAGATTTCTCCTATTTTAACCTCACGTTTTTCCAGATATTGGAATACTTCCATAATTTGCAGTTTGATTGAAATAGTTTTATGCAGAGAGCACCATCTCTTTTTATTGTATGTACCATGCTTATTGGAGCTTTGGTGTAGCTTTTGAGGAGAATTGGATCATCAGATCTATATATGTCCCTGCTGCCCATGCTGGTTGTTTGCTCTCAGATGTATTGATTTCATCGGAGAGGATCCAAGTGTTTTTACTCTATATGGGAAAGCGCATATGACCCATCTGTAAATTCAGGGGTCCATGTGATGAGGTGAGCTGCTAGTGTCACCTGTGGTGGAGGCTTTGCATGATTTCACCTGCATGAATGTTGAAGCACAAGTGGACACCCTTTGGGAATCTGTATGCCCTGCTCGGCTGCTCCATATTAACTTTCGTATTTCTTTGTGTGCAATTAATTGATGTTCTTAGCACTGCATTATTACACTTTATATTACCCTGAGTGTTCAGCTGCTTTTTTTAAATTTATTTTTTATATATTAAGCATTATTTGCGCTGATTGATTACCATATAGTTTTATTTTATCAACTTATCCACAATCAAGTGACAAATTATGGAAGTATTATAATATTTGGAAAAAACGTGGGGTTAAAATAGGAAAAGTTTTCTCTAGGAATCAATCCACAGAACAGGGAAATGATTTGGCCTATTCTTTTAAAAAACTTGGACATATTTTTTGAAAAGAAAGTTAAAGCATGGTGGGATATTACATCCTTTGAGCAATATTTGACAGCCAAATTCATTCCTAGATGTCTGAGGTGGTGATGTACCCTCCAATGACGGTCTATTGGATGAGGAATCCATAAAGGAATGGGGTGAGTTTTTTACCAAAAAAAAGGTTTTGAGTTGCTGGAATTTTTGCTCTCCTTTAAGCAGAGAAAGGTGAAAATGTTAGAGTTTCAAATTAGGGAAATTAAGAATCTCATAGAACCACATAAGGAAAGTGAAGAATCCCTCAGGTTATCTCTTGACCTATCTCTTGATTTAGAAATACAAGCTAAGAAAAAAGAATGTGTGAGGGATTTTTTTAGTGGTATAATTTTTAAATGGCCGAGTCCGAGTGTCAGTGCCAATGCTGTCCCTAATGGTGCTCCCCCTATTTTGGAAGTAGTTAATTCCCCATTACCAACCACTAGAGGAAATCCCGTGTATGTATATGATGACCCGTCCCGTCAGCGTTTACCGTATGGCAACAATTGGGATAATACCTGTCACTATCCCTCCGGACCTCTTGCCGCTAATAATACCAATAGACGGCGGTCACAATATCCACAAGGAGGACAGATGCCCACATTTAATAGATATGCACCCCTGCATAATCACTCCTCTTATTGAAGGGGGGATTTTTTGGGGTCCCAGAGTGGACCAGGGAGGGGCCTTCCACCTTATCAGCCAAACTCGGGAGGCTGGTGGAGGGATACACCACAGCATCCGCCTACAGAAAATGGTTAACCAAGCAAAAGAAAAGACAGAGAGGAAGGAGAGGGGGTAGGCGATTACAAATGACCAAAACCCACTAGAAACTGGGATTTATAACTTAAGCAGTATCCCACTAAATGATACACAATGGTTCCACTGCATGGTCTAGACCCACCCGGAAGTCTGAGAATGTTAGCATTTCAAAGAATCATTTCTGTATCTGGGAGTATTTATGACATGATATTGGTTGTTGTCTGATGTCAGATTTCTATGTGTACTGCTGTAATAACAACATTCACTACAGTAGCACATATTATGTACTCGGGTCCTACATACCAAGCCAGTATTGTTTGGCTTTTTCAGCATCAGCCACATTGGCCTCATTCAAATGAAAACTTACAGTTTTTGGCTTTTAGATATATTATGCATTCCTGGGAATTGTGTTGATGCAAAGCAATTTTATTTTATTTTTTTTTTAATTACACCTTGTACATAATAGTAGTTAAAAATATACTACTTCTATTAAAAAGATATGTTTAAGATTTTACACTGTATAATGAACTAGTTTTTCCTTTTAATAAGAAGGAGTGCGATTGGAAATTCTTTTATAGCAAGTCTTTATCTTTTCTCTATAGTATTTTAGGATAATTTATCATTCCTTCCCACATGCAAGGTCATACCAAATGCAGGAATTTTAGTATACATTGATATTTGTTTAGATGTGTTTTGTTTTGTGGTTTACAGGCATTATAAAGGCCCTAATTCAAATCACTTGAAATTTTAAGACTAATTTTTTGGAAAAACTTGGGATAGAAGGTACACAGCTTACATGTATTTAAAAGAGGCTAATTTTTTCAAAGCTGAGCAGTGCTTTCTACTGGGATGTTTGAAGGCATTGTAATTTTTATTGGAGAGGTGAACTAACCCTTTAATGTCTCTGGGAGACAGAAAAAATTACATCTATTTGTCTACAGACCACCAGAAGTCTCCAGCCTAGTGGTGCAGAAACATTGCTAAATTATGTACAGTAGCCCATACTAACCATTTAAATGTTAGCTTAAAAGATAACTTCACTTTCCGGGAAAAAAATTGTAAATAAAAAAATAAAATAATATAGCGTATACAATTGCAACTCAATTCATATTGTAATTGAATGCTATGAAAAATTACAATTTTTCGTTCCATAAGACTTACACCTGATTAAAAGACTCACCTAGGTTTTAAGAGAGGAAAACAAGAAAAAAAATATTCTGAACCAAATGGCTGCAGGTCCTGATGAAAGCTGGCCGCTGACCTGTGGGTCCTGCTGGCTGCTGGCCTGTAGGTCCTGCTGGGAGCTGGCCATGGCCTGTGGGCCACAGGCCATGGCCAGCTCCCAGCAGGACCTACAGAACAGTGGCTAGGCCAGTAGGACACACAGGCCAGCAGGACCCACAGACCATGGCCAGCTTCCAGCAGAACCCACAGTGTTGAGGGCCATTTTGAGGTTACTGGGTGGACACTGGGGCAGAGTAAATGAGGTGTATGGGGGGAGATAGATGGGATGTGGGGGTCAGCTGGCCCTGGGGGTGTCAGGGTCTCTCACCTCAGTGATAGCAGCTGCTGGTGTGAGCTCAGCAGGTCCTTGCACAGCCTCCCCCAGTCCTGGGGGGGTGGTGATGCTCCTATCCTGGGGTCAAGCAAAGTTGCAGCCCGAGCCAGTCACATTGGCACGTTGGTCCCAAGTCCCGAACCCCTAGCGCCCTGCCGCCAAGATCCTGAGAGTTGTATTTCCCTGGCTGTACTGGGCTGCTTCTCCACCCATCGGGAGCTTGAGCATGCGTGGAGTGGACTACAACTCCCAGAATTCAACAGCGTCAGCAGCGTCAGCATGCATCAGCTAGTTGGTGGCCGGCTGCTGCAGCTGTGCCCGGTCCAACTTTTCTAATGCTATGGAGGGGGGGTAGGCCTGGTCAATATTTGCTCTATAAGACGCACAGACATCCCCCCCCCCCATTTTTTTGGAGGAAAAAAGTGTGTCTTATGGAGCGAAAATTACGGTACCTTTCCTTTTCAATCAGCAGCTCTGTAATTTTCTGTAAAATGCAATGCAATATGGCTACCTGGAGGTGTTCTGTACACAGAATGTGTAAAGAATGCCCACTAGAAGCATCATTTCCTGCTTGTGTGATTGGCTCACTGATTTTCCCAGAAGTCTACACTAAGATGTCATTTTTGGTGAGATACTCCGAATAGGAAATCACGTCTAAAGGGATGCAGACCCTGCAATTTTCCTCATTAGAGCCCTGCAGGTGCAGCAGCTGATTGATAATTATGAAACCACTCCCATTAGATTCACTTACCAGATGGACACGCACAGGGAAAAACGCACAGGGATTTCTTCAGAACAAAGGGTAGGAATCTGCAACAGTTTGTCAAAATCCTTGTAATGTACATAGATCACCCAGAGGGGAATGTTTTTTTTCTCAACAAAAGTGGAGTTACTCTTTAATACAATTTAGTGGAATTAAATTGATACAATGGCAAAAATACTCTGCATAATACTCTGGGGAGTGCTTTGGGCGGGGTGTGTTACAAGGAAGCAGGCGGTCTGTACTTACTGAAATACTTTACCACGCTGCTAGTTGCTGTGAGCTAACTGATCACTACAGACCAGGAGAGGAGGCTATTATGGAGCTGTTTATGCCATTTAATGCTGGATGTTTGTGAGTGCAACCCTTGTTTTTATACACTTATCTTCATCTATTAAACGATAACCCGCTAGGGCTGGCGACCGCTCCAAAGATGCTGCTAGCAGGACTTTTTTTTAGCATCCTACCAGAGCACCGCTCCAATGTGAAAGCCCTCGGGGCTTTCACATTGGAGAGACAGCAGCGGCTCTTTCAGGGCACTTTGCAGGCGCTATTTTTAGCGCTGTAGTGCCTGCAAAGCGCCCCAGTGTGAAATGGGTCGTACTGTAGTATCATTACTTGTGCAGCCTAATTTTGCTGGTGAGACGACCCCAAAAACAAAATGTACTTCTTTAGGCTGGATTCACACCAGTCCGGTGCAAATTCCAGCTCCATTCTCTGTACAAAGAGAAAAGGCAGCTGTTCAGCGCTTCCTCTCCACTGTAGCTGCGAATCAGTTGAGCAGGGAGAGGGGGAGGTGTAGCGAGGAGGGGGAGAGAATTTGTGTTCAGAAAGGAACGCATCTGCCAATCAGATGCGTTCCCATAGAAGATTATGTGGCTGTAATTCGCACCGCAATGCCTAGAAAACGCACACATTTTTTGGGCAATGCGGAATGCGAATGCAACGCACATATGTGAACCAGACTGATTCAAACTAATAGGTTTTAAAATGTTCTGCGAATTGGATTCGGTGTAAGCTGCATCCAATTTGCATAGGTGTGAACCCAGCATTAAAGTTAAATGCTGTCACTTATTTGTAATTCTATTGTCTTGGCAGAATAATTCCTGTGTTGCAGTAAGTCAAATACTTTCTTAAATCTTAAATGCATATTTTCCTTTTATAACATAAAAGGTGGCATAGGTCCAGCCTGCACTGCAGGTCTCAAAGTTCACTTGGATACAGAGCCTTTGTCTGGACTGTATTTCCATATTTAGAATAGATTGAGTGCCTTGTTTACAGGTAAAGCATTTACTAAAATGTAAAATCTGTGTTCTATGTACTAATGCTTGTATTATTGTTTTATATAAAGGATGTAGGCTGAACATACCATATTTTATTGTTTCTAACAAATTAAATACGTCATTTTTCACAACATGTCATGCTCAAGCTATTTGAGCCATTGTTTTCTGCTTTTAGGGACTCTGTAATATGCAGCATGCTAACAGTGAATTAAGAAAAAGCAAATGCAGCTATTTCATTTAGTAATGGCCATAACCTTTTTTGTATGAAAGATATTTTAAAGAATGCTAAGCGATCAAGAGAACATCTGTTATAAAAATAATATCATAAGTGATAATTGGCATACCAAGCTCATCAGCGGCTGGATTGTGTGGATGGGGGAGGGGTGGTCCTATAGGGTGGGGGCGGGGGGGAGCCCCAACTTCTCGGCTGTCCGGGTGATGATCTATCAACCGGAGGGGGGATGGGGAGGACCGACTATGACTCCACAAAGACTCCTCGGACCCTGCACTGCACAGGGGACACACTAGGAAATAGGAAGAGGGAGGAGAGCGCCCCCTTAGCGGTCACTGGCATGTGTACAAGGATAGGATGAGTTTTTCCTCATTCCAGGATCTAACAGGGTGTGAAGTTATACAGACCTATCACTGGTGAATTTGCATTAGAAGCTAAAGAGGTAGTCTATACCAGGATCCGATGACCAGAGGAAGAGGTCCACTCATTTGTGGAGTTTAAGGCTGATTTTCACTTGATTTCTGGTGAGTGTAACATCTTAAGGGAGCAGTGTCCCACATGGAGTGGTGAAGGGATGAAGATTCACAGGAAAGAATTATAATTATAATTTTCCAATATTCCCCTACGCATTGTTGTTAATTTTGTTTCAGCTGGATACTCTACACAGACTTTCCAATTTTACCTATACTGAGGACACTGTGTTGCTTTTTAACTAAAACTTTTCTACTATTGGACATTTGGCATTGATATAATAGTTTAGCGCTGCTAATGCCTATATTTCCCTAGGGTGTGTAGACATACTTATTATTATCTGATTCACTTAATAGCAGCAGCTGAAGGGTATGTGACCTTTTTAGTGTAACAGGTTCATGAGCGCTGAGGGAAAGTAGATATTTGCTGTTTAGTGACTATTTGCTTTTATTGTTTTGGATAGTTGGCATGGATTTATAAATGGCAGATACTGTCTTAAGAAGAACGGAAAAAAAATTTTTTTGGCAGTGGTAGATGTGGATGCAGTTTATTTGGACTCTCCTAATGCACTTGTCACATTTCCTCATAAACGCCTAATGTGTAAATAAAGGTCTAATGGCTTAGAAAATACACTTTGTATGCCACTGTTAATTGAACTAGGTTGCAGAGCATAAACTTAACCTATCTATAGAGAACAGACAGCAGATGGAAAATACAGCTGCCTCCTTAAAGTGCCTATTCATACTACTGTCTTTTAAAACATTTTCTCCTGAATGCCCCATGAGGCCTGGACATGGATATGTCCTACATCCATTTACTCAAGGTGAAAGTTGGAGCTCCAACATGCCCTGGGATAACAGTGCCTATGCCTAATGATTGTTTTCAGGTTTTGGGACTCCCAGGATGTCTAAAGATGGCCATACGATCTGATTATGTAATCTCCTTTATCTCTGCTATCTACTGATTTGACCTAAACTGAATGAATTATTTAGGTAGGTCGTCATGTCACATAGTGTTGGGTGCATAAATTCAGACAGCAAAGATCCAAGTAAAAATAGTGTTTGGAAATATATGTTTGGCTTGGAGCATCCAGGTAAGCTGAATTTTGTTATTTTATAGCATCATAGGTCATATTGGCATTGAGGCAAATGACAAAAAGTATTTTACCAGGACAAGGCAGCACTGCAAACAAGCCACAAGATTTTTAACAATGAAAAGAAAACTGTATTTTTTGTATTGAAATCTTTTGATAGGATATCAACAATAGCATCACAAACCTTAGGTCAAGAAGAGTCCAATAATATATGTTTGTATTTTGAAAAAAAAACTTTTTTTTTTAATTCTTTATTTTATTTTATAAAAATAACATACAAAAAAGAATCATATATTTACATTCTACAAATAATAAACATACTATTGTCCTACATCCCTTCCCCCTCCCACCCTCCCCCACCTTGCCTTGACATCCACAGGCACTAATATTATCTGTAGTTAGCGTTGATTCCCGGCCTTATCGCCTCTCTGGTTATTTAGTAATCTCCTTAACATATCTCCATGTTTTTTTGAATGCTTTCCACAAATCCAATATGTCATTTCATACTACCCCGTCATCTCCTTCCATCCCACCCATCGTCTAGGTTCTCCAAATAGTGTAATGCACTGACACTAAATATCCAGTCCCGAATTTTAGGGCTCTCTGCTTCTTGCCATTTTTTCGGTATAAGACTTTTTGCTACATTAAGCAAGGTAGGGATTATAGATTATTTATATTGCCTGACTGAACCTTCTATCCCATGGAACAGGCATATTGTTGCTAATTTCCTTTATTAGTTGTAACACCTCCTTCCAAAATGTATTAATAAAAGGGCATTCCCACCATATGTGGGCCATTGTTCCTAGAGCCCTACACCCTCTCCAGCAATCCGGGGATTTCTCCGGATGGAATTTGTTAATTTTGTCTGGTGTTGCATACCATCTAGCCAGGCACTTATAGTTTGTCTCAATCGTCTTAGTGTCCATCGCAGAACTATGTGATGGTTTCAAAATTTTCTCTGTGTGATTGTTACATCGTGATCCCAGTTTGTTTTCCCATTTTTTGATGTAAGGCTGGACCTCCAGTCCGTCTCCTTCTGATAGTATTTTATATAATCGCGCAATGTTACTTTTTGATTTTTCTCTTATACAAAGCGTCTCCAGCAGCCTGTAATCTTCTCCATATCTAATTGGTTGAGGTAATTTCTCAACAAAATGGCACAACTGGATGTACCACCATGCACCAATTGTCATTAAATCTGTGTCTAATCTTAATTCATAATATGTGCTTATTTTACCTATCTTTATAATGTCCTTCAGTTGAGCATTTTCTTTTTTTATCCAATTACCCCCACTGACCTTTTCCCCGGCTTTATTTTGTGCGTGAATCCTATCCCATATTTTTAGTGAAGTATGTGTTATTTCGTGAGTGTTTTGTCACAGTGCCCTATGCTGAGGGGGATTCCATATAATACGTCTTAAGTGTGTGTTACTCATTGTATTTTCAATATTGATTCACCTCTTATTATTCACCTCTTTTGCCCATTCCACCACCCGTGAAAGTGCCACTGCATTAAAGTATTTTTTGAAATCCAGAACAGCTAAACCCCCCTGTTTTTTCCCCCTACTCAGTATCATGAATGCAATTCTCGTTTTTTTGTTGTGCCATATAAACTTTGATATTAAACCTTTTAAAGTTTTAAAATATGTTTGTGGAAGTGAGAGTGGTACCATCTGGAACTTATAAAGAATTTCGGGGCCAACACCATCTTTACCATGTTGATACACTCTATTCATGAGAGAGGACTTGCTGATATTTTTTTAAATTCCTTCTTAATTTCATCTAGCAGGGGAACATAGTTTATTAAGTATATTTTCCTTAAAGAATCAGACAATCTGACCCCCAAATATTTTATGGCCTTTCTCCATGGGAACTGAAATTCTTTTAGAAGTTTGACTTCTTCTTGTTTAGCGATGTTTATGTTTAAGATTTCAGACTTGCTGAGGTTTATCTTCAAATTTGAGATTTCTCCATATCTTTTTAGTACCCCCAGCAAGTTAGGAATCGTGACCCTAGGGTTTGAGATATAGAACAGCACATCGTCAGCAAACGCTGTGAGTTTGTGCTCCTCCTTCCCCATCCTAATCCCATTAATGTCAGGGTTATTTCGAAGCCAGCAGAGGTTCTAAGGACAACGCGAACAATAGAGGTGACAGCGGGCACCCCTGTCTAGTTCCGTTTGCCATTACAAACTGAGAGGAAGGTACCCCGTTAACTTTTACCAAAGCTTGTGGATGGTTATATAGAACTTTTATCCAATGAATCATTCTTGGGCCAACGCCCATGGCTTCTAACATTTTTATCATGAGTCCCCAGTCTACCCTGTCAAAGGCTTTTTCAGCGTGCATTGACAGGAATAGACCTGTGGACCCACTTGTTTTGATAGCCTGAAACAAGAGCAGCGACTGCACTCCATTATCCCTTCCTTCTCTTCCTGGTATGAATCCGGACCAGGTCGGTCACCTTATCCTTTAGCCTGGTAGCCAATACCTTGGCATAAAGTTTAGTGTCTACATTCAGTAAGGCAATTGGCCTATAGTTTGAGCAAAGCGTGCTATCCTTACCCTTCTTCAATATTACCGTTATTGATGCAGACAAAGCTTCGGGACTAAGGTCGCTTTATATTTTTTGAGGTAATGAATCGTGAACCCATCTGGTCCCGGGCTTTTGCCCGGGGCAGAATCTTTTAGAGCTTTATAAATTTCCTCTTCTGTAATGGGGCTGTCCATGTGAGATCTATCACTCTCTGATAGGAGAGGCAGTCTAGCGTTGTTTAGAAATTCCTCAATTTTCTCCTTTTTCTCCTGCTCCTGTTGGCCCTTCTGTCCTACAGTATAAAGAGCTTCAAAGTAATTCCTAAACTCTTTCACTATCTCATTGGTTGAATATACCAGTCCCCCATTTTTGTTATGGATTATTTCAATATATTTGATTTCTCTTTTCTTTTTCAACATTCTTGCTAGATATTTACCCATTGATGCCTTTCTTTTGAAATCCTATTGAATGTCCTTCTGGAGTCTAGTTCCATGATATCTTTAAGCTCCTCTCTCTTATTTATCAATTGGTGAAAGATTACCTGGTGTTGGCCCTTATATTTGTATGTTCTTGTTCTAATCTATGAATCTCTTCAATGAGATTATTCATCTCTTTGTCCCTCCTTTTTTTTTCCCCATATCGATGGAGATAAGGACCCCCCTGATATAGGCTTTGTGTGCTTCCCAAAGGGAGGCACCTGAGATTTCACCTGTATCATTAGTCAAAAAATATAACTCTATTTCTTTCTGCACTGCTTCTGCGAATTTCTCATCTTGTAAAAGATTTTCATTTAGGCGTCATGTGAACAGTTTTCTTTGGATCCCCGGGAACCTCATCATCATTGACACCGGGGAGTGATCTGACAGCGTGTTTATTTCTATCTTTGTATCCCTCACATGGTCCAGCAGACTATGGTCAACCAATATGTGCACATGGGAAAAAAAGGCATAATTGTGTGTTTTGGCATGTTGCACCCTCCACACATCCATAATTTGACATTGAAACATCTTAAGCCTAATCATTTTTAATAAGGCCTTACTCATCCCCTGTTTCTGGGACGTACTGTCTAAGGAGGGGTCCATACAAAAATTGAAATCTCCGGCTAGTATGACTTCCCCAGTCTTGAAGTCCATCAAACTTCCCAAGACCTGTTTCAGATACCTTATAGGATTTTTGTTTGGACAGTATACGTTTGCCAAGGTGAGTGTCCTGTCCCCCAATCTACCCTTCAAAAAAAGATAACGGCCCTCAACGTCTGTCAATCTATCTATCAGCACAAACCTTGTCATTTTTGCGAATCCAATTGCCACTTCCTTAGCCCTCCTAGTTGAAGAATCCCCATAGAGCCAGATCGGGAAGTCTTTAGAATATAATTTAATGTTTGTTTCTTGGGCTATATGGGTCTCCTGCAAAAACACCACTCCTGCTCGGTAATGCTGGAGTTCTTTTAATACTTTATGTCTCTTAGTAGGGGAGTTAAGGCCTTTAACGTTATATGTCAAAAAAATGTATTTCTGTCATCTATGGTGGTCATGTGAATAATGAAGTATCCGCATTAAGCCCTGCCTATTTGGGCTATAGATTATTTGTCTGCACCACTCCCTCCCTCCACCCCTCCCCCGGCCGCATTCCGACCTCATAACCACAGTTAGGGATCCGATCCCATTCTGCGCACTTCTTCTCCCAAGGTGTGACTCTGACCATGGCAGCCTGTGTCCCAGCCCCGCCCCCCCCCAAAAGGGGGGTGGAGGGGCAGGAGCGAGTGCCCAAAGACAGCCCCCAAGCTTCCAATGAGCCTTCAGCCCCCCATTCTTACTTATAAAGTGGACCCTCCCCCCTTCCCCCCAACTAGGTGTAACCTCCCCATCGTCTTTATATTTATTATATTTATTTAAACCTTTAAGGGGGAGACTCTATGATCGTTGCAAATAGCCATCTGCCACTATCATGCTTCTCTTTTCTTCTCTTTTCTTGCTTCTCTTCCGTCCTTGTCTTTCCCCCGTCTCCCTTGTATTTCCTTACTATCTAGGAATATTTGGAACTGGAATGTCAAGTTTTTTGCAAAAACTTGCAGATCTTCTAAAAATTTGAATCTGACTGTTCTTCCTTCTCTCTGTACTATTAATGAGGCTAGAAAACCCCAGCTGTATTTAATATTGGACACTCTCAGTTGTTCCAGTAGAGGTTTTAATTGTTGTCTCCGAGCTAAAGTTCCTGCAGATAGATCGGTGAACACTTGTAGTTCCGACTGCAAATTGCAGCGGTGGTAGTCGTTTGAGTTTGCTCCAAATCTTTGCTGTATCCTCGTATGAATGAAATTTAATAATAATGTCCCGGGGTACATTCTCGCTCAGGTTGGGAGGTTTCCTGACCCTATGCACCCGATCAATCTTTAGGTCCTCCTCCCTTCTATCAAGTAATGGGTTGAATATCTTTTTCATTTTTTTCACCAGATCTTCTCCCTGTTGTTCTGGTAAGGCTCTAACTCTTAGGTTTTGACATCTACTTTGGTTTTCTTGATCTTCCAGCTAATATTGGATATCCCTGTGGTCAGTTTGCATTTTCCTCACTTGTGTTTTTAAGTCTACTATTTCTTGGGCCTGTTTTTCTGTTAATGCTTCTGCGTCTTCAACTCTCCTCAACAGGTGACCCATATCCATCCTAACATTTGTGATCTCCATTTTGATCAAATTTTCTAGTTTAGCAAACATTTCCATCATTTCCATTTTTGTTGGAATTTGAGCCATATTCCTTTGTTCTTCCATTGTGCTTACAACAGGTTCCCCTTCCCAATCCACCACTTCCCTAGATTTGTCTCCTTGATCCCCTTTTTGCTTAATGGGCTCTTTCTTCTTATCTTTAGTCCCCTGTTGCTTTGTCTCCATTCCAGGACTTTTTAGACTCGCATCTTTTAAATATTTCTGAATCGTACACTTGTTTAGACTCTTTTTTGGGGTCTTAGGTTCAGATGCTTTTTGAGACCGTCCCCTTATAGTTGCTATTATTTCATTTCTTCCTCCCCAGGCTAAGCTCTGCCTTTTGGGTCTGGATCGCAGTCAAGTCCTGAGACGAGTTCAAGAGGATTTCTTACTGACTCAGAGGACCTCCCTTTTCCTCCTTTTCTTCCGCTTCCTTCTTTCTTTCCTTCTCCTCTGAAGTAAATATGGGAAGGTACCTGCCTATACCCCAAAAGTTGTTTGAGCTGTCAGTAGGAACTCTAAGGAGTGTATGCTCTCTCACGATCTTTCTTAGAAGGGGTGTACCCTTTCTCTTGGCGTGAACCCCCAATCCACCTTCACAGCACTTCACAACACTTTTCACACCCCCAAAGTTTCCTCCTGTACTCCTTCCAAGTCCTCTATACCGCCAAAAGTAAGGAATAAGAGGGAAGCAAGTCCATAGATCCCCTGTTGCCGGCGGGGTCAGGAAAGGTCTAGGTTTATGTATAGGGAAATGAGAGAAGAGGAAAAAAAAACAAAAAAGGAACCAAAGTCTTTAGTAATAAATCTTTTCAGTACATGAAACTCTTTATGTATTCCTGATCAATTCCTGTTCCGTTTTGTTTGATTGTCTCTTTTTTTTTCCCCTTTCACAACTTCAGCTAAGAGGAGAGCGCACTTTAAGCAATTATGTGGCCCAAGCTGCATTAGAGAGACTGATCTTGTATTTAGACTCGTCTTGATCTTGCACTGAAATGGCTTTTCAAATAACTGAAATCACAGTCCAGCAGCAGTGCAATCTTAGTCCATATGCTGCAAAGCTTGTCTCAGCCCGCTTGTTTATCAACCATTGGTTTAACCAGTTCATACATATTATAATAAGTTGGTGAATTCCTATAACATCCAGACCCACTGTTAGCACGTTTAAATTAACTTGGCAGTAAGTTACAGGTTTTCAGGCATTATTACCTGGGGAGAGGTGGTCTTCTCGGCTTCCTCAGCCTGTCTTTGGTCTCCTGTCCTCCGGGACAGCATTGATCAGTTCGCCAGTGTGCTGAGCAATTTATTGGTAAAGCTTCAGAGACTTCCTGGTCCGCTCCTGCCTCAGCACTCTTTGGGATAGTTCTCACTGCTCTCAGTCTCCGAGCCGGCTTCACACGGAACTTGGACGGTCAGAAGCATATACAGAGAGGGGGAGGGAGAGGAGGGGGAAAGGCAGCAGGTGAAGGCGGGCTCCGCTGCAGACGGGTTCAATATACGCTCCTCAAGTCCTCTATCAGGCCCGAGCCACCCACTTTGCCTTCTCCTCCCACTGTTCTCTCACACCGGCACCAGCATCAGGCCCCTCCCCTGTCACACTCGTATCACGTCCTCATCCTTCCACAGGGATATTGATTGAAAAAAACTCTTTTGACAGAATGCAGCAACAATACAGTAAATCATTTTATTTCTTGTAATCTTATAATGTTTCACTCTACCTTGTGGTTGTGTTACAGAATTCTGTTAATCAAAAACATTTGCATGGAGCAGACTCATAAGTGAGTATGTCTATATCAAGGATACTGATGGGGGGGTAGAGTTGGACTTCCTGTACCGGATCAAGGTCCCATCAGTTCAGATGGGGGCCTGGGCCAGTAAGGGGTACTTTAAAAAAAATTGTTGGGTTTTAAATAAAAAATCCCCAGGGCCCATTAGTTCAGGAGCAGGAGTTTGGGACAGGGAAGGAGGCTATTTACTAAATTTTGGTAGCAGGCAAGCAGTATGGATGGGGGGAGGGGCTGTCAGGCAGAGTAGCTGCCCTGCTTTACATGCTTAGAGATGTCAATAATGTTATTCAATGCCAAGCTGCTGCAAGCAAAGCAAACAGAATATTGGCATGCATTAAAAAGGGGATTAACTCCAGAGATAAAACAATAATTCCCCCACTCTACAAGACTCTTTTTCTGGCTGCACCTGGAGTATGCTGTCCAGTTCTGGGCACCAGTCCTCAGGAAGGATGTGCTGGAACTGGAGGGAGTCCAGAGAAGGGCAACAAAACTAATAAAGGGTCTGGAGGATATTATTTATGAGGAAAGGTTGCGAGCGAGGAGACGCTTGAGAGGGGATATGATTTAAATGTACAAATACCGTACTGGTGACCCCACAATAGTGATAAAGCTTTTCCGCGAAAGGAAGTTTAATAAGACGCGGCAATTCACTAAAATTGGAAGAAAAGCGGTTTAACCTTATACGGTTCTTTACTGTATGCGCGGTAAGGATGTGGAATTCCCTTCCACAAGCAGTGGTTTCAGCGGGGAGCATAAATAATTTCAAAAAAACTATTAGATAGGCACCTGAATGACCACAACATAGAGGGATTTACAATGTAATACTGACATAAAATCACACACATAGGTTGGACTTGATGGACTTGTGTCTTTTTTCAAACTCGCCTTCTATGTAATTATGTAATAAGCCATTCAGTTATTTCAGCTATACTGAAAAAGTCCCCAGTTTACAGAACTCAGATGAGGTATCACTGCACTAACGCATCCCTATCAGAAAATGCAGTAGTTTATTCCAGAATAAGGTAGCCACAAGGCAAATTTTGTTTACTTTAGTGTGCCCACAGTGCTTTCAGAATCCTTTGTCATGTATTATGTCTTTATTTATAAAACAAATATGACAATATAGCAAAAGAAAATGTGAAGTAATGGTCTAAAAACTTACAAACAAAAAAAATCCACAGAGATGCATAACAGTTAGCCTTTATTGATGTTAATTTATCAAAAAATTAAAAAGTGTAAGTGAATAATAAATATGATTTAAACAGAAAAATAAATAATAGATAGCATTTCTGTTTTAGGAAAGGTACACTGAGTACTTCTAATAGAGGTTAAAAGAGGGTACACAATGTACTATTATATATAATAGCGAGATTCATTATTTTTAAGTCGGGGAAGGAGAAGAGATCATTTCTTTATAACTGAACTTTGCCTTCTATAACCATGCACCATTAAAGTGCTTGCTCTAGCAAAGATAAGGTTATATTTAAAATTTAACCATAAATATACTAGTGCTAGCTTGTACATTCAATCATACATTAAAGAAGTTATATTATATACCCATCAAATACAGATGACACTTCTGTGATATAGTGCTCACATAAATGAACAAATAAACATATATAAACACACAGTTTTAATAGTCAAGTCCATGACAAATCAATATTTATTTATTCATTTATGTGGGCACTATATCATAGGAGTGTCACATGTATTTGATGGGTTGATGATATAACCTTTTCAGTGTATAATTAATTGTACCAGCTAGGACTGGTATATACATGGTTACTTTGAAAGCTCTATGGTGAGTATTCTTATTAGCAGCTATCTAAGCTATAGTAATTGAGAGTTTGTTTGGAAAGTGTTTATAGTGTCATTTTTATTATTATTTATCTATTTTAAATTTCACTAATTTGCATCCAAATGATAAGTTCTATTAAATGGCAATCTTTATCACATTCAAATGCGTTACTTTCTTTACATTATTTTTTCACAGGACATCTTGGGAAAAAATATTTATACTGGGCTCTCACTTATTTCTACATTTCTGGAGTAAACATCTATAAATGTGTCCAATCCTGTTTGGTTATCTTGAAGAGGGTAATTCAGATGGTGTGGATGTGATAGGTTTGTTTATCAGATAAAAAAATGAAATATAATTTTGCCTATGGGACTTTAATGAGTAATGCCAAACAAGGTTAATAACAAATTTCTTAAATACAAAATGTATTCCATATTGAGATTAAAACCAGACATATGTCAAAATAGAATAAACGAGATGCAAATATATTAAGCATACAACAGTTGGATATAGACAATCTTGTGGATGCAAGCAAGTGGATAGACATAGGGCTGAAATCTTTGCGTTTCATGAAACAGCGCCCACTTCTTCAGGAGTAGACAAAATTAGTGTATCTGCAGAGAGGCTATGTCAAGAAATAAAAAAGACAACAGGAAAAAACATTTATGCTAGACAGTATATATATGTGTGTATAAAAAAAACCACTATGGATAGTGATTGTTCACTCCTTCAATGAGTATACTTGCATATCAACCGGGAAAAACACAGAGAGCAAAAAACGCAATCCAAAAAGTAAATGCAGACAGGCTGACATAAGCACGGGGATACATCCACAGGATAAGCACTGCTCGGGAGCTGAAAATGGAGCAGGCCCCAGGCCAGGGCAAACAAAGGAACCGAAAAAGGGAAGGACCCTAAAAAGTGTAATATATGTTTCTTTGATATTTGTTTATCAGATGCTATTTATCAATTAGGCAGAATGCTTTATTGTGGTAAAGCTTGAAAACAAATTTTCTCATATCAAATTCTAGAAGATGGTGCTCCTTCTAGCATAACCAGTACTTAAAGAAGTGCCATAGAAGGAGGTAGTGAAGATTGGACCCTTCCTCAAACAAAAACTGTCTGTCAACTGCCCAGTGAAAAACTGCTGTAAACTGTTTGAAGAATTGAGCTTTCACATCTCTAATTTATCATCTTATATTTGGACGCCTAAGTTAAATACTTGAGCCATATAAGAATAATTAGATTTGTCCTAGATTCAGTGTATGAACAATTTATTTCTTATTGGTACTAATCACTTTGCCCAGTTGGAGATAGCAGGGGACAAATTGGCAGAAAATGTTCTACTAGATGTTGCTTGATTGGTGTTTAGGATGCCCAATTACACACAAGCACTTCACTCTACATTTGTGTTATAATATGGAGAAGGAAAACAAGAAGTGGTTGACCACGCTGTTGCTGCTGTAGTCGGGGACAGCAAGAAGTCCCGTCTAATAAGTAGAGGAAATAAAAAGATGACTATTAGTAGAGCTTAAAGGGTTTGTAAACCCTCATGGTTTTTCACCTTAATTCATTCTATGCATTAAAGTGTTTGTAAAGCTTTTTTTTTTTTTAAATAACAAACATGTCATACTTACCTCCACTGTGCAATTCATTTTGAACAGAGTGGCCCTGATCCTCGACTTCTGGGGTCCCGGACGGTGCTGATAGCTCCTCCCCACATCGTATAACCCCCTAGGAGAAACGCTTTCCCAGGGGGGGTTACCTTGCGGGCATGCTCCAGAGTCCAGCATTGTGTCCATAGACGCAGAATGCCAGACTCGGCCCCGCTCCCCAGCGCCCGCGTTATTGGGTTTGATTGACAGCAGCGGGAGCCAATGGCTGTGCTGCTATCAATCTATCCAATCAAGAGCCGAGACAACGGGCAGAAGGAAAGAGCGCGTCTCCGGCGAGGGAAATATGGGGCTCAGGTAAATAAAACAGGGGGGGCTGGGGGGCCAGTCAGTGACAGATGTTTTTCACCTTAATGCATAGGATGCATTAAGGTGAAAAAACATGAGGGTTTACAACCCCTTTAAGGTGAAAAACCTTCTATAGTGCTGCAGTCCCCCAGCCCCCCCCCCCCGTTTTACTTACTTGAACACTGTCATCCTCTGGCTGGGAACGAGCACACCAGCTTTAGCTGGTGTCTCGTGTCCTGATTGGATAGATTGATAGCAGCGCAGCTATTGGCTCCCACTGCTGTCAATCAAATACAACGACGCGGCACCGGGGTGCAGGGCTGAGTCCTGCATTCTGTGTGAATCGACACAGATGCAGGACTCAGGAGCACGTCCTAATGGGTGTCCACCATAGGAGAGCCTTCCCCAACATGGACACTCGATGCGGGGAGGAGCCACCAGCACCACTGAGGGACCCCAGAAGAGGGGGACAAAATGAACTACACAGTGGAGGTAAGTATGACATGTTTGTTATTTAAAAAATAAAACAACCCTTTAACCTGACTATTCATGGCTGTGCTACCCGCTACTTCCTGACCTAATGTAATTTTCAAGGCACATTAACATTATCCACTATTTTTGTCACTGATCCAAAGGACTGAGGAAAACATGTACTGTACCAGAGTGTGCCTGTTGTATCAGCTGGCATGTGCCTGGGCGCACATGGAAAATCCATGTTCCCAACCATGTGAGCTTACAGCACATGAAAAAGCTTTATACAACAACTAATAATCATTATCTCTCATGGAACTGAGGATGTTCCAAAAGCCCAATGTCAGCATTTTTAATTCTGATAGAGTAGGGCCACAGAGCGAGGAAGCGTAAGCGTATTTTTATTGTTGTTACTGTTTTATTTTGATAATCTATCATTACAGAACATTACATATTTGAAATAACACCAACTTAGCAGATTTGGGTTAACCTGAAAGGTTTTGAATAATTAGTGGGAATTATTACCTTGTACAGTTTTGGCAAAAATCTCTAGTTAATCTCTTTCATGTAGATTAGACCCCATTTTTGAATCTGGTAATTGAACAATAATTATTCAAATGATTACCTATGCAAGGGAACTTTCCATACATTTATCTCCACATCAGTATATTCTGCAAAACAGACCTGCCTCCTTTCTTTAAAGAGCATCTCCGGCCACTCCTCCCTCATTTTTCTTTTTTATGACCCCGCTTACCAGAAGTTGGTGTCTGCACATTTCAGATGCTTACCCATCCAATGAATCCAGCATTGTCTCGCTGAGATCCTCTCACGCCCAACCACAGCTCTGTCCCGCACTGCCATGTTCTCTGACATTATCGAGAGGCCCGCTGGCTCTTCCGGATCTAGTGTCCGGGATTCTCGATAACATGCCAATAGGCCCGCCCACTCATCCTTTCCTTGAATGAAAGGCTAAGCCTTCTGGCATATGTGACGTGCATATTCCGGGAGGCACAGGGGGCAGGGACATGGGGAGACGGTGCCGGACTTTTTTTTTCAAACAGAAGGTAGAAACAAACAGCCGATACTTCTGCAGGATGGGAGGAGGGGTGGAATGGAAGGAAAGTGAGAAAGAGGGTGAAGGTCTTCTTTAAAAGGACACCAGTCCAGCCTGAAATATTTATGTTTAAAATGATTATCATTCACATCATATACACATCTAAAATATATACATCCTATACATGTCAAAAAAATGAATTGTCCTATTTCTAATCAAAACAGCCTCAGCAGTGTCAATTGTTTTATATATATATATATATATATATATATATATATATCTCCAAAGTGGAGGATGCTATTCTCTTCATGTATGCTGTCAAATTTGCATTTGTTGAAATAGAGGTATAATCCTTTATTTGTAAAAAATATTTAGTGGTTGTTCATAAAATTATGCTGCGGCTTTATTAGTATACATAGTTCTCCACTGAGAAACCAATAATTAAATATTTAGACTAAATTTCAATGTACTACAAATTGTTATATGGTTAAACAAATGAACATATGTGAAATTAAATTATAAATAAAATAAAAATGCTATGGTATTCAGCTTGCCAGTTTTATTTGAATATTTCAAAGGGTGTGAATAAACAAAAAAAAATGACCTACCCTGATTAATCTAAACCCTCCTTTATGTGTGCTTCGCGTGTTCCCCCTCCCAGACACTGCATCTCACAGTGGAAATGTTTCAGCAAACAGGACAGTGCTGTCAAACTACTGTCTTGTTACTGGTAACTGTGTTCTAAATCCAGAAAAAGTGCAGCATCATTACCACACTGTCATAGGATGTTACATTAGGTGGACTTCAGCAACTCAGTGGTAATTGTGGGACTTTGCAGAGCGACTGAGGCTGGTTCACACCATTGCAAATTGGATGTGGGATCCCCGCATCCAACTCGCAATATCAAGAGATTTTTATCGGCTCTCTATGGAGCCGGTTCACATATCTCCGCAGCAGGTCCGGTGCATTTTGCAGAAAAGCGATGTGTGTCTTTTGGTTTGTTTCAGGTGTGAATTCAGCCCAAAATTCGGGCTGAAATCAGACCTGAAACGACGAACCAGCACACACCGGACCCCTGCTGTGAGATGGATCCATCTTAGGTGTGAACCGAGCCTAAGAGAAAATTGTGAATGCCAATGCACTTCTATTTAACCGCATGTCGACCAGCTGTCATCTTTATATGGTGGCAGATCAGCTCTGCTACGAAAAAGGCCAAAACTGTACAGTGGCGCTGGCTGCAGGAGCGTGCCCGCGGGTCGGGCAGAATCGATGTCCGCTGGTGACCCGTGATCATGGTATACAGAGGCAGAATGGGGATCTGCCTTTGTGAACAAGGCGGATTCCATGGGACAGCACAAGGACTCAAAGATATTAAATAAAACATAACACAATTTATTTCGTGTTGGCTATAATGACCACAGCGTTTTTTAAGGGGTAACCCAAAACTGAACAATAATAACCCATAACCAGCAATATATTTAATCCTAAAGTTACATAACCATAAGTCACTTATTTATTTAATACTATCACCTAGTCCATCCACAACTGAACTGGATGACAAACCCCACTTACAAACGCCATGACATAAATTCATATATATATATTTAAGGGAGGGTGGGTGGGAGCAGCATGGGGCTCCTCAGGCAGTGAACAGAGCGGGAAAGCCACTGGCTTTATAGCTTCTGCCCGGCTCAATCCCGCCTGATTCAGCCAATCAAGACCCGTTGCTATGGTGTACCACATTCTGCCATAACTCGGAGCAACCTAAAACGAGAAAAGGGGAGAGAATGGGAAAGAAAGGCAGCCCTCTGTACTGTCCCATGGAGCCCCGCATAAGCGCTAGGGGCTCAGTCATTCTGACAGGAGACATGACAGAAATCTACTGTTCCCAGTGATCTGGAACAGTAATCTCTGTCATGTCCCTGCCAGCCCATCCCCCCTACAGTTAGAACACGCTGAGGGAACACGTTTAACCCCTTGATCGCCCACTACTGTTAACCCCTTCCCTGCCCGTGTCATTTTTACATTGATCAGTGCATTTTTATAGCACTGATCAATGTAATAATGCCACTGGTCCCTAAAGTGTAATTTGGAGTCAGGTTTGTCTGTCGCAATGTCGCAGTCATGCTAAAAATTGCAGATCACCACCATTACCAGTAAAAACAATTTTTTTAAAAAAAAGTCCGTAAATCTATCCCATAGTTTGTAGATGTGATTTTGCGCAAACCAATGAATATACGACTATTGTGATTTTGTTTACTAAAAATATGTAGACGAATATATATCGGCCTAAACTGATGAATGCATTTGTTTTGTTTTTTAATTTTTGAATATGTATTATAGCAAAAAGTTTAACCACTTAAGGACCAGCCTCGTTTTCGAATTTAGGTGTTTACATGTTTAAAACAGGTTTTTTTGCTAGAAAATTACTTAGAACCACCAAACATTATATATTGTGTTTTTTTCTAACACCCTAGAGAATAAAATGGTGGTCATTGCAATACTTTTTTTCACACCGTATTTGTGCAGCAGGCTTACAAGCGCGCTTTTTTTGGAAAAAAATCGCTTTTTTGAATAAAAAAGTAAGACAACAGTAAAGTTAGCCCAATTTTTTTTATATTGTGAAAGATAAAGTTACGCCGAGTAAATTGATACCCAACATGTCACGCTTCAAAATTGTGCCCGCTCGTGGAATGGCGTCAAACTTTTACCCTCAAAAATCTCCATAGGCAACGTTTAAAAAATTCTACAGGTTGCATGTTTTGTGCTACAGAGGAGTTCTAGGGCTAGAATTATTGCTCTCACTCTAATAGGGCGTACACATGGTCGGACTTTGTTCGGACATTCCGACAACAAAATCCTAGGATTTTTTCCGACGGATGTTGGCTCAAACTTGTTTTGCCTACACACGGTCGCACAAAGTTGTCGGAATTTCCGATCGCCAACCACGCGGTTACGTACACCACGTACGACAAGACTAGAAAAAGCCGGTTCAGAACCAAGCGCGGCACCCTTTGGGCTCCTTTTGCTAATCTCGTGTTAGTAAAAGTTTGGTGAGAGACGATTCGCGCTTTTTCAGACTCGTGGCTTTCAGATCGTTTTCTGCCATTCAGTTTGTGCTTGTGGGTTTGTATCTGCTCTTCAGCGCGTGCAGCAAGTTCCGCGTGACTTTAGGTAGTCATTGTATTCTTGTTCGTTCGTTACTGTTTTAGAGGTCGCTCTTCACAGGCCTTGCTGTTCTTCAGTGCATTCTGTTACTTCGTTCTGAGCAGCCGACCGTTTTCTAGCCATGTTTCGTATGCGTACTCCTCGTAGAGTTCGTGCTGTGTGGGGGCTTGGTGTTGGGGTCCTGACCTTGACACAAGTCCAGTCCATGAACAGGGTGGGGAGGAGTTCATGGACCAAGAATTGGTTGCTTCAGCGTGACCAGTTCTCTCATATGCCTTTGCTCCGTGAGATCCGTGAGAATAATCCTGATGATTTCAGGAACTTTCTCAGGATGACGGACCCCGTGTTTCACCGTTTGTTGGCTTCGCTGACCCCCTATATCAGCAGGCAGGATACCTGCATGAGGCAAGCCATCACTCCGGAGCAGTATTACTGCGGTATTTGGTGACAGGGAGAAGCCTGCAGGACTTGAAGTTCTCGACAGGCATCTCCCCCCAGACTCTGGGTATCATCATCCCAGAGACCTGTTCTGCCATCATACAGGTCCTGCAGAAGGAGTATATGATTTTAAGATTATAGAAGGAGTATAAGATTTTTATCCTTTAATACCACATTTTATTGTATTGAATGTTTGATAATATCTTGTATTTCTTTCCTCATTCCCTAATTACCATGATTGTAATATGCTGTGAATGTCCCCTTTGTCCTCATGCATGCTGGATTTTTATGCAATTATTATTTTATGTCCTTCATACATATTTGCCCTTCACTAACCTCCCCAGCATGGTGTCTCCTGCCCTATATTCACCTCATGTAGTCACTTAACAATGTATTTTATCAGCTCCATAGTAGTGCTTTACCCCAAACACCCCCTAAAATGTTTGGAAATGTTATTTTAGCTTTAAATTCAGGCAGAGTGCCAGAGGCTTTTTTTTGTGGTGTCCCCAAATCATTTTTAGTAACCCTCCCTCCCCCAACTGCTAAGTCAGCTGATCCCAATTCTCTATCCTCAATCATCTATCTGCTGACTTTGCCAAACCCATACACACTATACCCACCTCTTTACTGGTCAGATTTATGGATGAATTCCCCAAAGCATGTAGTGCAAGGGCCTGCCTGTATACTTTCCAATGGTACTGTTTAAAGTTTTTGTATCCTATTATTATCTTGATAGGTAATAGCAGAATGTCCAAATGTCCTCAAATGTGTACAGTGTGTATTTATATCTTTGTATTCAGACACTTCTTACCTGTCCAGTGGTCTGCCAATAGTGTAACTAAGGAGGGGCTGTTCCAAGTAATACCCATTATTTAGGCATTCATCTCTCAATGAAGTGAAGAGGGTTACCTGTCCAAGATTTCCACACACCCCCTATAATGTTAGAAATGGCCCATGAAAGGGGGGGAGGGGGAATATGATAGGTGTACCTTATACTTTGGTGTTGTTAAATTCCCCTTAATAAATGCTATCTGGAGGTTGCCCCATAATGTTTGTGTCTAATCTGCTTGCCATGTTTCAGAGTAAAAATAGTAATGTTTATTGTTTTTTCCTCAACAGTTTCCTTCCACGCCACAGGAATGGCAGACTGTGGCCTCCCACTTTGCCGAGCGGTGGGACTTTCCTAACTGCGGAGGGGCAATTGATGGGAAACATGTCCACATCGTCCCACCACCCAACTCGGGGTCGTACTATTATAATTACAAGGGGTTTAATAGTATAGTGATGTTGGCGGTGGTGTCGGCTAATTACGACTTCTTGTATGTGGACGTGGGGAAGAATGGCCAGATGTCCGATGGTGGAGTCATCGCCCAGACGGAGTTTTACAGGCGTCTCCAGAATGGCAGCTTGGACTTGCCAGCTCCAGAGCACAACGTGGAAGGACTCCCATTTGTGTTCGTTGCTGATGAAGCATTTGCGCTGGGGGACCACCTGATGCGGCCATTCCCAATGAGGACCCTCACCCCGGAACAGAGGGTTTTTAATTACCGGCTGGCCAGAGCCTGAAGAGTGGTGGAGAACACATTTGGAATCCTGGCCAGCCGGTTCCGCCTATTTCTGACACCTATCCATATGGTAGAGTATAAACTGAACCATATAATACTTGCGTGCTGTGTTCTCCATAACTTTTTACGGAAACATTCGGCCAACTATGCTGGCTCAGTTGGACCTGAGGCCAGAATCCTACATCAAACCACACTGACGGTGCTTGAAAGTGGCCGTCCTGGCTTGCCCTCCCTGAGTGCCCGTGATGTCCGGTTACGCTACCTGGAGTTCTTTGCGGGTAGGGGGGCTATCAATATGCCAGACAATATGTGAAGCCTTTTTATAATAAAAAAAAAAATTCTTTGTGGACATTTACTGCTTGTGTTTGTTTTAGCTGACCCTGACATAAATGTTTTGAGTGCAGAAAATGTTGTGATTGGGTAACCTTATACAAAGCACTGTTGGCTGGTATTTCCTAAATGCAAAAACACATTTCACTACAAGTGCACTTGCAACTGCACTGAAACTGCACTTGTAGTGCAAAGAGGATTTGCCCTTAGGAAATAACCCCCATTTTTGCATAAAACAGCTATTACATCACCCCAAAAGTGTTGTAGTGTTGAGACAATAATCCACACATTCTTGAGTAAGCCACTTTTTTATACCTGCACAATCACATGTGCATTTACCAAAGGTTTTTAAAACAAACCAACATGTTTGTTGTATAACAATTTTTGCAGTAGCATTATCAAAAATCGAAATGTCCATTTCAGATAAAACAGGCCTGTGTAAAACCAACAAGAAAGCCAAAAAACTTGAACTTACAAAGTTCACATTAGGTAAAACCTGAAGGCTATATCAGACATCAGTATTTAGGAACTGGGTTTGATATAGCGTTCAGGAAAATCACCCCTGGAAAAGCCAAATTTGGAAGATGCACACCAATTTACGAATGTCAACATGTGCTATCTGCCATCAGGGGGGATCAAGGGATGTATTTTGGGGGAGCAAGCCCTTCCTCAACGCGACTTTATAATTGAGGAAGGGGTTGCACCCCCAAAACGCGTCCATTGATCTCCCGTGATGGCAGATAGCACATGTTGGCACACTGTGTGCATCCTCCAAATTTGGCTTTTCAAAACATTGCAAACAAATTTAAAAGATTGGACCACAATCCAAAAAGTGATTTTGTGGGGTTTTAAATTCGCCCCAAAACATCAATGATGTTATTATTTTTTTTAATAGCATCATTGATTTTTTGCTGGATGTTTTGCAGTTCGGCATTACACCCCATGATCTCCCCGATCAGGATCTGGGCACTTTCTGATGTGAAATGTTCTCTATCCCTCACATCACGATCACCTAAAAAGAGAGAAAGAAAAAAAAAACAGGTCTCAAAAATCTGCCACCATCCATCTCTTTTACCTGAGCCTGTGGTCGCAGACACTCACCTGTTGTGGTGCCAATCTCCACCACATCTTCTTCTTCCTCCTGCTCTTCTTCGTTTGGGGGTATTTCACCTTCTTCCATAGGTGAGGGGTCTGTGGTCTCCTCGGATGAGGGGTGTCCTCCGAGTCTTTTCTCCCCTATGTAAAACAAAAATGGTATAATTAGCACACAGATATTTGATGGCAGAACTAGAAATAGGAAACATTGCTTGGAAGTGGGGTACAATTGTCTATTTTAGCCGAGTTCCAAGATGTATTTTTTTTATTGCCCTTTGTCAAGCTGCAATACTTTACCTGTTTGGTACAAGCTTTACAGATGTAGCCCCCCCTATAGAATACACTGGAGCACCTGTGTGGCCCACCTAATAAAAATGGTGTTCTGGGGTCCCACACTAGTGCTCCAGTGTCCAGATGTGAAAACAGCTGCTCAGTGTCCTCTCCTTACACACAACCTAGTTGGCATTTCATTCTAGTAACAAACCCATCTACACAAACAAATATTTGGCATCCAAGTAGGCCCAAAAAAAATGTGGGAAAATGCATATGGCCTAAACAATGGTGTTTTAGAGGCCGAAAGAAAAATGTTTGATACAAACGAATAATGGGCCCATGAACATTAAAGTTGCCCTTTTAAACGTTACAATTAATAAAAGCATATGTAGCAGCACGAATGCAATAAAGACAGAAAGAATAGGAACACAGCACAACTACTTACTTTTTTGCAGCACTCTCCGGATCTTTCGGTACTGCTCTGGCTCTCTTAACTTCAGGTCTGACCACCGTTTCCTGAGCTGATCTTTCGATCTTCGTACCCCGAAATTCCTGTGAAGGCTTTTGATCACTTTCGCCATGATCTTGGCCTTTCTGATGTTGGGGTTGGGGTAAGGCCCATACTTCCCGTCATAGTCGGACTTCCTCATGATGTCGACCATCTCCAACATCTCCCCAAAGGACATATTTGTGGCCTTAAAACGTCTCCTTCTGGATCGGGACGTGTCCGGATCCGGGCTTTCCTCCTCCTCCTCCTCGTTGCTATAATTAGCACACACCTGCTCTAACTCCGCCATCATGCTCTTCACCCACTGCGCCGAACGAAAAGGAGCAGGGAATAGACTAGAAAGAACGTCAGGGGAGGGCGGAGTTACACGCATGCGCAGTGTGTATAAAGCGTAACACGCGTGCGTATTACGTACGATCTGTAAGCGGAGGAAGGAGCATTGGACGCGCCGATCGTAAGAACGAAGGTAAGAGACAAACTTGTGCCTATACTGCTTCTAGATTGAGGCCTATATTGTAACAAGATTAGGAGAGTTTTGTCTGACATTAGGCTTTGTCTTGTGTTGTGTCTTGCAGTGAACATGGATATGCTACTCAAAGATAATGACTTCATGTCAGTATTCCTAGAGATGCTAAGGGAGCTGCCCTGTCTGTGGGAGATTAACCACTTGACGACCGCCTCACGCCGATTTACGTCGGCAAGGTGGCACGGACAGGCAAAATCACGTATATATACGTGATTTGCCTTCCGCGGGTGGGGGGTCCGATCGGACCCCCCCGGTGCCCGAGGCGGTCGTCTTTGGTCCCACGGCGATCGGAGATGAGGGGGAGGCCATCCGTTCGTGGCCCCCCCCTCGCGATTGCCGCCGGCCAATCAGATAACTTCCTTTGCTGCTGTATGCTAAACAGCAGCAAAGGAAATGATGTCATCTCTCCTCGGCTCGGTATTCCGTTGCAGCGCCGAGGAGAGAAGACATCAATGTGAGTGCACTAACACTACACACACAGTAGAACATGCCAGGCACACAAAACACCCCGATCCCCCCCCCGATCGCCCCCCGATCCCCCCCTAATCACCCCCCCCTCCCTGTCACAAACTGACACCAGCAGTTTTTTTTTTTTTTTTTTCTGATTACTGCATTGGTGTCAGTTTGTGACAGTTACAGTGTTGGGACAGTGAATATTACCCCCCTTTAGGTCTAGGATACCCCCCTAACCCCCCCTAATAAAGTTTTAACCCCTTGATCACCCCCTGTCACCAGTGTCGCTAAGCGATCATTTTTCTGATCGCTGTATTAGTGTCGCTGGTGACGCTAGTTAGGGACGTAAATATTTAGGTTCGCCGTCAGCGTTTTATAGCGACAGGGACCCCCATATACTATCTAATAAATGTTTTAACCCCTTGATGGCCCCCTAGTTAACCCTTTCACCACTGATCACCGTATAAGTGTTACGGGTGACGCTGCTTAGTTTGTTTATTTTTTTTAGTGTCAGGGCACCCGCCGTTTATTACCGAATAAAGGTTTAGCCCCCTGATCGCCCGGCGGTGATATGCGTCACCCCAGGCAGCGTCAGATTAGCGCCAGTACCGCTAACACCCACGCACGCAGCATACGCCTCCCTTAGTGGTATAGTATCTGTACGGATCAATATCTGATCCGATCAGATCTATACTAGCGTCCCCAGCAGTTTAGGGTTCCCAAAAACACAGTGTTAGTGGGATCAGCCCAGATACCTGCTAGCACCTGCGTTTTGCCCCTCCGCCCGGCCCAGCTCAGCCCACCCAAGTGCAGTATCGATCGATCACTGTCACTTACAAAACACTAAATGCATAACTGCAGCGTTCGCAGAGTCAGGCCTGATCCCTGCGATCGCTAACAGTTTTTTTGGTAGTATTTTGGTGAACTGGCAAGCACCAGCCCCAAGCAGCGTCAGATTAGCGCCAGTACCGCTAACACCCACGCATGCAGCATACGCCTCCCTTAGTGGTATAGTATCTGAACGGATCAATATCTGATCCGATCAGATCTATACTAGCGTCCCCAGCAGTTTAGGGTTCCCAAAAACGCAGTGTTAGCGGGATCAGCCCAGATACCTGCTAGCACCTGCATTTTGCCCCTCCGCCCGGCCCAGCCCAGCCCACCCAAGTGCAGTATCGATCGATCACTGACACTTACAAAACACTAAATGCATAACTGCAGCGTTCGCAGAGTCAGGCCTGATCCCTGCGATCGCTAACAGTTTTTTTGGTAGTATTTTGGTGAACTGGCAAGCACCAGCCCCAAGCAGCATCAGAATAGCGCCAGTACCGCTAACACCCACGCATGCAGCATACGCCTCCCTTAGTGGTATAGTATCTGAACGGATCAATATCTGATCCGATCAGATCTATACTAGCGTCCCCAGCAGTTTAGGGTTCCTAAAAACGCAGTGTTAGCGGGATCAGCCCAGATACCTGCTAGCACCTGCATTTTGCCCCTCCGCCCGGCCCAGCCCACCCAAGTGCAGTATCGATCGATCACTGTCACTTACACAACACTAAACTAAACTGCAGCGTTCGCAGAGTCAGGCCTGATCCCTGCGATCGCTAACAGTTTTTTTGGTAGCTTTTTATTGAACTGGCAAGCGCCAGCGGCCTAGTACACCCCGGTCGTAGTCAAACCAGCACTGCAGTAACACTTGGTGACGTGGCGAGTCCCATAAGTGCAGTTCAAGCTGGTGAGGTGGCAAGCACAAGTAGTGTCCCGCTGCCACCAAAAAGACAAACACAGGCCCGTCGTGCCCATAGTGCCCTTTCTGCTGCATTCGCCAATCCTAATTGGGAACCCACCACTTCTGCAGCACCCGTACTTCCCCCATTCACATCCCCAACCAAATGCAGTCGGCTGCATGAGAGGCATTTTCTTTATGTCCTCCCGAGTACCCCTACCCAACGCCCCCCAAAAAAGATGTTGTGTCTGCAGCAAGCGCGGATATAGGCGTGACACCCGCTATTATTGTCCCTCCTGTCCTGACAATCCTGGTCTTTGCATTGGTGAATGTTTTGAACGCTACCATTCACTAGTTGAGTATTAGCGTAGGGTACAGCATTGCACAGACTAGGCACACTTTCACAGGGTCTCCCAAGATGCCATCGCATTTTGAGAGACCCGAACCTGGAACCGGTTACCGTTATAAAAGTTAGTTACAAAAAAAGTGTAAAAAAAAAAAAAATATATAAAATAAAAAAAAATAGTTGTCGTTTCATTGTTCTCTCTCTCTCTATTCTCTCTCTCTTGTTCTGCTCTTTTTTACTGTATTCTATTCTGCAATGTTTTATTGTTATTATGTTTTATCATGTTTGTTTTTCAGGTATGTAATTATTTATACTTTACCGTTTACTGTGCTTTATTGTTAACCATTTTTTTGTCTTCAGGTACGCCATTCACGACTTTGAATGGTTATACCAGAATGATGCCTGCAGGTTTAGGTATCATCTTGGTATCATTCTTTTCAGCCAGCGGTCGGCTTTCATGTAAAAGCAATCCTAGTGGCTAATTAGCCTCTAGACTGCTTTTACAAGCCGTGGGAGGGAATGCCCCCCCCACCGTCTTCCGTGTTTTTCTCTGGCTCTCCTGTCTCAACAGGGAACCTGAGAATGCAGCCGGTGATTCAGCCAGCTGACCATAGAGCTGATCAGAGACCAGAGTGGCTCCAAACATCTCTATGGCCTAAGAAACCGGAAGCTACGAGCATTTTATGACTTAGATTTCGCCAGGTGTAAATAGCGCCATTGGGAAATTGGGGAAGCATTTTATCACACCGATCTTGGTGTCATCAGATGCTTTGAGGGCAGAGGAGAGATCTAGGGTCTAATAGACCCCAATTTTTTCAAAAAAGAGTACCTGTCACTACCTATTGCTATCATAGGGGATATTTACATTCCCCGAGATAACAATAAAAATGATTTAAAAAAAAAAAATGAAAGGAACAGTTTAAAAATAAGATAAAAAAGCAAAAAAATAATAAAGAAAAAAAAAAAAAAAAAAAAAAGCACCCCTGTCGCCCCCTGCTCTCGCGCTAAGGCGAACGCAAGCGGCGGTCTGTCGTCAAATGTAAACAGCAATTGCAGCATGCATGTGAGGTATCGCCGCGAAGGTCAGATCGAGGGCAGTAATTTTAGCAGTAGACCTTCTCTGTAAATCTAAAGTGGTAACCTGTAAAGGCTTTTAAAGGCTTTTAAAAATGTATTTATTTTGTTGCCACTGCACGTTTGTGCGCAATTTTAAAGCATGTCATGTTTGGTATCCATGTACTCGGCCTAAGATCATCTTTTTTATTTCATCAAACATTTGGGCAATATAGTGTGTTTTAGTGCATTAAAATTTAAAAAAGTGTGTTTTTTCCCCAAAAAATGCGTTTGAAAAATCGCTGCGCAAATACTGTGTGAAAAAAAAATGAAACACCCACCATTTAAATCTGTAGGGCATTTGCTTTAAAAAAATATATAATATTTGGGGGTTCAAAGTAATTTTTTTGGAAAAAAAAATATCTTTTTCATGTAAACAAAAAGTGTCAGAAAGGGCTTTGTCTTCAAGTGGTTAGAAGAGTGAGTGATGTGTGACATAAGCTTCTAAATGTTGTGCATAAAATGCCAGGACAGTTCAAAACCCCCCCAAATGACCCCATTTTGGAAAGTAGACACCCCAAGCTATTTGCTGAGAGGCATGTTGAGTCCATGGAATATTTTATATTGCGACACAAGTTTCGGGAAAGAGACAAATTTTTTTTTCTTTTTTTTGCACAAAGTTGTCACTAAATGATATATTGCTCAAACATGCCATGGGAATATGTGAAATTACACCCCAAAATACATTCTGCTGCTTCTCCTGAGTACGGGGATACCACATGTGTGAGACTTTTTGGGAGCCTAGCCGCGTACGGGACCCTGAAAACCAAGCACCGCCTTCAGGATTTCTAAGGGCGTGTATTTTTGATTTCACTCTTCACTGCCTATCACAGTTTCGGAGGCCATGGAAAGCCCAGGTGGCACAAAACCCCCCCAAATGACCCCAGTTTTGAAAATTGAAAAAAGAAAAAAAAAAAATTTTTTTCTTGTCTTTCTTCATTTTCAAAAACAAATGAGAGCTGCAAAATACTCACCATGCCTCTCAGCAAATAGCTTGGGGTGTCTACTTTCCAAAATGGGGTCATTTGGGGGGGTTTTGTGCCACCTGGGCATTCCATGGCCTCCGAAACTGTGATAGGCAGTGAAGAGTGAAATCAAAAATTTTCACCCTTAGAAATCCTGAAGGCGGTGCTTGGTTTTCGGGGCCCTGTACGCGGCTAGGCTCCCAAAAAGTCCCACACATGTGGTATCCCCATACTCAGGAGAAGCAGCTAAATGTATTTTTGGGTGCAATTCCACATATGCCCATGGCCTGTGTGAGCAATATATCATTTAGTGACAACTTTGTGCAAAAAAAAAAAAAGTGTCACTTTCCCGCAACTTGTGTCAAAATATAAAATATTCCATGGACTCAATATGCCTCTCAGCAAATAGCTTGGGGTGTCTACTTTCCAAAATGGGGTCATTTGGGGGGGGTTTGTGCCACCTGGGCATTCCATGGCCTCCGAAACTGTGATAGGCAGTGAAGAGTGAAATCAAAAATTTACACCCTTAGAAATCCTGAAGGCGGTGCTTAGTTTTCGGGGCCCCGTACGCGGCTAAGCTCCCAAAAAGTCCCACACATGTGGTATCCCCATACTCAGGAGAAGCAGCTAAATGTATTTTGGGGTGCAATTCCACATAGGCCCATGGCCTGTGTGAGCAATATATCATTTAGTGACAACTTTTTGTAAATATTTTTTTTTTTTTTTTTTTTTGTCATTATTCAATCACTTGGGACAAAAAAAATAAATATTCAATGGGTTCAACATGCCTCTCAGCAATTTCCTTGGGGTGTCTACTTTCCAAAATGGGGTCATTTGGGGGGGTTTTGTACTGCCCTGCCATTTTAGCACCTCAAGAAATGACATAGGCAGTCATAAACTAAAAGCTGTGTAAATTACAGAAAATGTACCCTAGTTTGTAGACGCTATAACTTTTGCGCAAACCAATAAATATATGCTTATTGACATTTTTTTTACCAAAGACATGTGGCCGAATACATTTTGGCCTAAATGTATGACTAAAATTTAGTTGTTTGGATTTTTTTTATAACAAAAAGTAGAAAATATAATTTTTTTTCAAAATTTTCGGTCTTTTTCCGTTTATAGCGCAAAAAATAAAAACTGCAGAGGTGATCAAATACCATCAAAAGAAAGCTCTATTTGTGGGAAGAAAAGGACGCAAATTTCGTTTGGGTACAGCATTGCATGACCGCGCAATTAGCAGTTAAAGCGACGCAGTGCCAAATTGGAAAAAGACCTCTGGTCCTTAGGCAGCATAATGGTCCGGGGCTCAAGTGGTTAAACACCCCCATTTCAAGAACCAAGCAAAGAGGAAGGCAGCACTGGAGCAATTGTGTGAAATTGTGAAGCAGGTGATCCCCACGGCAGACATCACCTATTTAAAGATATTAATTGGTTGCCTGAGGAGCACATATCTAAGGGAGCGCAAGAAGGTCCTGGATTCACAGAGATCCAGAGCAGCAGATGACATCTATGTCCCCAGGATGTTGTACTACGACAGGCTGCATTTTCTGGCAGGCCAGACTGAACCCAGGCCATCCCTCTCCAGTCTTCCTTCCACGCTTCCTTCCCCCCCGGCTGAGGCTTCTGACGCCCAACCTGGGCCTTCCAGGCCACATGTGGAGGAGCCCAGATTGAGCCAGGTATAGCATTCCTCTAAATATTTCTGCTTGTCCAATCAATGATGTTAACTAGATGTTAGTTGGGAGTACTAATTTAGGATTGTGATTGATGATGCAAAACATTACAACCATGTCCCTTTTTCATACACAGGGAAGTCTCAGCCAGGAGGTGGCCGGGCCGAGCCGGCTGGCTGATCTGCAGGTCCCTCCATCCCCCCTGAAAAGAGAAAGTGGCAGTAGGAGGAGTGCCCTAGAGGAGGCTGCTATAGGATTCTTTTGGAGGGCTACAGAGGTCCTGGGAGCACCCCACACCATGGAGGAGAACATTGCTGCCTTCATTGCATATAAAATTCAGAGGATGGAGGAGGGCCAACAAGCCATGTGTGAGACCCTCATATTGGAGGCTCTTGAGAAAGGTATGAGGGGCCAAATGACACCTCAGACACACCTTTGTGATGGTCCTCCTCCTCCTCCTGCAGGTCCCCCCAGTCCTCCTCCAGGTCCTCCCAGTCCTCCTTCTCCTCCAGGTCCTACTCCTCCTCCTGCCACATCTCCAAATGCACAGCCACAGCCCGGAAGGAAGCGTGGAAGGAAGACCAGACAGTGATTGCCCTGGGTTCAGTCTGGTCGGCCAAAAAATGCAGCCTCTTGTGGTACCACAGCCTGGGGACACTCATGTCATCTGCTGCTATCCGGATCTCTGCAAATTCTGGACCAGACTGAGCCCTTAATAAAGGATTTTTGTTTTGAATTATACTCTCCTATGTGTTTTACTTCAAAAATGACAGTTGGTTTGTGAGGATTCAGGTACATTTCAAATATACAATGTGAAATGAACAAGGGACACCAACACCAAACAATCTCCTGGAGATTAAATAATACAAGATATCAATGGTGTTGGGGTAACTTGACACACAAAACATAAAAAAAGCATGGCAGGACCTCTTAAATATGAGATCTGGGGTCAAAAAGACCTCAGATCTCATATTACACTAAAATGCAATAAAAAAAAAAATAAATAAAGTCATTTAACAAAATGACATTGAAAAAAAATGTTCCTTTAAGACGTATGGGTGGAAGTGACGTTTTGTTCAAATAATTTTTATTGAAAAAGTTTTTAACAAAGTTACATAAGTGCAGTTATACAAAATTATATTAAAGAAAATCTTGTTACAACTGGAAGATCAAACAATAGTAATAATAATAGTAATAAGTAATTCTATAGCAATTCTTTATTGTAGCTTGAATTGTGTTACTTTTATTGATATGATGTATAGAAGAGATATAGATAATGATTTGAGTCTCATAAACAAAGAAAAGATTAAAATGAAAAATAGATGGGGAGGGGAGGAATCCTCTGGGCGCCCCAATGGGATCAAACTGTGCTTGCAGAAGATCCTCCCCCCATTTGTTGTATATTGAGCTAGTCATTAAACAATCTAGGTAACTGTTAGGGCAACTTGAAAAGTATGAATATGTATTGGTTTATATAGATTACCTGCTACAAATTGTCTGATTACATAGAAGAGAAAAGGTTTACAAAGAATAATTGGAAGAGAGAAATTGTTTCCATGGAGACCAGTTATTTTCAAATCTTAATGAGTTTCCATCCCTGTGCGCCAACATTTTTTCGTATTCTGTTATTGTGTTAATTTTTATTGTTATGTCCCTAGCAGTAGGTACATCAATCGATTTCCACCTATATACCAATTCCATTCTTGCTGCCAGCAAGACATGTGTTGCGATACATCTGTATTTAGGTTTATATTGATCCATATTTATTCCTAGAATAGCTTGTTCTATCTTTGGAACCACCGTGCACTCAGTTAATTTAGAGAGTGAGATCTTATCTTTTCCGCTAGTGGTTCCATAAGCATGGTAAAAATTATGGGGGACAGGGGGCACCCCTGTCTTGTCCCATTTGTAATGGGAAATGGCTTAGAGAACATACCTTCTGTGTATACAAATGCAGAGGGCGAAGAGTATAAAGCCATTATGGCCTTTTGCAATGGGCCGACAAGTCCAAACTTCTCCATAACTTTGGATAAGTACCCCCAGTGCACCCTATCAAAGGCCTCTGCATCCAAAGTCAGAAGCAGAGAATGCTCTTTGTTTTCCTCTACCAAATGAAGAAGGTTTAACACTCTTCTGGTAGCATTTGTGGTTTGGCGACCCATTACAAACCCCACCTGGTCATAGTTTATCAGTTTAGGTAAAATGCTTGACAATCTATTCGCTATCAATTTGGCATGTAGTTTAACATCTACATTTAATAAGGAAATTGGCCGAAAGTTCTGTGGGAGATTCGGCTCTTTGCCTGGTTTAGGGAGAGTTATGATTGTAGCTGTAAGCATTTCTGGGGGAAATTTTGCCGTGCTTGTTGCAGTTTCAAAAACAGGAAGTAGATGAGGGGTTAGGATGGAGGAGAACATCTGATAATATTCTGAGGAATAACCGTCTGGGCCTGGGGCTTTGTTGCGGGGGAGGTGTTTGATAGCATTTTTTATTTCTTGTAAAGTGAATGGTTGTAAAATAAAGTAAAATACATGATAAATCTTCTTGTGGTATTTTAGGGAGTTTTATTGTTTCCAAAAATTCTGATATCAGCGCGTCATTGGGCTGATAGGTGTCTGGATATTTTTTAAGGTTATATAATTGTTTGTAATAATCGCTAAAAGCATCAGCTATTTCTTGTGGGTTGTTAACTTTTCTGGTAGATTTGGGGTTGAGGAGGTATGATATTTTTTGTTTAATGATTTTTTCTTTTAGTTGTGTAGCTAACAGTTTTCCTGCTTTATTCCCGTATCTAAATGTCTGAGCTTTTAAAGATCTCAATTGGTGGTTATGGCTTGATATTAGAAGTGTTTGCAGTTCCTGCCTGGTCTTAAACAATGCTTCTCTTACATTTTGTGTGGATTGCTGTTTGTTTGTATTTTCTAACTGTTGTATTTTAGCTAATATGGCATTCAGCTTTTTGGATCTCTGTCTCTTTGCTCTGGCACTCATCTGTATAAGCAAACCTCTCACATAAACCTTATGTGCGTTCCATAATGTGAAGGGATCGCTCACCGAGGGGGCATTGATGGCAAAAAATTCTTTAATTCTTTTTCAATTTTCGTTAGATTTTGTGGTTGAGATAGTGTGAAAATATCATTGCACCATCTGTTAGCCCTGTTCTCGAAGCAACGATCCCCCACGATCACAGATATCGGAGCGTGGTCGGACCATGTAATACAGTGCAGATCTGATTTTGTGATCTGTTGCAGGATAAATTTATCTACCAAAAACAGGTCTATTCGAGAATACGTATGGTGAACATTAGAGTAAAGTATAAAATCCTTTTCGGATGAATGTTGGCATCTCCACACATCATACAAACCCGAGGATGAGATGAAACCATTCAGGGTTGATCTGCTTCTTGAATGTTTGGTCTGGCTGGAAACATCTAATTCTCTGTTGGGGACAGCATTAAAGTCTCCACACATGATGATATGACCTTGTTTCATTGTTGAAACTTTTTTCCATACTTTTTTTAGAAATGATAGTTGTTTGGAGTTTGGGAGGTATATATTCACTAAGGTGAATTTTTTGCCGTTAAGTTCACATACTAAAACTATGAATCTCCCTGAGTCGTCCAAATGTACATCCAGACTTTGAAATTGTATTGTGTCCTTAATAGCTATGGCAACGCCCCTTTTTTTTGATGAATAGTTTGCTTGAAAAACGTGGGGAAACTGGCGATTTTGAAAAGTAGGTGATTTGGCTGCAGCAAAATGGGTTTCTTGGAAACATATTACATCACAGTGAAGATTTTTGGCCTCTTTCCAAGCCATTTGCCGTTTATATGGGCTATTTAGCCCCTTAACATTGAGGGATACAATTTTGATAGGCATGATGAGGCTTTCGGTTGTTTTTAGTTATAAGCAGAATTAAATAGTATAGATTCTGGTTACCTTGAGTCCAAAAGCAGCGTAAATAAGTTCAGATAGACGATGTTCAGTTGTTGGCAATGTGGTGGTCCGTAAGGTGGGACTTGAAGTCGAAGGAATCCTCAGGTGGTGGTTGTTTCGGGTGTGCTGTGATGGTAATACGGCGGGTGGAGACCTTGGTCAAGTGGTGTGGATGGTAGTTCTTTGGAGCCCACAGAGATGAAAACGGCTCTTGGAAACTTCTTTAAGAGAAAACAGTTAATAACAACAGATAAAGTAACAGTATTAACTTGTGATTCTTAAAAGAATCTGTGCGGTAGGGATAACCGCTCAACTGAGGGGTGTTTAACGAGTAAACGAAAGGTGGCAATCCCCTGGGCCATCAGGGATGCAATAGGAGTAGAGATTTCCTAGAAGTCGATTTGGTTTGTGTACCTCTTTCTTTCTAGCCACTGTTGTCATGGGCGTCAGTGTCAGGGATAATGATTTGCCATTCCCGCAGGAGGCGGAGGCCGTCTTTGATGTTAGAGATCACATGTGTTGTTCCTTCTCTTATGATCATGAGTTCTTCTGGGTATATCCACCGATAGGTGATATGATGGTTATTTAATGGCTTTGTGATAGAAGCTAGCTGACGCCTTTGTTGCATGGTAAATGTTGACAGATCAGCATAAAAGGATAAGTCTTGGAACTCCTCTGGTAGGGAATCACGATTTCTTGTAGCAGCCATAAACTGATCCTTGACGTGATAAAAGTGGATCCTGACAATAGTGTCCCTGGGAAGGTGTGCAGCTATATGTTTAGGCTTAGGCAGTCTGTGGATACGATCCACGATTAGTTCATCATGGGGAACTTCTGGAAGGGCTGTTTTCATCATTTGTATGAAGTGAGGTTTCAGGTCTGGAGTTTTAACTGTTTCAGGAATCCCACGTATTTTAACGTTGTTCCTCCTGGACCTGTCTTCTAAATTTGCCAGCTTTAATTTCATTTGCAGCATGTCGTCATCTCTGTCGGCATCCACTAATTCATTAAAGGTGCATGCAAACTCACCCATCTTTGTTTCAACATGTGAAATTCTCTTATTCACTGATGATATTTCAGACTTAAATTGTCTAGTCAGAGATTGAATATCTGCATGCAATGTAGATCTTAGAGATATCAGCATATCTTTAAGTGTGGTGTCCATTATTGGTGTGTTAGCAGTGGGGAAGTCAGTTATGGAGTCCTGCAGTTCTCTAGTGTCATCCTGAGATGAGTGCAGGCTTATCTCTTCATCTTCCTCCTCTGTGTGATCCAGCTTTGGCTTGCTTTTGGCTGGACTAGATGAGGCTGAGGGTGGCAGGGAGTACTGCTCAGCGGTGGGTGAACTGTAAGCTCTGCCTGATCTTCTCCCCTGTGCAGCGTTGCTCTGTGTATGAGAGCCTCCTGTGCCTTTCCCCTGCTTGCTGCCGCCATCTTGCTCCGGAGACCGCCGCTGCCACATGAAGTAATCTGGCAGTTTATTGGGGTAGATATCTTCTTTTCTTTTCCTGGATGTCATCCTTGGGGTTCCCCAAGCTGAACCGCTCTAATGGTGACAAAAATCTAGGCTTTAGGTCGCTGTATCAGTGTCTGATGGCCCTTGGCAGAGAGGAGCTCTTTCAGTGGAAGTGACGTTTTGATGTCGCTTCCGCCCTGCAGTGTCATGGAGACGAGTGGGCACCATCTTAGCCTCACTCGTCTCCAGGCACAGCAAGGAGATAGATGCGATCACCTCCGCCACTACCGATGGCTCCGGTAAGCGGCAGAGGGCACCAAATCGTGGCAGGAGGGGGGGGCCCTCTCCCGCCACCGATAAAAGTGATCTCGCGGTGAATCAGCCGCAGAGACCACTTTTATCTGAAAGCCGACCACCGCACGAAAACGGGGACACCAGGGTTATGGCAGCTAGCTGCTGCCATAACAACAATATATGCCGCCAAACTTTGGACGTACATCGGCGTGCGGCGGTCGGCAAGTGGTTAAATTTTTTTTTTTTCAAAATTGTCGCTCTTTGTTTAAAACAAAGAATAAAAACCACAGAGGTGATCAAATACCACCAAAAGAAAGCTCTATTTGTGGGGGAAAAAAAGGACATCAATTTTGTTTGGATACAGCGTTGCACGACCGCGCAATTGTCAGTTAAAGCAACGCAGTGCCGTATCGCAAAAAAGGGCCTATTCATTAAAGGGACAAATCCTTCCGGGGTTGAAGTGGTTAAAGTGTTACTAAACCCACAACAGTAAAATCAGTCTTTACATGCAGTAAAGCATACTTGTTATACTCTGGTATAAAACAATGTGTACTTGCGCACTGCTATGTTTGCAAAAAGTAAAATGTAAACAGTGTCTCTAAATATTATTTGGATCGCTCACACCAAACACCCTATCATAAACGTGTGTGTGTTCCTTAACCAAAACTAAAAATGGTGCCACGCTCCTATTGTAACAATACAATAGTGTCACTTTAAATAATAAACATTAACCAAAGATTGTGATAAAATACCGTGACAATACAATAATCAAAAATAAAACAATAATATAAAATAAAAAATTGATAAACATAAACAAAATCCAAGTCCTTCAACTGTGTTGCAAAATCATCAGCTGTTTAAATCATCAACTATTAAGTAGACATGTGCACTGTGGAAAATTTTGTTAGTTATAATTTCATTTGTCTTTTTTTTTTTCGTCTTTCGGCTCATTGGTTATGATCGAAGTTCGTTATTTAGAATAAATTTGTAACTTCATAAAAATTTGAATTTGTTACATTCCATTCATTTAGAAGCAGTATTCGTTATTTCGGTAATTCGTAAAAATTCAAAATTAGAACATTTTAAAAATCTGGAAAATTAAAAAAATCCGAAATCAAGTACGAAATTCCGAAAATTCGAAAGAACAAAAATCTGAAAATAAGAACGAAAATCCTAAAATTTGAAAATCCAAAAATCCGAAAATAAGAAGGAAAATCTGAAAATTCGAAAGAACGAAAATCCAAAAATAATAACGAAAATAAGAAAATTTGAAAATATGAAATAATAACAAACTAATAATAATAACTAACCATTAAATTAAAGGTATTGGAATTTCCTTTTAAATTTGGCTGTTACTTAACGCAACGAATATGAATTTATCCAAAATTATGAATTATCCAAAATAACGAATGCCACATCTAGATGAGTGGAACGTAACAAATTAATAATAATAAATAATAATAAAAATAATTTGAAAAATGTATTATTATTATTATTATTATTATTATTATTTATTATTATTAATTTGTTAGGTTCCATTCGTTTAGATGCGGCATTCATTATTTTGGATAACTTGTAACTTCAGATAAATTCGTATTCGAATTTATCTGAAGCCACATTTGAAGGGAAATTCCAATAATTATAATTTAATAGTTAGCAATAGTTATGTTTAAGGCTGTTACTGATTAAAATTTTTGTGTTCGATTAATCAATTTTTTTTTTAATCGACTAATTTCAATTAATTATAATGCACATACAGATCCAACTATTTTTAGCTGATTTAGCACCGTTGTTATGGCAACGGCCGAAGTCAGACATAGCGGGGCATGGCTAGGACATCACACGTCATAAACTCAGCCTCACCATGCCCATAATCTCAGCCTTACCATGCCCATAATGGCAGCCTCACCATGGCCATAATCGAAGCCTTACTGTACCCATAATGCAGTTTCACCGTGCCCATAATCTCAGACTTACCATGCCCATAATTGCAGCCTCACCATTCCCATGATGCAGTCTCACCATGCCCATAATCGCAGCCTCGCCGTGCCCATAATTGCAGTCTCGCCGTGCCCATAATCGCAGCCTTGCCATGCCATAATGCTGTCTCACCGTACCCATAATGCAGTCTCACCGTGCCCATAATGCATTACACAGTCTGCGGGCATCTCCTGCTGTGTGTCTCGGAGCTGAGTGTGAAAACTTTGGCCGCGCTGTGAGAAAAGTCCCGCCCTCCTCCTAGATCAGCTTGTGTGATAGACAGAACACTGCGATTCAGGAATACAGGTCACAGGGTACAGGATTCAGGAATACAGATCAGAGCTCAAGGAAAATACCAAGGCAAATGTGTGAGCATCTGCCTGGTGTATATATACACACCTCCTACAGTCTCAGGTGACGCCTGATTGCAGGAGATGATGTCGGCTCCAGACTGCCGGGAGACACCTGCTGGTGGACACCAGTACTGCGGCCCAAAGATCTGACAGCGCCACCAGCAGCTGAAATCTTTCCTGACACCCCCCCTTTCACATCAGAAGTCCCTCATCACTTCAGAGCCCTGCTTACATATCAAAGTCCCATATCAAGGTATGGCAAGCAGGTTATTAAAATCAAATGTCTTCCAAGTATGTACAAAAAGGAGAGGCCAGGGTGAAACGACCCACAGGACCACTGTTTTCTAACCGGGAGTTGTGGATATGGGTGAGGAAGAGGGAGAGGAAGCCAAGCACTCCCAGGGTGAGCCCCCAGGCATAAGTGTCAGATCCAAAAAGAGACATCCAAACCCTAAAAAAAAATCAATAAAAACTCACCTAATCAACTAGTGAACATATGTATATATATCTGTTCAGAACTGAACAATATGGGCAATTCAAAAGAAGTAAAAAATAAATGAGTGTATGAATGAATACACATAGTATCAAGGCTTAAAGGTGATAATGTCAAAAATGTGCAATAATTGGTGCTAACTGTATAAAGTGGTAGCTTTAAAAGGCAGGTGAACCCACTAATAAGCTTTGGGTTTCTGTAAGGTTATTAGTGGGTTCACCTGGCAATTAGCAGGCTGGATGGGGATGGAGATGTGGGCTTTATATAGCCAAGAAGCAGCTCTCTCCGTTGTTAATCATCTGTGGATGAGACCAGGCTGGTTGATCCTTTCTGCTGCTTTTGAATAATGGACATTTTTTCATCTTGCATGCTTTTTAGTCTTTAGTTGAGGTGACATAAGTGTCCTTTTATGAAACTGAGATCAGCGGTGATCCCAAGTCTCACCGCTGATTTCAGGTCATTACCAGTTTATGAAACTGAGGTAATCAGCGGAGAACATGTTCTACGCTGATTATCTCAGCACAGTGAGAATCTGTAATTGACTGTCACAGAAATGGCCAGTTTATGAAGGTGCGATCTCGGCACCTCACTGGCGATCTGTAACAGAATTCTCACTTTCTGATTCACCATTTCAGAGGTGGAGAATCAGAGAGAGAAGCGTGAAGCTGGCTGAGTATTTTGGAGAAAGCAAGAAGTCTTTTGACTTCTTTCTTTCACCAGTCAGAGCACATCTTCCCCACCATTACACACCCCAAAACCAGCAGGATAGGAATTTATAGTATATATATAGATGTATATCTATCTATCTATCTATCTATCTATCTATCTATCTATCTATCTATCTATCTATCTATCTATCTATCTATCTATCTATCTATCTATCTATATATATATATATATATATATATATATATATATATATGTTTATTTCAATGTGTATGTATGTATGTATGTGTATATATATACAGATAGATATATATATATCTATCTATATAGATATATATATAGATATAGATATATATATATATCTATATAGATATATATCTATATCTATATAGATATATATATATATAGATATATATATATATATATATCTATATATCTATATATATAGATAGATATCGATATCTATCTATATATATAGATATATATATATATATATCTATATGCAGGGGGCTGCACATACAGGGGGTTCTGCCAAAGAAGTGGGGTTCTTTAAATAAGTGCCACTTCTGCTCTTGCACCATCCATCTGAACATTTTCTTCTCTCTTCACAGGTAAACCTGCGTTTATACCTCCATACACCTTAAACTGAATATTGACTGACTACTCACATGCATATTTGGTAAACCTGCGTTTATACCTCCATATACCTTAAACTGAATATTGACTGACTACTCACATGCATATTTGGTAAATCTGTTTGTCACCACTGTTTCAACTCCATCTGTAGCCATGCTCACATTATTTCTTTCAAAGGCTTTTATTGGTTTTTCAAAATAAAGAATACAAAATTTGTAACAAGGTTTCATGTCACATCAATTGTTATACGGCATACCCCTGAGGGGGATAGAATGCTAACAAAAAAAACTATAGAAAACTGTCTAAATATTACAGAAAGGATCAATACCTACTTGGTTGTTACTGAAACACATAATAAAAATAGACCACTTAGTTCAATCACCGTTGCCTAGAGAGGCTCAAGGGGATCCTGCCGGCACCCCAAAAGGGATCATGCTGTGCGCGGGAGGATCCCCGACGCCTCCCCTAACCTATGTTTATCATGAAACCATAGGGTCAAGGATATCGTTGTAAATAAGCTACTGCATGGGACATAAACCTTCTGTGTGAGGAAAAAAAAACAAAAATCAAGTATATGCCCCAAAAACTAGGAATCTCCTTGCAGGGATTACTTTACACCATTTTCAGAAGGACTTTTCCTAGTCTCCCTCAACGGGTGAACACAAAAGAAAAGACAAAATCGAAAAGAAGAGAAGAGAATCGGGGGAAAAAAGAGGAAAGTGAGAAAGGGAGGCTAGCCAGCCATCGGGAGGGGCCCCCGCCCCCCAATTTGTCCACTCTTAATTTTGAGGTTGGATTCCGGGTATGAGAGAAATACCAACAAACTGTGCCCAATGCTCCCAAACCGCTTCAAATTGCACTTTTTTTCGTCTAGAATGCTTGACAGTTTCTCTTGGGACATAATCCAGGAAACTTTATGAATTGCTGCCTTCACCCAGACTTTGGGCTGTTTCCAAGCCTTAGCAATGGTGAGTTTTGCGCCTAGGAGGATGAAGTGTATAAGTTTACGTGACTGCTTTGGAGTCTTGGGCAAGCCATCATTGAGAAGAGCTATGGCCGGGGTTTCCGGGATTTGAATCTTCGTTATTTTCCGGATCAGGGAGAATATTTTACCCCAGAAGGGCCTCAGTCTAGGGCATTCCCACCACACGTGAGCCATTGAACCCAAGAGCTGACACCCACGAAAACACTTGGGGTCAGCTGTTGGGAACATTTTGGAAAGCTTGGCGGGGGTAAAATACCATCTTTTTATGACCTTGATACTTGATTCAATTAGGGAAATATTTTTAATGCCTTTAAAGGCTCTGTCAAAGGAGCTTCTCCATTTAGCAATTTCCCAATCAATGGCAAGATCACTTTTCCAGGTGAGCATATAAGGGGTCTTTTGGTTGTGGAGGGCTAGTGACTGGTAGATAACAGAGATCCCCCCCTCTGTTCCAAAGAGCGCCCACACCATAATTCATATGGCGTGAAGGCGTTATGTGAGGAAGTACCTCCTCTCCAGAGTTGGCTGAGAAAATGTCTTATTTGGTGTAATCTAAAACGCTCAGAATTCGGAATTTCAAGAAGCTTGATACCGAGTTCCAGAGAAATGGGTCCCTCATTAGTAAAGAAATGTCCGATTCGGTACAGTCCCTTGTCCAGCCACCAACGGAAGGCTTTGATGTCTAACCCAGGGGCAAAATCAGGATTATTAAAGATGTGTGCTAGTGGTAAACATCTCGAGATTAGGGCGGGGTTGTTTCTTAGATTATCCCATAAGTGAAATGTTTGAGATAGAGATGGGGAGAGTATTGGGAGTCTCTGTTTAGGGGGAGTCCATAGAAGGAAGTCCATGGTGTATGAGGGGGCAGCCCGTCTCTCTATCTGAATCCAATCTGGTTTCTCTGCCATAGAGTAGACCGTGGAGAGTTGGGCTAGCCTGGCAGCTTGATAGTACCAGAAAAGCTGAGGAGCCCCCATGCCCCCCTGAGTTCTGGGAAGGAAAAGGGTTCTTTGTTGAAATCTATGGCCTCTCCCCCCCCCCCAGATAAATTTGGTGATCTTTTTTTGGAATTTGGTCAAGTGATCCTTATTAATGTTTATCGGAAGGGCCCTGAAAAGGTATAGGAGTCTGGGCAAAAGCGTCATCTTCACTGCATGAATTCTTCCCAACCAGGAAATCTCCCCCTTGGACCATGTTCCTAAGTCAGCTGCTAACTTGCGGTACATTGGAGGGAAGTTCAAGGAATATAAGTGTTCCGTTTTAGCTGAAAGTTTAATTCCCAAATAGTCTATGCATTGGTCATTCCACTTAAAGTCAAAGGAGCTTTGAAGTGCGGATACAGTTTCTGTCTGGAGGGAGATATTTAAAGCCGATGATTTAGAATAGTTGACCTTAAGGCCTGAGATATTAGAGAACTCTTTCAATAGTTTGCACAAGTTTGGGAGTGATGTGGTTGGTGACGTTATGAAAAGGAGCATATCGTCAGCAAAGAGCCCACACTTGTGGACTTGGTCCCCACAGGTTACTCCAAGAATATTTGGGTTCGATCTAATCGCTATCGCTAGTGTTTCTATGGCCATGGCGAAAATCAGAGGGGAGAGAGGGCAACCCTGTCTTGTCCCTCTCGCTATTTGGATGGGTTTGGAATATTGGCCATGCAATCGGATTACCGCTGCTGGGTTGAAGTAGAGGGATCTCAGAGTCCCTAAAAAACCAGCCCCAAAGCTCCAACTCTCAAGGAGGGAAAAAGGATAAGGCCATTCGATCGAGTCGAAGGCCTTATGCAAATCTAATGACAATAGCATACCTGCCTGCTTGGGGCCCCCTTCCCAATTAGATTGGAGAATGGAGACAATGTCCACCGCTCTCCTAATTTGATCTGGGCCCTGCCTCCCTGGGATAAATCCTACCTGGTCTTTGTGGACATACTGCTTGATAAAGGAGGCGAGATGGTTGGCTAGAATTTTAGTAAGTATCTTGAGATCATTATTGATTAGGGAAATGGGCCTATAATTCTCTACTTCTTCATGATTCTTATTGAGTTTGGAAATTACTCATATGAAAGCCGTGTTCAGATGAGGATCCATGGGGGAGCCTGATTTTTTAGAGTTAAAAAATTTTGCCATATGGGGGACCAATATATCCCCGAACTTCTTATAGTAGGGGACTGAAAAGCCGTCCGGGCCCGGAGCCGAGCCCGTCTTAAGGTTTTTAATAACCTCCCTTACCTCATCCGAGGTGAAGGGTTCCTCCATTAGGTCTCTATGGTCCTTGGATAAAGAGGGCAGTTGAAGATTCGAAAAAAAGGAGGCGATCGAGATGTCTCTCGGGTTTTGTGTGGTTTTGTATAATTCAGAATAAAAATCGTAGAAGGCTTTCATGATTTTAGATGGGTTGGCCGTTGGTGGTAGGCCTGCTATACGTAATTTGGGGAAAGTGTGAGAGTGGAATTTGGGGGAAAGTTTCGTAGCTAGCATCGTCCCAATTTTGTCCTTGTGGCAGTAAAATTTAGCTCCGCTCCATCTAATGTGTTTTTCGGCTTTTGCCGTTAAAGCTAGATTGAGTTCCAGTCTAATCGCATCTAGTTTCTCAGTGAGCTCCCTAGATGTATGTTTTTTGTGTTCGATTTTCAGAGTAATAAAGTTTTGCTCAAGTCTATGAATGTTTATCAGTCTCTCCTTTTTAGCTTGAGTTGCTAATCTGATGAGCTCACCTCGAACTGTGACCTTGTGGGCTGCCCAAAGGGTTTCGGGGGAGATGTTTTCCACATCATTTAGTCTGAAGTATTCCTTGATAGCGTCTGCTATCATCTTAGCGTGAACTGGGTCTCCTAGGAGAGACTCGTTCAATCTCCAATAAGAGCCCCCGCTCCTTGACAGGACGTTTTTCACAGTCAGGAGGACCAGCGAGTGGTCCGACCAGACTATGTCTATGATTTTAGCTTTGGAGGATAGGGGGATAAGGTTAGTCGGAATGAGTATGTGGTCAATCCTTGCGTAAGTCTGGTGGGGAGAGGAGAAGTGTGTGAAGTCCCTACATTGAGTTCCCTCCAGATATCTACCAAACCTTGGGAGTGAATCATTTTAGCTATTATGGTGCTTAGTTTTGTGGGGCGCTTTAGTCTTTCTTTGAGTGGTTTAGTTTTGTCTAGGCCCTGGTCAAACGCTACATTTGAGTCACCTCCCCATATGACTTTGCCCTCCAGGAGGGGGTTGAGAGTTGCAAAGAGGTTCTGGAAGAAAGTTGCTTGACCCTTATTAGGGGCATAGTAAGAGATTATGGAGTATAGTACTCCCTCCAGAGTACCCTTTACAAGAATAAACCGTCCCTCTGGGTCTTTAAGGTCAGAAATGTGGGTAAATTTACTGTTCTTAGAGAGAAGTATTGCTACACCTTTGGTTTTGTTAGGAGCATTGGCTAAAAAAAAGATGGGTAGTAGGAGTGTAGGAACTTGGGACTGTACCGAATCGGGAAATGCGTCTCCTGCAGGAGCACCATATCGAGTTTGAGGGATTTATAATGGTCAAAAGCTAATCTCCGTTTCCTGGGAGAATTGAGCCCTTGAGCGTTATGAGAAGCCACCTTGAGATCTATTCCCTTTGATGACAAATCAGCCATTGGAACAGAGGGAGAAGTGATCACCGGCCCAACAGCCAGTTACCTCGTGTTGAGATGTATTCGTAGAGAGGGTGATGGGTTGAAGGGTCCGCCCTATGTCTGTACATGGGAGGACATGGGGCAACCCCAGATGGCCAGCTAGAAGAGAAAGAGGTAATGAGAAAGGAGAGAAGAAAGGTAGAGAAACAGAAAGACATAAAATCAAAAACAGTATCAAGGGTCCTCTAACTAGACCCACGGAGGGCAGCGGTGTTTCTGACCGTCTAGTCTCCATTCTAAATCTTCTCTCGCCCTGAGTGGTCGGGAGAAGTCTCACTCGACGGGAGCACATTTGGTTTCCTAGGAGTGAGAGGAGGCGCAAGGGTACCACCCCGGTCCCTTATCTCTAAATAACTGATTCGTAAATTGTGCATAACTGAGTCTAAGATCATTGGCTTGATCATTGCAAAGTCATAACATAACCTTAGACCCACAACTACAGTCAAGAAAAATAAAAAAACTAAAAGGAACTATCTAAAAAGCCAATAGCCAGGGGCTAACTACAACCAGGAGCATGGATCTGGGTAGAAGAGGCTTGCTGAGTACTATGTAGATCAGGAGTTCTAGGGTTCGAATCCCCAGTGCGGATTGAAAAGAAACCATCCACCCGCTTCTGGGAGGCAAAGGGAACACGGGGACTGTTCTCAGTAGCTGATTCACCTCAGTGATCCACATCAACAAGCAGTATCGTGGCTTAAACGGCAAGAAAGTGTCCTGTGTCCAGGGCCCCAATTGGGCCGTGAAATCAGAAGGTTGAGCATTAGCTCAGTCAACGGAGGGAAATAATCCCAAACAGAAAAGACCGTGGTAGAACTGGGGGAGTAAAAATCCTTGAAAGTCTGTTATGGAGGTTTTCCGTCTTTACTCTTTTTAGAGGGGCCCTTGTTCCAGAGGGGAGAGACTGGGCTGCCTGGAGGAGGGCGTTTGGACGAACCCGATAAAGATGAGGAAAGTTCCATGGGGGCTTCCTGAGAGATTAGCTTGAGGGAGAGGAACAGTCTCTCACCGTCTGGGAGGTTGGAGAAAGCATAGGTCTTGCCTTGTAATGAAAACTTCACGGCAAAGGGGAATGTCCAGCGGTACTTGATGTCTCGTTCCATCAGGACTGAAAGAAGGGGTTTGAGGGTACGTCTTCTTTGTATGGTGGACTGAGCCAGATCTGCAAAAACCTGGATTTGGTGACCCTGATGTTGGAGCTTAGGCTTCAAACGTGATTGTCTCATTACCTCCTCTTTGACCGCGTAAAAATGCAGTTTTACTATTATGTCCCTTGGGGAGCCATCTTTCCTTGGGGGTCCCAGAGCCCTGTGAGCCCTGTCCAGCTCTAGCCTGTGTGGCGGGATATTAGGGATAAGCTCTGCACCGTGAGGGGAATATTCGTGAAGGATTCCGGGAGGCCTCTTATTCTAAAATTATACCTCCTGGACCTGTCCAGTTGTTCTTGGACTGTCTGGATGTGTGCGGCATTCTGGTTGGTTCTAGCGACCGTGTGGTCAATTTTGTCTTTCATAGCTTCAATTCTAGAGCCCAGGTTGGAAAGGTCCGTTTTAATAGCATTAGTGATCTGGTTTGCCAGTCCCTTTTCTAATAGTGCTGAAAATTTAGTAAAGAGATCTTCTTGGAGTGCAGAGATGTCATTAACTGAGTATCCAGGGGAAGTCCCTGCTGACGAGGGGGGTTGGGGGGTATATCTGAGGAGAAAGCACCATCCTCCCTCTGCCCACTGCTGTGTGGCTCTCTTTGGGCCCCCTGGGGGGGCTTGATTCTGATGCAGGCCCTGATGGCTGGTCTGGAGCATGCTGGAGCCTCCCTGAGCTGCTTGGGCATAAGACAGGATCGGGGGGGTGAGTATTGGTCTTTGCTCCGGTCCCTTGTGCTGTGTGGCTGAGTAAGGCCTGGTGGAGTCATTGCCGGCGGCCATCTTGGTACACCCCTCCGCCGCCGCGAATTGCGGGCCTAGGTCACGCCGGGCCTGGGCACTGGACATCTCACCGTGAACCCCCGCTGTTCCCAAAGCGGAGGAAGTGCTCGGGTGGGTCCTCCACTGGCTGTGGCCCGAGTTATGCCACTCGTCGGATCGGGGAGGTGCGGAGCTCCAGGCTTAAGCGGCCATGACGGAGCTCTCGTGCATGCGCCTCTGCTCACATTATTTCAATGTTTATTTAGCCATTAAGTCTTACCTAAATTATGGGTTCCCTTATCTTTACAATTTTGGCCTTTTAGTCCCCTTGCAGTTTGATTGTGGTGTGAAAGTTTTGCTTTGCTAGCTGTGTTCCTAATATCCCCTCCTAATTGATTAATTGCCATATTCAACCCACACACTACACACAGTATAAAAACAAGGCCTTCTTTACGGGGGAACACATACAGGGGGCTCTTCCAAAGAAGTGGGGTTCTTTAAATTAGTGGCACTTCTGCTCTTGCACTTCAGCAATTTGCACAAAGCAAAACACATCAGACTGCAGGTGACCTCAATTCCAAATTATCTCACCTCTCAGAAACATGCTCTCTTTACCTCTCCTCCTTTTCGCAATTGCTGCCTCTCTCCTCAAACTCTCTTTTCTTCACCCCTCTGCTCCACCTCACAATCTGTACATATCACCCTCACTTCTCCCCTCCCCCTATTACTGCACTCATCACCTCTTTATAACTCTAAGCCCACTTGCTAACAAATCCCCCAGGATACTGAAGCATGTCCCCTCATACAAATCATCATATTCTCATATTAGCTCCCTTACTCTTCTGCTTCTCCTAACCGCTGGAGATATTTCCCCAAACCCTGGGCCTCCCTTATTTAACTGTGCCCAACACACCCATCACCATCACACTACACCCTCTGACAGTAGTCGCAATCTACGCAATTTAGTCTCCATTCCTCTTCTTCCCAACGCCAGCCTCCCTCTCTCCTGCGCCCTCTGGAATGCCCACTCTGTCTGCAACAAACTCACTGCTGTTCATGACCTCTTTGTCACTAATTCCTTTAATCTACTTGTTCTCTCCGAAACCTGGCTCCACGAACATGACATCCCTTCTCCTGCTTCCCTATCCCAGGGTGGCCTTCACTGGACTCACTCCCCTAGGCCTAATGGACGAAAGGGAGGTGGAGTGGGATTCCTCCTATCCCCCCAGAGCACCTTCCAGGTTATTCACTCTCCTCCCTCTTTTCCCTCTCATCATTCGAAGCCCACTGTATTCGTCTATTCTCTCCTACTTCCCTAAGAATTACTGAGATCTACCTGACCCCTGGACCATTATCGACTTTCCTTGATGAGTTTTCTGCCTGGCTACCCTACTTTCTCTCTTCGGAAATTCCCACAATCCTTCTCGGTGATTTCAACATCCCTGCTAATACAGACACAGACACTCCTGCTACTTCTAAACTTCTTAGTCTAACCTCTTCATTTGACCTGAAACAATGGGTACAGGCTTCTACTCACTCTGATGGCAACACCCTTGACCTTGTATTCTCCTACCTATGCACTTCATGCAACTTCTCAAACAATCCTTTTCCTCTCTCCGACCACCACCTTATTAGTTTCTCTCTCCCCCTGTCTTCAACCACCTTTCCCTCCAATCGCCTAACCATCACCCGTAGAAATTTTCGCAACTTCACCTCCTCTCTCCTCTATTCTACTGACCACCTCTATAACAAAATCTCGCCCCTGTCCTACCCCAACCAAGCCACGTCCATCTACAATAAATCCCTGTCCTCCACCCTGGACAAGCTCGCTCCCTTCACTACACGCAGAATCAGGCCTCGAACCCTACAACCCTGGCAAACAGATGACACTAAAATTCTCAAACGTAGTCACGCTCTTGAGCGTCTGTGGCGCAAGACTAAGTCTCTAAAAGACTTCAACCAATACAAATCTGCCCTCCAAAAATACTATTCTTTCCTCCACACTGCCAAGCAAACCTATTTTACAGCTCTTATTAACACCTTCTCATCCAGTCCCCGTAAACTCTTCTCTACCTTCAACTCTCTACTTTGTCCTCCACTGCCTCCACCCACTGACTCACTCACTGCCCAGGAGATCGCTAATCACTTCAAAAACAAGATTGATACAATCCGTGATGAAATCTCCACTCTACAGGTATCTCCCCCAGCTAAGACCCCATGTCAACAGTTACAACTGACACTCCCCCAATTCATATCTGCTACTACAGACGAAGTCACTAAACTCCTTTCTATCGCCCACCTAACCACCTGTCCCCTGGACCCTATTCCCTCTCATATGCTACGGTTGCCCTCTGACTCCATCCTACACTCTCTATCCCACATCTTCAATCTCTCCCTCACCTCTGGCATCTTCCCCAGTGCTCTAAAACATGCACTGGTCACCCCCATACTTAAAAAGCCGTCCTTGGACCCTACCAATCTTAACAACCTACGCCCTATCTCCTTGCTCCCCTTTTCCTCTAAACTCCTTGAACGCCTGGTTTACAACCAACTGAGTGACCACCTCATTAAAAACAACCTTCTTGATTCCCTTCAATCTGGATTTCGCCCTCATCACTCCAGAGAAACTGCTCTTTTAAAACTCACAAATGACCTACTAACTACAAAAGCCAACGGACACTATTCTGTACTCCTACTTCTGGATCTTTCAGCTGCCTTTGACACAGTTGACCACCCCCTCCTCCTCAAAAAACTTTACTCCCTCAGTCTCCATGACTGTGCTCTTCAGTGGCTCTCATCCTACCTATCCCAATGCACCTTCAGTGTCACTTACAATTCTACTTCCTCCACTCCTCTTCCCTTCTCCGTCGGGGTCCCCCAAGGTTCTGTTCTTGGACCTCTTTTATTTTCAATCTACCCCTCTTTCCTGGGTCAGCTGATAGCCTCTCATGGCTTTCAATATCATTTCTACGCTGTCGACACACAAATCTATCTCTCCACCCCTCAACTCACTCCATCAGCCTCCTCACACATCACTAACCTACTAACCGACATATCTGTATGGATGTCACACCACTTCCTCAAACTCAACTTGTCCAAAACCGAGCTTATGATATTTCCTCCCCCACATGCCTCTTCCCCTGACTTGTCTGTGAAGAGCAATGGCACAACCATCCACCCGTCCCCACATGTCAGGGTGCTAGGTGTTATCCTGGATTCTGAACTCTCCTTTCAGCCCCACATTCAATCACTTTCCAAAGCTTGTCGCCTCAACCTCCGCAACATCTCTAAACTACGTCCCTTTCTAACCAATGAAACCACAAAGCTCCTGATTCACTCCCTGGTTATCTCTTGCGTCGACTACTGCAACTCCATCCTCATTGGCTTACCTTTAAATAGACTATCCCCCCTTCAGTCCATCATGAATGCTGCTGCCAGACTCATCCACCTTACAAACCGCTCAGTGTCTGCTACCCCTCTCTGCCAATCCCTCCATTAGCTGCCACTCGCCCACGAATTAAATTCAAAATACTAACAATAAGTTACAAAGCCATCCACAACTCTGCTCCCAGCTACATCACTAGCCTAGTCTCAAAATACCAACCTAATCGCCCTCTCCGTTCCTCCCAAGATCTCCTGCTCCCTAGCTCCCTCATCACCTCCTCACATATCCACCTCCAGGACTTCTCCCGAGCCTCTCCCATCCTCTGGAATTCCAAATAAAGAAGGGGGGGAAAGGGAAATGTGGGACTTTGAGTGAGGCAGAGATCGGGTAATATGAACAAAATGAAGGGGGGCTAAGCGGGACTTTTAGTGAAGCACGTAGTCATCAGTGAAAGGTACAAGACAAGGTACTTTATTACATACCATAAAAATTCTTACAAATAAATAATGTCACGATATAATTCACTTATCTACAAAAAAGGAACATGATAATACATGACAGTGGAAAGGGATTGAGCCTAAACAACCTGAGAACTTCCTATTGTATCAGAATTATTGAAAACCCTTGAACATATACAATTTTATGAATGAATGATATAGAGGACATAGTTGGT